>NC_083856.1:8185000-8810000 GCF_029169275.1 Apis cerana
AAATCGAAACAACTGCTCAAAAAGCAATACCATCACAACAAGATATTCAGGAAGCATTACTTGCGAGAAAAAAACAAGAACTATTAGAGAAATATGTACTTTGATAGGTTTTATTCTTAGTTTTTAATGTATTCAGTAACAACTATTTATAAGTTTATTTGTTTAATTGTATTAGAGTACATTTTTATAAAACGCGACAGATATAATAATAATTATTATTAATTTATAAGTAATAACATTGATTAAGTAATTATTTTGTGCAGTAGACGTTCAAACTTCAATTAATACTTATCGAGATAGAGTGCTGTAGATAAAATATAGATAAAAATTCAACATTAGTCTGTTTATAATCCTCGCGATTCTTGAGTTTTTTTTTCTTTTTTTTTTTTTTATCGACATTATAAGCTCACTTGAGAAAGCGACACAATAGAATAAAACACCAGAGAACAAGATTGTAATGTCACAAGTATCTTTTCATTCCATACATTCATGCTCATAGAACATTAATAGTTAGATAAATAAAATTGAACTTCATACACTCTTTTTGTCTAATCAATATTTTAAATATCTTTAATCAAGCATTCTGCATTTCATCATCATTGAATCATCTCGCAAAAGCCAGTCATTTGCTTTAAAATAGTTCGATGCAATTACAACTATATCGTAACAAATCGGGAACAATCAAAGGCATAGAAATCACCCTGAAAAAGCCTTACTCATTAACTAATTATCATCATAAATATTTCGAAAACATTCTGTTTTTATCCACGTTACATTTGTTTCATCTGTAATGAGAGATCGAATATGCTTTTCTTATTTTTCTCAAATCTCTCATCTTCAACATCGTGTTGTTTATAAACAGACTGTACAATATACGATTTATTTTACCAGGACTCAGAAGTGAAAAAGTATCCTAATAATGCTAGCTAAAATTTCAGTAAAATGCTAGCTTAAAATTTTACTCAATGTAGAAACTTGAATAATTCAATCGCACACTTTATTATATATTCTTTTCTGCCATTATTTTTTTCTCGCAATCTTTTCTAAAAAGATTAAAAGTTAGACGTATCAATAAACTACAATATTATCGATTATTAATGATTATGCTAAATTTGAAAGCCTTAAAAGTATTTTTTCAAGGAAAGCATCGTAAAAAGAAGTTTTGCACATTTTATAGAGAAAATTCATAATTACTTATATTTGTATCAAAAAAACTTCTGAGTCCTTGCAATCGCGTTATATATTATCTAAATACGTAAACGAGAGAATAGTTCGAGCATGGATTAATCATTGGTAATCATCTAAATATTATAATAAAGCTTGAAAAAGTCAAGCATTGAACTATTCGTAGTATCTGATATTTTTTATTCATTAATCAGTCGCCCGTTTCATCAGTAACCAATTTCAACTATAAATGCGTGAAAAAAACATTTCTACGTAATCTATCGTATTCATGATAATGTATATTACTAATTTATTAGTAATGTTAATTATTATTAGTAATATTACGATCACATCTGAATTTACAAGGTGTTTTATGAATTTATTGTGCGTCGTTGAATTATGAATCTGTCCTCGTAATACATTCTTTTTATTCCATCGATTAACTATAACCCCTCGATGCTATTAATTGATTAACTGATATCTTGCATACACGAAATATTTATAATGTAGCGCTTATACATAACTATAAATATACATATAACTGTTAATAACTGTTGATGTAACTTTCTGCTGTTTTAAAATTATCCAATATTAAATAAGTATATACATGTACAAAGAATATTAGATAGAAAAAAAATTAATAGACATAAATATGTAAGAAATTAATATAATCTATTTATTTATTTAGAAATATTGTTTTCTATTTCACACAAAGAGTAATACTCGAAAATCGAACAAATGCAACAAAGCATTAATTCTTTTTGCGTATCAATCCATTCTCGAACCATATGATCAAAACGCCAAGATTCGTAGTATCGAACGTATCGAACAAATAAATACTGCAAATCGAATATTCCGTTGAAAGTATCGCGGAGTCGAGAGAGGAAAAGTTACATTAGTTTAATTTAACTCGTCCAAAGGAGAACGACTAGAGGATCGCGGTTCATAATGGGCTCTCGACTCGGCTGGGTATCCCACGACGATTCTCCGTCGATGGACACGCGGCCTAAAAAGGGTGAAAGGCACAAAGTAAAAAATAAACGATTAAGGTTGGCTCAGGCACATATCGAATCGAAGTCAGTTTCGCGGTCCATCTGGTAATATATACATTCGATTTTTGGGACCGATGAAATGTATGTTTGCATATTTGTATGCGCGTGTAATTGAAATGTATTGTGCGTATATGTAGGTAAATACGTGTAAGTGTATGAATGGTATAAGTACACGCGTTCTTTTTTTGTTTGTATATGTAATATACATACGTAATATGTATGTTGGAAACACCCTCAACTCCATCCAGCGTATCAAAAAGGAATGTACTTGGTACATCGATAGATTTTGAACTCAGAGTTACCACATGCTAAATTATGACAGCTCTGATTCACAGGATCAACAGATCAATATATTGACTTCTTTGTTCTGTTCGGGCAGTACAAACGGCATCCAATAGAGCGCAGCCGCATTCATCTTGAAAAATTCAGTTGCTTTGCTACACGATCAGTCATATATCACGGTGTGCAAGAGTAACCGTAATCTGTACCATGTTCCATTGATCAAACCATATCGTAATCGTTAACATGGAATGTTGTTTTGTAACAAAAACTCTTTCATGATCATATGTTTCAAGGACGTAGCAACGAGTGCCAACGTTGAACTTGTGTCGGTTGCCTTGCTGCACGCATATCATTCCAATGTTGAAGCTCCTCCGAACCGGAACTGTTTAATCCCAAACTGAGCCAACCGATCATTTCTCTTCCTTTTCTTCCCATTCCGCCTCTTCGTCGATTATAAACCGATAAAAAGAGTGTTACATCTCCAAGTTGGAATAGTGCAACCTAAACAAAATATTGATTAAATTATATTAATTTATAGAAAATAAAAAAATATGCTAAATTTTTTTATTTAATTATTCATTATAGCAATAATTAGCAACAAACATACTTGAAATATAAATGTTTCCTTATAAAGAGGATTCGGCTGAGCACGTTTCAAACCAGTTTTTGATCGTTCCATTTCATGACCATTACTATCCACAAGAGAAAGCTTAACATATGTATCAGGTGGTTTCGTGTCATTCCCACCACCACCACGAAAATGAGATCCTTTGATTATCTCTACCGATAAACGTCCGGTCGTTCCATTATAAGCCAAACCTATTAAAATTTCTGCTACACTTCCACCTTTCATACTACTGCCATAAGGAGGTATAGTATGCGATGCGTAAGTTGGTACACGTGCAGTAGGTGATGCATATGATTGAACTGACTGTTGTGATCCTGTAGAATCACTGCGAGTCAAACTACTAGTTGTTCCCCAATCTTGTACCTTAAAGATTATATTTATTTTATCAATATATTATTTTGTTTGGAATTTATAAATAAATAAAATATATATAACTAATATATATAATAAATACATATATATATATATATATATATATATATATATATATATAAACAATATAAATATGACAATTATATAAATATTTTACCGAAGAAAAAGGTGGAGGTTGTAGCGTTAACCAAAGTGTAGTTTCAAGCTGAAGATTAATTTGATCGAAAGAAACTCTCGCTTCGCCTAACAATCTTTCTCTACGCATTCTTCCACCCCATAAATATACTCTTAAGCGTACACCCATGGCATTTACATCTTCCGGATTTACTCGTGGAAGTAAAAAACTTTCCATATATTGTGGAGATGTACCCTGGCGCACCCGAGTTTTGCGTCGTTGTTTCTTTGATGGTAATAATACTAGTCGAACTTGACTACCGCCTATACCTTCAGGATAATTTCGACCTTGCAATACATGAACCTATCAAAACACAAATCTATTAGCTATTAAATTATGAATAAATTTCATAAATAAAATTAACTAATACAAACCGTCATCTCGCGCATTGGTGCATCATATAGAAAAGCGACTTCCAAGCTACCCACTTCTTCGGTGATAGTACCCATTGTTGTAATAACATCGTTAGTAGTTGAACCATTTTGTTCCACTTCTACTTCTTGTTCTCTATTGTCAAGACCGGAAGCTCCCACTTCTACCACGCACTGTATCAAACAAAATTATTGCTTCATAGAAATCAATAATAAATTATATAGATAATAGATAAACAAATTAAAAAATTTATTAAATTTTTTTATTATATTTTTCCTTTCTTATTTAAAAATTATTTATTTGAAAAATATATTGATAATAAATTTTAAACATTGAGCTAATATAAACAAATAAATCAAAAAGTGATGAGATTTTATATGGTTAGAATATTGCATGATAAGATATTCGGGAGGATATCCGGGAAATTCAAATTCCGATTAATTATTTGTATGGCAACAAGCAGATCAAAAGAATAAAATTTGAACGCACATAATTAAAACATGTCTTTTTTCACTTACTTGTTGTTGATCATTGGACGAGTGTTCTTCTGTGCAGCTGCTAGAAGTGGTGCCAGCATCTGAAATATTGATATGTAATCAATTAAAAATGAACAAAATAAATAAAAAAGAGAAAAAATAAAAAAAAAGTGGAAACTAACCCAGGATAGTCGGTCCATCCTCTGCTTGAATAGTTAAAGTATCCGGTGGTGGATGAGAATGAGAATTCAATCGACGGACATCTTCTTCCGAATCGGAACTAGTCTCTGGATCCGAATAGGAAAATGCCTTCCCTGCCGAGTTTCATTTTCAAATCGAATATTAAACCCAATGTTCACTTAGGGTTTCAATGTTCGTTTAATTTCAGGTACAAAGTAGCTGATAACGATCTTTGAAAGGACTGGGATCATTGCGCCTGTTCTGGATTGTTATATTTTCCAAAAAAATTTCAACATTAAAAGCGTAGGATCAGTCATGCATTAACCTACCTATGTTCTTTGTAATTTGAGAAGTGGAGCCATTATTAGATTCGCAAAGAGGCACGCAAACGCCGCCGAAAAGTGTGGTCGTGGACGGCGGAGTAAAACACCATTTGCGTGATAGGTACAGGAAAAGAGCCAACAGAAGAACCACAAAACCAGCAATAGCACCCAGAAATGCTGTCGCTTCCACCGGTACTGTAAGTTGATCGATTTGTGAGAACAACTAGTTGATATAAATTATTGGTTGTGTACGTTATTTATCGTCCGACAAATGATCGATCATAAATGAAAATGAATTAAAAAAACGAAAAATCAAAGAAAGAAACAAACATAACGCGCATTGAAAGAAGAATGATGACACAAACCGGAAGGAAGATTTCATAGATGTAAAAAACATGATTAAAAAGGGCACGTTCAAAGCAAAAGTTATTTATTGACTATGGAGAAAGGCGTTCACCCATACACCGATTAAATCTTTCTCTCGACCGGCGGTTATACGTGTAGTCGATGTATCGAACGCGTTATAACAGCAGCGACATATTACGTCGTAATGACCTGGAATAATTAACCATCGCTTCACTTATCACGCAACCACTGCTCTATATTAAATAATGAATATGATTCACGATACTGAAATCTTACAAAATTTATTGATTCTAATAATTTTTGTCGAAAATCAGAACTTGTCATTAAAAGAAATGAATATTAAAAAATTATATATACTTGTGTTATTTATTAATAACTTATGTAGATTTTTAATTAAAAAATTGTTTTCAAAATTATCATATTTTCGATCTCCATCTACCATTAAAATTATCATTTGATTTTCTTTCATAAAAAAAGAAGCAAATAAATAATAATAAAATAGTATTCAAGATAGTGAATTTTGAAATAATCTTAATTTGCGCAATGCGGAAACCATGGCATACATTCACATTCGAATCATTTTCGATTAATCAAAGCGAACGATATACATATTCTACATATGTAAAAAATGTTTCTATTGTCAGAATCTAACAGTATATTAAAAGATAGTTGCTATATTATAGTCAAAATTAATTTTTATTAAAAATTAAATGTATTAAAATTTAAATCTATTAGAAATATGTATATATATTTAACTAAGAAAAGCATAACGAAAAGGGTATAAAAGGGAACGCATATTTCGAATGAATACTTATTCAATTTCTTCCTACAATCATCAATATTATAAGGTTAATCTCATTATAAAAGTTTACATTTGAACAATTAAATTTGGAAAAAAGTAGATAACAAATAAAAGATAGTGGACTTACCCGCCAGAAAATGGTCTGATCCTGCCAGAATCATGCTTGCTTTTGTATCGCATTAAAGCCTTCTTACGTCGTTTTGTCGACAAGCCACAATACGTTTTTTGTAAATAATGAATTCATTATCTATATGATTGGAAACTATTTAGAACTCGTGGTTGATCACGATCAACAAAAAGCGTGGTTATGAGACAGACGAATAATAATACGTAGGCGGAGATGTACACAGCACTCTGTTGCTTGTCGTGCGCCTGCAATACTTCGACCAGTTATACGCATGCGTTTCGCGGGCATACATTCTTACAACGAAAATTTCAACAGGGATTCTCATTTTGAGATAATTTCTTTAGTATGAAGTTTGTAGTTTTTTTATATATTTAATTATAACATTATCAATACATTTATCAATAATTATTACATTTAACTTATACTATTTTTTGTTTAAAAAAAATACTATATTGAATTTAATATATTTTAAATAAAAGAAGTCTGAATGAAATAAATTTTTTTTTATTTTACTTCTTTTAATATATATCTCTCATCCTTCAATTATTAAATAAATATTTTTATTTATTATATTTTTAATCATATTGTACAATATATTAAATATTAAATTCATATAAACTATTTAGAAGAGTGATTAAGAAAGTGATAATTATAAATAAATTAAATACTGCATCTTTTATAAATTAATTTAAAAAATTTAAAGAAATATAAAGTATATCTTATTATATATTATATAATAAATACTGTCTATAATTATAGTATTTTAATATATAAATTATTTGAGTGTAAATATTAAAAAACAATGGTTCTCATCATCAATAATCAATATATTATAAACATATAAGAATTTGTCTATTAAGAAACAGAAACATTTCACGAAATTATTTTTCTCACCTTTTTGTTATTATGTATTTTAAATAACTTGCACATTGATTTTTTAATATATATATTATTAATTGAATTAGAATTAATATAAGGTTGTAATACAACAATTTGTTAATGAAACTAATTTTAGTTAACTAATATGAATATTATTTAACTCGATCAAGACTAACTTGATTTTGAAATAGAAAAATTATGATTAAATATGATAGGATTAATCACATAATTAATTTTTTTTAATTTTTTGAAAAACAATAGTTTTAATTTTTCTTCGGTACATATTAAAGTATAACAAATTTAACTTGACAGGTAAGTTTTATATTATTCGATAACATAACCTCGAAAATAAAATTTCTTTTTTATATATATTAATTCAATAAATTTTTTACTAGAAAGTTTATTATAAAATGTTTTAAAATATGTATATATATATGTATATACATATGATATATTTCATTTTATTTGTTTATTAATAATTTTAATTTTAATATTTTTAGTTTAACTATATATATATATATATATATATATAATATATTAACTTTTAATTTAACAACTTGTTCTTAAATAACTTTATTAGAAATAATATTATTATTATTATTAAGATATTTATTAATATAAATTTATTCGTACTTATATTATGTACTTTTATTTTTTAATAAAATATAAATAAACATATTGTGATCTTAATATTTATAACATCTTTTTTTCCATTAAATTATCTCAGGAATAAACAATTATGAATCACTTTACAATATTATGCTTGAAACAATCTACAACCTTAAATAAATATTGGTTGGAAAAATATTTGAAACAATATTTAATTTATCATGCAAAAATATATTCTACTGGAATTACTAATCATTATAAAAATTATATTAAAAAGGAAAATATTACTAGAAAAAAACATAATGTTTCAAGAACAATGCTTCAAGGTATCAAACAGACTAAACGAAAAGTAGAAATAATTATTGAGAAAGAAAATATTTGGACAGTACCAAATTTTCTTTGTATGGGTCGAATCTTAACATCACCATATTTAAGTTATTTAATTTTATCACAAGATTATCAGGTAATATATAAAATATATAAATATATGAATATATATGAATATATAAATATGTGAATGTTTATTATTTTTGATATTTATGATTTGTTTGTTACAGATAGCATTGTGGTTATTAGTATTTGCAGGATTTAGTGACCTAGCTGATGGATGGATTGCACGTACATGGTCATCACAAGCTTCTAAGCTTGGTACTTTTCTAGATCCAGTTGCAGATAAATTACTTGTAGGTACACTATTCCTATCTTTGGCTTGGGTAGGATTGGTTCCTATTCCTTTAACATGTCTTGTTATTACACGAGATATTGTCTTGATATCTGCTGCTTCATACATAAGATATAAATCTTTACCTTCTCCAGTATGTATATATTGCTAAATTATATACAAGTATTTAAATATTAAATATTTAAGTATTGTTTATTTATAAAATATATTTCAGAAAACTTTTGCAAGATATTTTAATCCTACATATGCAACAGCACAATTAGCTCCAACATCCATAAGTAAAATCAATACTGCTATTCAATTATCTTTTATTGGTGGAACATTGGCTGCACCTGTATTTCATTTTGTAAATCATCCAATTTTAATAGCTTCCTGTTACATAACAGCATTAACGACATTAGCAGGAGGTTTAAGTTATTTAATATCAAAAAATACATATAAATTTTTAAGAAAAAAAACTTCATCGAAAACATCTTTTTAAGCATATATGTTAATGATCACAACAATAAACTAATGTATATAAATTTATTTACTTTATTTAAATATTTAAGTATTTATTTCATACTTATTACATAAATAAAATTAATAAAAAAATATTCTTACTTTATAATTATCTGATAAAAAAAAAGATATTAGTTCCTATTTACATCATACATTTCATATGCAAAATTTTCAGAAATATTTGTATTATAACAAACTCCAATATAATCAATTTCTAATTTAAAAGAACCTGGTATTTTATCAGCAATTGTAATACCAAAATTTGTAACAGTACTTTCAAGTAAACGATATTGATTTTCATTAATTTGTCCTTTGTTACAAACCACAAATTTTGAAAAAGGAATTCTAACTATTTGCCAATGTGGACCACCTCTTGTATACATAAAATAATGATAAGTAAAATTCTTAAATTGTGTTCCTTTTTGTAAGATATTTAGCATATAAGTTCTACCATCTCCTTTAACTCGTAATACAATTTCATTATATTCACTCCAATCATATTTATCTATTCGATAAAAAGATTTAAATTTTGGGATTGTAGTGATATTGCAGTAACCACTATCTGTTGTTATGCCATCTTTCACTGGAGTGGTATTTAATATACCGTGAAATATTCCATAACCATGAGATGATAATTCTAACCTAAAAAACAACAAAAAAAAGGCATTTTTTTATACTAATTTACTTATATTTTATCAAAATGTGATAATATATAAAATATTATGTACTTAGCACTTGAATAACCATATTTATAATCACTGTCAGAATTTACAATCCATTGATCCAGCGACTTTTGAGATCCATCAAACTTCCATACAATATCAATTTCATTTTCTATAAATTTACGTGGATATATTGAATAATTCTGCAATGCTTCACGTATAAATAATTTACACTCATCTTTATACATACAATATATTCTTTCTATTTTTTGAAAAAAACTGAGATTTTTAAAATCATCCTCTGTTATTCTATCATATATTGGTTGATCTGATTTATAATCTTTGTAAAATCTTTTAATAGTTAAAGAGTTTCTAAAATATGATTTTAATAGACGAAAAATACTTTTTTCCATATTTTTTTTCACAATAATTTATTTATTAAATTATAAATTATAACTTTTTTTTGACTGATATTATAACTTAGTTAATCATGTTACAATGTATTGTATTGCATATGAAAAATTCAATCAGATTATGATTATTACAGTAGAGATTATTACAATATAATTTGTATAAAAATTATAATATAAATATAATTTTAAATTTGATTAAAGATTAATTTTTATATTTTAGTTTTTTTTCATTATTATTCTCTTTAATAGTTACACATATTAAAATTTTTTTTTAATTTTCTTAATTATTTTGACATACGAAAATGTAATATAAATCAATTTTAAAAGTATATAAATTTAATATAATAATTATATAATTATTATATAATAATTATTATATATAATTATATATAACATAATTTAATGAATATTACTTAATTACAAATAAAATTACAAAAGAAAAAGATTATAAAAGATCAGAAAAAATTGATATTCATTAGTAAAATAAAATATAATTTAATGATAATATATAATATATTTAATATATGTATTATTAAAAAGTAAATTATATATTTAATATATAATATAATTTAATATATAATATAATTTAATTTATATATGTATTTTTACTTTTAATAAAAATTTTTACAATATTTGATAAAAAATTTATAATAGGATTTTTTTTTGTAAACGATGGCAACTATGAATATGTTGAAACAAAATTAGTACGAAAATGATACTATTTAGATATTGTAGGTTATTAAATAATAGAAATTTAATTTTTTTACGATTGAAAAATCATAATAAAAATATATTTCATATTAAATTTATATCACATGATAATGTAAAAAATATAAATATAAAGTTATCTAATGGGTAAGAATATTACGTACTTTTTAACCTAAGTCATAATAATAAAGTCATAATTAAATTATATATTTATATATAAATATTTATAATAAATATTTATATAATATGAATAAATTTTGTTATATATTATTTATAATTACATTTACTTTATATTTATTATTCTTTATTTTAAATATTTCTTTAGGTCGGAAATTAAACTATCAACTGGGAAATATGCACGATTTACAAATGGAAGTGTCATTGCTACAATTGGCGATACATCAATTATGACAACTGTAGTTAGAAAAAATGTATTATCTGAAAATTCTATAATTCCATTAACAGTAAATTATAGGCAAAAAGCAGCTGCAATAGGCCGTATACCAACAAATTTTCTTCGTAGAGAATTAGGTTACACAGATCATGAAATTCTTATTAGTAGATTAATAGATAGATCATTACGTCCTCTATTTCCACCAAAATATTCATATGAAACACAGATAGTATGTAATTTATTAGCTATTGATGGAATTAATAGTCCAGATGTATTATCTATCAATGCTGCATCTGCAGCTTTAAGCATTTCGGATATTCCATGGAATGGACCTGTAGCAGCTGTAAGAATTGGTTTAATTGATAATATGTATGTAATTAATCCTTCAAAACGTGAACTTCAACAAAGTAAATTAAATCTTGTTTTATCATGTATGTCACGAAATTTAATTGTTATGATAGAAGGATCAGCAAATGATATTTTAGAACCAGAACTTCGAAAAGCAATAAAGATAGGTATTAAAGAATGTCAAATAATTATACATTCTATATCAGAATTACAAAAAGAAATTGGTAAACCTAAATTAAATATTGTCAGTGATGAAAATAACGATGTGGAAGAATTTGTAAGAGAATTTGTGTCAGATGAATTACGTAAAATTTTTAATTATCATTTTCATGATAAAATTTCGCGAGACGATGCTATTTTTAATTTGAGAGGTAGAATGCTAGAAAGTATAAAAAATCGTGATTCAAAATATACTAAAAATGCTTTAAAAATTTTTAGCAATATTTGTAAAGAAATTTTCAGATCTTTAATATTTGAAACAGAGAAAAGGTATTTTTTATTAAAAAATATTGTGTTTTATTTATTTTTAAATTTAATTGAAAATGGTAATTAATGAAAAGTTATAAAGACTTAAACAATTTTAGATGTGATGGTCGTACTATAAATGAATTGAGAAACATAAATTGTCAGGTTGATTTATTTCAACCTCTTCATGGTTCTGCTTTGTTTCAAAGAGGACAAACTCAAGTTTTATGTACAGTAACTCTTGATAGTATAGAAAGTTCTCTTAAATTAGATACTATTTCAATGTTTTCTAGGTAAACTAATTTTATTTATTAATATTCACAAATATAAATGAGTATATAAATGAGTAAATATTATGTTTTTACAATTTGCAGTGGTATAAAAGAGAAAAATTTTTTTCTCCATTATGAATTTCCTCCATATGCTATAAACGAAACAGGTAAACTTATTGGAATGGATCGTAGAGAAATTGGTCATGGAGCATTAGCAGAAAAAGGATTGCAATCAGTTATACCTCAAGATTATCCATTTGCTATAAGATTAACAAGTGAAGTATTAGAATCAAATGGTAAATACAAATATGATGCATAAAAATATGAAAATAATATTTGTATACATCTAAATTTAAATATTTTTTCTTATTTTATGTAAAGGTTCATCTTCTATGGCTTCTATTTGTGGTGGTAGTTTAGCATTAATGAATGCAGGTGTACCAATATTATCTCCTGTAGCTGGTGTAGCTATGGGATTAGTTTGCAATAGTACTGATAATGCTGATTTAAAAGAAGACAATTATAAAATTTTAACTGACATATCTGTAATAATTTATTTTATTATTATTGATATACAATTATATATAATTTACAATATAAAAAGATTAATTTTTGATTTCCTATATAATCAGGGTATAGAAGATCATCTTGGAGACATGGATTTCAAAATTGCAGGTACAAAGAAAGGATTTACTGCTTTCCAAGCTGATATAAAAATACCGGGAATTCCTTTTAACGTGATAATAAAAACTATTCAAAATGCACATTTAGCAAAAAACCAAATTATTAATATTATGAATAAAGTAATATCTTCTCCAACAAATAATAAAAAAACGAATAAACCTGTACTTGATACTATAGAAATACCAATACATCAAAGAAGAAAATTTCTTGGAATTGGAGGATTAAATATAAAAAAGATATTTGATGAAACTGGAGTTAATGTAAATTCAAAAAAAAAAAAAATAGAAATTGACTAATTTAGTATGAAAATTACTTAGCATTTATTTTTTTTTTTGTAGATATATTCGATAAATGATACAGTATTTTCTATATTTGCACCTAATCAAAATGCAATGGATGAAGCAAAATATATAATAAATAAAATTTTGGAAACACAAGAGGAACCCGTATTGATATTTGGTGACATTTATACAGCAAAAATAACTGAAATTCGTGAAATTGGAGTTATGGTTACATTATATCCGACTATGATACCAACTTTATTACCTAATTCACAATTAGATCAACGTAAAATTCATCATCCTGATGTACTTGGATTAAATGTCGGAGATGAAATAAAAGTAAAATATTTTGGACGAGATCCAGTAAATGGACGAATCAGATTATCTCGAAAAGTATTGCAAATTCCAGTTATGCAAACGAATTTCGATACTGCTAAAGGTTAGCAGAAAAAATCATTATAAATATTTTTTATATTTTTTTTAAAAGACAAATCTAATAACTGTATATTAATAATAATAATATTATAAAATATAATTAATTAGTTTGTTAAAATTTTTATTTGTATTTTTATTAAATAATTTAAATAATATTTTCTTATATAATATTAGATATCATTTATATAATGAATTAAATTAAAATATTTCTAATTCAATTTGATAATTCACGTTTTTTTATTCAGGATAAAGCTTTTCCAATTCCTTATTAAATTTTTTAATCTAAAATACTATATAAATTTAATAATTCAATGATTGATGATTACTATGAATATAATATCAACCAACGATATGTAGCTCGTTTCAAGTTAAATCGTTTAATTAATATATTCAAATATATTTATTAAAAGTGATTTAAAATCAAAATATTAAAAATGATTTCACGTTTCATTTATCGCTATATTTTTAAACGGACATCTAGTTTTGTTCTTAGTATTGTTATTGCATCTGTATTTTTTGAAAGAGCTTATGATCACGCTTGTGAAAATATTTTTGAATGGATAAACAAAGGAGTATGCTATTAATCTTTTAATTATATTATATGAGTTATTTAAAACTATTTTTTTATTTGAAATGAAATTTGAAATTAAACATGTACTAAAATAGTATGTTTGTTGAACGCTAAAGTTATTTTTAAATAAATAAATTTTATAATGTGACAGTTTAATTTACATTATAATTTATTTATATTTTCAAATATTTGTTGTAATTCCTATTAATAAATTTTGTATTACAAATTTTTAATTATCAAATATTTATTATCATTTTTATAGAGACTTTGGACACACATAAAACATAAATATGAAAATACGTCAAAGATGATTCATCAACATGATGTTAAAAAAAATACATCTAATTTGGAAAAGGCGTCCAATAAAGATAAAGATGCAAAGAAGGACTGAATATTTTACGAAATAAAAAATCTATTGTTAAATAAAATGTAAGAAAGTTTTTTTTCAAAATGCTTTTTTCATTTATTTCATTTATGATAATATATTAGAATTTTTAAATTTCACTTTTATCGCGATATTTAATATTTTAATATCATGAGTTTATATTTTAATATTGTCGTTATTAAACACTTTATAATTCCTACTGTTTCTTAATAATTTTTTTTTTTTTTTAGAATTATTCAAAATAAATCTTTTTTAAATTTTTCTTATATTCGGAAATATCGAATGATGTATAGTTTTTTAATATACTATATATATATATATAATATATAATATATAAAAAATATCACAATTATTGGAATTATTTAATGAAAATGATAAAAATCTCAGTAAGAGTCATTAAATATCAAATGAAGAGTATTGTTCTAAATAACTTTTTATCTAGATAAAAAAACCTATTCTGTTGTTTTTTTTTCATTTATCTTGATTTAAAATTCGTCTTTCATTAAAATAATAAAAGAAAAAAAAAATTAATGAAGAATAGTTTCTTTATAAATCTAAAATGAAAAATAAAAATTTTATTCAATGTTATGTTAAAAAGAGAAAAAGAACGATTTCGAAGTTCTGAAAAGATATATATATCGTTTATAAATAACTTAAAATAATTTTATCATATCATATAATATCACAATACTTTATAATCTAATATAATCAGTATATACATGTGATAATATTATTCATTAAATAAATTCCATAAAAGAAAAAAATTAATTAGATTTATATGATTTGTCCTCCTATTAAACGATAAATAAGTTAAAAAATGATAAGTAATGATAAATAATGATAAGTAAGTTTAATGATAAGTAAAAATCAATTTAATTTATTATTTTTTTAAAAATAAACAATTTTCAATTTTTTAAATGTTTTTTTTTTTTGAAAAATCATATTAAAGATATATAATATCAATTATCTATTAGTTGATTAAAAATTAAAAAAATAACATTGTTACATATTATATATATAGAAGAAGTTTTATTATTTAATTTTATTTATTTGTTCAATAGGAAAAGTGCAGGAAGATAAAGAAAATATTATATTTCGATATAAATAAAGTTATTTTATATTTATTATTTAACATTTATATTTATATAAATATTTTTAAATATTTTGATGCTAACACGTATGTATTATTTAATTTTATCGAATTAATAATATTGAAATTATATAAATATCTTTTAGTGAGAAAAATATCAATTTTTATAAATTTGAAAATTATTTTTTATATATATTGATACATAAAAATTTTATTATAATTTTTTTGTATTAAACATATAAGCATGTAATCATATAAGCATGTGATTCGAAATAATAGAATATCTTGTTATTCATTAGTAACAAATATAAATGTATAATTTGATTTTATAAAAAAGAAAAAGAGAATCTCTTCTAAAAAAGAATTTCCGATATATAATTAAATTAAAATCATTATGAATATTTTTATATTTTTAAATTATTTTGAAAATGTATTTCAAAATGCAATCGCCAAAATATTATATAGTATTAACTTTTTTTTAATATGAAATTGATTTTAAACGATACCAATTACTTTGTGTTTTAATATATTTTTAGCAATCTATATTTCTTAAATTGATTTATTTATTATTTAAAAATATATTAAAAATAATTAAATCGATTAATTATCTTATTTAATAAATAAGATAGGGCCATATGATTTTAATTGAAAATTATTTTGTAATAGGTATATTTAAAAAAAATTTTGTTTTATACATATTAAATAGATTTATATGAAATATGTATATGATTGATAATCTTAGAATTTTAGAATTTTGTGTTATTATCGATTTTTTTTATAATTAATACATGTCATGTGCAAAGTTTAAATATAAATTGATAATTGACAAATAGTGATCTTTGTAGCTTAAAGTTTAATAATAATTAAAATAGAAATAAAATAAAATAAAAAAAGATGAATTTTTATAAAAAAGATGATAGTTTTTTAAATTAGAAAATATTAAAAATTTTATAACATATAATAAAATATGATGCTACTATCTCGATAATATCAAATTTCTTTTTGTCTGTATTTTTATATATGGATTTATTTTTAAAAAAAATATCAAAATTGTTTATTTTAATATTCAGATTGAAACATTATAAAATTAACATATGATGTTACTATATTATTTTTTCTATTTTTCTTTATATTTTTTTAATTTCATTGATTAATAAATATTTTTTAAGAATAATAAGCATATATAAGAAATAATTGAAAATTTATATTTTATTTTCAGAAATCTTGGAATCATGAAATTATTAATTACCTTCGTGATAGTCTTAACTTTTTCGTCATTAATTATATATGGAAACGTTATTCCAAATGATTACAATATAATTACGAATGCATCAAATATCTGTGCAAATAAAACTTTGATACTAAGATTTTCTTCTTTAACAACAATAGATAAATATTTTATTGCTTCTCCTACCGTAACATGTATTGATATAAAAGGCATTGTTACGATTAAAGAAGGAACTTTTGATAATGTGCCAAATTTAAAATATCTTGATCTCCGAGAAAATAATATTTATCCAGTTGATTTCTTTTCTTTTGGTAATCTATCAAATTTGGAAATATTACGTTTCGGTTATCAAAAAGGAACTTCAAATTGGATAGAAAATAGAAAAATAGTAATAAGGAATGTATATCCTGAACTTCGATATTTGGATTTAGAATATGCGAATATCTCTGCATTATATAGTGAAGTGTACAATCCATTCCCAAAATTAACACATTTATATATTTCAGGGAATATGATTCAGTCAACTTCCCTGAATAATATTTTACCTGACACATTAACGTATCTTAATTTAAGCAATAATAGAATTTCCGAATTCTTATTCGAAGGATTAAATAATCTATTGTCGTTAATTTTAGATAATAATAAAATCAGCAGAATGGGAAGCGATATTACTTTGTATGGATTGAATGCGTTACAGAATTTATCATTGGCGAACAATCAAATCAGTGTTTTCAACAATAATACATTTCAATGTGTGCCCAATCTTCGATATTTAAATCTTCGTAATACTTCTTCGACTTTTAATTTCAATATATTGAAACCTTTGAAATTTTTAGAGACTCTTATATTAGATAATAATTTACTCGAAAATATTCCGATTTCAATACCTTTAAATATAACTACGCTCTCGTTAAATTGTAACAAATTAAGAAATCTAACGTATGATACTTTCATCAACGTGCCAAATTTAAGAAAATTACACATAAGCAGAAATATGATTTCAAGCATCAATGTGGACACATTTGAAACTCAAAAATTGTTAGAGGAATTATATCTTGATGATAATTATTTAAGTTTTTTGCCAAGAAATTGGTGTGAATTTATGAAGAAGCTTCGATATTTAAATCTGTCGGGAAATAAATTCACTTCTTTAGAAATGGTGATTTATAGTTCTACTTTGCCAATAGAACAATTATATTTGGAACGTAATCCAGTTCAATCTATTAATATGTCAAGTATATTGCAAATAATACCAAAAAATATGACAATTTATTTAAAGATTGATTCAGAAACTAACAGATCGTCATGCATGCCTTCTATACCAACCGAAACTACAAATTTACCATTAACTTCAACATTTACGGAAGAGAATTATCCAACTTCTACAAAGTATTCAACTCCATTATGGCAATCTCGATTTTTTAGTGTTACAAAGGACACTAAGTTACATTAGATATAATGTTTTGTAATTTTATTGTAAAAATATATTAAAATACAGAATATATTAAAATTGTTCATTGCATATTGCTTTATTTTTTCGCTTTTTTTGACATGAGACACATATTTAAATATGCAAAATGTATGCTACAAAAATCATATTAATTTAGCTTTTAAATATGTACGTGCTTTGTATTTTGTATATATATTTTGCTCAGATTATAAAGACACGATTATTCTAATGCAACATTTATGTTCAATTGCAAATTAATGATATTCATTTGCAATCAAATGAAAGATAAATAAGTATTATAGGTATTCTTAGAATATATATAAATGAAATTGATTCATGGTAATGGAAACAAAGTATATTTTGTCGCAACTTATCTATCTTCATGAAAAATTATACATATAATTTAAGAGATAGGAACTACATTTTGGATATAAATACTTCAGCAACTGTATAAAATACATTTTTAATCCCTTTACTGGTCTTTACTTACTGGTCTTTAGTTACTAATAAGATATATTTGTTAGTAATTGATCTATTAGTTTAATATGGTATGTATCAAACAATTATTTTTTAATTCTATTTCGACTTAACATATTGTTTTAAAGATTTATGAAATTAATAATTGAAAAATTAATAATTAAATATAAATAATAATATTAATTTACATTTTATTTTTATTTTTTAATTATCAACACGTTTCTATATGTAATTCAAAATATATAACAATACAATTTTATTCTTATCTATTCTTATTATAACTATTTTCCATTTTTTTCAGATTCAACATAAAACTGTTTTATTTATCTTGATATTGACTATCGTAAAAAGTAAATGCAGCCGCATAATATCTTGGGATCCAAATATTATAAAAGAAAATTTAGACGAAATAATACTTGATAAACAATCTTTTGTAACATGTTCTCAAGAGGAAATTGTAAACTTAAAAGAATTAAATTTAAATAGTATACCAACAGAATTAATTAAAAGTAAAACAATACAGGCAATTTCATTAGAAAATAATGAAATAAGTATAGTTCCTAGTGATATATTTTACGAAATTCCAAATTTACAGTGTCTTGATCTAGCACGGAATAAAATTTTGCCTAATAATCTTGAAATGAAACATGATCGTTTGAAAATATTAATTCTCGATTATCAAAAGAATTTAGAAAGTAATAGAAATAAAATCTTTTTACCAGTCAAAATGAAAGGACGATTTCCAAATTTGGAAACATTATCTTGGAAAAATTTCAAAAATGATATTTTAACTTCAATAGCAGCATCATTTCCGAGAATAAATAATATTTATTTATCCGATTCTAATTTACAATATATAAATAATATAAGCATATTCCCGTATATGAAAAATATCCATTTAGAAAATAATTTGATCAATGAATTAATTGGATATAATTTTAGAAATGTGGAAGAATTATATTTGGATAATAATCCTCTTTATGATCTCTCGTTCGACCCAAAATTTACAAAAAATTTAAAAATTCTCTCATTATCAAATACTACGTTGAATTTTCCTAAACTGAACATTCCATCGTTAATAACATTAGATTTATCTCAAAATAGATTTCATTTTACAAATGAGAATATCTTAGAATATACATTATCTTTAGAAAATTTAATTTTAAGTAAAAATGAATTTGATAAATTTCCAAATTTAACTTCTTTAAATAATCTTAAAAAATTATCGTTGGCTTACAATATAATTACCAACGTAAAAGATATAAGTGTAACAAAATCTTTAAAAATGTTAAGTCTACGAGGAAATCAGATATATAACATCAATGAAAAAGCGTTTTTCGAATTTACAGAGTTAGAATTTTTAGATTTATCAGAAAATAAATTACAATCGTTACCATTTGCTTGGAATAAAAACTTGTCAATGTTGAAATATCTCAACTTAGAGTCAAATTATTTTCAAAAAATAGAAAGTATGATGTTGAATTCGTTATTTACTTTACAGAAACTTTATATAAAAAATAATGATATCATGTCGATAGATTTAAATAAATTAAAAATTATACCACAAAACTGTACTATATATTTGCTTTGAATATTATCACACACGAGATAAAGAATAAAAGATTGAATGTATTTCGATTATCACATTTCTATGTTGAATTTCTCGCTTATCATTATTGTTAAACTGTCATTATTCATTGTTATTAATTGTTGTTAGATAAAAATAAAACAATTCAGTTTACGATAATGTTTATAATATTCATTTTTCCTTTTTTATCGTGTACATATTTCAAAAAATTTTTTTACAAAGAAAATAATATAGAATTATTTTATATAAGATATATACGAACGATATCTTTTCTTAAGTATAGAATTTTTAAGAACTAAAAATCTTATTACTTAGACGATAGATAAAGATTAAAAATTATTAGCAAATAATAATTATAAGATAATATTGAGAAATACAATAATTTTTTAAAATCATTCAAGTTTATTTTAATCGGAAAATTTTTCATTTTTTATGAAGCATAAGTTCAAATTAACGAAACATTTGAAGGAAATCTTTTCGATTTATACTTATCTTCGAATGAGAATATTTTTCCTAACAAATTATTATATATATTATGTATTATATGTCTATGCGTATTCACACACATACATTTCTTATAATTCGTGGCGAAAAAACTGTTTTTTTTTTATTTATTTAGAAACATTCGTCAGAAACATTCGGATTTTGATTATCGATAATTTGTTTTTGAATTTTTTGAACCACGCTGTGACAGTATGGTTTAATTTTATCTTGAAGAGAAACAGAAGTCATCATTATGCCATAGTGTTTCTAACTTTGTAACATGAGCGAAGAAAGATAGCTTTTCGCAGAATGATATGTACACCTCAGCAATTATTCGATACAGCAAAGTGACGAACGAATAACACTTATTCACCCTGTACATTTTCTTTTTCAGTGAGAAAGAAGATATCTACATATTTGTATACATAGAGGATCAAAGTAAAAAATAAACATGTATCAATGAAAAGAAACTTTCTTGGATATGTATGAATTTAATGTTTTAACGTACATATTTTAAAAGGATCATTGAATCCGTTCGTTCAAATAAACGTATGCTTCTTTTTTATAATTTTACCCATGTTTACAATGTTACTTAGAAACAAATATGTCTATTAGAAAAAAGAAAATTTTATTTGTGCGATTAATTACAGGGCAATCCTCGCTAGGTTACACTCCTGAGACTATTTATTTATATTACAGTGTTAAATTTCGCAAGGATTATCGCTGTATTATAAGAAGATAGACGAACCAGTTTGCAACAGAAGGTGTTTGATACGTGTTGAAGTAAAAAACTGTGTTTCATAACGGATGAAAAGATCCTTTACGATCGTTAAGGTAAGTTTAACTTTCGCAAAATACAGGAAAGAAAAAAAAAAAAAAAGAAAAGATCAATTTTATGTATCAATTTACATTTTCATTACATCCTTTATATCTCTTAAATTTATATTTATAGATGTTGTTCGTGCAATCATGGCCAGTGTTACTCGCGATTCTTTTTCGTTTGCAATTGGTGTATGGCGGACAGTATCTGTTATATGGTAACAATAATTATCAGTATGGTGACAATAATCGACCCGTATTTTCTCATACAAATATACCACCAATGCCGATTACTCCGTGTAAAAAATGTGAACCAATAATACAATACCAGGAATGTAAATCAAATTCGATACTACATTTTGAGGGTATTGGTATAAAAACAGTTGGCGACTTTTTCGTTAAGAGTAAAGAAATAAAGGAGTTGTATCTCGACGACAACGAGATCACGAAAATCTCTATTAAAGCATTCGATTCGTTGACCAAGCTGAATATTCTAAGCTTGAGTAACAACAACATTTCCATTGATAAAATGTTATGGTTCAACCAGCATGATAATTTGCGGGATTTGATTATAAATAACAACAAGTATAATGGAACTGACACTGTTATAGATAAAATATTCCATCCATTACCGAAATTAGAACGTTTGTCCTTAAAAAACAACGGAATTTCTAATTTGAATATCTCGTTAAAAAATTTCGCACCCTCTTTGAGATCGTTGGATCTATCGGGAAATAATATGAAATCGATCGATTTTATTGTTAACTTACCGGAAACTATCTCTTATTTGAATTTACATAATAACTCGTTCTCGAGCATAAAAAAAAATTATTTACACAATATTGAAAATTTAAAGCTAAGTAACAATAAGATCACGGAATTGTGCAGTATAAATTGCAAACAGTATTCCTTCTTGTCGTTAGAAGGGATGAGAAAATTATTGAATCTGAACGTGTCCGGTAATTATATCAAGACTGTTACGGAGAACGCGTTTAGATACACGACGAATCTTGTCTCGTTGGATCTATCCAGGAACGAGATAGAATCGCTTCCAGAGAATATTTTTAGAGGGTTAGAATCCCTATTGGAACTTCGAATGAGCCACAATCGACTTATTTCCATTCCGAATATATGCGCGTTACATTCGGTAAGAAACGTGGATTTAAGCCATAATCGAATCGTGGAAATAAACAGCGACAGTTTCTGTTTCACGACGTTCATTGAAACGCTAGATTTGTCCAATAATCACATCTTGAATATCAACAATAATTTCGATAAACTGCAAACGTTGCAGAAACTGGATCTTTCGAACAATTTTATCAATAAACTTCCGATAATGTTGATTCAAAGGACACAATTTCTCGAAATTCTTTTGCTGAAGAATAATAGCATAACGAACATCGATGATTTATTAACTTTACAATTGAGAACATTACGCGAAATACATCTTGAAGAAAATCCGTTTTTGTTCTTAAGATTGAACAATTCAATGATACATATAAAAGAATATAGAGAAATGAAGAATTGTGATATAGAAATTGCTGAAATATTAAAAAAGCATGTTGCAAGCATCGAAGAAGATGATTCTTCGAACAATGAAAGCAATGAAAGCAATGAAATTTACTAACAATAATCTCAATGGTAAGATTTTGCTTTAATTAATTTATTTTTTTTTTTTTCATTATTTTATCTTATTTATATTAAAATGCTTTTTCAGAACTTTTACGGTCTTTTTCGTTTTTCGACGAGAAACGATCCTTCTTACGATAAATTGAAAAATCGAACATTTGGAAATGAATTATTTTTGGGAGAAAATACAGACATTATATTTAGTGATCTATAATAAATAAAAAATTTAGAAGAATCGCTATTTTCATATATTTGTAATTTTTCAATTTGCTTACATTCAACTTACTTTTGTACAACTTTATTTTAATAATCTTTTCTTTTATTATTTTTTTATTATTTTTGTCATTTTTATTAATGGATCATTAATACATGCCCATCGAAATAATACCAGTTTTGCTACTAACAATTCAAACTATCACTAATCTTAATTTTTTTTAATATTGTGAAGCATAATGTGAAGCATAGAATGAAACAATAAAATAAAAAAAAGTCATCAATATATCATCATTAATCATATTTATTTTATCCATTTTGTATTTAAAATCTTTATAAAATTTTTTTATTTATCGTTAAAGATAAAAGAAATTTATTAAATTCAACTCAAATTAAATGATGTGTTAAATATATATTCTTTCTATATATACATAATTCATACATATAGATACATAAATTCATACTATTTATATTTATATTTTTTTAAATTATCAATTTTTATAATAATCAATTTTTATTTTAAATATTAAGTTTTAAATTCCAGTTTTTCTATTTTGGAAAATTTTTATATTAAATTAATTATAATAGTTTATTCTTATTATATTTTTAATGAATTTACCTTTGTATAGAATCTATAGTAAAAATTTAAAATATATTTAATTTTCGCGCGGTTGAAATAAGAAATTGCGCCATTTCAGCCAATCAGAAAGCTACTAACGAATTAATGTGCATGGCGTCAGTTATTATTGAAACACGTGGTGACAGTGCATGTTATACCGGCAAAAGTGCGTAATTATTGATAATTTTATTGATAATGTGATGTGATTGATAGTTATGAATAGTCTAATAATATAATTAGTGTTTATTTAATTATTTATTAAATAATATTTCAAAATTAAATAGTTTATTGTCTCTTTTTATCATTTTACATTGCTTATTTGACAATATTTGTATCATCATTATATCAAAATTTTTCATGTCTTGGAAAGATAAAAGAAAGATCAAAATTTGATTTTAATCATTACATTTAATATTTTAACATTATTTTAATCTTATATTATTTATTTTGTTATTTTGATTTTTACTTATATAGATTATTATTTGATTATTAATTAAATTTCGAAAGTGTAATGGAATAAAATTTAATTACATATGTGAAATCTAGTAAGATTTTACTTTTATTTCTTTAATAATATTTTTATATTTTTTATTTTTTTTAACAATTTTTACATATTTTTACATATTTCTTTTTAAATGTGTCTATCCAAATATTCGACGTATATCGTGTTTATGTTTCGTTCATTGTTGGCAATATTTCTTAAAATAATTCTTAGAAAATTGAAGGTTTGTGTTTATATACGTTCAATGTCGATCGATATTTATATTCCTTTCCATATATATAATCGAAATTGTGCCGCGAACGAGTCATTATGTCGTCGAAATTCGTGCCGATTAGACGTTTCAATTCGTAGCAGGTATATAATCTATTACATAGAATATTATTTCAATAATTATTTTTTCATTTTTTGCATATTATTTTTTAATTTAATTTAATAAATTAATTTAATTTATTAATGTATATTAATTATTTGTCTTTATTAATTTTTTTATTTTATTTTTAATTTATTATAATCGATAATTTTTTTTTTTATTAAACATATTTTTTTTAAAACGATCGACAAATGATCATATCATGATCATTTAAAATAAAATTTGATTTAATACGATTATTTGTTATTTTATATTCTTATTACATTTATTTTAAAGATTTAATTTTTTTTTCTTTTTTGGTTTAATAGTTGATTGGTGAATTCAAAGCGGGGAAAAAAGAATATGGACGTCACACAATAACCATTCGTCACAATGATCAAGTAGATGATAACTTCTGACGAAGAATTGGTAACATCTCTTTTTATATAAAAAGTAAATACGTTTTTATTTTCTTTTTATTAGATTATTCTTGATTTATATAATAATTTATACTATATTAATATATAATTATTACGTTAATAATTATGAATATTATAAAAAGACATTAATCAAAGTTTTATTTCGGATACTTTTTTTTATCTTTAAATAAATTAAATTAATTTTTTTATTATATAATTTTCAATTATAATAATTTCAGAAAAATTATTTTTTTTTAAATGCTCTATAGGAAAAAAGAAAAAAAATGTTGAAAAAATATTTCTCTTTTTTTTCTATTAACTATCATCCTTTTCTACTAACGTAGTTTTATTTTCAGGAAATTTTTGTAATTGCATATAATGCGATCGGTAGAATCAGTGTTTGTTTCGTAATATTATTTTCAATATTTTTTAAAGCATAATAATTTTAAATTTAAATTATTATAGTGTATTCTCGCGAAAGTAGAGTCAGTGTTTGTTCGCTAATTATAATTTAAATAATAATATATTATTATTATTATTTTTTTTTTAAATATTTTTTTTTCGGTAAAATAGAGTCAATTAAGGTAATAAGATATCAGACTTATCGACTGGACGAAAATGTATGAAAGTATTTTCATTTTAGATCTCTAGATGGCGACACAGTTATGAATTTGCAATCGCTAGTAAAAAAATATTTATTTAACTAGAAATATACACATAATGCAGAACTAAAAAGTTAATGAGGCAAAGGAATTCGGATCTAATTCGTTATTTTTGATATTTCCAACATTTATAAATAACAGATATGCATATTAGTTATGAATTTAAATTAGATATATTTCTTTTATCTCTTTTCCGTTTTGTTAATTATCTTTTCAGTTCTGCAATAAATACATATTAATGTGTAATAATGTTGTAAGATAATTTTTCAATTTTGTTATGTTACATTTGCTATATAAATTTTTGCAATAAATATATGTTTACATATATAGACGTATTAATATCGAAACAGACGAGCTTAAAACGATATTCAATTAATAATTTAAAGCTTTTGCCAGAATTTTAAATATTTCTGGCATCGAATGCAAAATACAATTAAGAATAACCACGATTTAAAATTACATTCATTGAAGTCGTTAAAATGGTCAGATTGCGATTTTTTTTCTATATAAAAAGGAATTAAAATGATCCTTGAGCGAAAACAGCTTGTTACTCTTGAATTGATCGAAGAGGATTCTTCTAACGAGCTTGTCATCAAATTACTATCGATCTTCAAGATCGTTCGAGTATTTGAAATGCTCCCTTAACGGATAACGAGATCACTTGGATCGGAGATAGTTCGACGATACTGCAAAGAGTCTGATTTTTGTAACGAGAAGTTGAAGTACTCGTTCGACGAACGTACAACTACTTAGGTATTTTGTTCAGATCCTTTTGAAACGAAATGATTTCGTTGATCGATTTAAATCACATTTCTATCATTTCTTTGTATCAAAGCCTTTGAAGTCGATTCGATACGATTTTCCAAATTTAATTCTAAAATTTAATTATAATGTTAGATAAATTCGAACAAATTGCCAGAAAAAATATTTCGTTTCATATAATGGAATCTCGATCGTTAAGAAATCATTGTGAATTGAAGATGGTACGATCTTCGTATCGTATAAGATCCAGTTGTAGTTATCGCTCGCAATCTCTTGGATTTTCTCTCACATTCTCATCGAATATCTTTTCTTGTCAACCATGGTGAGATACATTAGGCTACCAAAACATGTCGAGGATTTGTTACGTGAAGGATGATGTAGACAAACGAAAAGAACGTTTTCCACTTAGGAGCCATTCGTTTGATGGATCATCAAGAACGCGCGAATCTTTTTTTTCCCTCTCTCTTCAAAATAATAATGAAAACGAAGAAAAGAAGAAATTTTTCGGGATCTGTCAATGTTCTTCTCCTCGTTATTAAATTATTATACATTTATATAAATAGTAGAATTACGTAATAATTTTTAAATTTAATGATCGAAACGTCGACGAACGTTTTCATCTTCTTCGCACTGTTAAAAGACTGAACAACGATTCGAAGAGATTATAGAAAAATACCACTTGTTTACCCACTTATATTTCAAATTACTGAGAATAACTGAGACTCTTCGAATGAAAAAGAAAAAAAAAAGAAGAATAAACTCGGCGTTCTTTAATAAAAAACGCGCTCAACCGTGGTTAAGGGTTAAAAGAGGGACAGGGTGAAGCGCGGAAAGGAAGGCTGAAGGAAGAAAGGAAGAAAAGAAAACGGATGGGAATCAGGGTGGAAAAAGGAAGTGTTACGCGACGCGACCACCGCGTTCCATCCAGTTAGATCTGGCCTAGGTTGACCAAGCCATCCATAGTGGCGATATGTCGGAGAGTGGGAGGTGTCCCTGCTGATCAGGAGTGTCAGTTGGGATGGAGGAAGAGGGTGGATGGGAGCGCATGCGCACCTTCTTAACCGAGTAGTACGAGTGGCAGGCAGGGAGTGTTTGCCTCCCGCGAGCGAGACAGAGATACGATCAAGAACGAGAGCGATTCTAAACCTCTGGAAAAGGATAGCCACAACGGACGGAATAAATGGAATAGCGAGAGAAGATAGGAGGAAAAAAAAACGAAACGAAAGGGGAGAGAGATAAAAAAGAAGAATAAAAATCCAAAGGATATGGAGAATACGAATCGAATGCGTCGATTCGCGAAAGTTGGAGAGAGAAGGCTCGAGTATAGGGAGTAAAAATGAGGAAGAGACAGACAGAGAGAGAGAGAGAGTTAGCGGCGCGCAGCGATAGCTAGAACAGGAGGGACGGAGAGCGGCCGAGGTCTGCCTCGTCTAGGCAGCTCCGAGAGTCTACTCCCACCTAGCTCTCCTCTTCCTCGCTCGCTTTCTCTCTCTCCTCTTTCAGTGTTCGTTCGAACACGGCCCGGTACGGTTCTGTCGCCCCGTGCTCGAAGGATTCTCTTCGTGATGGGAGCTCGCTGCCGCGGTGGTATCGGCAGGTTCCCTCGGTAGCCGATTCCCCGACCCATCCATGTCGCACGTCCCGTCAGGGTGACACGCGCGATTCTCGCTCGCGGTCCGTATAATCGGCACACGTATATATACTTATATATATATATACACACACACACACAAGTACACGTATATATACATACAATTCGGAGATAAATATCCGGGAGAAGATAAAGAAGGGGGGGACTTGGAAACGGAGGAAGAGGGTGAAAAGTGCGTGTCGTGGAGAGAGAGAAAGTGTATCGGAAGGGGGAGATAAAAGTGTAGGAGTAACGGTGAGGAAAGCGTGAAGCTGCGAACTCGTCGAGATATTCTGATCGATGGGGAAGAAATAGTGGTGAGAAGATCGCACGAGGGAAGGAAGACGCGGGTTCGTGCGACGTTTGTCGCGCGTTTTGGTTTAAAAGGGTTTAAAAAAAGAAGAAAGGAAAGAAGAAATTGTTTCGCCGAGATATTCGATTCTTCTTTGGAGTCGTAGTTGTTGGGAAATAATAGGGGGTTGTCGGGAGCCGGCGGGTGTCGTTATCACCGCGGACAATTCGATCTTTCCACGTTGAATCGCGAGGCTGGCGAACGTTACGCGCGCGTAAAAATCGGGAAAGGAAAGATGCCGGGAAATTACTCGACTCGTTGCGAGCCAGGTCTGGTTGTACCGATATGGAGGCCGCAGGAGAATCTCAATCTTTCGGACATAATCTTCCGCGGCTTCGTATACTTCTCCCTGTTGTTGTACCTGTTCATCGGCGTGTCGATCATCAGCGATCGTTTCATGGCGGCGATCGAGGTGATCACCTCGAAGGAGAAGGAATTGGTCGTTCGCCGGCAGGGTAAGGAGCCTCAGATCGTTGTGGTGCGAGTATGGAACGAGACGGTGGCGAACTTGACGTTGATGGCGTTGGGAAGTAGCGCGCCAGAGATCCTTTTGTCGATCATCGAGATCTGGGCGAAGAACTTCGAGGCCGGTGAACTGGGGCCGGGCACGATCGTCGGCTCGGCCGCTTACAATCTCTTCGTCATCATCTCGCTGTGCGTGTTCGTGATACCGAACGGGGAGACGAGGAAGATCAAACATCTGAGAGTTTTCTTCGTCACCGCCACGTGGAGCATCTTCGCTTACGTTTGGCTCTACTTGATCCTGGCGGTCTCGAGCCCTGGCGTGCTCGAAGTTTGGGAGGGCATACTCACCTTCTCCTTCTTCCCTGCAACCGTGCTCACGGCCTACGTGGCCGACCGCCGCCTCCTCATCTACAAGTATCTGCACAAGGGTTACAGGATGAACAAGAGGGGTGTGATCGTGCAGGCCGAGGCAGGCGACTCGGACGGCGGGGTGGAGCTCGAAATCAAGCCGCAGCAGGACAGTTTTCACAACATGATGGACGCCGACACGCCCGAGGCGAAGGAATTCGAGCAGACGAGGAGGGACTACATCAACACTTTGAGAGAGTTGAGGAAGAAGTATCCTACCTTGCCGTTGGAACAGTTGGAAGTGATGGCGCACGAGGAGGTGCTCGGCAAAGGGCCGAAGAGCAGAGCGTTCTACAGGGTGCAAGCGACGAGGAAGATGGTCGGTGCGGGGAATCTGAGCAAGAAGATCAGCGAAAGGGCGCAGAGCGACTTGAGCGAGGTGAAGGCCGAGCTTCAGAAGCAAGAAGCCGAGAGCATCGAGATCGAGAACGTGAACGCGATGAGAATCTTCTTCGAGCCTGGCCACTATACCGTGATGGAGAACGTTGGTAGCTTCGAGGTGGGAGTGACCAGAGCCGGTGGCGACCTGAGCAAACCGTGCACCGTCGACTATTGCACCGAGGATGGCTCCGCCGAGGCTGGTTCCGATTACATTAGCGCCAAGGGCACCCTCACCTTCGACTCGGGCGAGACCAAGAAGACCATCAAGCTGTCCGTCATCGATGACGAGTTGTTCGAAGAGGACGAGCATTTCTACGTTAGGTCAGACTTTTTTCCCCCGCTCAATTTCATTCCCGATTATCCTCCACTTTCATCTTACCCCACTCGTTTACGAGTGAAAAAGGAAGAAATGTTACTTCGAGATGGTCGAATCGTTTCGTTTTAAATAATGTAATTGGAAGTCGCGTAAAGAGTTTACAATCAAATATCCGCGATATCATATGTTTGGCAAACGCCAACATCTTGTCGGCAATAAATGGTTTCGAGTTTCGTGAACTTGGCACGCGCAACTTTCCATTCGCTCGGCCGTTCCTCGATGGCAAATAGCCTACTGGACTCACTCCATCTGCAAAATAATTGCTCCAACATTCTATAAAATCTCGTGTCGCGTTCAACGACCGATTTTCATTGATTCTTTCGATTCCATCGAGGTTGTAAACTGTTGCCGATTAATCCAATCGAAATCGAATAAAAAATGCATCTTCGAACGTGTACTCTCGTTTCTCGACTCGACGACGATAATTCTGACGCGTTAGGAAAAGAAAAAGAAAAAAAAGGAAGGGATAATTGCTATTCCGGAAAAAGATATTCAAGGGAAAGGATCAAGGACGCATGGGGGATCGGATTGCAGAGTTGCATGTACCCCCTAGTTTTATTGCCACGGTCAATAACGGCGCGGAAACTCGAACGAGCGCCTCTCTGGCGCACGTTAGTCATCTATTAAACCCAGAGACGCAATCAACGATTCGAAATTGCACCAAGCTTTCGAGAGACAATTTTTCTCTCTCTCTTTCTCTCTTTTTCCAGAGAGAGCCGACTGAACGAATGGAAAGATCCGATTCTAATGGAGTTAATTCCACACGCCTCTTATCTACTTTTGCAGATGTATAATAAAAGATGGTACGAATCGAACTTTGTCTTAACACTTGTAATATTGAAATTGCACTTCTCGTTCATCGTTCACCTTTGTGAATCAACGAAGAAATGTTAGCTCGAAATTCCAAAGTTACGTGTAATGCGGGGGCTCGTGAAACGCGTGCTCGTGAAAGGGTGAAACCGTTTCGTTGGTCGATGTAATACAACGGCGAATTGTCTTGGAGCACGCTGAATGCGTTCGTTCGGGAGATAGGAATGGGGAATCAAAGGAAGGGAACAATGGGTACCATGTTGGCGGTATTTCTGTCAAATACGTTGGACCTTGAAAAATCGTTGTGGCGGGGAAAAACGAGGCGGAGAAATATTACAAAATGTTTCCTTGTTTCGCGATACATTGAATCGAAACCTTGGAAAATCGGTTTTCATTTTTCCACCCTCCCGATGAAACTAGGTCGAGGTCGAGGAACAATATCCAACGGGAATATAGATAAATAAAAAAAAAGGAAATCGTGGTTGATTGTGGTGCATTGTTCCAAAGATCATGGAGGAATAACGAGCGTTCAAATTGATCGAACATCTGTGTTTTCTTTTAAAAGAGGACCTTGGACGATCTTCGTCGAGCCTCGATGCATCATACGGGGCGTCTGTTTAATATTCTATCGATCGATTCGATAAAAGATGTCGATACTTGGGTATAAATTTAACATAGGAAATACTTTTTGTTGGCCGACGTTATTTATGCATTTGTGCAGAAATTGGCAAAAAGTTGCAATCGAATAAAAATACAGATTCGTCCTTCGATTCTAACGAATCATCTTTTCACGCACGATGACAACAACGTTCGAAGATATTCCAATTCATTGCACGAGCTTTACTTTTCTCCTCGTACTTTTTTCTCATCGAATCGTGACCAGACTCGATTAGCATTCGCGAGCTTAGCAATCGAAGAGCAACCCGGTTCTTGGAAAACAGGAAGCGGATTCGATACACCAAGACGCTAATTCGAGAGCGTCTGTTGGCCGTCGACTAGCTAGCCACGATAACAAATTGATAACGATTGACAAATCGTCGGGGAAGTGCATCTTTCAATTAACTTCGGGCCGGATGGCGTGCGCAATTTCATTATCGTTTAAATTAGAGCGTACAAAGGGTATAGGTTACTTGCTCGCGGCTTCGTTTATAGATTGATGTCCGTTACCATCGTTTTATCGTGCCAATATCTGACAATTATGTTGAATCAGCTCGAAAAATCTTGGAATCGTTATTTTAATTCGCAAAGATTGCGTTCGTTCGAAGGATGTTCCTCACCTGTTCGACATCCTTATTTTTCTCCTGCCGAATCGGATGAGATTATTATAAATATTGTCAGGGCTTTTCATTTTGTCGAGATATCGTATCCATTCTCGAACTCGTAATAATCGATCGAGTTCGAGATTGTCAAGATTTCACATTTTCTGAAAAATCTTCGAAAGTTTGAAAGTTTCTTTGTATTTTATCTTATCCGACGACTTCTCTCGTCCCATGATCTGAGAAATGGAAATGAGATCGCACTTAAGTTTCTTTCTCGAACTTTTTAATTGAGCAGTTTTTTGATTTGGTAATTTTTCCATGGAAACTCCCCTGAATTCTTTCTTAGCGAAAGTAAGCGTTTCGTGAAATTCTCACCGTTTCGTTTCGTTGTTAAAGGAACCTCGAAGTAATCTCGAAGAACTGAAATTGTCTTTCAAAGAGAAACGCTGAAAGACTACTAGTTTTCCATCTTTTTAACTACGCAACATAATCTGTTCTCGATCTCGCGAGAAACGACAAGTCACGGCATAAATTTGTTTTCTTATCGTCTCTCGCGGTGAAACAAGATGGAAAGGTTTCGATAATGAGGGAAACAATGTCGCCTTTTCTTCTTTCGATCGTTAGAACGAAAGTCCAGGTCGAGGAGAGAGCGATCAAAAAGCACGAAAGAACGAAAGATTTCCTTCGATCTATCGCGTTTAAATACGCTCTCTGTGCGCGTTCATTACGAATTTCGAATTTTTCAGTCGTATTCGCTTCGATGAAGCGAAGAAACGGTTCGAAAACGGAAGCAACGAGGGCAGACTTGTTTCAAGTTACTTTCAATTATGCTTATACGACCGACTTAATCCAAACTTTAGAAGGAAAGCAATTAGGTTAGATGGGCTGGTTTGATCGGCGGAAGTATTCCATTGCGTTGCGGTTATGACACAGAATGCATACTCGTCGCTATGACAAATGCGCGGAGAAATTTTCTCTCAACACTAAATTTACTGTCATCGGTCGATCGATCTTTATTCTCTATATAGGCTGCGAATTTTTATTGAAAAATGTGCTAAATTATATACCTATACACTTTGTGTCGCAACACAAGTATCGTATAACCTATTCAAAAGAAAAAAAAAAAGAAATGAGATTGATAAATTATTTGGCATTGTTCAGTTAATTCTAAAACGTATATTTGATATATGCCTGTATAAAACACGTTGTTGAATTAAATTAACGATATCGATACAATTTGTTACAGATTAAGCAACGCGTCCCAGCCAGCCATGCTAGTTTCACCCAGTTTAGCGACCGTGATGATTCTCGACGACGATCACAGCGGCGTGTTCGGGTTCCCCGAAAGGGATATGGAGCTCGTGGAAAGCGTTGGCCAGTATCCTTTGCGAGTGATGAGATACAGCGGGGCAAGGGGGCGCGTGGTCGTCCCTTATCGCACGATCGAGGGTACAGCTAAGCCTGGAAAGCAATACATGCATACCGAGAGCTCCCTCACCTTCGAGGACAATCAGACCGAGTAAGTGCGATTAATTTGATTATAACTTTTTCCCTTTCTTTTTTTTAAGAATTTGTCCAACTTCGTTCTGTACAATCGGAAATTTGTCAAAGGAGAGAGATCAAAGCGGAACTCTTACCGTTTATATTTATGGATAATTAATCGATCGGTTAATGCATCTGGCTCGAGGGTGAAGAACGTGACTCGAAGTTTAGGGGATGAATTTCGAATTTGCCCCCTCGTGGACACGAGGGAGATTTATCGGCGACCTTAATTGGTTTCTCAACCGGTAGTGGCGGCCGTTCCGTAAAGAGCTTTAGATTAGGTAATTCGGTGAGGGGGATAGGCCATTGCCAGTTATTAAGTGCGTTTTTTTTTTTTTTTTTTTTTACTAGGACGAGCGTGGCATTCCATTTTTGGATTGCACGATGAACGCGTGGAAAGATAGGGAAAGCGCGTGGAAATTTATTCTTGGCCTTAATCGAATTTTCTAGCGCGATGGAGCAGTCGGGGGGCGCGGTGGTGGCGCGTTTTTATCGAGCGATTTTATCTCACGCGATTCCAATTTAAAATTATTCGATGCTTATATCCGATATCTTCGAGTGTTGCTTATTATTTATCGCGTTCATCTTGACTAGGATCGGAAAATTTGACCTCGCTTCCTCACATTTTCAGCTCTCGTGGTGTTTTTAGAGTTTTTGTAACACACGAATGAAAGTTGACGAGAGCGAGCCGACTCGAATCGAAAGTTAAGTTTCGAAAACGCGTAGAAAAGTTATTAAGAAACGGTACGAAAAGCTTCTTGGAATCGTGTGTTTTCCCCGGAAATTCTTTCTTCCGTCGCGTTACTTTTTCCGCATCGGTGCAATGAATACAATCGTAAGAATAATCGAGAAGGAAACGACGATTCGAAGGATGATCGATAACCGTGCACTGTACGGAAGGTAACAATAAGCCTATAGAATTGAGAGGCGAGGTAACGCTCGGATATTATGCATCGAGTCGCGGATTAATGGAATTTAAAGCTGGTTGGCCGGCTCGATCGAATAAATTAAACCGAAACTCGATGGGCTGAGGTATAAACGCGGGGTGGCGATGTATAATATCAAGGAGCGGCTGTTTCGTCGCGTTCGAATCGATTGTTATCGTATTCTGGTTCGTCGATTATCAATCGTTGGACGAATAATTGGAGCGTGGAAGGGCGCTCGAGGGCAGCGAGGGCTCGTTATTGCATTTTAAAAAAGGCGATTTACCACGCATTCCAACAATTGCAAGTGAACAAGAAATTTTTGTGGGAAATATATTGCGAGTTATTTGATTCGTTTTCGATTCTAACACTCCAGTGTTAACAATGCACGAATGAAAAATATTGAAAAATTATTTAGATACGTCTTCGATCGTTGTGTCTGATCCTTGTTTCACTTAGACGTTTTCCTTAATCCTTTCGAAACAAATTTTTCTTTTTCTTTTTTCTCTTTTTTTTTTTTTCTATGCGATGTCACAGAAAAGAATAGAAAAGAAAATAGTAGGTTAAATCTGATTTTCAGATTTAACTATTATATTTCTACGTTCCAATAGCCTGTTTCCAGTAAAATTCCCCAGAAAAATCCCCCAATTCTTGGAAAGTTTTTCCTAAATTCACAGGAGCACTTTATAAAAACTTTCTAAATTTATTTCGAATACCAGGAACAACTACTTTCGAGAATAATAGTTTGGAAAAGCGGGATTCGCGTTCGAGTGGAAGGATTCTTGGGAAGGATATTTTACAAGCGAGTTCGTTTTCGACTCAACGTCACTTTCGTCGATCAATTATCGATGAAATATGTTCTTGTAAGCATCGATCAAGCCCTACTACACATCGAGCCTGACTTATGACCCCCTTCCCTATTCTTCCAATTCTCAAAACTTCCAAGCTTCCTAAATTTATTTCGAGGATTGAGAAAACAATAGCCACAAGATGGAGAAAAATGCTGCCGCAAAATTTATCGAGAAGCTGGAAATTTCGGAATTGGACTTCGTCACTGCGATCGGCAATCAGCTTAACGAACGTGAAACGAATCGAGGGGGAAATTAGAGAGGGAAAAGGCGAAGAAATCGAGGCCAGTAGGCAACGATAATAAGGGATCGGTTTTAGCTGAATCGTGGTCACGCGCGACCCCATCTCACTTTTTACGACCCCATTAATTCTCTTGCGTTCTTTCGATCGTTGTTCTCCTTTCCGTCGCCTCTTTCCACGCCAAGATTCGAGAGTCACGATAGAAACCACCACCAACTGGCCGCCTATGGGTGAATTACTTTTAGCCGAGAACTACATCACTTATCTTGCCGGAAGAAGGTGGCTTTTCTACTTCTCGAGAGAAACGAATCGTTTCCGGGTTGTGTAAGTAGTATCCTTTCCGATCGAGGTAGGCTTCCATTAAATTTCTCATCGATTCATATCAAAGATGTTATCCGAATTTTTTCGAATCTTTCCAATCTAATTTTTTGCAACTTAATCGATCCTAAAAACTTTATTCGACTCAAAATCAAATTAGTCGATTATCGAAGAATGTTCGGGTCTCGAAAGAAATTTAAATTTAATTTTAATATTTTGTCGAGCGATATTGGAGTCCAAAAGGAGTTTCCTTCAGTAACGATGACGAGGGAGATCTTTCGAAAAAAAGCATTCGAGGATAATTCAAAATATTACAACTTTTTGAATATTCACAACGTCGCGAATACGGATGGAAAGACTGGAATGTTGCTTAAAACAGAGGTACAAGTTTTTTTTCTCATTTAACAAGAGCGAGCTCGGCCGATTTTCGCCGGATCCTCGACGATTGTGATCTCGATGTACAATACCCAGTTCGCGAAAGAACACGAAGAACGAGGAGGCGGTATTTACGAGATATCCGGAGAATTTCACGGGTCCAGAATAAACTGGAAGGGGGAAAGAGGAGAAAGAGGGAAGCGCTGCGAATGGCGCGGAGATTCGTTTCATTTTCGTGCGTTTTCTCGAGCTTTCGCTCGCAGTTTTTCGAGAGTGGCGCGATGAAACACGAAACTCGTCATCGTGACGAGTCGCCTGCCGCGAGATAGAATTTTCTGTTCGAGACAAATGACTTTCGTCTCTTCCACCGTCCGTAGAACGCGGTGAAAAGTCGAGGAAGAAGCAGAATAGAATGGTGGAGGGTTTCTTATTCTCGATACACGATATCGTGTTGCTTCCTCTTTTTTCCTGCCTCTCTCGAGATGTTGTTTGGGTTGACAGAAAAGTTTCTTCCTTGCGTTATCCTGACTCGTCTCGAATAATAACTAATTACGCGTATTAAGTGTATTAACAAAAGAATTGGAAGGATTTATGACGAAAATTGGATCTTGATTTCAATCGTGAATTTTGTCGAAGAAAATTTAAATTTAGGAATTCGATCAGGAATCGAACCTCGAATTCTGCCAAATCTCTTTTAAATGGATCGAAAGAAAATACGACAGTGATAACTCGATGTTGGCGTTCTTGGTATTTATAGAGTGAGAATAAACGACGATAATATTGATAATACGAGAAAGGGGAGGGGAGAGGAAGAGAAACGAAGGAAAGGGAGAACATGGAGAGCCATTGAACAAATAAAAAAAAAAGCGCGAGTCTGTAAGTGGACTAATAGAGGGGCGGGAAGCCCGTAAAATGCGGCATGTTACACCCCTGCGCGCCCTTCGTTCCCCTGGCAAGCCTGTTAACTTCTCAAGTGCTAAACACCCTCGTATCTCGGCTGCTTCCAATCTTTTTCCACGTAAAAATATACTCCTGTTTGCCCTGTCTGAAAAATCAAGCGATTTTTTCTCGAGACGGAAAGAAAGAAAATTTCTATATTTTTCTTTTCTTTTCCTTTTTTTTTTTTCTCGTCTCCCCGAAAAGGAAATTATCTTCGACTTGTACAAATACAATGCTAGAATTTCTTGGAAATTAATAAATGAAATAATATATTGTATCGAACACGTTTCATGGTCACGTACGTACGTTCTTCCCTCGATCGAGTTTACGAACCTGAAGCCAGAAGCACCGGTGTTATATTATCCCGATGAAAGCACGAGCTTTTAAAAGCACGTCTATATCTTTTATAGAGAATCTGTCGATAAGTTTGCATCTTTCGAACTGATAGATCTAGTCGGTTGCTCAATAATACTCGAAGAATCGACGTTAATGGAATAATTATATCGTCAACTCTTCCTCTCTTACGTTCTTCGATACACATCGATATCCTCGAATCGATCATATTCTCGATCTCAAATCCTCAGATCCTTTCAGATATTCGAAATTTTATTCTCCATTCGTTCCAAATAGATGGTGCAGAGGGGAAAGTTGATTCTTGCCCCTTAGAAAGTTAGAAGATCGATAAGAGAGTGGGGAAAGTAATTCGAAGAAAGGGGGCGAATTTCTTCTCGAAATATCGTTCCACGCGCGATTTTTCAAACGGAAACTTGCTATCACGAGGCCATTCCTGAAACTTTGATCCATTTAACGGCCATTCGATTTTCATCGGTCGAGAATAGGTGAAGGAGGGGAGGGAGGGGAGAAAAAAAACGCAATTACTCGACCGTTCAAATATTTACCGAACGACGAAACTGGGGAGGATTCCGCGTGAATCGAACGTGTGGTTGATTTCGGTAGGGATTGGTTCCAGGTGCTACAGTTGGTTCGTGGAACAGCTTTGTTGTTCCAGATGCGATAAATCAACGTCTCAGGACCGATTCCAATTTTCCTACGTCGTCCTTCCCCGATGGATTCGACGACTTTCTGGAATTTGCAATTATCCGGGAACGCGAGCATGGTACGAATTACCATTGGATGAATAGGAATCGATGAAGGATCGTATTGTAAATTGTATGTACACCTTTTTTTAATTGAATACCGTGCAGAACTCCGATTATTGATTTTTCCACGAAAGACAAATTTTTCTTCTCTTCTTCTTCTTCTTCTTCGATTAATTCGTTGTAGTGTAACGTTACGTAATAATACGAAGAATATAATTATTTTAGAAATTTTTGATAAGGGAATATCAACGGATAAGATGTATACGATTGTGACGTAGTTATGAAAGTTAAAAAAAAAAAAATTAATGAATTTCAATTTATCGTTTCGCCAATATTTTTTTTTTCTCTCTTCCGCCAAGAAGTTTTACACGTATTATTAATTTTTTTAATGAAACTTTTTTTATCATATTTATAAAATTATAATCACGTAAAGGTGTTATTAAATTACACGAAATGCAATATCTCCTAATCAATCGTATACATAACTGCATTGATATGCAAATGCTTTTCGTAGCCGTTGTGTAATCAACGTGTGCCTTCGTTACCGGCCTCATTATTTCATAGTTATTATCTAAATGTATCCCACAGTAATTTAAATTACCTAATTCCCTGCTATTGCGCTATTATTAGACGCGTATCGTTTAATGATAAATTTACAATGCACGTCGATCAAAAGCAAAGACAATATATTTACTTAGAAGAAACGTATTCGTTTAGCTGATTAAAAAAAAATCAATCAAAAAAGGTATCCAATAGGATATCCGTTTCGTTCTATTCGTTCGCGCATCCGAACGAGTCACGGAGCGGTTGGAGGTCGCGAAAATTGCGAAATCGACTCGCGTCGATGTTTCACGGAACCGTGAAACGCGCGAAGAGGAGAGGAAGAAGGAAGGAAGGAAGGAAGGAAGATTCTTCGAAGACGTCGACGCTCGTTAAGAGGCTTTGGAATCGGTGAACTTGGTCGACGTTTCCGTCGATCGCGAGGAAAACTCGGCCAAAAACTCGAAGGTCTCGAAGTCGAGAGTCGGAAGTTGAGAAATTCCATTGAATGGAAGCAACTTTTCCCCGCCTCTGAACTCGCTCTGTCTCTCATCGATTCGAATTTGAAACTCGTCACTCGCCTTCCTTCCCCCCGCATAGATAATTCGGCCAATTCACATGCGACCGCGGAGCTTAGAAGAATTCGATTCGATTCCAGCGAAATTTTAAATTCGATCCCTTGATGGAAATGTTCCGTCAACCGTGAAAGTCTTCTATTTTCCACTTTTATGTTTTGTCACGGGAATCTAATCGAGCAATATCGATTGTTCACGACGATGCAAAGATAGAACGATTGGAAGGTTAAGAAAAGCGTGTCAATTTCAAATGGATCGTCGTGCGAGTATAAACGGTTAAAATGGAAACTTGGAAATTATCAGATTTTTTCATAATTTAAACCTCGAAAATTCAACTCATTTTACCGTTGAAAGACACATCTATCATGAAACTATGTTCTACGATACATGAGTATCAAAGGAGATCGACTCGCATTCAAAAACTTTTAACACGTGTGATTCTGAAAATCTGTGACGAGCAATAATAGACATATTTTCCTTGTATTACGTATAAAACTCAAAAAGTGGAAATATCAGAGCCACGTGAAACGCAATACGTAGAAGAAAACCGTAATCCTCTAAGGTTACATAAATTCCAACAAGTTAATACAGTGTTCATAGATCATAGTATCAGAAGATCGAGTGAATCATCATCCATCACGAATCGTATTTCTCGTAGATAGTTCACCAATGTTCCACCGTCCTCGTGACGACATTCTTCGCGCGTTCGAATACCAAGTGCGTGGATGGTGGTTGAAAAAAGGGGGTTGTGGATCATAACGGAGTTAAGATTGATCGATGAATACACACACTGGATATTCCACGCCCACGATTCTCTCTCTCCCTCTCTCTCTGCCGCGTATACAGGATGCGTATCCATCTCCTCTCCCTTCTCCACCCTCCTCGACGATCACACGTCCCAAATTTACGAGCGACCCGACCATAATTTTCCACGGTTTTGCGGAATGACTTCGATCGTTTAGGATCCACGGGATAAGTGCTCGGTCTCTGGTTGCTGCAAATCATGATTTTCGATCCGAAATTTTAAAGGGTATCGCCTGTTTTCCACTTTTTTTTTACTCGTTGGTATTCGTGTTTGAGATGCGTGTTTGATTGAAGAAGATGGAAGAGAGGTTTCTTTAATCGAAGACAAATATTCCATCCCTGGCCAAATATCCATTTCGATCCACTTTCGCGTTAGATGTTTCGTTCAGCCTGATGTACGAGGCACGAACAAAAAGTTGGGATAATGTTTCGCTCGTTACAGCGCTCGATAGTTTTAGTATCCCTTGGTAAACGAGAATTTGCAAAACTTTTGAACGAAATATTTTCCTATTTCTTGAGAAAAAAAAATGAAAATTCACTTTTAAATTATCCGAAACGAACTTTTTAAGTTTAAATAATTACTTTGCCTTTGCTAATTTTCGTGCTAAATATTCTCGTTATTCAGAATTCATGAGAAATTTCATTTCAAGGATCGATGGCTGGATTTCTCCACGATTGAACGAAGAAGAAGAAGAAGATTGAGCCACTTAAAAACGTATTACGTATATAATCACTGTTTTCCAATCGAACGGAAAAACACGAAAATATATTTTTCGTATTGCGTAACAGCCATGTTCGGCCGCCGTTCGAGTTTTTAAATCCGGAAAGAGCGGGTTTCTCCTGTGCCGTAAAAGGGGCAAGAAGGAGGGGGAGAAGAGAAATGAAAGCGAACGACCCACCTCTAAAACGTGAGCGTGAATGCTGACTTAAGCGGCTTGCGAGAGGTTGCCCTGCGGATGGAAATATGAAATAACTATGACCAAGCTCGCGGTGCTCGCGGAATGAACGTAATATCGCCGCCAGGATCCTGATGGGATTATCTTCTCGGCCCACGCGTATTTTTATTATTAGAGATGTTGAATAATGATCGAGAGAGGGATCGTGAAATTTGCCTCCCCTTATTTCTTCGTCGAAATATCACGAAAATTGTAAGCAATTGAATAACGAATAATTCCGAGTGAGCGCGTTGAAACGGATTAATTTCAATCCTAAAAAATATTTCAGGATTTTTTTATGGGTAATAAACGCCGCGTGTTATTGAAATATCCTATAATATATATATATATATATCTCGAAGGTAAATGGGCGCACGAATTGGCTGACTCGTGACGGATGTAATTGCCGTGATGTTAATTTTAATCGTTGGTTAAAAAAAAAAAAAGAAGTGAACGAAAGAAAAATTCATACGCAACGAGAACACTTCGCGATCAATTCCACGATAATCGGAGGAGCAAAAAGAAAACGCGTCCTTCGATCGAAGAAGAAAAAACAAAGATGAAAGATATTGGTAAAAATCGGTAACTTATCAATTCGTTAATTATTTCCTTCCCTTGCATTTCTTCGTGATGATCCACATATATCTAGCATAACCTGTCGTGTATACAAACCGGTGCACTTTCGCAAGCGTATCCGATTGCACGTGGAATTAGTCTCTTTGGGATATCAGTTGTCAGTCTCGTTGTTCCCATCCAACGATCTAATTTTCCCGCGAAAATCGATATCGTACGAACTAAGGGGCATGTTGTCGCCAAACCCTCTTCTCCACCCTCGTGGCCCAGACACGGACGATTATTGCAAATTCTGCCGGATTTATCACTCTCGATGTGCTGCCGGCTGCCGAGTTCCACCTTTTCGAGTCGCGGATTATCATGGATATTTCATGGTAATCTCGCTATTTGCATAATCGAACGTGCAACTTTTCGAGAATCTCGATGTCCTCGCGGCCGAAATATAACGTTAGGAGGGGGAGGAAGCACTCCGTTGGATTCATTCGAATTATTCGAGTGGAACCTTGGCGGAAGAATTTCGGATGGGTTTTAAGGGGAAGCAAAAAAAAAAAAAAAAGAAGAGGGACGACGAAGCGAATACGTTACATGACGTATTATACGTAGGTGGCCTATCGCTTGTATGGATTGATAAATCCATACTGTGAAAAAGCGACAGACGGACGGACTTTTATGCCTGGATGACAGCCGTTTCGATATTCAACGTCGACCACTTTTCCCTAGAATGCCGCTTTATCGTCTCTTCTACGTGTCTTCTATGTATATTCCAAACCATTTGCCACGTGTATTCGAATATATTTTTATTTTTCTCATTCTGGGAACTCGTGGTGGATACGATCGAATTCCTTAACTTGGCGATTTTTTAAACGTGGATCTTTTTTTTTTTAATGAAGATTATTTCCGATACCAGAAACTGGTCAGAAAATATTCTTGAAAGTTTCGCATTCAAACGCAGTTGTCGCGATAAGAGTGATTTTCTAAAAATTCCAACTAAACTCGTAAAGAAATTATCGATTTTTATTCGATAAACGGTACTCGAGGACGAAATTGCGCGTTTAAAAACAGGCTCGAAAGTTTCGTAAACGGGAGAAAGAAAGAGATTTCCCATTGGAAAGTTGTTTTTTCCATTTATCGAAACACGTATATAAAAATAAGGACGCGAAAGTTGCGGTGTGGAAATAGCGATAATGCGCAAGTTGGCAATTGGAAATCGGACGGAAAAAGAGGAGAGGTGGAGAAGCGTGGAAAGAGAGGGATCGCGATATTACGTTATTTACCTTTTCGTCGCGTCTCCGTAGGCGAAAGTGCTTTTATAAATGCCGTGACAACCCCTCGGAAGCACTTGATTGCCGGAGGGTGGGTTTTGCACGCTTCAAAAGGGCGTGGTGTCGCTGTGATCGTTTATCCGTGATCCTGTTATGAATATAAAAGCTCGTTAATTGGATTCGGTCGTTTAATCGTAATTGTTGTGATTCGTTGACGAGTGCATGGCCAACGAACGATTTTAAAGAAGAGAACTTAATGTGCACCTCCTCTCTTGCACCTAATTATATATTATACGTCATTGTTATCGTAACGTTTATTTGAAAACGCACCGAGAAAAGGAAAAAAACGAATCGTATGTAACGAATCTCGCGTTTCATTTATATTTTGTCAATAACGTATCAAAGTAGCCAATAACGATAAATATATAACGATAAAATAATTTAATTCTCTTCGATCGGTGTATCGAACCTACTGTTACGCCATTACGAGCTTTTTATAATTTTTTTTTCGCCGTTTCAGAAACTTCGACAATGATTTTTCCCCAATCGAACGAGCTTTAATTATTCAAAGGATTGGAAAAATCGAGTTACTCGATTCGATGCTATTATAGCGGATCCAGTTAATAGAATTTATTAACATACGTTTATTAATTAACGATTTAATAATTTCGCGTGTCGATCGTTAAAAGCGCAACAAGAATGCGCACGATTTTTACAGGGATGTACGTAAATTCGAGATTCTGATCGAAGGACAAAAGATTCCGATCGTGGGTAAAAAAGGAACCACGCAAACGTGAGAAAGAGAAAAAAGAAAAAGAAAGAAAAATTCGAGGGAAAATATTTAGAGGAGAAAAACTGGAAATCCTGGACGGTTTGATCGTTCGACGCGAAGGTCTCTTCGGAATGAGAAACACTGAGGAGCGAGCGATTCGCTGGGTGTTGAATAATTCGGGTGAAACTTTGCCTTCCAGCCCATAATCCCGATCTTGGCTGGAAGTCACGTTTAAAATTTCAAAATTTCGCGGCGAGCTGATAGGCCGGACGGGGGGAGGGGAGCTGCTACTTATGCACCGTTTTCAAAGCGGATAAATTACAATCGCGGTCTGCCATTGTGAGGATTCTCCCCGATCTCTCTCTCTCTCTTTCGTCTGGAAACTCGTTAATTCCTGAAAACCGAACTTGACCACCGAAATTTCAATGTTCCTCGAATATTCTCGAATGTTAATTAATCTCTCCTCTTTGGACGTCTTTTTGCTAGAATAGAATATGATTCGTCGTTCGATCTCGATCGGACGGGATCGTTGTTAAAAACTTTGTGAATTCCCGTGTTAAGGAAAGGAATCTCTTAATTTCGAATCTTTATTTCCTTCGTTAGGACACGATCGTTGTCGTCGAGACGACTGAGAAAAATTTTGCATTTTCCTATCACGATGAATTGTAATAATTTTGATTGTTGACAATGTTTGATTATCGGACTGCTCGTGCATCTTGGAGAAGATGCAGCGAAAAATTCTTAAATATTATATATCCACTTTTCCAACAAATTTTTATAAATCGTTATAAATGGTGAGGAATTAATCGGTTGGAGAGATTTTTTTCCCCCTCGAACGAAGATAAGGGGAATGCAAGTCGATCCCCTAAAAAAATTTTATTAAAAATTATTAAAAATTCGCATCGGCAATAATGCTGCGGCATTAATTACATGAGGTATCAATTAACGAGGGTACAGAAATGACAATTACTTTTCATCCCGATTATCTCCGTGGACGTTTCGAAGTGCATCAGTGACACGAGTTCGTTAGCGTCATTTGACGTATGAAGGTTGATTAATTAGGTAGTCGCCGCACGATGGGCTTATTTAAACGGGAAATTAATTATCGCCCCGCATACAGGGCAACAGAAGAGCCCACGGATAAATACCAAATCCGCGACCAGACACCGTCCATTGTCCGACTAATCACCGAGCGCAACGCAACAATGTACGTCCGCCCTAACCCCCATCGGATACATTAATCTTTGTCCGATTTAGAAAAGATGGACCGAATGCAAATAAAGCTGAACGTTTGTCAAACCGTTGAAAACAGAAAGAATCTGTAAGAATCTCTCGGTTAAACAGCTTAATTTGCATTAAATAATTCAGTTATTCACTTACGACTATCCAACATGGGAGGAAGATGATCGAAATCGAAACGAATTAGTCCGAATTATTCCGATGTTGCAACGGATTTAATAAAGATCGTAGGTTGAAGTAAGTGTACCGTTTTACCACGTCATCGTCGTCAAAATTAACTCGATAATTGTCAGCGTGTCGAGTACTATTTGCAGCCTTTAAATTCGCTTAGCCACACGTGTCGCGTGTAAATATACATAGGTATATAGGTGTTCGCTTTTCGAAAAAGATCCAATTATCGAGATGTTCGTTGGTTTTATTTCTTCTTAACCGGAGCCCTCTTTAAGCGGAGAGTTGGAATTTTATTTGAGCGAAATCACTGAATGAGAATGAGACGAGTTTGACACGATATCTTGGTCGTTTTGTCAACGAGAGAGAGAGAGAGAGAGAGATCCGTCTGGAAGGGTTATCGCAAGCTTGTAGGCGATTTTCCGCATGATTCGTCGATGAACGTCGAGCCCTCCATCGTTGGTTGGAAAAACGATGAAAAGTTTTCGACCGAATTCCTTCGCTCCCTTCCCACCGCGTCTCGAAGGCAATTCTGAAGAATTCTCTGACATCAAGATTTACCCAGTTGCTATTTTCGTTACGTTTGCCGCGCAAGTTGGAGTAAAAAAGCAGACTGTAACTCCGCGCGAGCGATTTAGATCTGGATCCCCACCTGCTATCATCGATCGCTGCCAAGGATATCTTTATTCTTATGGAACGTACACACGAACAACTTCCTCCATTAATTTATTCCATTAGCGTAATGAAAAACGTGAAAAATATTGAGAAATGAAAAGTGTCTTTTACAAACAAGTTTCTTTATCGAAATTAGGAAACCACGATTGTTCCTATCCCGTCGATATTTTCATGATATTCGTCTTAGAAAAAATTTCAGAAGGAAATTTCAAAATTGCAAAAGGAAGCAACGTAAGAAGAAGAAGAACAACAACAACGTTGGAACCGCGAGGATAAAAAGGCGAGGACAAGATCTTCCCTTCTTTTTCTTTTCGCGCGAAATCCAATTGAAACTACGATGTGTTTGCAACGGAGAAAGGAAGAAAGTAAAAAAAAAAGAAAAAAGGGAGAAAGAAGCGAGGTTACTTTCCTTTCTTTTTTTACCTTTTTTCTTTTTTTTCCGTGGGAAATACCGCGCGAGATACACAGACACCGCGTGTTCATGCGCGAAACTACAGCCCGCGATGTTACGGTCATATATTATGCATACCCGCGTATACATACACGGCGTTACTCGGGATGTTCTAAAACCCCTGTATACCAGTGTGACGGACAAACTGCAGCGCATATACATGCCACAGGCGCCAGGACTCACAGCTGCGACAATGGGCAAGGGTGGTGGGCAAGGGAAGACGATTTTTCACGTCTTGAAACGTCGCGAGTTGCGTCAAACTTGGTGGATAAAAACTGCTGCAAGAAGAGAATTTCGTTATGAAAAATTATGGAGGGAGGCGAGGAAAAAATATCGCGTAAATTTGTTTGAAAAAAGTCTTTGAAACGTTTCTCGGAGGTTTTCAGTGGATTTCTAAGCTTGACTTTCGGCACACAGAATTGCTATATTCTACAAGAAGACAAGCGGTGTTTCGTTAATTTAAAAGATTTTGCAAGTTATGAATATCACGAAATCATTTTTCATCGATCTTCGTACGAGATTATAGAAATGAAACAATATCTCTCGCGAAAAGGTTAAAAGAAGTATCTGCAAAATAATCGAAACTTGCTTTGCGTCATCGTTCGATATCCTACTACGAATCCAACCTTACCTTTTCAGCCATTCATATCGCCAGTTTTAAATAATGAAGCATAAATCGTTGGAAAAATAGATAGCGGAAGAAAGGTCTGGACGTTCGCGTTCTCCTTTCAATCCGGCTTCGATTCCAAAGCTTTTTCCCCCTTTTTTCCTCGCGAATCTCTCATATCGCGCCATCCAAAAGTTTCCTGGCTACTTTTCATCCCTCGGCATTCATCCCGCCGGAATGCGGGATCTTGGAACGATAAATCTTCACGGTTCGATGGATCCTCGAATTATTGCACATCGCCCCGGAGGCGGCAACTTGGCAAACTCGTGCCGCGCGAAAACTCCGTTGGAAGAGTTTCGTGGAAGAGGACACCGGGTATAGGACGCGTTTGCTCGTTGCTAGAACAATCCGTGGTAGAATGTGCGAAATCTGAACAACAGAGAGACGCGCGTGGAGGCTCGAATCGCGTGTGCACCCTCCCGAAGAATTTGGAGCCGGCGGGATTCGAATTATGTCAAGTACAGGCACCGCGCGTGAACTCGCTTCAACTCCGTGACAACCGACACTGAACTTTTACCCTCGTTATCGGTGCGCATCGCTTAATTTTCAAGATATATTCGCGGACGAGGGGCTAATTTTAATTCTCTCTGCAATTACGACGCGAACACCTTTCTCTTTTCTTCTTTTCTAACTCGATAAGAAGATTCGAAGATTTTCTTTCGGGTGAAAAACAGGAGTCTAAGAAAAGAAAAATTCTCGTTTAATCGTTTAATGCATTTTCTCTTCCAACTTCGATTTATCGAGTAAAAATCTCTCGAGGATGTGCGAAGGATATTACAAATTTTAGAAATGTTGGAGGATAATTAGAGGATTTCAACACGATAAAATTAATATTTTCGAAGTTACAAACAATTCTTCTTCTTCTATCCAACTAATTCCTCCGATCTCTCAGAATTTAAATTTCTTCTCGATCCATTTGCGTAAGCATAAGTGCTCATCGAGATTGTTCGAAGCTCGCACGAACGGATCTTGGCTTCGAGGTTGACGCAACTCTCAAGCGCAAAGTTTCCGCAACGCGATGCAAAAAAAAAAAAAAAAGAAAAAAGAGAAAATAGAGCAGCATATGTGAGACGCCGAAGCGGATTCGCATTTACCGCATGAAAACTTGCACACGGAGTTCGGCATTATTTACCCTTCCATCCGAGTGATATTTCAGAGCGTCGGTTGTTCTCGTTAAAAAAAGAAAGAAAAGAGAAAAGAAAGAAAGAAAGAGCAAAAGAAGAAAAGGAAGAGAAAGAGAGAAACGTTTTGATTAACCACCCATGGCCATCCCATGGTAATTCTCGAAAAATCTCGGTTTCCTTCCTTTTTCCAGCGTGGTGGACGCCATTGCGGCCGAAATACACCGCTTAGAATATTACTAAAACATACGCCAGATGGAAACGAATGGATTGTGGCCAGGCAGCGAGAAATATGTTATCGTTGTTGCTCGCAAATGTAGCAGAGATTGAAGATAGAAAAAGGAATCTCGCGAGTTCTTTCCATGCCGTTTCGAGGTTCGATCGAGCCCGTATCGATTTCTCATTACACACGGGAAACACCTGGTTCATGGTGTAAGTTAAACGCTTCTGCGAAATACGCTCGACGATCGGGTCGAAATGAAAGAATACTATTCGTATCGCTCCGTGAGTATTTTCCAATACTCGTGTTTGTATGATCTCGTCTCATCTTTTAATTATAATTGGAAAGTTTAAATTTTCGTATTGACAGGGTCGAAGAGCAAGGATAACAGTGAAAAAAAGTTTGAAATCTCGAAATCTTCGGGTGATCTCGCGATCGAAGCATTGTTGGAGAACAAACGCAGAAGTATTGAATAGGAAATATCGAGATTAAAAAGGATTGGTTTTAAAGATAGTTTAAGGATCGAAATCGTGGTGGAATTCTTTGTCCAGGGGACAAAGCTTAAATTTTTGATTGCACGTTTATAAGAGATCGAGTCTGTCGGATTTAGGACGTATATTTTGGATATCTATTACTCTTTTTTTTTTTTTTTTTTTATCTTATGATTTTATTATTCACTTTGACAGATTCTCTTCTCGTCGAACGAAGATATTTTACGAGATCTTGCCGATTCGATATGATTCTAATAATAAAAGCGATTTGGAGTAGATGTGATTCGTTTCCCTTTGGTCAAATTTAAATTAAATCGATCTCTAACACGTGTCTGCTATACCAGATAACTCGATCCCATTCAAAGCTGTTGCAATGATACGAGCTACGGTATTTCCATAGCGAAAAATTCTAAACAAGTACTAGCTCGTAACCACAAAGGATAGATTCCAACGAACGTTAAAAAATCGAAGAGCCGTCTCTTTATCCGTATCCCGTTCTATATCTACTCGTGTCCGTTCTCATATCTCGCTTGTGAAAAAAAATCCAGTTTCGTATAGATTGGATTCGGTCTCGTTTCGAGGAAACGAGATCCTCCATGGATCGATCCATTGAGCGAGACGTAAGCTGGAGGAAAAAAAAAAAAAAGGAGAATCTGAAAAAAATCCGCGTGAATCGGTTGGTGGATCAGTTTTTTTCTCGCTGCGTCTATGACAGAAATATTTTTATACGTTACATACCAATACGATGAATTTTCAGAAATACGCGATTGCTTTAAAGATGGAATCGAAAGAGGTCGATGTCATCATAAACAAAATTAATTAATCCGCCACTCGACGATTTTTTTTCCAGTATCCCTATTATTTTATGTAAATTTGTAATATCAATCGCGGCTACCAGATTCAAAGTGACGATCGATTAAATGAAATTAAGTTAAATTAAATATTATATTCTAATATCTTTCCAATTCACAATCTCGTTTCTTTCATATAATCTCCCCAAGTTGAATCGATCCATCAAAATCGTATTCTCGAGTGGACAACAACAAGAGTCGAGGAGGGGAAGAATCAGGTGGAGCGATTTTAAAAAGAAATCGATAACAATCGGTTGAGAGAAAAACGGATTGGCTGCGTGTTACGATATTTTTATCGCGCTTAAACGATACGAAAATTGTCCTTTCTCTTCGGCCTGTAACGGAGGGCAAGGCCGACGGATCGCTCAACCTTGACCGGGGGGAGAGGAGATGGGATAGGAAAATTGAATTCTCGCAGAATCCGGATGGAGCGCCTCCGTAAATAGGAGGAGTTCGTCCTCGTAAAATGTAACTCTGTTTTTTTTTTGCCCGGTGACAAGATTGGAAGGGAGAATTTTATTCCACGACCATTTTTCGCATGGCTGAGATTGCCACGCATCTCGTTTCCGGCGGGCAAATCTTGTTTACACGGGAGGAGGGGAGGCGACGTATATATAAAGTTATTCCTTTCATTTCCATTACGAATTCCTCATTCCATGGAGGTTTAATGTCGCGATTCGATGCTTTCTCGTTTTCTCCAGCGCTGTTTGAGTCGGTGTCCAAGGGACGTTTCTAAACAAAAACCGGTCAAAATGGGTCCCATGGCTGGACACGAATTCGCATCGATAAGAAAAAGAAAAAAAACCTTCTCAAATTGACAAATCTTCGAGCGAATTCGAGTGATTTTTCCCATCTCATCGGTACTTTTATTTTGATAAAATTCATAGAACACAGGATAAGGATAAGGAAATTTAATTGGGCCGTTTATATAATAAAAGTTCGTTTAATTCATTATTTCCATTTCGTTGATGATATTGTTGTTCGTACGAGAGGATTTCACGAAACATTTTCCCTGAAACAACGTACGAAATATTAAAAATTTGGAAATAATAATCGCTTATTCCTATTATTTCGAATCGCTTCATCGGAATACATTTCATCTCGATCGAATTTCTTTTTATCATACGCTTCAAACTATGTGTACAAAAATATTTGCTAAACATTTCACCGAACAAACGAATAAAACGAGACGGATAACTCATATATAATATCATCAGGAAAAAGGACATTTACGAAATTCTATGTTGGATTCTCGATACTCTGACCCGCAAACATCGATCCCAAGATTATTTGACAGGTTGGAGCATCATTAGCATAGAGGAGGAGTTGCCTTAGTCAATTTTGAGGATGGCGAATAACATTCGGAGCACCGTGGCTCGGTTAATGTAAACAGGCCTAACTGGGTTAATGCACATTTGCATTAACGCCGGCCATCGTCGTGCGCATTTCCGAATAACACTCGAACATGTCGTTGACCGGGCAATACTCGTAACGCGAAACGCGAATTAAACGAGAAGAGAGGAGGCAACCGCGTGAGAGAGGCCCCGATTCGATCTTTGGAAAAACTTGAATATTTCGCGGAAACGTTATGATGATCGGTGAGATTATCGTGGCAAAGTTTTCCTTTCATCGAATGATTGCAGAGCTGCCAAGTTCTCGAAAATTTTTTAGATATTTTCCAGAGTGGTAAAGGATAGAAAATATAAATTTAAATTGTTTACGATGCGAGAATTCGTTACAAATGCGAAGAAGATATTCTATCAGGGTTATCAAGATTTCATGGTACAATCTTTGTATCAAATTCGGTCATTTTTTTCGAGAAGGGAAAATAGGACAATTTTCGAGAAATTTTCCGCAACGAATGTTCTTAATTATCGTGACAAAGTCTCTTCCATCCAGAGTTCTCGAAGACCTTTGTACCAAGTTTGATATTTTAACAAAGTTTATACGTTTTCGAGAGAGTGGTGAAGGATAGAAAATTTAACGAAATTATTGAAAAATCGTTTGCAACGCGAGGCAGCAATGCGAAGGATCGAACAGGGTTATCGAGTTCACAGAGATTTCCTTTTTAATTATGCTTTTTAATTATCGAGATTTCAAACTCGACCGATTTTACCCAAGTTGGGAAATAACGATTCGAGTGATCGACGGCGGATAGTTTAGGTCTAAAGCTAACAATCTTTCCTCCCGTGTTCGACTCGTGTGGTCACTGCGCGTACACAGAAACGAGTGTGCATCGATCGACGCGATATAGTTGGTCGCAAACTGTCCGTACGCTTCGAGTCAACGGGTTATCGTCGCGACGTGGCTTCAAGTCTAAGGTCAGAGTTATTTCAGGAAGACTTTGCCTTCGACGAGCCGTGGATATCGAGTGAAAAATACACCGCCGCCCGTTGTTCCTCCATCGCTGCTGCATTGGACAGAGAGAAAGAAAAAATATTCCAAGAATTTTTCCTACGCTGCAAATAAATATCTTTTCCTTCTTTACGAAGAGAAGTGTACAGAGCGACGGATAAAATAGAAAGAAAGGAGAGGATCGTATCAGGCTTATAAGAGATTCCATTTAGCCAGTTTTCAATCAGCCTCTGAGGCGTCTGTGCATCCACACGATCCCCATAATCGAGTAACGGCCGATGGAACGAACGATCCGACGGCTTTTGCCAAATTAGACGTTCAAATTTGAAATTCAAATCGATTCAGACTGGCAGCCAAATCAATTTACCGTGCCGTCTCGCTGTGACAACGCCGAAATCTCTCGTCGATGCGCGATTCTCGGCCGACCTCTCGTTGCACTCACTCTTGGAAACGCAACGGGATCGACGTTAACGTCTTCGTAACGCGACGCGTGATCGACGACGTCTGTCGAAATCCGCCGTTCGAATGAAATTTATGAAACGAAACATATTTTTCCCCGAAATTTCAAACTCGAAGTCTTTTATCCGATGTTGGATGTAATTATTTTCATTATTCTGGAACAGAAACTTGGATTATTGGCCAATCTCGCGTTCATTCGTAGAACAGATTCGTCGTCCGGCCGACGTGTCCCGATTAATTATCGATGCTGACATTGTGTTCCCTTAGCGGTCGCTTTATGACGATATCGATACCGGTTAGTTGGCGTAATGTTATCATAACTCGCGCTTATTGGCTCCGATTACCGGCAGCAATCTAGAGTAATGATCGCGATATACAGAATTTCCACGTTGTTAATTCGAGGGGACAATCGAAACGGGATCTCTCTAATCCGTTGCGTTTAATGGATACTGTAGTAGAATTCGTCGTAAAATATGTCTTAAATTCAAGGATAATGCAAAGTTGTTTGAAGATGGCGCGATCTGTAATTGTCAAAAATAATAATCCCTTTATATTTACGTACTAGTCTCTCTTTCTCTCTCTCTCTCTCTCCATTAATCATCCGTGAACAATCGTTCTCTTTAATTCGTTCGCGTTGAAAAATTTCAGTCTAAACAAATTCTTTCGAACGATGATCGTTGAGTTGAAAATGTTCGAAACAATTTTTTCTTTTCGGAAGAAAAATTTAATAAACAGAATCTCGACGAACACGACTCGAGATATCAAATCATTAAACTTAATCCTTGGAAATCCTACGAAGAATCGAGTTCAAGAGAGAAAGAGAGAGCTGTTTAATTTTGCAACTCGAGAGGAGATCATGAACGAAATTGAGCCGTCTCAAAACAAATTCAATGGACTCGAAAAAGTTGCGGGACTCGAGAAGCGCGTCGCGCGCCTTGGGACCGGAAGTTGCTCGGCCAACAAGCAAAGATCGACGCTTATTTTAAGGCCTCGAGCCGTTCTTTAGCCGTTTACCCAAGTTTAACCGAACTTCGCCTTCGAACTTTCTTTCGAAACTCGGCATGTGACCCGACCCGACCCGACCCGACGAGCTTTCCTCCTACGCGGATTAATAATCTCACGGTATTTTTTTTTACCTTTTCCGCTTTATTATTTTTTTCCTTTTTTTCTTTTCCTTTTTCCAGAAAAGAGATCACGTTGGAGATTATCGAGGAGGATTCGTACGAGAAGGATGCCCTGTTCTACGTCGAGCTGGGTGAGCCACAGTTGCAAGGGGGTGAGTAGTAATATTTTTCTAAACGTATCGTATGAGAATTGAACGAGATTCGTAACTGTGATTTTTCTCTTCGTGGGCGCTTCAAAGAAAGCATTTTTCTTTCACGATCGAGAAATGGAAATTGAAGGAATCGAAGAAATTTTTCAAAGCGAATCTATTGAGAGGGGAACGTCAAAGGGGTTCTATCAATGTCTCTTGTTCAAAATTATTGGAACACTCTAAAGTGGTCGCTGTCCAGTGAAAAAAAAAAAGAAAAAGAGGCAGAAAATTGGCCGCAAAATTTGCTGACTTTCTTTTTTTAATTAAACGGTAACCGCGTTTCCATCGATCGATTTTTTTCATTCGTAATTGTCCGCGACGAAGGGACGAGTAATCTTCTTGATTAATGATCTCTGAATCGTAAATTTTGATCCTTTTTCATTTTTTCGACGAAGCATGCTCGAGTCGTTGTAAATTTTGTGCTGATTTACAGTTTTTCGCGACCTTCGATTTGGCTAATTGCGCGAAATCTCGCAAGTTTGAAATTCGAGGGAAATTCGAAATAAGTGGATCGAGATTAAATGGAGCGTTACTCGAGAAAAATTAGCAGCGATCGGTAGCCAGCTTCCCTAAATTACGCTTCTCACGGGCGCGTTAAGTTATTGGGCCGGAAATTCCTTTTCCCTTTCGCCACGTATAATTTCCGTGAAATTAGCATTTACGATATCGATAGATCGCGACAAGGTTAACCGATAACAAGCTCCGGATTTCGGATTTCGTTTCTTACAAATCGCGAGTGTGGAACGAGCGTGAAATTATTGATCGAGAAGGAAAAATAGGAAAGCGTGTCCACGTGTCGTGAATTGATTTATCGATTGAATCCGATTGATGGAAACAAAAAAAAAAAATGAGAAAAAGAGAAAAATTTCCCAGTGAGAATTTTCGTTATATAAAAAAAAGAAGCATGAAATTGTTAATTATATGTGTAATTTGCTTCACGCGTTTGTCGCAACTGGATCCGACGTGAATGGACGTAAGTCTGATTCTTTTTTTTTTTTTTTTTATTTTTTCTTCATTTAACTCGAAGCTGGATCGATTCGCCGTTCCTGTCGTTTAGCTTCTCCCAAACTGTTTGAATCCGTGACAAACGGCATAGAATCGGTTACCAGCACTTGCTATCTATAAACGCAAACCAACTCAGTAATGGCTCACGTACATTAGAATCTCTCCAATCCGATACAGAGTGTAGTTGCTTTGTACCATTGTAAACTCTGCTCGTTCGTTTCGAATTGCTAGTTCAGCCGCATTAAGCCTGGTTTACACTTGACATCCTCGCGAAAATACGCGAGGGTTTAAACAGCAATTTTCCTACAACCCCCTCCTAAATCACGCGTAATACTTTAGAAACTTTGATCGCCTGGTGAATATTCGCTAATTGTAAAATGGAGCGGAGATAATAAACGACGAATCTTTGCCCCCTCGATTTGTTTCTTTGAAGAACCTTGCGTGTCTATTCGTTTCTTCGAGTTGCCATCTTCTCTTATTAGGGAACAGGTTGATCGAAAAGTAAAGAAGCAAGAAAGAATATATTTAATAAAGGAGATAGAAATGAATATGTGGATGTGGTTCTATCAGCACTCTAAGTAAAAAGGACGATTCGAACAGACAAAAACAGAATCTAAACCCGATTCGCCAAATATACGAATCCTTACAGCTTTAAACCTGTTACCTCGATCTTGAATCATTTTTCTTTTCCTTTCGTACCGTTCTAACAAAAATAACGATCACAATGCTGCTTCTATCCGAAGATGACTGATAATAATAATGGAAGAGGAAGCTTAACTGGTGAAAAATACTTATTCGAGAACCTGAATGAAGAAGCACGTGCGAATTCCTTGGGGAATCCGATAACACAGCTCTTCGGCAAGAAGGTTCGGTTAACAGCGAGCGGGGCGTGGCGTGGCGTGGCGGTGGAGGACATCGATTCGCTCGATTCTCCGCATTCCCGTGACACCGATTGCGTTCCAATAACGTGGAAATCCAACATCGCGAAAATATCGAAGACGTCGACATTATCATCACGCATATCATCATTACACGTCGTCCTGGACGAAACGATCCCCCTCCTTTCGAAGAAGAGGAACAGAAGGTTGCTGCTCGTCTCGCAACGGAATTCATGCTCCTTCGTCCGAGAGAGAGAGAGAGAAAGGGGTTCGAACGATCGATGCCTGGATCGATGGACGAATCTTGGAAACGGATTTACGATAATGGAAACGCGTTATCCGTCACGGAGAATTTTCAAAGAGATTGCCTCTTAAGGGCGGATTCTTGAAGGAAATCCCGTGAAAATTGAAGGACAATAAGGGAAAGAAAAGTAAGGTGGAACTGATTTGGGACGAAATACGTCCGCATGTGTTCCGTTTTCACAGCGGTGTTCTTGGCCGATCGTTGTTAGTGTTGTTTTTGCCATCATGATTTGCATATTACGCGTGGTCTCGCGTTGCTGTGGTTATGCCGCACGACTCATGAATATGGATTAACACGCATTTCGCCGCGGATAATATACGCGGTTTAATATCGTTTGATATCGTTTCCGGTAAACCATAAACCATTTCGCGTTACTTTATTCGTGGACGAGGTGGTTTGTCCACCATGTTTCGATAAGAAGATAAAATCATTGATATCGAATATCAAACGCGTCTTCTCAAGATCGATTTCTCGATAATAGACGAGAGGAAGAGGGTTGTATTTATGACCACTTGTTCTAGGATTAATTAATTGGTTAATTAACGGGCGGTTAGCAGGGAAGGAAGTTGATCAAGAATTCTCGAGTGGAGGTCGAAGGAGAGAGAGCTGAACGGCCTGGTTGGGATAAATGGCTCCGGGGGGGCCGCGATCGGTTGAAAAGCGGAACGATGCAACGTTTTAAACTTGATGAAATCTCTCGATTCGGCCGAATATAATTTCGTTCGATCGCGATTAAAGCGATTAAACCCACTTGTCGACCGTGTATACGCTATCTTTCGTTCCACTTTCGTCTTTAATCGGTTGTGCATTTTTACAATTTGTTCGAAGTCCCTGGAAAACTGGCTCGTCGAGTAGAGCTTCGCCATCGATCCGTAAAATTTGATTTGTTTTCGCTACGTGTCTCACCTACTTAAATTAAGTCGATTTAACAATTTATCATTGCCAGTTTTAATTTTCGAAATATCCAGATGAATAAATACATATTAATCGATTCGAATATTGTCATCGATATCGTACGAGCTGGAATTTTGTACATCGAATTTAAAAAAAAAAAATTTAGAATTTTTAATCGATGAATGATCGATCTATTCGTTAGTTGTCACAGGATATGTATTTTTTTTTTTTTTTGAAATTTTTAGAAATTTGACGTCGACCATCCGTCCGTCGCGTATTGCATTGACAGAAGAGATCTCCTCTTAACGCGAATATGATTTTAATCGCGGCCACGAAATTAAACGTGTCGATGGGAATAAATAACTTTCTCTGGGTGACCTTTGCCCCATATTCATCAACGGAATAATTGCTCTTCTAAGTTTAAAGTAATTATATCGAAGGAAAATTTTATACCATCCGAAGGTTGTTTAAAAATTATTTCAAGGATTCTTAAAGCTGATATAAAAGTTTTTTTTTTTATAAGGGAAATTTTTCTTGTCGAGGAAAAATGCTAAAACTTTCGAGAACTAATTTCACTGCTCAATCAGATTTCCCGTGAAAAATGTTTCTCCGTCGTGTAATCCGTCAGAATTTCCCAGTTATATATAAATTTTTCTAGACAAGATACCTGTAATATCTAAAATACCTATATAAAAAAATTTTGCGATCAATTACATAAAATGATAAAATTACCATGATCATTAAATATCAATTGTCAATTTTCGCAGGTATTTGCAACGATCAAAGATCACACGCAACCAGATTAATTACGTAGAATCATGTGTCTTTTATGGACAACGCATGGTTTAAAAATCATGGAAATGGAATTTAATCACCTATCGTATCGAAATTTATTTAAACTATATCTGTAGATGAGCGGCGAATCGCGTGCATTCAACGAGATAAACGTCCGTGAACCTCGTAGATAACAAATCGGACGGAAAATTACGTAATCGTTCCTTACACTCTCTTATCGTTTGATAGACGACGAGCCGACTACGAGCGGCCTCCACAGTGGTTTCTGACTTCTGAGCCAGCTTGATAAGACGAAGTTGCGTAATTAGGGGAGGGGGATATCAGGGCAGGGATCCAACGAGCGCGTAACAACGTTGCTAATTGACCACCTCTGGTAACGACACGATCGTTACGATTAATTACGCCTCGTGTGGGAATTACCCTCGTTAATTTTCGGTAAAGAGTCGGCTCGTGCTTGAACAGATTTTGACAACGCGTTTTCTCGCTTTGCTCGAAACTCGCTTTCGAGAAAATTGCATAAAGCGACGGTCAAGTTTTCCGAACCGAAACGTAGATTGAATATATATGTATCGTTCGAGGTAAGAGAAGTTTTTAGCTTCTCAATCGTTGCGAAAAATTGAATAATCAAACATTGGGACAGATCGTTGTGTGCGTAAAAGTTAAGCTAAGACGAGAATAATTTTTGAAGTCGGTTTATTCGAGATTGTTCTGTTGATGCGAAAAATATCGAACGTGAGGAAGTATGATGGATAACGTTGCAAACATAGATGAAATATAGATTGATAATTGAAGATAATTCATACGAATAATTCTGATTTTATATATCGGTAAGTAGATTTTATCAAGTGAAGAATATGATAGGATTCGCGCGGGAAGATTTAAAAATTTAAAGAAAGTAAAGAGTTGGAATTTGCATCTTTACAAATTTAAACTCTTACTCTCGGCTTGTTATTCTAAAAAAAAAAAAATCCAATATCAAAGTGCAATCGTCAATTTTTCAATCCACCGCTCAAAATTTAAATGTATTCGACCGATTCAAACGAAAGATTTACGAGCGGAATGATCGAGCGAGGGACAGTTGAGCAAACGCGCGTGGACAAGTTCTTTAAACTTTTTATCGTTTACGGACGATTACAGAAACGAATTCATTTTTTTTCCTCTCGATAAAAAGACGCAATTCGATCAATCGTAATTACGCTACTGCATTAATAAATCGATAACTAATGATATATATATCTGTCTCTCGTTAAAAATTAATTTATGGATCTAGCAAAATAAATTGCCGCTCGCGTAAAATAAACATCATTATAGCGATACATACTAATCGCGTGTTTATCTTATCGCTGGCAACTGATGCTTCAATTTGCGAAAGTATTCTCGTGTTTTGCACTCTCAAACGTTCAAAGATTGACAAACATTCGAGATGTGAATTATCTATCCTTTAAAAAAATCAAAAATTGATAACACACGTTCGTGCGGATTCTCGTCCTGTGATCGAATTTTCCAAAAAAAAAATAATAAAAGAAGAAAAAGAAAAAGTGAAAAATGAAAAAAATTTACGTACACGCGTTCCATACAGAAAACAACATCGTCATCGTTGTACACATTTTTTTTTTTGCAACTCGTTGCATTTTTTTTTCACAATTCTATTTTGCACCGATAAAAAAAATCTATATCCGCAAAATGGAAGCGCGATGATCGCTTCGATTTCTTCAACGCCGAGTAGTGTTAATAGCCGTGGGGCGAGAGAAGATATATAAAAAGGAAAAAAAAAGTTAGGACATAATGCGCGAGAATTTCTAATTCTAATAATTATTTCACGATCCCAACGATCGTTTAATAATAGAGCATAGTGGTGACGTAACATGAACGCGTCATCATTCAACGTCCCACGTGAAATGATGCTTCGACCTTACATAAACGAACGTGGACGGGGATATTAATAAATGCCTGCGTGCATGCGAGTGAAAGTGAAATTGACGGAAGAATGGGGAGGATGGTCGATGGGGATGGTTATCGATTCGAAAAAGTTGTTGATGCAGGGCGACGAGTGAAAAGAGGGATCGAGAGTTTTTTTAATCGGATGGCAGGGGAGGAGGGGGGGTCGAACGTTTCTTTCAGAAACGGGGAAACCTTGCTCCACTTTTTTTCGCGCCAGCGCGTTGAAATCGCGCGATTCCGATATTTTTCCCGTTGCTTCGATTCACTTTGATTATCGTCACTTTCAATTATTCTATTCCCTTTTAATTAAGACGGGTGGGGAGGAGGATGTGCGAGGATTTGCGCGGATTCATTGCTCGTGTATTCTGTCTATCGATATATCTATATGTACAAGAATATCGAAAAAGAGGAGGAAGATTGAAAGTATACATTTTTTTCGCTCCTACCATTACTGTTCGCTCGTTAGATTTGCGAATTTTCAAATGAAAATTCGATCTCGAATTTGATCATCGGGGCGTCGAAGAGCGGCCAAACTTTTTCCAATATCCTATATCTTCTCTATATATGACTGGAACAAGGGAGAATCGATAACGTGCGTATATTTACCGATTTATGAATCATTTCGTTGAATAAATCGGGGAGGAATTATCGCTCGAAACGGTTGGCATGAATCAAGAGAAAAAAAAAAACGGTTGACGTTTGAAAAGCGCGAAAATGGGCGCGAATTAACCGCATCGGGACGAAATAGAGATCGTAATTTTAAGCTTTTACCGGCGAACACACTCAACGGGGCCATTAATCCGTCCATCACGCTTTTTGAAAACGTCATCCTCGTGGCCAATGCTCGACCCAATGTCGCGTCCTTGCCTCGATTTTTCTCTCTCTTCTTTTTCTCCTTTTCTTTTCTTTCTTTCTTTTTTTTTTTTTTTACGACTATCGAGAATCCTTGCTTTGTGCGCGAGGAAACGAGCGCGGCGGAATGAAAGTGGAACGGTTGAAAAATAAAAAAAAAAAAAGAAAAATAAAGAAGAAAAAGGAGAAAGAGAAAGGGTAAGGACGAGTGTCCAACGGTAAAACGGCGTGGAATGACGACGCAGTTGGTTTTTCTGCCAGTCATCGGGGGAATTAGTTTCGTTTCGTTTCGTTTCGCGTAAAAAAGAATGGAGGGAGAAAGAAAGAGAGATTCCGGGCTCGTGCTTTTCGCCCACTTTGTTTTGGAAGAATAGATCGTTCTCTTCGCCATCTGCTGGTCCCTTTCCGCGTGGCCCATATTTTTAGCGATGCACACGTTCGAGGATGGCCACGACGAACGCCAGAAACGCACTCTCGCGAGGAAAGATCACGCCCGAATATCATAGGCCGGTTTTGAAACGGAAGAAGACAACATTTTTCGAGATCCACCTTTGAAAGTTAAGATTTTTTGATTCCGTTTGCTTGGATTGAAGGGATATCTGTTAAGCGGATATCTGGAATCGACCAAGTCGAAGCTGTTTTATCATCGTCCATAATTCTTCGTTTTCGATTTACTGTAAGAGTTTATCAGAGTTTATGCTGCTTTACTTTTCTTTTCCTTTTTTTCTTTCAAGATTCCCGGTCCACGCTGTTAGCGACCTAGAAAATCTGTTTCTCGTCACGTTGCGTAGGCGCAGAATCGAATTAGAAGCTGGTTTTATCACTGTTTTTATCGTCGGAAGCCACCTCCGGTTGCGTCCTGCTTCTTGCCTTTATACATCTCGCGTGGGTGTAAGAATCTTGGTTTATAGCTCGTTTAATTGCGCGCGAAGGAGGAGGAACGTGATGCAATAACACGACAGCACGAAGGATGCTCGAGGATCGTAACGTTCAAGGTCGAATCCCGTGTCGCAAACCATCCTACAAGGGAAACTCGTATTTTCTCCCTTCAACGATCCCGTCAATTTCTCTTTGTCAATTTCCCCCTTGTTACCATAATACGACGATCGCGATAATTAACGGGATAAACCTTAATTCCGAGCCGGGGGGATTATCTTGCGCGACGAGAGTTCACGAGAGTTTCGATAAGTTTAATTAAAAGGGCGGAAAAGTTTCAAGTTGGATACCCCTCCGATACCACGCTTCAATTTTTCTTCCTTTCTTTTCTCGTCGTCACGCGACGAGAAATCGTATAAAATATTCCTCCTCGCTACTTTTAAACAGACTCTAAGTAAAGAGAGAACATTTCTCGTCATTCAACGCTTCTGCGTCTCTCTCTCTCTCTAATAATTAAAAAAGCTTGCCAACAATTTGCCAATTTGATTCAAGATCAAACGCGTTTATACGCGCAAAACATATCGAATTGGGATAAGAGCGAAAGCGAAACTTTCTTAAGAAACGATCGATCGAACGGACAGGATTGAAAAACGTTGGATGATCAATTTGTGGAGGAAAGGGGAGGGGGAGAGGGGTGGAAAGATGGAAAGTTTGTTCGACGTGGAAAATGGGCGGATGCGCGGGAATAATGGGATTAATTAAAGGCGACGGTAGAAATTCAATCGAATTAATTGACCCCTAAGAGCTTAGGGAATGGAGAACATCGATTTGTGGCGGTGCATTATGGGGAGAGTGTGGCGCGGTGTGATTTAGCGAGGCCATCGAATCCGCTGTAAGACACCGGCCATTCGAAATTTAATGGAACTTCCGCCAAGTTTTCTAATAATGTAACCGCGATTAAACAAACTTCGTTTCCCCTCCTTCTCCCTCTTCTCTTTTTCCCTTCTCTTTATCCATCGGATCGAGCCCTCTTCTTCCGGTTCCTCGATTCGTTCGCGGCGTGAAATAATAAAATCGGGCGAGCAACCACTTCCTCCTCCTCCTCAATTTCTTTCTCATTGTCCCGTTTGTTTTCCCTCCGCGACGAACCAATGAGAGGACAATGGAACGGAGGAAAATCCAATGGGCTTTTCGTGTCTTTTTTATGAAATGTCGAAAAATAAGATTTTTATTAATTCTTCTTAGATGCTTCTCTTGTTATTCCTCGGTTTGTGGAATTTCTCGTCGTTATTTCTTGCCTTGCGGATCAATAAAGTTTGAGCCGAGAGAATGGAGACTCCTGTTTGATCCAAGTCTTAGGCAGAGAAGAGTCTCGACAAAAGTGTCGAGCTTCGATAAATATTCTCCCGCGTATCTGTTAATCCCTTTGTTGATCGAGTAAATTAAAATGATTGAATACTTAAAATTTTTTAATATCTTAGATTCGATATGAATGAATAAAATTTCCTGTATAATGTCTACGATACTTGAGAATACTTCAAAAATTTTGAGTGGTCAATTTTTTTTTTTTTTTGAATGCCATCGATTTCGAATATCTACAACAATTACGATCCCGATAATTTCTGATAACCGCGATTTCCAATGCAACCAATTTCCAATTTAACCTCAATTTCGAGTATCCAGTAATTTCAGATATCCAACCAGATTGGAAAACTTTTGACGTGAAAAAGACTTTAATAACGTCCACCTAGGGTTAATGTAACAATAGAATCGAGATGGAAAAAGGATAAATAATATAGCGAGAGAACTATTTCTCATTCCTATATCTGTTTTTTATTCGCGACTGGATACAATTCACGAGATAAAATATCGTTCTACAACGTTTAAAACCTTCCATTCGTTGGATGTTAGTGTTCCCTTGTGACTTTTTTCGCCTTACGTCTCCCTTCGTTTCGCGTGTTACAATTTCCAAGAAATATAGCCACAGCCTCAAAGCCGGAGAAAAATATGGTGCACGTGCGATACGCGGTACAAACGAGCCTCGGTCGAACCTTCTTAAGACCTGCTTTTCCACCGCGCTTGAAAAAAGGAAACGATGGTAGTAAATCCACTAGTTTTTCCTCTCTCCCGTTCGAAACGAGCGCAATTAACTCGAACTTGTGTATTTTTCATTAAGGGATTAATAGAGTAGGAGGGATTTGAATCGGTTGGAAAGCCGAGACGTGATTCGAGCAAGTCTCGAACGTCTCTTTTCCCAGGTAAATCGGGTGGTAATTGAATTGATTGAAATGGTTACGGTACAGAGACATGGAGTAATCATCGTCTCGCCTAGAGAGTACATCGTTGAAAGTAAATGATAAATGAATCGATGGAAAATGGAGTCGAATCGTTATGGAATTAGACGCGCTTAATTATCCGGATATTGGAAATAATCTGGAGAAGGGAAGAAATATCGATTTACGCTCGTATTTATTCGTAAATGGGGAGAGAGAGCCCTTGGGCTCGAGGAGGGCTTAAATGAACACACGAAGGGGGTATTGGAGGGGTTGTTAAAGCGGATGTGTCGATCAACCGAAGCGTTCACTGGAAATGGAGAATCGGAGAAACCGATGGAAAATTATACGCGGGAGATCGAAGGGAAATGAGATCGCGAGAAATGAGAAACGCGATGAAATATTGAGAGGATATGTACGTATGTATACTTGGCGCACTTCGTGTCTCGAGATCATTCATCGGAGGATTGCGTGAGTATCGTGTACTCGCAGTTTTAATAATTCAACGGTAAAAGAATTTCAAAATCGTCCAGAGATACTTTCTCTATTACTCTCTCTTACGAAATTGAGGAATTATAACTTTCGAAACGCGATGTCTTCTAACCTTTTTTTCTTTTTTTTTTTCTTTTGGAATATCGAAAAATTCATGCGAATTCGAAACTTGAGATCGAAATTAAAAAACGCAGTCTACTCGAAATATGATATTTTTAATTTCTTTTTTTCCAAGCTACAACCACGCAAGACTAACGTTATAAGCAGGGATGAAAATTAAGAATTTTCGTAGCGTTATATCGCGTGCTCTAATTAGCGAGTAATTTGCTTGTCTAAATCGAATTAAAAAAAATTAAAGCGGTACGTTCCAACGATTTTTTAAAATTTCCTTGCTCGAATCGAGAGAAAGCATCGCATAAGTTGGAACTTTATCAGCGGCGGGACACCTGGAACGAGGTAAACGACGAAGTTTCTCTCTGTCAAGCTTCGAAAGTAAAAAGGAGTAGTTACGACGTGGTTTTTATACAACGGTCGACGTATGCCTCATCGTCGATTATTTCACTTTTTTCCCCACTCCATTTCTACCCTCGGCTTCCTACGACCTTGGCTCCATCTCTTCCGCCCAACCCCCTCGTCCACTATTTCCGCCTTTCTCCTTTCTTTTTCGTACCATGGATCCTCGTTCTATTTTATTCCTCTCCTTCCATCGTTTGTGAAACACTCGAACAATCATCGTGTACAGCAAACGAGTTTCGAGCGATCTCTAGGAACTAGAGAGGGGTTGGTTGAGGATTTTCGCGCCGTGTATGCTATCGTTCAATTCTCGTGGATAATGTTATTCGACAAATTCCAACGAAATCTTTTCCAAAGGGGAGTCTCCCCTGTGTTCCCCTCGATTCTACGGTTTCTGCTCTTATTTTATTAAGAGGATTAATTCTTTGTCCCGAAAAAGGAACACGAAATACAGCTCGTACGAATATTTTGTCTCTCTTCGCTTCGATGCGATACCGGGTTTTTTTGAAAGGCGAGGAGCTCGATATTTTAAATTTAAATCGAATCCGTGGCGAGTGATAAGAATCATGGCGAAAATCGTACGTTGAAAATGAAAGGAAATGTATGTTTGGCCGCGGAAAAATATGAAAGTCTTTCTCCGGGGACCGATTGTCGAAGCGGATTGAAAGGGACGGAGAGGGGTTCCGGATATTGGAGGGAGAAAAATAGAGAGGGAGAGAGAGCACGGGGTGAAACGGATAATCCGGAATTTTGAGGGTGGATCGAGTGTGTAAACATGGCTGCTTGGAACGAATGACTCGTCGTCGTTGGGAATTGTCGGGATGCCTCGGAAACCTCGTCGTGTATTTTCGATTTTATTTTTAACGGGAAAGGGAAGGAAGGATCGATCACGATCGAACAAAACGAGTGAGCTTCGAAAGGAGCCGCGGTCGCAAAAGGAGATGATGAATCGATGTTAAAAAGAAAGATACTTTCTTACTCATTAGCCGCTCATTAGATGTTAAAAATTATAATTTCTGGATGATGCCAATTTTATTCGAGTATTCCAACTGATTCGACGTTAACGACGTTTCGAAGCGATATTGTGATCAATATGTACGCACTTTTTGAATATACTTGATATTTCAACAATATTTTACCCAGTGGACGTATAATATTTGCGCGAGGATATTTTACTTTTATAAAATTTATTCTCCAAAAAAAGAAGAAAAAAGAAAGGGAGGTTTTAGAATGATAAAAGAGCTTCGATTTTATAATTACCAGAGGAGACGATAGATTGACAGCCACGAAAAATTGGTATTTGGAGAATGAAAGCATCTCTCTGTTGCGGAAGGGAGGGAGGAAGGGATCCGTCCTCGACGGGATTGTTTTTATTACCATTCTATTGAATTTCTCTTTGACGAGTACGAACGTTTCGATGATCGAATCGCGAACGTTGCGGCCTGATTGCCCGCGATTGATAGTCCCGCCGTGGCTTCCACACCGTGCGCGCCATTGTTGGGTCTCTAATGAATTATTCCCCCTCTTTTTTCTTCTCTCTTTTTTTCCAAAAGGATGGCCGAATATGAATTATCGTTCGATCGATCCGGAGAATATTATTTTCCTTTCGAATGGGAAACAGTGCGATGTGAGTCGACAGTTTGTTGGACTAATTTCGCAAAGTAGCTACGAAACTCGGACACCATTAAGAGATCCTCTTCGAGAGGATCTTCTTTCTTTGTTTGAACACGTAGAAGCGGTGTATACAGGGTGGCGCAAGCGAAAGGAGGATGACCTAAAAAGGACGAAATAAAATCTTTGCTCCGTGCTCTGACAGCTTGTCGCAATAACGAATAATAAATAACGAATAATTTGTACTTAAAATGAATCGAAATCGCGACACTTCGAAAGATATTTGAACATATTTTGCACGGATTCTCGAGAATTCTTTACTTTCTTTTCTTTATTTTCGTAGTAAGGTAATCAATCTGCATTGATAGCAAAGAATTCATTTCAGAGAAAATTGTGATACGAAAAGAATAAATCAGAAATATTAAATACAAATCCTTTCCAATAGATCCTTTCTTGAGAAAGGAACAGTTCCATCCATCATCGTACGATAAATATAATATCGTATAATAAATAATTCAATCGATCATCTCTAATTTGCCAAATTGAATCATTCGAAATTAAAAACTTTTAACGATTAAATTTTCGAAGCCTCATGCATTTCATGGAAGGAAAATTTCGAAGAGGCTCACCCGGTACACGAGCACGAGTGGCCGCGTTACAACGATCCCGATACATAGCCGTTGGATACATTCTCTTCACCGTTGCGGCTTATCTCCCCGAGTCGGGAAGTAAGCAGAGAGGGTGGGGAGAGGAGGAGTTGGAAAACTGTTTCCGAAAGGATTTTCCGCGGTCCAAGAGTTTCAACAACTTGGAAGCAATTGTGCCCACCCTTAATTGCTCGGCCTCGAGAATTCCAGCTTTCAACCGGGGGTTGAAAGCTTTTCCCCGGGAAATTGAATCGAAACCCGGTCTTGCTCGCGCCTTTCCAACGTCATCGATAAATATTCGAGCGTGGTCACAGAGGGAAATGAAGATAAACGATCGGATGGGAGCTTCCTAGTCTTGGAGGAAAAATGATCCTCGAATCTATGGCCGCCATCGCTTTCGATCGATCTCTGCTTAAGGAATGGAATAACTTTTACACGCATGGACGATAACTATTTCGACCTATTGTTCTGTTTCCGCACGCGATTCGGACGGATTTTATTATATGTCAATCGTCGTTGTGATCTTTATTGACGTCCATAGATTGATTTACTCGATCGTTCGATCGTCGAGAGAGAGAGAATGGAAGGAAATTTTTTTGTATTTAGAGAAAATTCGACAGGGGTATCTTATATAGCGTGATTATCGAATAATAAGAATAGTAAGTTGAATTAAAGATTACCAAAATTTGATCTTGTTAAGATGATCTTGTTTGTTAGATTTACAGGAGATATCTTCTTTGAGGGCTCGCCTCTCCCGACCACCAATCGATGCTATGCCAGTCCTGTGATATTATTAGTAATTTATCCTTTTGAGGCATTCATTGATCGTGTCTCGAACGCTTTTACCGATGTCTCTGATAAATTTTCGCGCAGAACAAAAGTGTCGAATGAATTCACGTCGATGTAATTCCAGATAGAGATTCTAAAAACCCTTGATGAACGTATTATGCAACGATGCGTAGTACGTAAGCGAGCATCGTAATGAAAAGCTCAGTCGGTAAATAATGGAGGCGAGAGAGAGAGAGAGAGAGAAAGAAGTCGGTGTATTCCATCCCCGCATTCGATGTTTTAACGAGCATAAATACCTGATCAGTTGAGGGGGGGTTTTTAATTAATTAACACAGGTGAAAAGTGCACCGTCGTTTAACGTTGTCTGGTCGAAGCAACGTTTGTAATTGAAAGGAACGAGAGAAAAGCGTTGCCGCATTCGCAGCGCCGCTGCTAGTTGCGCCGCTTTCATGGCGCAACTAATTAGCCACGGTAGCGGTTAGGTTTCACGATGCGCCTAATACGTTTACGTCATTTTACGTGCATATAAGCGCCTCTCTATAGTTGCCGCGCGACGAAACGCTCGATCGTCCCAAAAATTATGCACAACGAAACTTAGCGTCGCGGGTAAAATCGAACTTGGTCGATCAATTCCATTTGTCCGTCCGTATTTTTTCGAAAATAACGTTTTCGACGAGGGAGATTTCAGATTTTGCAATTTGTAATAATGGCATTCAACACGTTTGTTATCGCGTATACGTGACGTGTTCCATTGCTTATTAATTTTTATGAAATTTTCTAATATTCAATAAATGTGATCCTGCGTATTGGAAAGAACGATCAATTTTCCTGTCACGCTTTTATTCTTTGCAATTTTTTTATATATCGTGTAAAATTAACGTAATCGAAGAGACTTACTTTCATACTTTGATTACATTATATTTAAAATATATATATATAATTAATCGTTCCTTTTAACACGCATAATCATCTTCATTTTCTCCGAAACGAATTATAATTCATCGCGTTCTTCATCTTGCAATAGATTAAAACGTAGAGGCAAAAGAAGGTGAATAATTAATGAAACGGTTGCAGGGATCCGTCGGTTGATATAAGAGGGAAACAATGATTGGACGCGAGAAACCGTAAAAGCGCATGCGTCTGTTCCCAAAGTTTTAGGAAGCTTCTAAATGCGCGCGTTCCTAAAATAGAAAAGATCAGACCGAGGAGTGAAGCAACGTTCGTGTTTAATCCCGTAATCCACTTAGGATGCGGCAGCCACGAGGCCGTCTATAAAGGCCGGATACACCGAACTAACCCTTTAAATGCTTCAAACAGCCGAGAGAATTTCGTTTTACGGATATATATATATATATATATATATATATATAGGAGGAGTCGAAATTTTTTCGATCGAATTTTCTTTCGTAATAAGGAAAGTTCGAGAACGGGACGCAAAATGACGGTGGATCCCGGAAAGGCGATAAATCGTATCGCCTCGTAGCTCGATCGATTAATCGATTTCTCCTTTTCCCTTCGTTGCCCGTTTCCATTATTAATCTCGTTCCAAGCGATAAATCGTCCCGCTCGTTACGTTTGAGCACCTTTTTAATACGCTTCGCGGGGGGACGACTTCCCCAAACTCGATCGTTTTTCGGAATCAGCTCGATCATTTCCATCCATCTCTACCATCCGATATTGAAAGCGACAGTAGAAACATCAAGGTTTTCGTATTTAATTAATAAGGGGATTAATAAGGAAGATGATTGAAGCTTATGTATAATGAAAATTATAAAATGACTTTCGATGAACATTTTTCTTCGATTTGGTGGAACTTGTTTATTTCGCGAGTTTAAAAAAAAAAAAAAAGAAACGAGTTTCGTGGGAAATGTTTTTATAATGGCGAGATACTTTAATTTAGTAAAAAAAAAAAAATTAAAAAGCCGTATTATATTTCAAATTTAATTTTTCGATTATTATAATATTTCTCTCCGCTGTTTTTCCATTTCCACGAAATGTTTTCTATTTTTGTTTCGTTGGCCGGCGATTGTCGCTCGCTCTCTCTCCCTCTCCTTCATTTTTTTTCTCCATTTTATCTTCTTCCGCGATTCTCATTAAACGGCGCTATTAAAAAGAGGGACGGGACGACCGTGACCCGATGGAGAGGGGGTGGAATCAGGGTGCGGTCGGGACCCCGTCTCCTCTCCCAATTACGGCCACTGCCGGTTTCGCTTCCCGGAAATTCGAGATGTCGTGAATGATACAAATTCATCCCGGATATCCGGCGAAAAAAGTAATCCTAAGTCGGGTGCAAACGAACCTATACTGTTTAATCGAGATCAAGACACGTTCTCGAGTGTTAAATTCCGTTGTGCATGAAATGAAAAATTAGAGTAAAAGTAATCGTATGGCTGGAAGAAAGGAAAAAATCTTCGAAAAAACCGACAATTTCTCTGGATAAAAAAATTGCTTGATACGATGAACGTAAGAGAAGAATTAATGAAAAATGGAATTTCGTCGAACGGATTTTTCTTTTTATTTATTTGTTTTCTCTCTAAATGAGAGACTTTTAGAAAGAAACTTTTAAAATTCTCGACGATGTTCGACTAAGACGTTCTATTTCACCCGGTCGAGCGAATTATTGCGGGATTGTTGTGTTTTTACCGAGGGAAGGGGTAGAATTGCCCCCAGTGCAGGGGAAGGGTTGCACACGTTCCAAAAGGATGATAAATAGAAGCGTTTCTGGGTCGCGTTGAGGCCGGATGTTAGGCTGCTGACATTTCTAACGCGATTAAACGCGTTTACAAGCACTGCTCGTAAATAACAGAGCTCAAATGTTGCCGCGAATGTTTGCCGCCGGAGCTTTGTTCCGAAGCTTATTCTAATAGGCGTTATGTTTCTCTGATCGTGTTTCAACCTGGTTTGGGATAAATTGGGAGACGATGGATGATAATGATCGTGGAATTATATGTAGATACGTTTCAAAGATTTATGGATATAAAAGAGAAATTGATAAAAGTCGTGAACGATGGAATGATGGAGAATCAATGCACTGCGGTTCGATGTTAAACCAATATTAAACAAGTATTAAACAAGAGTGTTGCAAATGGAAGGAAAAATTGGATAAAAGCGGTTGAAATTTGTTGAGATTAAATTATCGATAATATTTAAACAAACGCAATTCTCAATATTCGATGTTTAATAACTGTACACTTCCGATCCGTGTAAAGTGTACGAATCAAATAACGAGGACGATTCTCTTACATCTCATTTTCGCGTGGCAACGAGGAGATTGATCGATCGAGGGAGCAGCTCTTGCTTTCGACGAGAAGTCGAAGATTGATTTCAACTTTGGATCTCGTCGAAGATTTTCATTTCTTTCCTCTCTCGATTTTACGATAATGGAGAAAAATTAACCACCCGAAAGAACAAGTGTTGTGACCTTTAAAGAAGAATGAAATTGATCATCGTAACTTGACTGTGGATCATGAGAGAGCCGTAAACGAGCTGGAAAGGGCAACGGGGATTTTATTTTTCGATTGTATGGTGATAACCGAGGAAGGAGAAAAGCAGACCTCGCGACCTTTAACGTCCAACAACAAGTTCGTTACCTCTTGAGGTCCTCTTGAACGTCGTCGAGCTGTAAACGTGGAAAGGGCAATGAAATCAACGATTCGTGAATCGTCTTCCAGCGAAACTCTCGATGGAACTCGAGAAGCAAAGCGGAAGTTTCGTTGGGAATCGATATCGAGGCCGTGGACGAAAAGAAAAAAAAAGACGCGTGTCGAGAAATCGAATTCGAAACCGAGAAATTGGAGGATATATCAGCAGATTCGTGGAGGGATTGGTTTCGCGCGAGCTTCTTCAACGGGATAAGGAGCTTGTTCGAGGAACGGGATGATGCTAAAAGCCGCCGAATGGAATAATATTTCGGCTGAGATTCGATGGAATTTCGAGCCCCTTGCGTATAGGAAAATGCGCAAATTCCTTGAAATCGCGTTGCAAGAAGTAACTGACACAAAAGCACACATCCGTCTATCAGAGATATAAATAGATCTCATATTTGCAAGTTTCTTGCTCCGTTTTTTTTTCCCCCTTTTTTTTCAATATCGTAAACTTACCTCGGCGATTACATCTCGATAGATATATTGGTTGTCATTTCTAGATAAAACTTTATTCGTATAATTATTTTGACAGGATTGATCGATGTCTAGAACGTTAGATTTACACGTACAATGATCGTTTTATATGGAAACTTGAGGTGTTTCACAAAGGAGTATGTGAATTCTACTCGTGTAAAAATAAATCGAGGAAAGAGAATAATTTTCTCGCGTGGGGAAGTCAAAATATTCGATAATATGGTTACACGATAAAATTTTATTCTATATTATTAATATAACTAATAATCAGATTCGTTTGAAGAGCGTTCAAACCTTACATTATCCTTATACCTATGATATATATAAAAGAAAAGACATTTTAAATATAGTCGTTGAGCAGATAGACTGCGGATGACGTAAAATCGATCTTTCGGCTCGAACGTCGATATGACGTGGTGCGTGTCTTTAATCACTTCGTCCGTCACGACGACGACGAGAAAAATATTATTTTCAAAGAATAGACGAGGGGAAGAAAGTCCAACCGGATAGAATAACCGATGAAACGAACGAGAATTCGAAGAATTTTATCCGAATTACGACGTTTCGAGGGACGAGAGATGGCGAAAAATTGAAGGCGTTCGAGTTGAGGGGATGAAGAAGATGGATAAAAGGACCTGGACGGATGGAACGATACCGAGTCATGCCTCGGAGTAGAAATTTAACAATTGGTTTCCATTCGAACGAAAATGACGATCGAATTTATCGTCTTAATACTTGTAAAATTTTTTAAACAACTCGTCTGTTCAACCATTCTCTATTCCCTGTATAATTTCTATCTTAAACCGATATTTTATAATTGCACTGTATTTTTTTAACATCGTACGAAAAGGAATTTCACGAATTGAATTGAATTGAATTTTTATGGCGAATTTAATTAAATTGTGAAATGTAGCCATTACTTTATCGATATCGTAAAAATTTGGATACAAAACAATCGACGTGGAACAAATATCGGACGGTCCATCACGTTGCAAAATGGACAATCAGTCTTGTAAATCGCGTGTCGGTTGTTTGCTCGGTAAACTCTCTATCGATTATCCTGGATTTGCGTGATAGTCTTCGATCCCCGTGCACTTCCGCTCGTGTAATAGTTATCTACGATATCAAACATCTGAACAGGCGTTCTCCCTTAAATAAAGGAGATAGAAATCGAGAGAACAAGTAGTAACAGGTAAATCGAATTAACGTGGAACGAAAAGCCTCGTTCGAGCCTTCTGGGAACTTTCCAAGAAACATCAGCCGTAAAATCGCCAGGTTTATATACGAATTTTTCTTTCCTGCTCCGTTTATGAAACAATTTAAATAGAACACGAGAAATTTTGAAACGCGAATGAACGCTTGTTTCCAAGATCTTGTCAATCTTATTTAAAAAAAAGAAAAAAAAGTGTGTAAAAGTTCGCATTTTATTTAAAAATGTTCATCATCGTTTTATTTCTACGATTCTTCTCCTTTTATAAATTTATATAAATGCACGATAATCGCGCAACATCTCCGCAAGCACAAATGAGTTCTTCCGTACCTACTTCTTTATTCCCAAGTCTAAATTCATAAATCATGAACGCACTTTTCATCTCCTCTCTCGCCACCTTTACTCGCACATGAACAATGAAATGTTTAAACAAATGGGGGTATGAGCTGCTAAATAAGACATAAATTTCTGTAAAAAAAAAAAAAATAAAACGTGCAGTAGATGTGCTATCAAGTCGTTATCTCTTCCTTAATGACATTCAACGTTATACAAGAGATGCACAAATTTTTAATTATTTAATCTAATGGATAGCCAACATTTTCCATCACTCCTCGTTTCCATCATCATCTTTTACCCCTCTCAAATCTTCTTACAATAACGATAATAATTAATGTGTACGAAACGCTTAAAATTTTTTAATCAAAAACAAATTTATTTCTTACCTTGTTTCCAAAAAAAAAAAAAAAGAAACACAACTGTCTCTTCTTCCCTTCCCTATCATATTTTTCTCCGCACAGATTGCCCGCAGGGAAGGAAGGAAAAATCCTCCGTGACGCAACACGCGCCGAAATCGATATGACAATCTTTCGAACCGATGCGCATTCTAAGCCGATGATAAATGCATTCGCCCGATACGTGTACACACGCAAACGATCGTATTTCACGTCACGGAGGAAATGAGTTCGGTTGCATCGGGGAACTTGTATTGAATTAAGGGATGAATGGATGCTGTGGAAAGAAAGAGAGAGAAAACGAAGGAAGGAGGGGATAGCAGAAAAAGAACAAAAGAGAGCACATTGGAATTCGATTTTGTTCCAGGCTACCTGAACGCAGCTAACGAGAAGAATATTTACAACTCTTTTCGAAAATTCGCCCAACTAGGAATAACTTTGAATAACATCGAAATCTTCTGTGAAATTCACTTCTACGAAAAATCAACGTTGTGGAAAGATTATTATCGTTGCTCGATTTAGATTAGAACGTGAAGTACATCCCCTACCGATAAGCATCCATTTGTATTCCCAGCTTCTTCTTCTTCTTCGTTATTCGCTCTATTGTTGCGGAACGATGTATCTTCTCGTGGAAACAGCGTTACCAGGATATTTATTCAACGTGCACGTTCGAATATATTTGCGCGAAACGAAAATGAAGCGGGGCCAAAGACTTGGGAGGAAGGGGAATATACGTTCAGGGGTATAAATCAGCGTAAAAACGATTCGTAACGTAATTCATAGAGAGTTAGTTAGCTACGATATACATATATATATGTATGCAAGTAGTAAGTATCGATAAGAAATTGACGCTCGAGTGGTGACAGCCGATATATGGTCAGACTTTGGCGAATTAGTATTGGAGCCTGTTGTGTTTTGTATAATTTATAAACGCGTGATCGAAGAAATTGATTTTCTTTGCATTCTTCATTTCTTGAAATTTTCGACCACAAGTTTCGACCATATATTCGGCAACGGTAGAATTTTTCGAACATTGGGTGAAACTATTTGATCAGGGAGTCTGTGCGATCTGTTTTTAGCCGAGGCAGGGATCGCAGTAGCGGCGGAAATGAAGCAGCCGGAAGAGCGGACCGCCGAGGAAAAAATGGCGTTGCTCGGGAAACCGAAGTTGGGCGAGGTGTTCAGGGCACAGATACGGATCAAAGAGTCGAAGGAGTTCAAGAATACCGTGGACAAACTGGTGCAAAGGGCCAACGCTTCCATACTGCTTGGTGAGTCTTTTTTTTCTTCTTTCCGATTTAAAAAATTCCCTCGAGACTTTTCTCAAACTTGTTCGAGAAGAAGTTTGAACAGTTTCAATTTTCAATTTTTCGCGTACTTTTTTAAAAGACCTTTTTTCCTTCGCTAACTCTTCTCTCACCGACGATTTTCTCGTCTTCTTACATACCTTTATTTCTGCATAATTTTGGAAATTAACTTCTCGTTCCGCTTATTTTAAAAATGGACGTTTTACGAGGTGAAACGCTCGAGAACTCGATTCTTGTCCCTCCGAGGACTACTTTATTCCCTCTAACAGGCGAGACAGCCTGTTTTCTTCCTTGATCCTCCAGCATTTTATCATTTCAGCCGGTTCTCGTCCTCTCTTATTTTCCACCTGCATTATCCACCACTTCAAATCCTCCTTATTGTACCACTCGAGTGTAAATTTGTCCGTGAACAGACCTTGATTAAAGCAGGGCAGGCTGAGAAAGTGTTAAGCTGTTCCACTGGCGAAAGGAAACAAACGGAATCACGCTTAAGACTGCGCCTGATGAAGAACAATTAGAAAGGAAGAATACATCCATTTTTAGCAGCTTTTCTTTTTTGGCCTGGATCTTCACCATTTCTCTTTTTAAACATTTTCTTGGTAAAACGTTTAATACACAAGAGGATGAGATTTTTGTTCAATATTTGATCTCCTCCTCCTTCAAGATTTCTATCTTCGTTCTTATCCCTTTATTTCCATGTTATTTGTGTCGATTAAACGAAATAAAAGACGTGGCGATAAGAAATTATCTATATATTTCCTGGCTAATAGAATCCAATAATGTACGGCTTATTGCTTTTGGAGAAGAAAGAATCGGTCTAAGCCGGAAAAAGGTTGAGAAAAATCTCTTCCGTCAGCTGGATCGGACTACCGTGGCCAATCGAGTTATCCGCGTCGTTGGCGAAAGTACCTTCACTCTAATCCTAATATTTGCACAGGTTGTCGGAATGGACAGCCATACGTGACACTAATCGCGCTCGTGTTTGTGGCTCTGTACATCTTTCGATTAGATAAAAATATGGAAACGAAGGATTAGAGGAAAATGTAATATTCAATATTTCATTTTTAAAACGCGAACGAAAATTTTATATCTTAAAAAAAGAAAAGAAGGAATCGTTTCATGCTTGACCCATTATTTTAAAAATTAACACAATTCGTGATTAATCGTTATCCAAAGATGATCGTTTATCTGCTTTAATTGAATTTCCATTCTTTCCTCCTTTTTCTTTCTTTCTTTTTTACATTCATTCCATCCATATACAATTTCAGAATCAGAGACAACGGGGACGAGAAAATATTCAAACGAGGTTAAAATATCGAGAGAGATTAAAATCTAAACACTCTGTCCGGGAACTCGGTAAACGCACAAAATATTGCTCCGTTAAAACCATCTTGAAGTTGGATTACCGGGGCGGAAACGAAATTCGAGCAACGAAGTTTTCTAGCCGATTCCGGAATGAAGAGAGAATTCGTATTATTTTCTCTGCCACCCCCTTTCTTCCTCGAATCTTTTTAATCACCTTCAATCCTCCAGCTTCGTAACTGCATCTGTATTACAACGCGTGAAGATGGGGCACGACAGTGAAAGGGCTACTTCGTTTCTGCTCCATTTCCATGGTTGATATTACATTCGAGATCACTGTCCCGTTATATTGAGTTGCAAACTTGGATCGTGTCGCAAGCAAGAGCGAGAGAGAGAGAGGGGGGGGGATGATGAGGAGGTTGAAAAGAGAGCTGAGTTAACGCAAAGTCCGGTAAGTCCAGGAACGGGGGCGAAAGTTGAAAGAAGGAAGTGCAGCCTTGGTGAATCGGCATCCTTCTATCGCGCGCGAGATTCCCTTTGTTCGACGCTCGTTTTGCATTTCACGGTTTGCATCCTCCCTTTTGTGAGAAGAAAATCACCGGGGACACGCCTTCTTTGCGCCGCGTCTTCCTTTCGAACGGTGTAGCTTCCTTTCGCTCGAATTCAGGTTTTCCATCGCCCGATGGAAATTCGGAGGCGGGATGGAAAGAATAGGGAGAAGCGAGGAGGAAGGAAAAACGAAACAAGGGAGGGAACCGTCGAAAATTAATGGATTCCTCCAGCTCCAGATGAGGCGAATCGACTTTGCAAGTGGCCGACAAAGAAAAGAAAGGGAATTCCGTGGCGCGTTTCCGAGGCATCCGATTGATTTATTGGCTGGCAATGTGTCTATCGACTCGGGGGACATCTTCGTTAATCGAGCTCACCTCCCTCTGTCCGATCTAATTCCGCGAGTGGAATCGTGCTCGAGCGTGACATTGCCGTTCGAGGCGATTGAGCCTTCATGTCACGGCGAATCCTCGAGCATTTGTCAACTCGTGGAAGATATTTCGTGATGATATCGTTAAAGTTTAAAGAGCGTGGATGGAAGAATTTTTATTTCGATCCAATTCCTTCTGGATTGAATTAAGGATAAGGTTGAAGAGGAATCGAAGAATTTGACTGATGGAGTAATGTAAAAGTTAAATGAAAGCAAAAATGGGAAATTAACTCGTGATCCTTTCCCACGGTCGCTTAGTTTGTTACGGTCGTTAACATATTCAAATAAATTTCAAGGTATTATTAACCTGTCGCAGCCACCATATTCCGGAATGTTTATATAATCGCGCGGAACATTTGCAAGATAACATTACGCTTACTAGTTGAAATGAAAATGAAATTCAAATGGAATTCCAAATGTTAACCTCGTTCGAATTCAGTTTAAGATCGTTCAATTTTTATTTTTAACTTCGCTCCCACGCCGAGTATCCGTAGAATATCGAAATATAGCGAAGAGGATGATTTTTGCATCGTACATTTTTGAAAAAAAAATCACTTTCCAATGCAATTTTTCGTGAACAATGCTAAGAACAAAGCTACGAAATTGAAAACCTAATACATTTGCCTGTTCCCTGATATTCGTGCGATGTTGTCCGATATTAGCCGATATTACTCGATGTTGCCCGATGTTAACCGACGATACCCGATAATGCCCGACGTTATTCGCAATTACAACTCGTCGTTCTATCCATAAAGACAATTGCTGATTAGCACTGGCTTAAAGCACTGGTCTTAAACCACCATTTCATTAATTTTGCTACGTCTCAGCATTGTCCTCGATGTTGTTCTCGTCAAGTGGCCCTGCTCAAGAAACGAACGATACCGGAATCTACGTACGTAGCAAATTCGATTACACGTCGTAATTGAAAAACGATGCTCGTGCTAGGTCAAGCATAAAGTAGAACGCGTGTTTCCAGATATACCAGCTAACTGTCCAGTAAAATGAACCAATCATGACGGATCTACACGCGCGTGTACAAGAACGAAATAGTTGCAAGGCATTTTCCCTCGAATAAATCACTTAACCCTCCGTGTGCTAAAACCATTTCTTTAAATTAATAGTATACGTTTCTATACTCAATTTTATTCGGATAATATATTTTAATTTTATTCATTATTTTATATTGGAATATACAAAGGAATTTCTTCTAACAGAATCCTCGAGTATAATGATTGAATCCAATTTTTTCGTATTTTTTTGATTTATATTCATATTTTGATGGAATATACGAAGGAATTTCTTTTGACAGTATAATAATTTACATACAATAATATTGATCGATTCACGTTTATGTATTTTATGCAATTATATTCCATGTTTCTTCGCAAAAAAAGAAAAATAACGATGTACAGAATTGTAATTCACAAATTCCGTTTGCCAAATTTCTTGTCTTTGACAATAATATATAATATATATATAATATGATAAATTTTACTTATGATAATTCCAACAATGGCAAGATACGGCGAATTTACCTGTGTCGTTAATGAAATTATCCGATAAAGAGATTCACACCGAGTAAGCGAACTTTCCTCTAACGATTTCGATTCAAGATGTATAGCGTGAAATTGTGCACTCGGTGTAACACTGCAACCACGCGGCTTACTATCGAGAACTTAGTCGGCACGACCGCTTTAAATGTAAATTCGCAAAGCATATCCACACGTGGAGATAGATTCCTGGAATCTGGAATCTGTCTCCTCGCGATCTCCTTCAGGATTTCCAGCTCCTCATTGAATCTTGAAAATCGTGCAACATAATTTTGACAGGCGACAAACGTTCGTCATTATCTCGGTTGAAAAAGTGAAGTGATGGATTATTTTAACCGTGTATACATATCTACCCTGTCAAACTTTGATCTTGTTTTTCAAACGAATCCTTCGTTGCGATTTTTCTCTCCGTAGAAACACCGTATTGAAATTCAGATTAAGCATTGACAGAGAGAAAACGAAAATGCAAAAATATCGAAAATACGTCGGGAAATATCTATGGAAAAATTCTACTTCTGCTACGCTCGTCGCAACTACTGGAAAAAAAAAAAAAAAAAAAGAATGCAAATTTTCGGAACATTTTGAGATCCAACCAAGCTCAGATTTCGTTCATCAAACGATCGAATTAGCATGATTTATTTGTACGTGTTACTCGAAAATTCATCCAAGAATTAGCGAGAAGTTCTTCTTGGCAAGTTTTCGAGTGAATGACCCTTTGTGGCGGTGGTTTTTATTCGAGTCGAAAAATAAAAGAGACAAAGGGGGAGGGAGGGGGAAGGGAAAGAATTGGCATCCTTTGTGCACTCACCCCAACTCGCCTTCGGGCAAGTTAATTTTAAACTCAAAGGTGCGAGCCGTCGGTCTACCGCCTTTAATGCGTTCGATTCCATTTATTTTACGATAAACGATTTTCGAATCAGTTCCCTTTGAGTTTTCGTACGAATTAGATTCATTGGTCGGGCCCTTTGATGGCTTGATTAAAATCGTGGAAATCTATGAGTGGATTTATTTCAAAATTGTAATTAAATTAAGAATTATAATTTACACAAAAAAAACCCAAGTGGAATAATTAAATTTTTCGATTAAAAAATTTTCAATTACTCCAAGTAATTAACATTGAATTCTTGAATAACGAAACGTTCCTCTTAAAATCATGGAGCAGAATTCCATAACACTTACGGTAGACACTCTTTTCGTCTCTCTCTCTCTCTGTTCGAAAGAATAAAAGATTTTTAAAACACGAAGGGGATGGAATACCCGTTTCGCAAGATTGGCCATCGTTGGTAATCTCACGCGAGAGGATCCACAATGAACAAGCGAGGAAATCTTTTCGAAATGCTTCTCCTCGAGCGAGGATTTCCATCGTGAAACGAATCATTAAATCTTTCGAGAAGGGAGAAGGGGGGAGTTGTCTCGCGCTCGCGTTTTCCGCAAGAAATTGTGACCCACATCCGCGGCCAAAGTCCTGCGAGACACGTCCTTGCGAGATCCCAGTTTCATCGTTCGTTTCACACCGGTTGAAGCGTTTTTCTTTCCTCCAAACTCCTTTCTTTTCGTATATCGCGATTTGAAATTAATAGTTTTTCTTCCTTCTTACGTTTTATTTTTCTTTTTTTTCTTTTTCAACTGTCGACTCGTTGCTCGTTGCGTTTTCCACGGACGAACAATTATTCGTTTCTTAATTGAGCTTTCTCGACGAAGATTGATATTTGAAATTTGTCGAGAATTTTCAAAGTGTTTCGAGCATGATCGCGACAATAAAAGATCCGATAGCACGTCGAATTTATGATTTCTAATATGAAAATGTAGGGGGATAACGATGAGGTAATGGAAACTTTTACGACGGGCCTAGAATAAAACGGTTAATAAAATTTCGTCGAGTTATGAAAAAAGTAGAGGGAGTATTCTTTGGGAGCAAGTGGCGTGCAGGCTTTTTTCGAACGTTTAACTAAATATCGAGCGGGTAAAAAGCGTAAATATCCGAGAAACTAGCAGAGGGAAGTTGCATAACTTGTCCGGAATTTCATTATTAAAAAGAACCCCTCTCTTGGTTCATAACCATAGCTTTGATAGTTCCCTCCCTTCCCTCGTGATTCCATTTCACGCTGATTCCATTTCTGGCTCTCCTCTCACGTTGATAACGGAAATAATTGATCGAGGCGTTACCATTTGGAACAATCTTCAACGAGGAAAAATTACATTCGAACCAAGTAAACGAAGTGGCACGCTTCGAAACGTTAAGTGGAAATTATTGCCCACGTATCGAAATCGATACGTGAAATTCGAACTCGTTTTATCAAAGGTACACGATCTCGTTACCTGAATTTATTTCACGGCGTCGTAATAGAAACTTGCCAATTATCCAGAAAGATATAAATTAATCAACGAGGGAAAATTCGACTCGTGAAAGGATCTAATGCTCGAAACATCCCTCTTTTCTTAACAATTATCCACGAACCTCTCCGTATTTAATTTATAGAGAGATAAGAAATTGTCAACTTGGCTGCGATTCAACGCCCATTTCACGTTCCTACAATTTCCTCCTAATTTTATACCACCTAATTTCCAATACCCTAAATCCATTTTATTCTTTATTTACCAAAGATAATCCCCTGGAAGAGCAATTAATAATAATCGAGTGGTGTAATGTTGACAGGCACCAGTTCCTGGAAGGAACAGTTCACGGAGGCATTGACGGTGAGCGGCGGCGACGAGGACGACGAGGGCGGCGGGGAACCAGCGGCGCCGTCCACCTTGGACTATCTGATGCACGGCGTGACGATATTGTGGAAAGTGTTGTTCGCGTTCGTTCCGCCCACGGGTAAGTTCCGTTCTTTCCAGATGTCGAACGAACGCTCTTCCCAGCGCGGAGGAGTGGGGGAAGAAAGGGGGGCGAGGTAGGCGCTGCATCTGGCACGCGTAACTTGTGTTTATCAACACAGCCGAGCGAGGCTCGCTTATGCTCGTTGAAATATTTTTCGCGCAACCCGTTGCCTTCTCGAACGCGTAATTAAATAAATTAAAACTTGCTCCGTGGTTACGCCTTGTTTACGGTTAAATGGAAGCGGATGGAAGAGGCTGGGTAGAATATAAATTGAACTAAAATAGTTTGATAGGGATTTGTTGGCGAAAAATGTTGCTCGTTTTATCTCGAATCGAGATAATTAATAACATTATGACGACGCTCGACGAGACCGGGCATAACGCGATTTTTCCATCAAATTTATTATTCGAAAGATGAACAATTCTTGCACAGTGAGAATACTTTGAAGGTAAATGGCATTAACGAAATACGTTAAATAGTTTGATTAAGTATATTCTTCTCTTCTTTTGAAGAATACACGAAATCACGGTACGAACAGATTCTAGCCATCTTTCATCGGTCCCATGGAAGAATCTGTACGATTGAGGATGGTAAGAAGTCATTCATTCCTTCTCTCGCGAGAAGATGTTACCGCGGACAGATAGTGAATTACAGGGACGTGTATCGCGCCAACAACGTTGAACGTGACTGCGAAGTGGATACTTTTACTGGAAAAAAGGACTCCCACGGGAAATGGAAATTGAGTTTTCTCCGTGGACCGTATTTATTTACTTTTTAAATTCTAACCGGGTTACCTTCTCGTCACCAGAACTTCTTCTTTTCTCTTCTTCTTCTTCCCTTCTTCCTTAACGCCATTGTTTCGCGTTTTCTACAGAGTTCACGATATCGTTGCTCGGGGAAAGAAGAGAGAGATCGAAACGATGGAAGGAGAGAGAGATAGGGATTGATTAAAAGTTGTTCGATTATCGTTGACCTCTATCACTGGCCACGTCCGAATTCCGAAGGAACTAATCAGCAGTTTCCACTCGCGACTCGGAATTTAACGACCGGCTCTCGCAACTTAATTTTTAAGCTACGAAGAATTTTCTTTTGGAAGCAAGGAAAGTTTTCGTTCGTCCCACCAAAAATCAACATCGGCCCTTCTTCGTTTTTCAATTAATTTTTGAATTAACGCGGACGGAAAAAACCGTATTTCGATATTTAATGAATTCTCGTCTCGTCAGGCTGCAATTCAAATATTTCAAAAAGTTGGGTGAAATTCGTGTGACTAACGCGCGAATAAAGGTAACATAATTTACGAGCACGGCATGGGGGAGGAGATGGAGAATTATTTAAAGCCGAGGGAGATTAAACACCATCCTCTTTCTCTCTCTCTCTCTCTTTTTCCTCTCCCTCTCCTGTCAAATTGCAGATAAATAATCGAGTCGCGATCCGATAATCGCAAAATCGGCGTTTCACGATGGCTCGATCCAATAAAGAGGAGGTGTTGGATTAATTTCCATAAAAAAGCCCCCCACCCTTCCATATTTTTGCGTACGAAAACGAGCGAAACGAATAGTTAACGCGATTTTCCCCTTCCACGCGAAGGAATGATATTTGCCCGCGTGTAAAAAGAGATCGACGGAAAAACGTCGGCCAATTTTTTGACCGCGCGTGTTGGAGAATTTCGCGTATTTCGCGTGTTCCCCCTTTTTTAACGAAATATCGCGTCGTACAAGCGCCGTTAATTCGTGAAATTCCATTTTCGGTGCGCGTTTGCGTTTGGGGGAGGAAAAATTTCCGAAGAAATAAAAATTCGATTGGTTTAAATCGTACGCACAGATGGTTGTGAAGTGTCTGTCGCGTTCGATTCGATTCGACTCGCGATAATGGGTGGAGAAAAAATGGAGAAGCGACGAGATAGATCGATGGGGGATGGAATGGTGTAGAGTTGAAACAGGAGAGGTGGAACAATGGTGAATGAAAATTATTTTTCTTTTCTTATTGTCGACCGTCTTCCTTTCGTTTCTTTTCTTTACTTTGATAGATAAAACGTTGCAATCGTGTTTAAAGAATGATTAACTTTTTCTTTTTTTTTTTTTTTTTCAAAACACGACGTCTCCGTCCAACGCTTAACGAATCCTCTTCCTTTCCCCGAGGAACTCTTTAAATTTTCATCGAGGCTCTCTTGCGAAAAAGAAGACGCGCGGAGGAAGTTTGGCATGCAAAGAACGTTATTAAATTACGCGCGATGGTCGTGGATATTTCAGGTTGGGTTACGAAAAAAAACGCGAGAAAGAAATATCTCCTTCCTAGAGAAGGAAATTCCACCAACGAAATTTGATTGACTCTGCGCGAACTGAAAAATCAACAACTAACTACAACAAGTTCGATAATTGAACGACGCAATTTCGGAAGGCACAATTTTCAAAAATGAAATACAATTTCCGGATTGCGGCAGTTAAAATTAATCAACATCGAAGGAAAATTGGAAATTTTTCGAGATTAAAATTACCGCCAACAACGTACAATTTAATACGTACAATTTGTGAAGCGCAAATGTGTGAATTAAAAATAGGCGGAGGAGAAGTTAGCAAATTAGCTGGAAGCAAGAAGTTAATAGATAAGCGAGGAGCGTTTAAATCATCGTCATCGTACGAAGAGAGAGAGAGAGAGAGAAGGGTAGACCGCGATCAGCTCGTGCGAAGAATCCTTCAGCTAAATCTAGAGTGGCTATAAAGTGGTTTTTCCCCAGTGGATCGTGTGCAGAGGGGTTGAGGTTCGATCGGGGTTCGATCGGCCGCCAGGTCGACAGCCACTCGATAAAAGCATCGGGCAAGGAGAGGGAGAGGAGAGCCAGAGTGAAGAGTGTTCATGACACGCCCTCGAGGTAATAATTCGCGTGGCCGCGAGAGCCAATTTACATGGAACCGATCCCCGTTTCCGGAATACGAGTATTTTTCACAGCTCCAACTCTCCCCTCCCCTCCTTCTCCATATCTTTCTCTTTCGAGGCGAAAAGTGCCGGCTAATTCGGATTGATTCTAAAATTTTTTAACATTTTTTTCAATTTACACGCGCGTTTCTATCTTTTTGGGAGATCTTATAAGGGTAAAAAACAAGCATATGAAGTTATAAAGACGTTGAAGTTTGGCTAATTGAAATTAGACGAAGATGAAGCGAAGTAAATAATTCTTGCAATTATTGAAATTCAAAAAACGCTCGTTTGGAATATTATTCGATTCGATCTATCGATGGTGGAAGAATCGTGGAAGAAATTTTCGAGATAACGGGAGGGAGGGAGGGACGGTGGCGAGGGAAAGGAGGAGGGTGGATGCTGCAGTGTCCTAGAAAATATCGCGGGAATAACGCGATCTCGAAGGAATCGAATGAAACGAAATGCAAGTGTCTCGCATATCGCATATGCACGGCCACGCCCATCACGATTATTGACAACAAATATCTTCTTTACCCTCCTCTTTTCTCTTTCCTGCACGCGTTTCCTTTTGCATCCGACTTCTATTTTGACTCGAGCAAATGCAAAAAGTATCCGTCGTTGGGGATGCGTGACGCAAAGATGAAAGGAAAAGAGAGTAAGAGAAAGAAGAGTGGAAGATGTATCGATGAGAGAGAGAGAAAAGCTTGTCGATGAAGAGGTTAAAATGCGACGAGAATTCGCCTCGTTTGTTGTAAGGATAAATGGTGGGGGGGAAGAGTTGGGGGAGCGATAAATCAAAACGGGGAGAAGATTAAGACAACGACGAGATTCTTCGATGTATACAGTCCGCAGCAATCCGTTTAACGACCGGGTGGAAAGGAGAAGAAAAAAGATGAAAGCGTAAAACGAGGTATCCCGTGATTAACGCGATAGATCACGAGTTGACGGGGGCCATCAATCACGCGGAGATAGAGTTACACGAAACAACGATGGGGAGAGGGAGATGGTTGAAAAGAGAGAAGAAAGTTGGAGAAAAGCGGAAAGATCGGGGTTTATTGCTTTCTGCAAATCTATTTACGAAGAAAGAAACGGAAGGAAAAGAAAAAAAAGACAACGCACGCGTTTATGCGATGGAACAATGGCATAATTGATGGGGAAAAGGGTAATGAAACGAGAACGGAGATAGAGAGAAGTTACCCCCGCTTTCCGGGAGGATAACTTCTTCCAAGGAGCGCTTTCGACGTAATGGTTGGAGAGATCGGGAAACTTTACGGCGAAGTAAACGGTGTATCGGAGCTGTAAAGGTCTCGGGTCCCTAGGCGGTGTGATAGGCGTAGGATCGAACAACTCTTTCAGATTTTTAAAGTGTGTACAATTTGGTTTGAAACATCGTGATTAATCGTGAGTGTATGATTGCCAGGCAGTTTTTAAAAAGAAGGAAAGGAAAAAAAGTGAAATTGTAAAGAACGGAACGACAAAGGATGGAAGAAAAAAAGATAAGAAAAGAAGTAAAATTAAATTTGAGATCGGACGGTATTTCTGAAACTGTGACGAGCTTTATCTCGAAATAAGTACCCTCCTAGCGACAAGGATGGTTTCCGATTCTCTCCAACGATGAGAATCTCTCTCTCCTTTCTCCTCGACAAGAAGCTCGATAGGATGATATTATCCTGCAGGAGAGATCGCAACTCCACAGGGATTTTGTGGGCTTTCATTGTCCGCTCGCCTTTACCCCTTCCCCTATCTATTTTGGCCTGCAAAATTATTTGAAACGTTTACAAACCATGCATGGATTATTCCTTCCAAATAATGGAATAAAATTCGTTTCTGATGGAACAAAGATTCATATCGATGGATAATGAAAAAGATATTAAACTGTCAGGAAAAATAACGATTGAAGAGACAAAGGAATATGCTGTTCGAAAATGAAAAATTTCTGCGTGGAGTTGACTTCAGGAGGATGTAAAATTGATCAATTTTACAAAAATGGTCAAAATTGGCGATAATGGTTAGGATGATTCATGATTGAAAAGACGCATGATATTTGCAAAAGTAAAAAAGCGCGAATTTGCGTTGGTTTCGAAGGAGGATCGTAAATCGATGGATCTTTATATCGGTTACAGATTATGCGAGGCGGGACCGTTCCAAAATTTGATCAACAAAAAGCTTCGAAACGCTCCGGCGTGTCTCCAGCTGTGACCAAGCCGCAATGAAATTCTAATTTCGACGGTCGAAAAACAACAAAAATTACAGATTTCGTTTGGCTCTCCACCGCGCATTTTTGGATCGCTGTGTATGGAATAAAATTCGCGATGCAAATTTCTTGGCGTGGCAATTGCGCGCTCGTGCAATTATAATCTGAAAACGAAGCGTTTGCCATCCCTAAGATCGTAGAAATTGAACGAACGAAAGTTTATATCTTCTTTTTTCTTATTTTAAAAAGCAATTGTAAGATTCGTGGAGATGAAATTACAAACAAAAGGCTTAAGCTTTAACTCGCATACTAATTGTAACTTACTAATAGATTAATCTCTTCTTTTAAGGATAAGAAAAAATTGTTTCTTTCAATATCTGTTTGAAGATACAATCAGATGTATTTATACATACAAGATCCGTTGCATAAGAAAAGAAATATATTTATTTTTAAACTTCCGTGTTTCTTAGAAAGAAAAGGAAAGATAAAGCGAAACCGTGATATCGGCGAGCGACTTATTAAATATTCAATTTCTTCTTTCGTTCGTCTCATCGATATTCCTTCGTTGAATATGCAAAGGTACACGATCTGTTTAACGGAGAGCAACGTGAAGAATTATATACATATCTCGAGCAACGAATAGAAAATTAAGAAAAACCTTGATCTTCGGGGATCGGGCTCGGTTCGTAAACTAAAACCGATGGCTCTCCGAGGACCTGATGGAACATCCTGTCGTGGTAGGAGTAATGTACGCGGCCGATGGGACGTTTCACGCGCTTGCTCGTACACGTAATGCATCCGTGAAGCTGTGGATGAACAGTCGTGTTAACGGGGGGAATTTCTTCCCCCATTTTTAGAAACCGATAAATCCCCGAGAAACTCGATAATCGGGGAAAAGGAGACGTTGGTAAAATCGTGAGGATAAACTGGCAAGTGTTGGCAGTTTATCCATTTTTCAGGAATAATAAATTGCGAAACGCCCGGCTCTGCTCTCGTTATTTACTGCCCCCATCTTGGACTTCATTAGCCATTCCAGGCTACCTAGCTTATGATAAACCAGTTGGTGGTGATAAAGCTAGCTAGAAATGGAAGGAAGGGAGGCCAGATAACCGGCGTTCTTGATTAAACTCATCCTCGAAGCTGGGTTTGCACGCTGACTCGCGAGAATCATCTCTCACGTATGCTTCCCCGTATTATATTTTAATGAAGTTCGGTGACTAGGTCGAATGGAATTGTTCCATCACGTTCAAAGTTTATTGCTTTTTCAATAGATTAGAACGTTTAACGGCGTGAATATTTCGTGTATGTTATTCTGATCCATCTATCGGAAAGAGTCGAAACTCGGGAAGCAATGAAGGAAGAGAATGGCTGAGAGATAAAAATATCTAAACAGAGGATTCGTCGCGATCGTTTCGGACATTTCCTTTGCTCGAAGTTTTTATAATTCGATATAGTAATGTTCCTCGATTTCTATCCGAGGTTTGAATATCTCGAAATTGAATTTTCACTTCAACAACGTTGGAAAAGTTGCATTAAAGTTTAATGAAACTATGGAAAATCGAGGATGAACAAAGTTTAACGGTATCGTCCTGACTGTAAGAAATTCTCATATCGTTTGAATGGTATTAATCCAGAAAACATCCCCCATTGAATTTTCATTTCACCTGCTATTCTTCCTCCCTTGATTTCATAGCGAAAAATCATTTGATTTGACGAGAGCACAAACCGCCGCCCACTTTAACGGATTAATAGATTAAAATAAAGAAATAAGCAGAGGGTAATAATGGACGAGTGTATCTCGGCATTACGATCTGGCAATAGCTCTCGACCGGTATTAGAGCCTAACCCGACGAAATGAAATTTCCGCAGGTAATTTCCGCAGCCTCCGCAATCCCAGCAGGCTGGCAGGATATCGATCGACATTACTAACCGGTGTTCATTTTTACGGTAAACGCGTCTCTCTTTCTCTCTCTCTCTCTCTGGGAAACTTGGCCGGGAAACGGAATTACGGTTTTAATTGAGAAAAATATCCGTGCAATTACGATCTTGCGAGAGGCGGCCAGACGTAGCGGTTTAATTTATTCAGGGGCGCACAACTGATCTCCCTCCTTTATTCCTCTTTTTATTAATGCCGATCACAATAAAACGTTTCTTCCCCTGGCGTGCGCAGCGTTTCGTTTCATCCCAGCTGGTGTGCACGCTGGATCGTAGCTTTAGGGAGGGATGCGAATAAATGAATAAATTGTATTTATCTAAGAGTATTTTAGGAGAGGAAGCGATGGTGGAAATGGGCAAATATGATTACACGTTCAATTGTCGTGTAAATAAGGCGTGTTGTTGTTTGTACGATGTATGATATGGAAGCGGTTCCAATTTCCAATATAATCTCGAGCGTAAAACGATCATGAAAATCGTTGTCAATTCTCCAATGGTGATCGAAGATTACACGAAACACGAGGATTAAAGTTGATGCTAGAACGTTATATTATTCGAAACGAATATAAACGAGGATCTTTTATTTTTGTGTAAGGGTGGAAATTTTCTTATATTTTCTTCGAGTATTTTAACGGAATCGAGAGATGAATAGGAATGATCTCGTTATTATACGATTAAGCCTCGAGTATCAACCCCTATTTCGAGGAATAGAGCGTAGTGAGGAGGGAAATGGTGGGAAATTTTAAGAGCCTCGTGTAGCTGCCTGCATTGCGCATCTCCTCCTGTTTTTCGAACGTTATTACCTGTTTATCGCGTATAATGCGAGGAAAGGGTAGAAATTGAATTTCGCCCCGTTGAACGAGAACAAGCCGGTAATTCCGTGAAAATGGATGAAACGATGTAACGATCCGTGCACGAGATGGTAAATTTCCTTGGTATCTTGCTTAGTATTGTCGTTCAACCGGATACCGTGTTCTTTTCTTTTTTACTTACTTTTCCGCAAGAAAGGAACGAGAATTCTTATATCTATGATGAGATATCCTCTCGAGCAAGAAACGGAAACGGAGGTTGAAATGTTCTTTGTCGAGTGACGAGAGAGAAAATCAATCGCGATGGATAGAAACGATCTCTTTTCTACATAATTTTTAATCAATTAAGAAAAATGGATCATTTTTCACCTGTATTCGAATCGTGGAAATTATTAAACGTCGTAGAGATTAGTTGATTTTTAAAACTTCCCCTTCCTTTCTTCCTGCTCTTATAAAAATCAACGTCTGAGCGAAAGCAACGTCACAATGCGTATCCCGCGCTTGGAGAGAAGAGTCGAATAATCCATCAGAGAGGACGTCTGTCACACGTTTTATCGTAAATCTTCCAACGAGCGGCTGAAAGGATCGGGTTCACTGTCCTTCAACCAGGAGGAGGAGAAAAAATAGGCCAGGAGGAACATCATCCTCGAAATGTTGGCCAAACACTCTCTCTCTCTCGTATCTCGCGATATAGCCGAATTTCACCTATATGCAAATCGTTGACAGATATAAAGAAGAAGCTTTCAAGACCGACTTGACGCTTCGAAATTTTTACAACCCCCTCGATCCTCTCTATCGAAGATCAACTCGATTAAGAAACAAAGATATTAATCTTAAAATTCGACCCATCAAATACTATTATTCCTCGCCATTTCAATTTATCCAACTCGATCTTCTCCCCTCCCTCGGTTCTCCCAATCGGCTCGATCGACTTTCAATTCATCGGTTTTCGAATTGAAATAGTCGAAATGGTCAACTATGACCAACTGGGGAGAGAGAAAAACGCCGTTGTTTACTTGGTCGAAGGGGATGGGATGGGATAAACGATCGTCGCGAAATTATTTAAAGGCTCGACGTCCGATCTCCTCTCCCGCGGAATCGAGAGAATAACCGGAGGAGGAGATAGTGGACGAGGAGAGAGGGTCGGTCCATTGTGTACCGTGCAATTAGCGTCGTTGGAGACTCTGTAGAATCCGCGCGGATGCCTCTGTGTATTCCATATACGTCGAGTTCCTCCCCCACACCTCCTCTGACACACCCTATTGTATCCTCCAATGCTATTACCATTGCCATTGCGCAATAACTAATATCGCGTTATCGCGGTTATACGCGTATGCCACTTGATACGATCGATTTATCGAGAATATTGAGAACGTAACGGCGCAACAAATACACGGTATAAACGAAGAAAATGGTTAGAGAGAGGGAGAGAGAAAATTGATTTTGGAAAGAGATTACTTTTACCCAAGATCACTTAGGAAATCGTCGAGTTGAGATTCTCGTTTCGAGTCTCGAAATCGAGTCAGTGAATGTAATCTGCCATTTCAAGTGCTGACTTTTAAATATCACGGAAAGTGGAAAATGAAGATGATGATAGTCGCTAAGAGCGTGCCTCGTACTTTATTCTCTATTGGGGCAACTTTATCCCAACGACGATCTAAAACCTCTCGTTAAACCATTAACTTTCCTCGGACAATTCCGTCAAAAGTAAGCCAAGTTTCGTCGAAATTTCTTCTTCCCGCGTCTTTTTATGCCACACAAACTTTCCTTCCTTCGGTCTATGAAATTCGGTTGGAAAAATATACGTGTATTGCATATATATCGAAGAAAGAAGTCGATGCGATTTACTTCGTCTGACGTGATACGTAGTCGTACCACTTGCGCGCCGTACACCGCAATAAGAAAATAATAGAACGTTTTCAACTCTGAACGCGTTGAAAAAGTATAATCAGTTAAATACTCGAGTTGTAATTGAATAAAATTATTCAAAACGCTAAAAAACAGTTACTCGAATAATACAATTCATCCAACTAACTTTCTCATTAACTTCGATTATTAAATTTCCATCTTTCCAATATGATCACGAAACTGGTTTTTACATTCTCAAAAACATCTCTCTCTCTCTCAGCGATTCGAAGATCCAAAATTTATCCAAATCCGTCCATCAATTATTGGAAGAATGGAAGAATCGTTTCTCTTAACGTCACAATTTCGGCCTCGTTCCGTTAATCCACTGGTGAATTTTTAAGGAGCGCTCGATTTCCATCCCTACGGATCGATCTAGGAATTAACGAAGAGAAAAGGAGTGGCGGGGAATACGAGGGAGGGTCGAAGGTGCCATACGCGAAGGTGAATAATACATTGTCTCGCGGAGGGAGCTTCCGAGGGTGTCTGGAAGGGAAAAGGGGGATGGAGAGGGGGAGATAAACGGTAAAAGGAACGGGGAGAACTTGGCCAAGAAGGGCGAAGACGGAGAGGAGAAGTGCGGGCTTTATTTCGGCACAATCGGACACAAAAGCCCCGCTGAATTGGCGAAAGCCCTCCAAACCGCTGTATCAAACTGGCGAGAGAGGAGGAGGAGGGCTTGAGTTTGTTTATTCCTCTCCTCGAGTGTCGGAGGCCGAGGCTGTTATAAATCAACGTCGCGAATGCTTCGGTGGATGATGTCGAAAACTCGCGTCACGATACTTCGATTCGATAAAATTCCGCTCAATTAAACAATGCTTATTCCAAATGCTTGGAAATTATTTTCTTACGTGCACGGGATATTGAGTTGAGTGGCTCGGTTGTTGGGATGATGTTACGAAATTTTTATTTCTCAAAATTCTCGAGGTACTTGCTTACATGTTGAATATATCTTAATTCGTTCTAGATTCTTTCGTAATATCGCATTAAATTTCTTTCTTCCTTTTTTTTTGGAAATCTTCGCGAACGCTCTTTCTTTCGAAATCTCGGATTTATTACGATTTTATTATATGCTCTCTTTTTCGAACAATTTTGTCGAACGCGGAAGATTTATGGCGGAATAAAGTTCCGTTCCTTTGCAAGAAAATTCATCCAACATGCAAATTCAATACTTATATACCACGGGTTGAGATATTGTACCTATCGTATCGTATCGCGAGAGAAAAGATTGTCCGAATGGAGGAACATCTTTTTCACCAAGATAGAAACGATTTATTATTTACCAAGAGCGCGTTTTATCCAAAACTATTTATATCTCTTATCTAAAAACGACGCGATAAATTTCGATAAAGCGCGCATCTTTCAATCCCTCGAATCTGTGAAATCGATCTCTTTAGATGCATATTCACGTACATTGGCTAAAAATTGCCAGCTGTTTCATCATACTGTCAAAGCGATCAAATCTTCGAAACAATTTAAACACTGCGAGAAAATAACGGGAGAAATCCTCGCGTCTGTTTCTGATCGAATCGATGGAGGATGCATCGATCTTGCGCGAGATTCTTCGAGTGGATCTTACGAATTCTCGAACCTTTTGTCCCTTCTTGGGATCTGACAACGAAGTTATCGCACGTATTAGTAAAAATTACTGCTTAAAGTACGTTGGGAAGAAATTGGAACATCCTTCAAGTATGTAAATATCTTTGAGAATAAAACTTTCGAGAAGTTTATTATTTCGATTTATTTGATGCTGAAAATCTTAAAACGACTTTGTTTGTGAAAAATACTCTCATCTATCCCCAAAAAATAGAGAAAGATATCGAAAAAGAGATATTTCTAACGGGATCGAGAATAAGAAAACGAAAATCATTTCATAAAATTGTTTTAAATGCATCCACAGATATTTCGAAATGATTGGCGCACGAATAATTTCAACGATGCAACGAGTTCTTCGATAACGTGTAGATTTCGAAGAAGCGCAAAGAAGAAAAAAGAATGGAAGAGGAATGAGACATAGTTGGAACGAGGATCATCGTGCCTCTCCGGAACATTAGGATTTGCGTCACGCGTGGCAGATATATAATTTATATGATGTAATCGGGTCACGTTGGTTGGGAGAACAAAACTGAGGAGACTGCATCTGCTAAGCATACTCGGTGATTCTACGGAACACGAACTATAAACACATTTATCGATTGTGGCCCAAAAGTTGGAACGTGAGTACATCTCTAACAGGAAGAAGAAATTGGAGAAATCGTTTCGTTTCGACTTTGGCTGGCTCACGATTCTTCTCGATTCCTTCCTTGTACGTGGTAAGAAATAGGCAATAAAGTGTTTATGATATATAGATAAATTGGAAAGAGTTTTCCTGAAATACGAGTTCGATTTATTTTTGACAAATTCTCGTTCGAGAACATCGATAAGATAGGATTAGATAAGGTAGAATTACGTTTCTTACGTATCGAGATAAAAACGACGAAACAAATTCTCATTGATTTATCTCGTAACAGTGTTCGACTACCAATGTTTGTATCCGATATGCACGGGAAAAGAAAAGAAAAAATTCGAGTCTCTTCCAGAGACCGGATTCAAAATCACTGAGAGAGTTGGAAGGAAATCAATTCTCCGCTAATTCCAATCACTGTGTTTCGTTAATAAAGTTTGGTAAAGTTTACGATTCGTGTCACACATACACACACTGTGAAAATGGCGGAGACCGCATTGCGCTTCCCCGAATTTAGCAGGGATGATAATATCGCATAATTCATGGGCGGGGAGAGGGGCGACTTTGGTCATCGCCGACGCGCAACAGAGAGTCGGGTATATCGGTGGGCGAACATGTTGGGCGCGTATAAAGTCGGTCGAGTTCCATTCGATAAACAAAACGGAGGATGGGACGAGTCGTATTATCGAAACCACGATGGATAATGTTTTATCCTCCGAAACGATTATCAAGCAGGGATCGACTTGGCGGTGATTAAATTAAATATCGAGTTTACGATGAAAGTGTTTATAATCAAAGTTCGCGCTGATTTCGGTCGATAATTCAGTTTGTCGATTCAATTACCGACGCCGCTGAAACGATGTTTTCAACGATGACTCGAAACAAACCGTGATATTATCGTTTCTCCCTCGAACCAAATTAAATGGATATTGACAACCGTAAACGAAACACGGATCGGATGAATTTAACGTGAGTTGAAATTACGAATCGAACGTGCAACGATCTAAAAAAAAAATCGAGGCCAACGAGTGAAACGATCGACGATTCACGATCCGTGTCGATTAATCTCATTTACATTCACGGACCTCGGGTCACCTCGTGGCTATCGATCCTCGGTTCCCTTGGATATCGGTCGCATCGATGGACTAGCCGCGGTTTGATTTATTGGCAAACCGCGTTACCCCGCCTCGTGTCCAGCCTCACCGTCTCGTCCAACTACGAATTTGTCCTCGAAAGACTCCATTATCGACATTCCATCGACGATAAGGTCTTGATAAAGCTGGAATCCTATTTATACAAGGTGATATTATCTCGCTTGAACATCTCCACATATTCTAGAGAGTCCTCCAGCGTCTGTTGATGTACTTTTATTTTTACGTTTGATGAACATTGCGAAAGAGAAAAGATTTTTGTGGGATCTGAAAAAATCGATGTTTATAGTTAATAATGATTTTCTCGAAAAAGGGATATTATCTCGTCTGAAAAAGAGAATTAATTGGTTCGTCAAGTATGCGCGTGGTCGTAGCAGTTTCGCGAAGCTGCAGGAATTCGCACGTGGTTGAGGGAACTACAATCGTTACGAAGTTTGGAAATCCTACGAGGGAAGTTCGTTCGTGGATCGTGGATAGGTTTCGAGGATCTCGAGGAGGAGGAGGAGGAGGAGGAGGAGGATCAGACGTCAGATACAAATTCCAGAACAGTGGCGGTTAACCGACCCTGTTTACGAACTTTGAGAACGTAGTAGACGCTCGGAGAAAACTTTCAACGAACGAAATAAAATTCCATCCGTGGCAATTCCTATCACCGAGCTCACTCCATCCAACTATCTCCTAAAAGTAATCAAACGCGTGATCTTACCGACGATAACAATACCGAACCTCGTACCATAATTCTCTTTCTTTTCAGATAGAACATCGAAAGTCGGAAGAAGGAGAATCATCATCGAGTTCTAGCTGAACGAATCCTTGCTGAGCTTTCACTCGAGAAATTTACCACGAAAATTAAACTCGCATCTTTGCATTTCGATTCAAAAAAAGAAATAATAAAAAATTCCCCTTAAAAGAAGGAGAAACTTTTTCCAATTCTCGCGTGCTTTGCCAAAATCCCTCGATACGAAATTCTTTTCGGATCCTCGTAGTATGAATTAAAAAAAATGTTGCATCGAAACGAAATTTAAAAACTTTTTCTATTCTGAAATTTTCTCCGCGCCAAAATTCCTGGATCGACCAAATTTTCAATCCCGATAAAATAATCCAGTTCCGAAAGAAATCGACCTAAAAAAAAATTCCCATTATTCCTACCTCCTCCCTAAATCTCGTTCGTTTCGTAACGAGGAAAGAGATTTTCCTCCTCTCCATTCCAATCTTATCGTAGTCCGCTTTTGGGAGAATCGAGAAGGTGAGAGAAGGATTAGAGTGGAGACATCTTGGAGACGCCATGTTTACACCAGGATCTCCCTTCTAATCCTCGCGAATCTCGAACGACAGTGTACCGATCTCCTTGACAACGAATAAACGCGTGACGTGAGGATAATAAAAAAAAAAAAGCTGGTTGTTCAATCGTCGCATTCAACGCTCGCCACTCGAGAAACTCGTGCAGCTGATGCAGCTGCATGCGCAGCCGCCGTTCCTCGTTAAACTTCAGGAGTTTAAGCCTGTGCCACGACAATTTGGAATCCGCCGAAACTGCTTGCCTACTTGAACAGTTTCCCCCTAGTTTTCACCAGCTTTGTTTCGTTCAAAGAGTATCTCATTAACGAATTTAATCACCTTTGTTCGAGCTTCTTCGTTTGGAAAAAAAAAAAAAGGATCGTTGAATTCTGGGGAAAATTCGAGAAAGCTGCGCTCTGCACGGCAAGATGTGTAGGTACGTTTTTGGAGTCGATGAGGTGTAAACGGGAATTAATTCAAGTTGGAAAAAAGGAAGATGGGAAGAGGTAGGAATGCGTGGAATGCAAATTGCGATGCTTCCACTTCACCTTCGTTTATATCGATTAAAGTTGAAGTCAAGGTTTTAACAATTCCTTAATAACAGGAACAAATAATTCGAACAAATGGAAATCGAAACGAATTTAAATTCGAGATACGTTGAAGAAATAAATATGAATTCTGCTTATTCCAAGGATTGTGCCCAGAGTTTATTATGCAAGAATTTATGAGTTTCGTTTCGCGATGCAAAGAAATGAGTTAAGAAATTTTTCTCGAATATATATATTTCCTTGAAGTATAACATTTACCTTAGAATAATAATATTTAATTCCTATATCGAGGAAGAAGAAAGAAAAAGGAAAAGTTCGTGCAATGCACACACGCAAGAGAGCTCTTTTGAAAGAGAAAAAGAACTTCGTCGACCGACTAATTTCTCGCTATCCACTTGTCCGACATGATTCTGAACGTAATTCTCAGGTGACGAGATAACCGGATATCCTCCCTCGCGTTTACTTAACATGAACTTGAAGAGCTTATGCTGATTAGTAAACACAGTTTGCAGTCTCGCTAATCAAAGCTAAAGGGAACGACGATGCGACACCGGTGTCGCATCGAGTCGAATATCTACCAAATAACCGATGCATTCCACGTGTTTGCCAATTTTCTTCCAATGCTATTCCACGAAAGTTGAAGTTTACGCACAAACAACATAACACCCGATTTTTCTCTCGACGTTGCGCATTTCACGACTTCCTCATCTTAAACCATAAGGAAGATTAACGGATGGTTTGATCGAGGAGGGGGAAAAATTGGAGCAAAAAAAGTTACGTTCCTGGCGCGCTTAATTAAACGCTTTTAATCCTGGTTATGCATCGTGGAAACGGAACGTTGTTTAATTCAAACAGCTCGTTAATTTCGAACGTTAATAAGAACGTAACATTTTCCACGTAACTAATCCAATTTATGCGACATATATACACATCCACTTTGGTTGGCAAACACGATTTCAGGTGGATACAAAATTCTTCTGTCCAATTTTCCAACCTCCAAACCACCCCTATCCGCTCCACGATTCTCGGTCAGAAATCCCCCTTACTTATTCCCCTCCCACTCTCGCGTATAAATAATTTAAATCGACGAGAAATTTGGCGAGGTTCGCCCAAGCGTGCGATTTAAACTGGATCGTATATCGGTTTTCAGATATCGCCGGTGGTTACCTGTGCTTTGTCGTCAGCATATTCGGGATCGGTGTGGTGACGGCGGTAATAGGAGACGTGGCATCCTACTTTGGCTGCACCCTGGGCATCAAGGACTCGGTTACCGCGGTTGCCTTCGTCGCCCTCGGCACCAGCATCCCCGGTGAGTTGAGCGAATTTATCATTTTCTCGAGGATAGATAAATCGAGATAAGATTAGCCCTCTCGTTGACGCGTAATTAGAAGTAACCAGAAGTGTATACTCTCAAGAGAATTTAAAAATAAGAACGACGGAACTAAATGTGCATACGAACTTTTCTAAGAGAGCGATTATCGAATCGTTTTTGGATCGCAAAGTTATTTTTAAACAGGATAAAGATTCTCGTCGCGTCTCGAGATAACTTATTATATCAATTCGCGAATTATAATTAAAAAATATATATATTTTTTTCTTTTTACGAAAGGGGATGGGGATGAATTTGGCAGTTTGGTTGACGAGAATGGACGCGTCTCCACGTACGTTTTTCGCATGAAGGCAGGGGGTGGAAACGAATAGAATCGTTCTGCAGTGACCATTGCCGCGTGAAAAGCGTGGGCAACGGCGTGCGAACGCGTTTATCAGCGGTGTGCGTGCGCGGGTTGGCGTGTCAACGGCCATCCGCACGATTATTGGAATAAATCAGCGGGCGCCGCTTTTATCGGAGGTAAACCCGCTCGCTGCATTTGCATATTCGCGGTCCATTCGTTGGCCGCCGCGTTTGCAATTATACCGGCTTCGCTCGGTGGAAACGGTGGAAAAGGTGGAGCTTGGGCAGGGATTCGATACACGTTCGGCGAGGAAAATAAATTTGGGATAGTTTCCCCCTCGAAAGTTCGAAATGGTTCGGTTCGTTCCGCGAGGAAACGAAATTTTTCTTTTAAAAAGTATCGGAAAAATACGGTACCTACGGTAATAATCGTTCTTGAATTTAATTCCAGGTATTTTATCAAACTGTTTTGTTTCGTTAAATTATCAGGATACTTCTTAAATTTAAATTACTCGCGAGCATCATTTTTTTTTTAGATCCAGATCTCTTCGAAATTAGGAGAATTGTTTAATGTTTAATTTTCTGCGTTTTAAAAAATGAGAATAATACACAGATCGGTAATAGAAAGAAAATTAGAGTAAATGCGATACGTAAATTTCATCCAAATTGGAACGGTACTCGGCTCGCGGCAGCATTTTAATATAAATGAATGATATGCTAGAAAGCACTATATAATACAAACACGTAATTACGTTATAATTAATTTTTATGCTATTACTGCTTTTATCTAGTATATTATCAATACATTTCGTGATACTCGCGTGGATTAATATTCACGGTAATATTGTCGCGTACAATCGCGTAAATTTTTCTTATCATTCTAAATTATTCTCGTCGATATAATTTTATTTATTCAAAGTTCGAGGCAGCTTTCGAGAAATTTTTTTCTTAAAAGCTTGCACAATTGGCAAAACCGAATTTCTGTGCGCACGATCCCCGCGTTGTCGCGACGGGAGAAATTCGTTGCACGAGCACACGTGCACACGGCCCGCCTTGTTGAAAAACATCTCCACCCTTGCGAGAAAGAAATTTCCGGCCGGACAAACGAGGCTTGAAAAGAAGGATGAAAAATGAAAAAAGGCGAAGGGAAGGCTGGTTTTGAAAAGCGTTGAAAGAGACCTTCTTATCGCGGCTTTTCTCCGTTCCGGCACAATAACCTGATACTTGATTTTATTCAAAAGAAACCGCCGCCGCCGTTCGCTGAAAAAGGGCGTCTTGACTGCACCGTTACAAATTTCGCCCGAGCGAGCTTCCTCTCCCTTCCATCCTTGGAACAAGCGCGTTCGAGCGAAACCACCCTGAATAGCCCTCTTCCTCCATCTGAATACGGCCAATTCGTAGAGGGTAAACGTGCCGCGAAATTAACCTTATCGCGTTTAATTAAAAATCTCGCCAGCCATTTACTTCCTTTTTTTTTATTTCAATACGAAAAGGGGTAGGATTTCTCCTTTTCTTTCTTTCTTTCTTTCGTCGATACTTTTCCGTGCTTTTATTCACTCGCAAAGGGAAACTGGATCAAGAGCCACGGATACACGTAAGTGGTGATGCGCGTGATTATCGTCGATACGAGAAGAATGAAGTGAAAACGGATGGAGAATAATCAAGTAAAGGAAAAGAATATATATATATACATCGATATTGGAAGGAGTATAAGGCGCAAAGGATCGAGCATCTCCTTTCTAAAATCAGATCTATCCGTTAAATAGCACGCTGATCAGAAAGAGCGATAAGGAACTCGAGAGGAAGAACAACAATCTAAATAGAGTTCGTAGTAAAGGTATTTCTCAGTGGCTCGAATAGTTTTTAGAGAGGGACATTTAAATTTCAAAGGATCCACGGGACCAACGGCTGGCGCAGCTCGTAAAAATTGCAGCCGTTCCTGCCTCCCCACCTACCTCTTCTGTTTAACTTTCAGACCTCGGAAGAAGATCTCCTCGAGGTGTACGCAAGGCCATGAGGAATTGTGCGGTCTTCTGCCGACAAAAGTCTCCTCCTCCTCGACTCTACTCCACTCTCGAATCGCGGGAAGAGACCGTGGGGAGATCGTATTTCGACCACGACAGAGGGAACGTTTCGCAAAGTGACGCGATCTCTTGCAAGATTTATAGTAGAGGTTTCAATGTGCTCGGCCGATCCCGTTTCCAGGGCTTTCATCTCGACACTTCCTCGCTAGGGAGGGATGAAAAAAGAGGGGGGAAATATGAAAAATCACCCGTCGGTTAGTTTCTTCTTTTCCACCATTTCGTCGTCGTTTAACTTGCTCCCGATGTCGAATCTCCAACCGAGTGAAACTCTTCATCTTCGTCGATTTAACCTTGTACCTTCGATTGAATAAATCGTGCAAAAGAATCAACGTTTTGAGGCGACGAAAATGTTGTTATTCTTTTAACAGGAAATTATTGAATAATGGAATAACAGCGAACGATTATCACTGGTAATGGGAATTTATCGACGCGAATCGTGGCACAACCCCGCCTTCACCGGCGTATTCCGTATTCAACGAGGATTTTAGGGGTTAGTATATAAGGTGGCGTGGTGATATGCGGCAGAGAGCCGGGGTCGGTGATAATTTATTGCGTTTGGCCATTGTGAGCTCGAACAATGCTTTCGCTTCGGGGTCACGCCACCCCCTTACTGTCCTCCATGCCATCCCCTCCGATAGATCGTTGGATCAACCTTAACGCGTTATCGTGTGAAAACTCTCCATTCCATCTAACGATCCAAATGCGAAGAACATTTCCTCCAAATATTTCTCTCCCCCCATAGAGATATCCGAGAAAAATTGTTCCCATCCGTTGGAACCGTTCGGATCTCGAGAGTCGTTAATCTGCCTCGTTCGTTCCGAAACAATCGACGTTGACAACGAAGGTAAAATAAACGGATAATTGGACGAATTTTACGTATCGAACTTAATTATCGATCGGCCATTAATCACATTAACAGATGGAGCCAGTGGATCGAAACGGTGAAACCCAATTTTATGCAACGCCAAACGCGGAAATTTCGATCAATTGTCGCCTCTTCGTCTATTCCTCGTCCAGCAAAATGACCCTTCGCGTCCTTGTTCATTATTTAATAGTCCGTTTTCTTGTAACGTCTTATAACGATCGATCGATAATCGAATTGTAAGCTTGAAAAATATAAATCGATCGATCTATACTTCATAAATAAATTTGACTTTCTATAATCTTTCGATTTATCGGCGAGGAATACCATTAGGACGATCGAACAAACTATATCGCGAGTGGATACAACTCGAAGATCGAACTCCGTTGATTAATTTCAAGTTCAATTAAAGTGAAAATCGATCCCTCTCCATCCAACGGCAACAGAGAGAATTCTAATTCTCGAAACCGAGGAGATGGAACTATCAAAGTCGGATAGTGAAAGCGGGCACGAATGGTAACGGTGTTCGAAACCGTCGTCGTTGAACATCGTTTCAGAATCCTCCATGAGATAAGTTGTTTCACGAACAAGGGATCCTCGACATATTCAACGAGAGACGAGGGACAATAAGAGAAAATTCCGATCTTCTTGGTCAAAATACGCGGCCATAAATATTGATGAGAATTGTAGGAAGGAAGGAAGTTTGCGACGATCGTAAAAATACGCGAAACGCGAGGGGAAGCCAATAGTTTCGCCCGGAATTCATCCCTCGGCCCGCGAATTATACAAATTTTCTCGATCGTGAGCAACATCCCCGGTCGAAAATTGATTCCGATCTACGGGGATCGTGGATACAGCGCCCCGATTGGCATCCAGAATTTTCGATAGCTGTACACGATCTACAGGAATGGACGAACTTCGAATCGATGCGTCGTTTCTTACTCTTGATTGGTCTATCCATGTCGATACCTCGATTTTCGATTCGATTCGATTCGAGCCGATGCAATAGTGAATAAACTTAATATCCTTCCACGATTTTCTCCTTCTCTCCAATGATCTTTTTATACACAGTCTTGTAAAAAGATCTGAAAGAACGATTGGAAAAATGGTTCCAAATTTTTAGCCAAATAACCGTACGAATGGCATCGAGGTAACGAAAAACCGTGAAATACATCGGATAAAAACGGGGATACGATTGCCAATAATTCTTTTTGTCTCCTCGTTTTTTCAAACAAAACTCGATAATATTCAACCCGGGATATCGGGACTCGAATAATCACGAAATCGTTTACAGTATCGAATGCGTGAAAGTTTTTTACAGTGGAAAGTTAGCGGCACAATCGATTGGAATATATATATATATATATAAAACTGGTGGGTGAAATGAATCCAGGCACACTGGATTTAATCCAAGTGTATGTGCACGCACAGTTACGTACACCTTGGTTATTCACGTCAGCTGGCTGTTGTGCACAATGTTCTCGTCGCGATAGGAGCAACGACCAATAACAAGAACCGACGAAAGTAGTAGGCGACGCATATGGCGAAACATATTCGCCGATTAAACGAGGAGGGGAGGAATCCCGTTTTTTGGAACGGTTTGCAACTCTCTACGAGTGTGTTTACTCGATGATAGTTGAAGTTTTCGAGCCAAAGTTTTTACGAAATTTGTTCCCTCTCTCCCTCGATCGATCGATGATTTCCACGAGAACCACGTTTCCTAGAAAACGGAAGGTTTACTCCCGGAAGAAGCCGATTATTTCTTAAACTTCAAAACGCTTATGCTCCCGTATATGTATCCCTATCTCGCGTGAACAAGAAAGAAAGAGAAGAAGCGAGAGAGAGAAAAGATCAAGGATCCATTTTTCTGAAAAATGTTCAACTTTGAAAAAACTCTTCGCTCGTACGCGTGTCAACGAACAATCCACCCCTGATGGACCCATAAAATTTTCATAAAATTTCGCCAATATTTATCAATACATTTCCACGATGTACTGGTTGATCTCGGAGGTTTTACAAGCACGTAAACTGCAAATTGGCCTCGAGACATATGCCGCACCCTCCACGCGATGTACACAACGCGCGTACGTATATAAGACGAACGAGATCACGTATTGTCGTTGCTCGCGCGAACGGGGAATGATCGAAAGTGGATAAATTTGACGAGAAGGGGGAGCGAGAGGGCGATGAAAGGGAAAGAGAAAGAGTAGGGAGGAGGTGGATCTAAGTGTGTGATTTTATTGCAGACACGTTCGCGAGCAAGGTGGCCGCATGCCAGGACAAGTACGCCGACGCGAGCGTGGGGAACGTGACCGGAAGTAACGCGGTGAACGTCTTCCTGGGGATCGGCGTTGCATGGAGCATCGCGGCCATTTACCATGCGTTGCACGGTGACAAGTTTAGAGTAAAACCGGGCAAGTCAGTATCGATTTATCCTTACTTTTTTGCGATACCATTTACAACTTCGTACGGATTGCGTTTTTTATTTTTTTTTTCCAGGAGAACTTGGGATATAAATGAAACGAATTATTATTTGTTTAGAAAGCGAATCCGTTCGAGAATCATTCCGAAAAATTCGTGTTGGAAAATTATGCGGTTGAGTCACTTTGAAATATTCTAAAGGGAAGAAAAAATTTAATCTCGAATGTATTTATTCGAAAATAATACATCTGTCGTTCGGATGACGATGGAATTTGGGTACAAAAAAATTAGATTTAATCGCGTGGTCGTCTTAATTGAAAAATTGATCTCGCGTTCTCGACGAGTCGATTTATCGAAACGAGCTTCACGAATACAATAAAACTTTCGAGATCGGACTCGACTTTCGAATAGGAAATGAGAAAATCGTTCTGGAAATTCTCCACTCCGTATTTTCCTCCCAGAGAAATCATCGATCTTCGCCAAAGATTCAGATCGCATCTTTTCTTTTTTCTTTTTTTACGAACAATAAAAATCGAAACTGCTGTAAATAATTCGCAGTCCACGCAGTCGTAAAAAAAAACTCGCGATAGCTCTCGGCTTACTGGCGAAACGAATCTCGATTCCGGACAATGGCCTGCTCGCATCCTCGTACCGTTGTAAACGCGATTTAGAGCGCGAGATACCGGATCTGATACAAGCCCACGCCATCGGGACTGGATAAGAGTGGAACAGAAACGAAACAATATCGGGTGAAAGACGACGAGAGCGTATATATAGATCCCTCCCTCGATATCAGGGCACCGTTTACGATCTCGAGCAGGTGGAGAGGGGGACGCTCTCGAGAAATTCGGTCAGAGATTGCGGGAGAAACTCGCGGTGCTTGTCGATTTATGCGCTGAAACGTGACCAGAACTCCGCAACGGTGTGACGGTGCTCTAGAAAATTGTTGTCCCGTGTCGGCAGGGATATCATCCTCCAGGATACTCGTAATACTCGATACGGATGTTTCCGAGACGAGTCAAACGTCAAACGAGAAACGGAGGGGCCGATTTTGGCATGAAAAGAGATCGATCATCAATCGAGTGATGATAAAAAAATGTTTTTTTTTATCCGTGCCATCGATCGAGTTCTTCCTCGATTCGTTTTCAATTGATCTACGAGTCGAACAAATTTTTTTCGCGCTCGATTAATGTCAGTACGAGAATGTATAATTTACCGTTTTGTATATGAAACGTGTATTCGACTAATTTCGAATTGGCGTGCAAGGAAGCATTGTGATTCAACGGTACGTTTAAATTCCGCTGAATTCCGAACGATTTTACACGGTAAAATTATCATACGTTTCACGCGCGCGGTAAATCCAATAAATTCTGTACACTTTTCGATAGAATTAGCGCGATAAATGGAGAAACTGTAGGGCAAATCGATTGCAAAATTTAATTTCACATTTGTCATCAAAGGCCTAAAGCGTTGGAAAGTTTGCGCACCGTATCAAGCGCACCTCCCTTCCGCATGAAAAATGAAATATTTTCTGCCATTCGTCTATCCGTTCGATAAGAAATATTTACACGGTGTGCGGAGTTCGCTATTCGATCAATCCTCGAACCGTTGCTCGCAATCGTGTGTGCATTGCCTCTGCAAAAAAAAAAAAAGAAATACCCATTTCTCCAGAACAATTTCTCCGGAACGAGGTTTCTCTGGACGGATCAGTCGATTAAAAAATTTAATTTCACATTTATCGCCGGAGATCTAAAAAAAAGCGTGCAAAGTTTGCACGTCGAACGCGCGCCTCTTTCGCATGAAAAACGAAACATTCCTGCCATTCGTCTATTTGACAAGAAATATTTACACGGTGTGCAGTTCGATCAACTCTCGAACCGTTACTCGTAATCGTGCATATTTTCTGTACGAGAATATTTTAAAACAGTTCCTCCGGAATGTTCAGAGAAAACCTTGAAAATGGTACAGCACGTCGATTGCAAAGATGCATAAGCATAGAAATTTTTCCGCGTAAAATTTTATTCGATGAGAAATATTCATACACGGTGCGCATAAGTTCGATCAACCTTCGAATCGTCATATATAATCACAATGATCCTTCAAAATGGTAAACCGCGTCAATTACAAAATTTAATCTTGCACAAAGATGTGAAACACGGAAATTTTTTTTGCACGAAAAATGAAATTTCTATTCGATAAGAAATTATTTAGGTGGTTCGATCAACCTTCGAATCGTTGCACTTATAATCACGGAAGGATTCACAATTTCCTCGTCGACGTTGCTTTATTTCGCCGCTTATCAAACGCGAAGATCCAAAAAATGGAAAGCTGGAACATCAAGCTCGAGCCCTTTCCTCGTGAAAAATGTAACGTTCCTATTCGATAAGAAATATTTACACGATAGTGTGCAACGGTTCGAATCGTTACTCGTAATCATGCATTCCCCGTGCAAGACACCACGAATACGTTTCTCTGGCTGCTTCCAATTTTCTCGGTTGGTAAGGTGAGGTTGTCGATACCGGAAACCGCCTCGCATGAATTTCAACGGCGAGGAGAACCGAGCGTCTTATTTCGAGGCCGTTCCCCTTCCGAAATCCAACGAGAATATTTCACGGCCGTGAAATCGAATTCTTGTTCCCGGGAACAAAGGACAAAATCGCGTCGAAACGGTTGGCCAGCCCGGATGAAATCGCCGATCTAGAAATAAATGAATTCTTCCCGATCGAGATTCTCGTCCGATATCTCGTTGTAAACCCATAAATAAATTGGATTGGCAACGGACGAACCAAGTCCAAGGATCGAAGTAGTTGCACGATGCGCGCACAGATGGCACGGATGGTCTTCCATCATTGCTCTCGATCGCCCTCCTATCGATCGATTCGAGTTTTCGAAAACAACTCTCGATTCTCGACATTGGTGATACGCTCTCGATGAAACACGATTCGTTTTACTATCGAAGCGTTAGGTAGGAGGATTTTTAAGTGTATAAAAATACCGCGTATTTTTTATTTATTCGACGTGTTCTACTATAACTCACACGTTTAATCCTCCGTGGATTAATTTCGATTGTCCGAAACTGGGGAAAAATTCCATCGTTAAATTGGAAACTTAAATTTTGAAAACTTGACGATCTTGACTCATCATCGGATATTTTTGCAAATATTTTATAAAGGTTTTAGAATAAAAATAAAAATCCCGAGTTGTCCAATCGTAAGAGTTGTCAAGAAATATTAAGGAATATTAACACAGGAGAGACAAATAACACTGTGTTCCCAACAGCTTAGCCTTCTGCGTGACGCTGTTCTGCACGGAAGCGTGCCTGGTAATATTAGTTCTACTACTGAGGCGGACGAAAAGCATCGGCGGCGAACTCGGCGGGCCATTCGTCCCAAAAGTGATCACGTCGCTGATCCTTTTTTTCCTCTGGGTGTTCTACCTCATTATGTCGATCCTCGAGGCCTACGGCTATATCGAGGGCTTCTAAAAGGAGCCCGTTCAGCGGCAGCAAACGTCGGCCTACACCCGCTCCGCGTGTATCTTAAAAACTCGTCGCGTCCGCCAAGGCGTGTGCTCAACGAAACGTTCTCTCGGTAAGTTCTCTCCCTCTATTCGACTAAAAACCGAACGTCCGTCTTCTACAAATTTATAAAATCCGATAAAAATCAAAAAGTCGCGAATGAAACGTGTGCTCCCAATATGGAAACGTTGAAAATTCAGACGTTCGTGTTGGCAACGATTCTCATTCAGAAACTTAAAAGCGTAAATATAGCATCGGGCGTCCATGCAAATAGCGCGGAATAAAATTTTGTCTTCGCGCGGTGAGACTCGTCTTCGAGACCTACATATACTGTGTATATACACACACACATATATATATATATATATATATATATATATATATACACTATTGCGATACGAATTTTGCACCTTCGAAGAAAGAGAGAGAGAGAAGGTGCAATTGCGAATAAGGTTGCTGAATAAGGAACTCTTTTATCTGATTCATCCTTTTTCTTTTTCCAGGACAAAAAGGAAGTGGAATCGAAGGGGTGCGATTTCGCTGGCGAACGAACACTCTGTGCCGGAAAACTACTGGTGGTAGCTTTCGCCCTCCCGCATCCGGGATTGATTTAACAACGAACGTGATCGCGTGACGTTATTGAATGCGTGCATGTGCGTAGAGGTACCTGAGGGAGTGAGAATGAGAGGAAGAAAGAAAGAGAGAGAGAGAGAAAGAACGAGAGCGTGAGAACGTATAACTGAGAACGAGCGAAGAAGAAGTTAAATCGGAGGGAAGAAAAAAAGGAGAAAGAGGAGAAGAGCGAACAAAGGAGAAGCTTTGTACGTGTGCGAGGAAGTAAAGTGAGTTTGCCTTAAAATATAATTTAACGGATAGATCGCGTAACGAATGGTTATATAGGTGAAAAAAAGAAAAGAAAAAAAAAAAGAAACGTGTTCTAATCTCCCGTGGGCCCGTGAATCATTCGTTATTCACGGTTGTTATTCAAATATATTGATGAGAAATACAGAAGGATATATTATATATATATACACACACACACACACGGACACACGTATGTATAAAATAGCGTATTTATTTAATCGTTCGATGAACAGGACACACACACACACACACATATACACGTACATTCATACATACACACAGGTTTCTATGGTATTTTAGTAGCGGATTGTATTGCCATTCCTCTTTCGCCAGAGAACGATGTCGCTAATTTTATATAAACGTATATTATCATACGATACTACTTTTAAAAGAGAGAGAAAAAAAAAAAATAACACGATCCTCGATGCTTTCGCGATCCTACGACAAGTTTTCGAGCGTTTCGTACGCATTGTGTTATACATATATATATATTATATCAAAAGAGGTCGTAGATTTCCATCGCAAAAATTCCAAATCGCGATCTTACGAAGGAATATTTACTTATTAGGGAATAAATAAGACGAGGATACATACATATATAGCCGCGATAAGAGCAAGGCAGTGTATAATGGAAGCGCGAAATCGAATATTTATCCCTCGCGAAGGGAAGGGAAATTTTCGAAAGAAGATAAAGCGTTCGTTTATTTAGAAATTGCGAAATATGAATTTAATTATCGAATCGAATTTTTTCGTTTATTTTATTCAGTTTCCGTTTATCTTGTTATTCCAATAAATCTTAAGAAGCAAAAAAAAATGTTAACGCGCGATCTCGATAATAATAAGCCTTGCTCGCCGCGATAATTGCTTAGATCGTTAACTCACTAACACGATGAAACATGTTTGCTATTTATTAAGAGTAATTAGATAGTGCGACGAAAGAAATAAGTAAATAAATAAATATATTTCAATGCGGCTAAAGTGGCGGCCTTCGTTCGAATGTTGAAAATTTTCGTTGGTATTCACTGCCTTTGATCGAGGGTCGCTTAAACCGTGATCAAGAGTTTTCAAAAACAGTTTTGAACGGACATTTGGTAGGGAAACGTAGGTAGAATACGCACGATAACATGCATCAGGTATATAAAAAGAAAAAAAAAATGCAATTCGGGGCTGATAAAAGTTATAGAAGCCTCTCTGTATAACGAATAATAGATATTATATAGCACGCGTTGGGAAAAAAAAACAGCTTTTCCGAACTAGCCGGAAGCCTCGTTTTTAAAAAAAGAAAAAGAAAAAAAAAAAAGAAAGAACCGTGATCAAAGTTCACCAGAAACATTTATATATATATATATATATCTCTATAGATAATACTCGGAAGAATCACAGTGACTTAATAACGTTCTCAGTGAGAACATAATGTTCGATTAATTTTAGAGAAATCGTTGTAGATACGGCCCCGACCGGCTGTATCGTGGTTCGTGTTCTTAAAAAAAAAAGAAAAAAGAAAAAAAAAAGGAAAGGATGACGTCTTCAAAAAGCTTTAGCCGAACATACAGATTTAATCGACACACTGCAAAGGTTGTACACCGATTCGAATATTACTTTTCATCTTTTTCACAGAGGGATGATTAAAGAAAAACCTCGGTTTTGCCTCGGTAGATAAAGATCGACGGTGTCCGGTAATCCGACATTCGCCGTTCTCGTAGTCGATTTAAATATAGAAGCAGAAGTCTCGTCGCGACTAATCCCCGTGGAACGATATCCCCAAAAGATATCCCCGTTTACGATCGTTAAAGTTAACAGACGTGGTTGATGAACGATTCATGCTCCGAGCCTTGCATCGAGTGAACCTTCTCTTCGTGAAATCGCGTGTAATTAAAGAGGGGGGTGGGGTAGGGGGAAGATAAAAGGTCAGAGACGCTCGAACCAACGTTGGTCGGCCCCGTATACCGTTACTTCCGAGTGCTTGTATCCGAGAAAAATCTCTGCCCCTCCCCTCTAACTGTTTCGAGATTGCTTACAAGCTTCCCTTTTCATCCGACGACATAATAGAAGTTGCGACCGATACGGGGAGAAAATTTCAGGATACGACGCTTACTGTAAGGATAGGATTTCATGGGAAGTGAATCAATCGGAGCGATGTCGTTTACAGGCAGAGAGACGTGAAGGAAAACGTAACGAATCGTAAAAAGCGAGCCATCTTCGTGGATAGCCAAACGGAACCCGCGTCACGGAAGTCCTGAATGGACGGTTATCAATCCGCGAAACCGTTCCTCCTTTCCTTTTTTGGGGAAAAAAATCGACAATCGAAATAGGGGAAATTTGTGCGTGAGAGAAAAACTTACTGAACTTACGACTTCTTTTTCTTTGCTTTGTGATATTCGAGGAAAAAATCATTTCCAAGAGAATCGAAACGATTTTCCATAAACGATGTGCGGATTCGTTCCAAGATCGTTTCAAGATTGCTTGAAGAGACAGAAGAAATTTTTGAAATTCGTTCGAATATTTTTTTCCAGATTACAAGATTCTTTGAAAATTTCGTTGAAAATCTCTTTAGGAATGCATCGATATAATAATATTCAACGCACATCGTTGTATATATAATCCAGTGGTACAGTTTCTATAAAAAGTATTGTATCTACTCAGATTACAAGAGATCAATCGATTAATACAAACGCACATAAGACGATTAGAATTTTCAATAAGAAAAAAATAATAATAAAAAAATTTTAACGAGATTCTCGTTAAAAATTGAAATTGCGAGAAATAAAAAAAAAAACTTGGTATGCATAATTATCCGCATTGGTTAGTTGGAAAACAATCGTGGGTCAATACTGACGAAGCAGATTACGATGCTTTCGTTCGCGATTGTTAATTGAACGAATCACTACCTCGTCCTAATTTGCTTTTAACCATCCATTTCGAGGATCTCTGAACGCGCCTCCGTGAAAAGTAGATCAAAAATAAATCAAAAGCAGATGATGCGAATGCTCCGTCGAATCTCTTCCTTTTCGTCTGCCTGCAAACGATAGTGGCCAGAGGTTAAAATACACGCGATCTCTCCTAGTCATTTACGTGAGACACCATCGAGGAACGTCCACACGTGTGTAGCACCGCGTGTATACCCATTTACGCATCCCAGTCACGACCAGGTTTCGCGTTTTATTTCACTCCATTACCAAAAGCTCCGGGGGATCGATATTAAAAGCGTGAAGAAAATTTAAAAAAAAAAAAAAAAGAAGCAAGAAGAAAAAAAAGAAGAAGAAAGGGGCGGTGAGAGTTTCGCGTAAACGATGACACAATCGTGATGTCAGCCAAAGATGACGAAAGATATAAATACATATATGTATACATGTATTTAAAAAAAAAAAAAGGGAAAAAGAAGTATATAGTGTACAAGCGTCATAGATATTTTAATAAGAGATACCGTTCAAAGAGATTTAATATACTAATATATATACATGTATAAATAATATACATACAGTAGGACGATATATAGACGACACTCAATAGCAAAGCGTTGAAGTGATAAACCGTAAACGGGATCCGAAACGTTACCAATTTCTCGAGATTTTTCTATCGCTGGACGGGACGATCGTCGCGATGACAGAGAGAGAAAGGAGAAAAAAAGGGAAAAAAAATAATAATCAAAGTTTTTCGTCGATTTTTGTTGAAAACGAGGTGCTTCGTCGCGACCTTCGTGCGTTCCACCGTCTCGAAACGATGCATGCACGCGAAAAATACATTCTGCTACTGAGTACCTGAGATTCATCCCTTCGATTTGCTTTCAACGAGCAACGAAAAATCAACGTCCGTTGCTTATAACCATCACTCTGTAACGTGTTCAACCGCTTTCACTCGTACGTGTACTACTCCATCGATGGAAATATGGAATCGTATTCTTATCTCTTCTTCTTTCAACCGATCCTTTCGAGTTGAGAACCCGCGTCTATCGCTGAGATCGGATCGCGTCGGGTCTCTCGCGATTGTTGCACCCAATTCTCGTAACTCTTTCGCGATCAAATTTACGCGATACACGAATTCCGAATTTCACTCGCGAGCACGTTCCAAGATCGATACGGTGTTTTACAACAGTTACAAAGTTGCAACGGAATTACCGTAGAGAAATGGTAATAGCCGATTGATCAGGCTACAGTCAAAAAAGTATCGAAGCGCATGTATCTCGACGATCGGAACGTCCAGCAGAATTATCGGCGAGAATTTATGGAAACGGACGATCTCTCTTCTTCGTGCATTTATTCCAATTACTCTTTCACCCAGCCTCTCGCGCAAGGTCCTTTCAATCCTGCTAAACGGACCTGCTACGAAACGAGTTCGATCGAGTTCGATGTTTATGCCACGAATGAATTCGCTCGTTTTATTCGCGGACCGTCGTTTTTTAAACTATTCTCTTTTTGTTTTTCTTCTCTTTTTCTTTCTTTCTTTTTTTCCTTTGCTTTGTTTGTATCATCGTTAACCAAACGTCCGTTACTTTACGAATGAACGAGTGTTTCGTTGATTCTGATCGAAAAAATTTCGTTACCGAATTTTCAATTTTTTTTTTTTTTTTATCTTTTCTCGCTTCGTTTCGATATTTGAGAAAGATCATCGTGAACGACAGCTCGCGGATAAATATTTCTCACTCGTTTTAGGATTAAGACGATGCGGATTAAAGGGAATGTTCGAAGTGCCAATTTAATTTCGTGTTCTTTATTCTACCAACACGAACAACATCGACACGACTAACTAATTTTCGGAATTGAAATTGAAACCGTGATATAAACTATCCGGAAAAAATTGATTAAATGGGGAGGCGAAGTTAATGAATAAGTTAAACGAACATGTCAGAATCTCGAAAATAACGAAAAAAAATAATAATTGCAATTCTCCCTCGCGGCACTCGACTCCGTTTAATCGGTCTGTGCATTTGTTGTTAAAACGCATAGCTATATATTTAGAATCGAACGAGAGCGAGCGAAGAAACGCTCGCCGTTTAATGGACATTATGTTTGCTCGAATCTAAAACCGTCGTTCCACGTGGCCAGTCCCAATTCCTATCGACGTAGCGAATCTAATACCGTAGAATTCCAAGAAATCGTGAGAAATTCGCGAAAATTTTTCCTTGAAAGTTTTCACGTACCATCGACCGGTATTGACAAATATATTTCACAAGGAATGAAAAGTATTACCGATCGAGCAAAAATCTATCTATATCTCGTCGAAAGTAACGTCTGTTTCGACGTCGATCTCTTTCCCTCTTACTTTGTCGTAAAGTATCTGTGCCAGAAATGCACGGTACGTAAAACCGTGCACGAATTAGATAAATTTTAACAGAGATGTATCGCAAAGTGTGTTCGCGTAGGTTGATTAATATCGAGTATCTTTGTTGAGGCCAATGTGTGCATTTATACGTTTTGTATTCTCTATACGATCTCGCGCGATCAAAGATGATTAGTTGAATAGAGGTTAGGAAGAAATGTTTTAGTTTAGAATTGGCTCTTATAGATTATCGTATGTATCAGTATCGGTAGGGTTTAGTTGTTATTGGAAACAAAGGAACCAAAATGATAAATGCAGATTCTTGAAACATATTACAAGACTTTCGTGAAAAGACTTGATCGAGTTCTCGACCAATTTTCATTCTTCGACTTGTTGTAACTTTGAGTCATATCTAAAACGTTGGTAGATTCCGTTCTCGCGACAATGAATTATCCATCGTTCGGTATTTTATATATTTAAGAAAAATTTTCTTCTTTTCTTAACGACAATCATATAAGGATTAACGTTAGAGTTTATTACTACAATAGGCTGATTTAACCTCGATAGCTACCACTGATTAACTTATTACGTACTATACTTTCATACTTGTAACATCCTCGCTTGTTGTGATTTTGAAAAAAAAAAAAATGAGAAACATATTATCTAGTCAATCATCTAATTAGCATTTGTACCTGTGAACAAGAGTAAACTAAGTTCGATTTAAGTATATTGAAATCGCACGGACAAAGTGGTAGCCAGTTCGTTTCTGGTTATAATTCGATTCTTGTGCAAATTATCGCTTTGAAACAAGGTATCTGCATTACCTAGTAAATTAAAAAAGAATAATTAAACTTCAAGGTCATACGCACAGCCAGGACCAGTACGTAATTTCAAACTTGAGGAAAAATATTTTAAAAATCTCTTTTCTCTATAGTTTATTCGGTATACGTTAGTTTCGACTTTCGTCAATTGATTAGTCAACCGTATACGCGAAACGACCAATGTATTAGAGAGAATTTTTCGATTTGGACCAAAATCGGAACGAACATTAGGAAAATCATTTCTCTGCGCGTGAAAAATGTTATGAAAACATTATTAGCCATAAAGTGAACGAGAAATTCTCACGCGCTACTTTCGATTCCTGCAACTTATCGAATCGCTCGTATTTTCTTTCCTAAACTTTCGTTTTCGTTCGCGAGAAATATAATAAAGAAATACACGAAAAATTTGAAATCACCAATCGCGTTCCAAGAATTGACGAATTTAAATAAAAGTTAGGTTAGAATTTTATAACCTCAAAAGATTCTTTCTCGTGAAACATCTATAATATCTGTAGTATTAGATTTTAATTAATAATAAGATTAGCGAAGGATTCGATATAATTACTACTGAGAAAAAGTGATTTCAAATTTTTTAATCAATAGTAGTACGTAAACCGGGGCTGGCCATGAACATTCTATGAAATACTAAACATATTACTAAATTTACTAAACTTATCCAGATTTCTATTCAAACTTTACTCTCACTCAAAAAAATCCTATTATACTTATACACTTATCTCTCTTTCTCCAATACTATATACACTAAGTATGAAAAGAAAAATAAAAAAAATGTACTCCTATCTATACCTATTATACACCATCTCCAACTCTTTGATCTATTGTTCTATCTTTGTCTTTACACACCGTCTTTACTCGTCACTTGCACGATATACGTAGAGAAGGAAGAAAGAAACATAAAAAAAAAAAGATTAAAATTATTATTATTATTACACGTAGGACCATTTCGGCTCGCTAGAAGAATTTATTCTGTCGCGAGAGATTCGAAATCGCGTTATCGAACGGCCCGACTTTCGTTCCGCAACAACAAAGAGAAGATCGGAAAGAGAAAAGAAAAGAGAGGCGAGAAAGAAAGGAATAGATAAAGGATTCGACACGACGAAACAAACAACATCGATACGAGAGACTTGAAGAGAGCCAAGTGACTCGGATATCTCGCAACATGGTCTCTATTCGCGACGGTGATATAAATAAGAAAATAGTTGCAGGTAGCAGGATGGTCGGGCCGTGGATGTTCCTTAGAAACATTTCGAGAACTAAAGTTACACCGTAAGATAGGGAAAACTTTGTAAAGTAGATAGCGGAAAGAAGAGACACAAGTGGGGAACGCGGTGAGAGAGGGGGGTGGTCTTTCGAGGGCGCCACTCGAGCTAATGGAAGAAGAAAACAAAATGGATGAAACGGAAGGAGGGATTCGCATTGGATGCGAGTTTTGTATATCGTATAAAACGTAATATATATACACACGCATACACACACACACACAGAGAGTACTGCTCGCCAGTAGAGATTATTAAACGATATGTATATATGTATTGTTGCGTTATTGCCTAACAGTTAAAAAAGAAACGTAACAGGTGCGTTACGAGACGATCGAGAGAGTTATTATACAAGTTAAAAGGGGAAAAAAAAAAAACTTTCTTCTTCCTTGCCGTCAGGAGCATCTGTCCGATGATTAGGATGAGAGTATTATGCACCATATTAAATGGTAATGTTGTAAATAAGTACGATGAAAAGTTGCTGATTTTATGAGATTCACAAGTGTCATCGATGCGAGATCATTAGGACAATCGATCGCTCGACAACCGGACGGATCTCGTCGCGGTTATCTTTTCGAGTTTTAGTTCCTGTCCGACCGTCGTCGATATATTTACAAGCACCGGTTAGTTAGTTAGGGTATATTAGAACACTGTAAAGATATCAATAATATAATTTCTAGCGATCATCGAGCGGAAACGTTGGTCCGATGGTCGCATCAATGACACCGAAAAATTCGTTGTTTCGTTGACCGTTTCCTCGCAGGTCGCTAAGAGGCCTCGAATAATTCTCGCTGTTCGATCGATTGTTAATCGTAAGATCCACACGGTGGACGAGACACGCGTCCCTTTTAGCACGTAAGGATACCGAAGATAGAAGTTAAGCCCGTAGCGAAGATGAAGAACAAAAAAAAGAAAAAAAAGAAAGAAGAATCGACAAGTTGAATGTAACGCGTAAAAAAAAAAAAAAATTGAAAAAAAAGAAAAAAATGAGTTTACATAGCGAACACTGCAGAAACGAGGAAACATTCTTCATTTCAGTGCCCTGTGAAACACTTCACACGGATTTTCTACTCGTCTTTTCACTCTTCTATCCATCCACTATCTTCGTCGACTTTTTTTATTCCGTTTTTGTTTTTTTTTTTTTAATCTCTCTCGTTCCTTCAACCGAGAAAACACGATCGATCGACGTCACCACGTCGCTTCGAATTGTCACATTCCAATCTGTATTTATACGAATTGATCGATCACTCTTACCCCTTCTTCCTTATTTTCTTTTTCTCCCTCTCTTAATTATTTCATTTCTTTCGATATCATATACCGATTCCGAAAGAACGATCCTTTTGCCCACGAACTTCCGTTTTTTTTTTTTTTCTTTTTTTTTTTTAATCTCTCGACCTTTGCGCCGATACAACGAAATGTGATTACGTTTACGTTGCGCCCGCAAAAACGTTCGCAAAGCATGATCGTGTATCGCTTGAATCAAGAAACTGTTTAACCAATCTAAAGGCAGCCTCGCCTGGCGGGAAGGTCGAGACTTATCGCGTAATCGCATTGCCGCCGATCGCGCATACCTCTGCCGAAGAGCAATTAACCCACGCCGAGATAACGCGAGTTAGGAGATAATGTGGAAAAGTATTGCGATCAGCGTGCCGATCAATGCCGTTTCTCTTCCTCGATAAGAAATTAATAATTGGACGTTATTCGATCGAATTTTTTGAACGAAACTACGAAATCCTCGTGATTATTATTTTACGAACATAATACGTGATTGTATTTATCGATCTTCTAGTTAGATTTCTTACATATACCGTAGAACGATATCGATTCCGTTTATCTTTTAGATCTGTCCGAGTCATTGTGCAATTTTCCATGCGAAACGCGTTAGTAAAATCGTTTGCGAACAAAGGGTTGATAAAGATGCAAAACGGTTTATCGAAGAGAAATTCCGCGTTTTATCTCGTGCGAGGGCACGACATTAGATCCGTTGGAGAGATATAAGCATGGAAGAAACGTGGCGCTTTACCGTTTATGCGAAAGTATCGATCTTTCGGCTCGATTCTTCTAACTATTATCGAGGAGCGATAATGCTTTATCTTCCGTCTTCTATGTATAACTCCTGTGCAGAAGAGCAAAAGGGAAAAGAAAAAGGGAGAAAGAAAGAAAGAAAGAAAGAAAAAAGGGCCGGGAGGACCGGGTTCCTTCTAAAAATATCGTTGTAAGACGTTAAGCCGTTTTATGCCTACGCTCATTATTATTGGCATTATTATTATTATACTGTCGATCCGACTTTCGTCGTTTGCATCCGTTGCTCTCGAACGAAAAATTCAAATTCGAGAACAATGGGCGTGCAAACGACGAAGGGGCGGATAAACGTGTTAATTGTTGACGTACGATCTCGTTGAGAACCCCTGAGGGAAAAAAAGAGGAAAAAGAAAACTTTAAAAAGAAACGGAGCCCGTTGCGAGAACGAGAAGAGAGTCAGAATGCGAGCGAGAGAAAGAGTGAGAGAGAGAAAGAGAGGGAGAGAAAGAGAGAGAGAGAAAGGGAAAAAAGATGGTAACCGCTTGCCTTCGATGCAACGAAAGAAATATAAATTCCTTTTTAAAGCTCGACAAAAATTAAGAGCCTATTCGAGATTGCAAGTAGGATATTAAAGAAAAAAATATGCAAAGTTAATAAAAAGATATTTTAGAAAAGACGAACTTGTTCTATTATATTATATATGTATATATACATATATATATATATACACACGAGGAAAGATACTATATATCTTATTTATTTGTCCCGTTGTATAATAAGAATTAACAATCGTTGCTTGATCGCAAGCGGATCACGCGTGCCGAAACAAACAAACATTACGCGATCGACTAAGAATCAATTAATTGTAATTGAGTCGAAAGTGCAAAATATACAGACATTAAATGTTATTTACATCGGTGGTCGCTTGATTTCTCTTCGAGAAAATTCGACCGCTCTCTTTCCTTCTCCTTAACCCAATCTTTTCCCTCGATAAGATCGAATGATCCACGTTTTTTAGATTCTTTAGATTCGCGAAATATAATCGTGAAAACGTTTCTATCGAACCAAAGTTTCCTCCCTCTATCGAGAACCTATCCCTAGCGAGCATTGGATGGATTCGTTGAATCATTAACCGCCACCTTGAACTTTAATGGCGTTCACGAGCCTCGCTAAGTGACCCGTTTTCAACGAACGACACGTGGCTTAATACTGTTTAATAATTTTCATCCGTGATCACCGTGAAACTTTAATGGGTCGTAATAGTTGGTAAACTCCAGGACCTTTCATCACCATTTATCACTCTCGCTAACTCTGCCTCGTCTTTGCTCCTTGCGAAGACGTTGCATCGCCCATCCTCCCCTTTTTCCCCTCCTTTCTGTTCCGCGTAAGAGAGAAAATGACGAAAAAGAGGTAATTACCCGTTTAAAGCGGTGTTCGGAATATTGTTCCATCCTTTTCTGAGAACAAATCGTTGAAACGAACGTTGCGAGGATCTTTGTGAAAGTGAAAAAGAAGACGATGGAGAGCGTCAATCGGCGCCGAAATTGTGATCGTTATATGTTCTACAATAAGCGGTTTATGAATTAACCGGTTGGTTGGTTTGTGTGGAGACGCGAAAGTACTAATTGTTTTCCAGGGAAGCTTGATTGGCTTCGAAATGGCGCTATTGTGCCGGAACGAACAATGGATCTTTCTCGGTGAATCGGCTGCATTCCTGCTGATATAATATTGTAGGGGACGGTTTTAGAGAGATGTCGACGCCTAAAGTGACACGATTCTCCTATTATACCGTGAAACGGCCCGCTTGATAAATAATAAGAGATTCGAGGCTCGACGTTAACGAGGCAAGAACTTTTCGTCGTTTTATCGTTAAGTAGTTTCCCGTGTTGTTCACGAACCGCACAACCCGACAATCGCGAGGCCAAGTATCAAACGTTCCATCTTTCTTTCGGCACATTACGAAATAACGTATTATTTCTTTTTCTTAGAATTCGAAAAACATTTTTTCATACTTCCAAGTTGCGCAACACGATTATTCCTTCGCGCGATCATTTATTTATAAATAAATAATGAGATAAGAGGAACGTGACGGGACGAATACTTTTGCTTCGATATTGTATTATTTGTTTCCTTTGATCGGTAAATTTAAGATATGAAAGAGATATGAAGCCTGGATAAATTCCACCGAGTGAATCAAAAAATCAATTAAAAATCATTTCTGTCTGTTTTTGGTCGGATTGAGCTCTTTTCTTTTTTTTTTATTGGTTTCGAGAATCCGAATATTGGCTATATATGTACATATATTGATTAAAATTGCGCAACGTGATCACTTCTTCGACGACTGTTTATGAATAAATATCAAGATGGAAGAAAACGTGACAGAACTCTCTTTGAATTTCTCTCTGACGCTGTCTTTCTCGTTTGATCAGCGAGCTTTACGAAATATGGAATATTTCGATCTGAATAAATTCCATCGACTGAACTGAAAAACCAATCTATTCCCCCTCCTCCCCCTGATCCACGTTCGAAAAAAAAGCTTGGCCGCCTTCTTTTCCACCGGAAGGCCGCATTAATTTCGCTGAAAAATCGTCGATGCGCACGCGATCGATGAAGAACCGTGCTCTCGATTCACAAATTAATTTTCATCGTTAAACAAGTTTCGCGAACGAGTGTACAAATACTCGATCGGTTTTTATTACGTTTCCCGGAATAATGCATCCGTTAATGGCGTCCATCGACCGATAACGACGATAATTTAAGGTGGCCATTTGCCCCTCCGCGAGCATTCAATTTCGCGTAATTCACTTCACGGCTGCTGAAACTCCGACACATTTTCCCCCTTCGATTGTTCACCATAGACATTCCGCTATCGTGGAATAGTCGAATCTGCAGTTGAACGGATAAATAAACCGAGTAATTGCTTTTTCTTTTTTTTTCTTTCTTTCTTTTTAATTAGAGACCAGTGGGATAGAACGGGATAAACAAAAATATAAATGTTTTCGCGCGAAATATCGTGAATTAACATTCCTTCGATATAAATCTCGCCACTAATGATTGATGATTAATAATTTTCGATTTGTTGACGAGATATAATTTCCTATTGAGATAATTTTAAATTAAATTATCGATCGCAGCATTTGCATGGTTCAGGAAGGAAACAGATTTATTTTGAAGATGAAGAGTATGTTGGATTAAAGGAAATTTAATTTATCAGGAATGTGCTCGTATCGCAAAAATGTGATGAAATATATATACGTGCGTGGAATGATTTTTTTTTATAAAATATATATATACAAGCCTTATAAATAAGATTAAATTAAGATAAGGTTGTACGACAAACAACCAAATTTTTTTAGAAATTTTCACCTTCGATGAATTATAAATATTTTACAAAGAATTTCCAACCTCGATCCATCTTTTTAAAATCCTTTTGGAATACCTCGTTCTTTATTTTGGTAAAAAGAATAAATCGTGATATGAAATTAAACCGTGAATATTTTGAGAGATATTGCGTTAACAGAATAGCAGAGATAAAGGAGAGGCAAATAAATGACGAGTAAAGTTTAAAATAAATCGGAATAAATTCGATGCTTTGTCGCATAAATGGCTGTTCTCGATCGTCAGAATTTAATATATCGCCACTTAAATTAAACTTTTAAAATGCTATCGATAATCTATCGATAAAAATCGTGGATCGATTTTTCTTATTAAAAATTTTTAATAAAAAATCCAGGAATATCCAAACAACCAGATATAATTTATCCATTCATCCTAATTCCATCCCTTCTCTGCGATGATAAGAAAGAATCATAATTTGGACAAACGCAAAAACTGCGGGAGAAATCGATCAGCTGCTGGGTCATCGTTATCTGACGGCGCTATGCAAATTATATTATTTTTCTTTTCGACGTTGGGGGACAAACGATATCTCACTGTCCATTATGAGCAGCCGAGAAACGAACAGATCTATCTCTGAATCCTATACATGTAGACGTCCTGATAGAAAACGTTGTATTCTCCGAAAACATATTATTCGAATTATTGTGGATATTAATTAAAAGACGAGTAACTGTGTTGTACAAGTGCCGTTATAAACGAGTTATAAAAGAGCCATTGAGGATCGAAAATCGAAAAGGAAATAGGGATTATTTATAAAGTAAACCACAGTATGTAACATAAATAAATTTTTACACACGTGGAAATTATTTAACGCGTGGTGTGACTCGATAATTTGTATTGTCAATACGGTGTACGGTGCAAATAAATGGTATACTGCGTATGGTGATTAATAATTCGTTCCATGCGTGACGAAACGATGGAGAAGAACAAAATGATCGAATTTTCAATACATCAATTCATTCGTTTCAATAACTCGTCCATACGATAAATAACCAACCATTCTATACCATCCAATACCAATCTCTTTCAAATTATTTCGACGTATTTGGCGTGTCATCGAATTTTATCTTCGAATCGAATTTAAAGGAATTTGTACGTACACGAGTATTGTATATAAATTAGAAAATATTGGATCAAGAAATTAAAGAATTAAAGAATTATCGCTATAGATCTTCATCTTGTTTGATACGTGCAAATTGTGTATCGAATGGACACTATATTTTTATGAACACTTGAAAAACACGTAAGAACGCATTTTCTTTAATCTCTCGCAATCTGAGATATACTGGTGCATTTATACGATGTCTTTCATTTTAATCTTCTTTATGAATACAATCCCTAAATTATGTATCACGAACTTATGAATCATCTCGTGAACGATGAGACGAATAAATTTCTCTCGCGGAACGCAGAATCGTAGTAAGAGGCTTACACCTCGAATTAGATGACGCAATAAGGCATTCCGTGGTCAGCTGAACGCGCGAAAGTTGGCTCGGTCGGAAACCGAGAAAGGGTTAACCGCGAGAATGAATTACCAGGAGGCCGAGAGTCGGATGAATTTCGTTGAAATGCAGGAACGGAGATAATGTATTTTTCCAATGGCACACCACCTTTTTACTCGCCGCGCAGAACCGAATTAAAACGGTGCTGGGCCGCGACGCGTCGTGTTTTTACAAGTCGCGGGCGGAGTTTTAATTAAGCGGAAATCGATGGAATTAATTACTGCGAGCGTACAATTTCTAGCTGCCAGAAAACGATGGTGTGCGGCAAAGGAGGGGGATAAAAAGAAAAATATTCGTGTTAAAAATACGGCGGGGATAATTTATGTACGATTCTTGATGAATTTGAATTTTTAGCAAATGATCGAGTAAAATTCAAAGTAAACCGATGCTGTCTGATCTCTCGGCAGAACTTTATTCAGGATGAACGCCAGAAAATCTTTTTCTTGGCAGCGATGTTCCAAGCTTTCGTCTTGAGCATTCACTGTGTAGTGTCAACAGCCACTCGAGAATGATCTCTGAACGAATAGCTCTCGATACGAAAGCAGCAACCAGGAATAGACAACAAGTTTAATGTCTAAAAGGATGGTAAGATAAAATTGTTCTAATTATATTGCATAACGTAGATTGATTAAATTTTAGACTATCTATTTTGAAACGAAATACAAAGAACTCAAAGAAATTTTATCTTTTTTTTACTTTCAGCAAATCATCAGTTGGTATCTTCAACATCATCAATATGCAATGCGGAGACCTTTCTCAAGCAATTTGTATAATTATACCCCTTTCGCAATGGAGCTGGTATTAGATTTTCCTCTTCACTGGTCAAATAAAAATTTATCGCGATGATTCGTCATGACGATAGAGATTAAAGGAATGTTTCGGTACACGTAAATGACACGGCTATAACTTATATGGAACAAGGAATAAGAGCGATAAGGACGTAGTGATAGCAATAGATAAAGCGATAAACCGGTTTCTGCCAAAAATATATATAATAGCGGAATTGCGGATCATGAATCGAAGTTTCAACGACAATTGGACGACGAAATGGATCACTATTGTGTTGTTCTACGATTAATTCTGGGTATTCTTCTTATGGGATCGAGCAATTCCAAATTGGTCGACAAGCAATGGTGGGAAACCGCTTTGATTTATCAAATTTGGCCGAGGGGATTTCAAGACAGCGATGGAAATGGCGAGGGTGATTTAAAGGGTACGATTTAAACGTAAATGTACAGATGTGTTAATGATTAATGCGTTGTAAATAAATTATAAATATCGGGATCTCGAATTAATTGAAAAATATGATATTTGGTAGTAATTCATAACGAATGCACGCGAAAATGAAAAAAGAACATGATATTGTTAGCAATAAAATTCTATTTAGTTTCGAATCTGATCGTTTGGAAGCTTATTATTCACAAAGATTTGTTTGAAATAAATTCTAAATAATGTTTCTTATAAAAACGTTCATAGTTATATATATATGATAGTATATGATATATATATATATAATACAATGATTTTATAAAATGTATCATAAATTTATTCTTGGAATATAAAAAAATGTATTGTAAACGTTAAATGAGCGAAACATTAATCTTACAGGGTTGTGTTAGGGTAGGTCTCGATTATCATTCGTTGGTCATGTATAATATGTACCAACTGAAGTTCAAATTTTTCATATGTCATAGATAAAATTCTTATGTTATCATACGATGGAAATAATTATTTTATTCATTGATTTAGAAATTATTATGAAAAATATAATGCTATGATTTAATGCTATCATAATATTTTTGATACATAGACAAGAAAGACATATGGAGAAATAAATATTTTATGATTTATAAAAATAACAAATATTTAATGTAAAAAAATATAATTTAAATAAGTTTCTAATGTCATACAGGTATCATAAATCGTCTCGATTATCTAAAAGGCCTTGGAATCGATGCAATTTGGTTGAACCCTATTTATTCATCACCACTTATAGATTCTGGATACGATATTTCTAATTATACTGACATTCATCCTCTATTTGGTAATCTTCAGGATTTTGATGAGCTTATAAAGGAAGCACATAATCGTGGTATGTCTCAATAATTTATTTATCCAATATAAATATCAATTTCTTTTAATAAAATAAAATGTTTTAGATCTGAAGGTGATTTTAGATATAGTACCAAATCATTCAAGCGATCAACATGAATGGTTTTCATTGTCAAGTAAAAATATTAAACCTTATAATGACTATTATATTTGGGCAAATGGATTTACAGACGGGAACAAAAAAATTCCTCCTAATAATTGGGTAACTTTTTTATAATTATTTAAATAATTTTGAGAAATCTGATAAATTAATATTATTTTTAATTTAGGTAAGCACTTACAATGATGAAGAGGGATCTGCATGGACATGGCATGATAATAGAAAACAATGGTATTATCATAAATTTCATAAATCTCAACCTGATCTGAATTTAAGAAATGAAAATGTATTGCAAGAATTATTGGTAAAATATTTGCATTATGATAATATAAATAAATAAATTTTATATACATAATTTATATATATTTATATATACATTATATATAATAATTTATTTTCTTATTTTAGAATGTTTTCAACTTTTGGTTAAAAAAAAATGTTGATGGTTTTCGAATCAGTGCAGTATCATATTTCTATGAAGATATAGATTTAAAAAATGAATTTAAAGGAAATGCAACATCTGGATTACCAGAAAACACAGTTCTTGTATATAAGTTTCGCTCATATATTGATGATTGGGTAAAAAAAAATAATGCAACTTCAAAGTATGTATAGAAATATTAAAAATCTTATTTTAATTCATAATCTTCATATTTTATCTTCATATTAAAATGATGTAACTATTTTCAGATTATTGATTGCTGAATCTTATGACTCTGATGAAGTGTTGATATCACTTTATGGTAATTCAACACACAATGGAATTCCACCTTTTAATTTCCGATTAATTACTTCAGTTCATAATACAAGCACTGCTGATCATATTAGAAATGTTCTGGAAAATTGGTTTAAAAAAATTCCCAACAAAGCAAGCACAAATTGGGTGGTAAGAATGCATATATTACAATAATAATTTTCCGCTATTTATTTTGAACTTAAAAAGACGATCTATATAATTTTAGCTTTCCAATCATGATAATTCAAGAGCAGCCTCAAGGATCGGATTAAATCGCGTAGATGGACTTCATATGCTTAATCTATTGTTACCTGGTCAAGCATATACTTATTATGGAGAAGAGATTGCTATGTTAGATAGAAAAATATTATGGAATGAAACAATCGATCCTATGGGCTGTTCGAGAACGAAGGAAACATATGCAAATTATTCCAGAGATCCTGCAAGGACACCAATGCAATGGAACTTTAATATCTCAGCAGGATTTTCGTCTAATAAAACTACATATCTTCCTCTTCATCCAGATTATAAAGAAAGGAATGTTGAAGCTCAGCAATATAAATCACATAGCAATTTGAACACATATAAATTACTTGCTGCTCTTAGGAAGGATAAAGTATTTACTCATGGAGATTATGAATTTGCAACCTTAAATGATGGTCGCATATTTATTTTTAAAAGGTACGTAATAATATATTCAATAAATATTCAATAAGTATTTAATTTTATTTTTTATTAGATCTTTAGAAAATAATCCTACATATTTTATTGTTATTAATTTGGGACTACGATATGAAACGGTTAATTTAATGTCATTATATCCGAATTTTGAAGATCCTCTGGATATTATTATCGCTTCTAGTAATGCTGTTCACAATACGTAAGCGATATCTCTTGTATCATAAAAGATTATTTTTTTGTTAACTATTCACAAAGATAATTGAATAATTTATTTATTAGAGCAACCATTTCACCAAAAAACATTATACTCACAGCAAATGCGGCATTAGTACTAAAAGCTGATACATGCAATTGTAATACATCTGAAGGAAATAACACAACTGAAACAACTACAACTTCGACGACAACTGAAAAAAATTCAGCTATTATTTGTTCATCAATACATATAATAACAAGTATAAGTATTGCAGTAACATTATTATTTAACTTTTCATCATTTTATTAACTCAAATTTTATAGAATTTTAAATTTTATAGAAAAAATTTAGTTAGAATAAAAAATAGTAAAAGTAAATATTTTTCTATTAATAAGAACTTATAAATACAAAAGTAACAAATATATGTTTAATCCATCCCATTTTATATATGTTAAATATATTTTATAAATATAAAATTTATTTTTAATAACAGAAGCATCAGCCTCAGATATTAATATTCTGGTTCTGAAATATTATAATTTATATTAATAATAACAAATACTATTCAAGTACATTCACATATTCAAAGCAATTAATGAATTGAATGACTCATAATAAACTAAGCAATGTGATGTCAGATAGTGGCATATGTTGTTTATAAATCAGTTATATTTAAAATTATAAATTATAATAAAAAATAAATCTTATTTCCGTTGGTATAATTATACATTTAATAACGATATAAGTATTATCGATTTGTTTGAAATGCAAACGAACGTGAAGTAAGGCAAAATAAAAATTTTAAACAGTTCGTTGCCTCGTAAACAGTAAGAACATATCCCTCATTGAATTTGTGATTATAGATAGTGCATTGTAATTTAAAATATCACATTTATGTCATTCAGTTTATCATTTATATACAGATTCCTTTTTAATCAGAAAAACAGGATTTAAATAAACGCAAATACATTCAATAAATGTATCTCTCATAAGATAAGCACAAAAGACAAACAGTAATAGGGGCAGTAAAAGAAATTTCACTGCTATCTATAATTCAATTGCTATCTATTCATGTCTATATTTATCACGGACAGAAATGTCGTATTCGTCTTCATTGTCTGGTAATATTGTAATTTTGTAATACCGATCATTAATGGTCAGCCTAAATCGTACTTAAGTAGTGTAAGCACAAATATTTTTATCTAATCGGAAAGCAAACGAACGTGCGAAGGAAAAAACGATAATTCAAGAAATCTACTAATCACTGGTTACAATAGTGAAAAATACGAAGAATACGAAAAGGAATACAGAACAATGGGATCTGCAGAAACTACTCACCTTTTTTGTGACAAATCGATTTATGAGGCTGTACAATTTGGCGAATCCAAACAGAAAAAAGACACAGGTTTGACATCACTATACACAAAACGTGCAAAGTACGCGTACAGTAGGAGAACGATATTTGAATGAAATCTCAAATTTAAATTCAACCAATCATAACATATATGCTCGCGCATTCATATATCATGTGCAATTCGAGACCGGAAGTTCTATAAATTAAAATATTGAATCTAGATTCGATCGATCGAAATTATATCTAATAATTTATGCGTACAATTTAAAAACATAAAATAAAATGTACGTATATAAATCATAGTTAAAAATATATTAAATTGTTGATAAATTAAAACTTAAATTTAAAGAATAACAAAACAAAAAATATTTATTTAAATAGATATAAAATAAATCTTTTTTTCAGAATTAGCGAGCGATAATTTTAAATATTATACAATTGATCCAATATGTATGAATATTCGTCTCTGTATATTTTGGTTTTTATGGGCGATGTTAATAGTAGTAATTATTATATCCATTTTATCTCATTGCTGCTTCATTTCAAAAATATGTCACAATTCCGAGGATATAGTCATTGTAAATGTAACAAATACAGTAAGTATTTAAATAATAAATTTTATTCATCTTTACTCTTATGTTTTATAACTATTTTAATTTATATTGTTTCAGTAAACTTTCCAAAATTTGAATTAATATAATATACAATCTTCCTATTTCCAATCTTTCTGAATAAATCGATAAATAAAAAATCGATGTATCGATTTATAAAAATAGTATATTTTTTGTATTATTAACAAGATATAAGATAATCATTTAGTTCTTTATTTTTGATAGAATTACTATTAAATAAAATTGTAAAAGGATATAGAATATTTCCAAAATAATATCTTTAAATATTCTGCAATTGTAATTTCGAAATATCCAATAAAAATAAATTATGTCGATAAGTATTACACACACATCACATACACACATATACACATATATATATACCTTCTGCACTGTCTTTCGTGCAAGTATTCTATTCGTCGGTGGAATCATTGAATCGAAAGGGGAGACTTTACATCAGTACTGGACTATAGAAATACAGAACCCCATACAAAACGATTATTTCCAACAATTTTTTTAATAATTTTATATATATAATATATTTCTAATTCTAAATTCTTTAAAATATGTTTTAAGTTATCTATTCTTTTTTTTTAATTTTATTTTATATTTATCAAAATATTTTAATGCAATATAAAAATATAAATCTTTATCAAATTAATATAATTATCTACTTTTATTTGAATAAAAATTATTTATTTAATATATCAAAAAAACTATGAATATTTTTTAATTTTTATAATATATTATAAATCTCAATACTATTTATTTTAAAATTGTGAAATTATCATTTGGTACAAGGATAGCCGTCCCTGATTTTACTTTGTGTCTTATGTTTGTAGTAGTAAAGTAAATAGGTGTAGTGACAAAAAGAGAATAAGAACCAGCCAGACATCTTCATGGCTTAAAACGCGTTTGTTCAGTCATTCTTGAAACTCAGGGTGCGTAAGATTCATCAGAAGTTCATTAAGAAAAAAAGAATTTTCGCACATCCCCATCATATAAGATAATTCAAGCACGACCTTGGTTTTGTTCGATAATCATAATGGAGAGTGGGAGGTTGAATTTAGATAGTGTCGAAGCGAATGGGAACGCGAAAGAAACGGCAGTTGTCGCCACCGCTACATACAAGGCGTTACCGGACGACGATACAGTTAGACAAGAAAAAGTAGAAAATATTACAATGGGAAAACCAAATAATGAAAACGAAATTGATGATGGGGTCCACGAAAAAATGCTCAAGGATGAAAGTAAAATTTCTCCTATAAAAGATACGACCGAGGTATGTTCATAAGCATATTCTTGAAACATGTTTTATCGTTACACGATCAATAAAATGTATTATTTTCATATAATTAAATAATTAGAATTAAAAAATTATTTTCTTCTTTTTTATCATTATTGTTATTATTTTTATTTCATACAAGAATAATTGATATTTCTTTTTTTTACATTAGTTTTAATTTTATTTATTCATCATTTCTTTTGTTCAATAATAAAATAATTAATTTACTTTCGAATTTTAAATAACTTTCTAATCTCTTTTCACATATTTCATGTATTCTATATTTTATAATATTCTGAATTTATTATTTGAAACTAAATATTTTTTATTATTACATCATCTTGTATAGATGTTGTATAAAAACTAGAGAGTAAAGTTAAAATAAAAAAATTCGGAAAATAACCATGATTCATTGCATATCAAATTTATTAATTTCTTATATAATATATTATTATTTCAAATAGGTAAAATTTATCTCCGAAAATGGGGATACTAAAATTGATATTGAAACAGTTAAGCAAGCTCTGTCTGGAATGGGAAAAGAAGAATTAATGAAATTTGCTAATGATCCATTTTGGATTCGATTAAGATGGTTCTTATTTGTTACTTTTTGGTTACTTTGGGTAGCTATGCTAGCTGGTGCTATAGCTATTGTGGTAATGGCTCCAAAATGTACTGCACCAAAACCTAAAGAATGGTGGGAAAGAAGTTCTATTGTTCAATTAGATCCTGTTGAGACAAATACTCATGATCTAAAAGGTGTGGAATCTTTGTTAGATATATTAAAAGAGCAGAACATAGATGCAATTTCTCTTGCTTCCATAGTTAAAGAAAGTTTAACAGGTACATATATAATTTTTATGTATATATGTATAATTTATCATAATATAGATAATAGATAAAATATAGTATTTTAAAAAATAGGAGGTACAGAAGATTTCAAAAACATTAAACCAGAATTAGGAACTCTAAGTGATTTGGAAGCTCTTATAAAAGCTGCAAAAGATAGAGAGCAATATATTATTTTAGAATTAGATCCAAGTCATACATCAATTGAACATCCTTGGTTTAAACGTTCTATTGAAAGAGAAGAACCATTCTCATCTTATTATGTTTGGGCTGATGCAAAGATAACATCTGATGGAAAACGTAATCCACCTAATAATTGGGTTAGTTATAATTTTTCAAACTGTATTGTATTCTTAAAAAATACATTCTATTATATATATTATTATATAAACTATTTATTTATTAGCTAAGTGTATATGGTGGATCAGCATGGGAATGGAATGAACAAAGAGCACAATATTATTTTCACCAATTCAATAAAACGCAACCTGAATTAAATTATAATAATCCAACAGTAGTAGCAGAATTTTCTGTAAGTTATTTTTCTATTCTATTTTTTATATTACATTTACATTATATTATAAGTACAAAAATATATTTAATAGTACTTCATTAACTCTTAGGATATTTTAAGTCATTGGATAAAATTAGGAATAAGTGGATTTCGTTTAGCTAATATTCAATACTTAATTGAAGATCCAAATCTTCATGATGAATTTAGAAGTGTTATACCTACTGAAGCAGATAACTATAATTCTTTAGTACATGCTTATACAAGAGATCGTCCAGAAAATGTTAATATCTTAACAAAATGGCAAGAAAGAATTTATAATGAAACAGAAAATAAAGGGTTAGTTATTCTTCATGATATAGTATACATATAGTATACATATAAATATATATAATTTCGTTTCAAACAAAAATTTTTCCAGATTTTTTGCTCTTCAAGATGATATTGGTACTGACATGCTTGAAGTTTATAATGAAAAAAAAAGACTAATTGATATCCCACAAAATTCATTATTTCTCACAACTGCAGATAGTAGTATAAATGCCACAACCTTACAACGTGGTATTTCTCATTGGCTTAATTTCACTTCTTGGCCTGCTTGGGATGTAAGTTAATTTGAAATATTTATAAAATTTATATTATATTATATATTGTATATATTATATTATTTATTAGATCAATGGCAAAAAACATAATTTGAGAGAAAGAATGCCTGCAGATATAGCAGACAGTTTAACACTCATGATATTACTTTTACCTGGAACACCTGTGTTAAAATTGAATGATACTTTATCTGCAAAAGATGCCTTTGCAACTTTATCTAAAGCACGAGAAAGCTTAACATTCCTTTATGGAGAGACAATGCTCAAAACTATTAATGGAAGTGTATTTGTATACACAAGGTAATATAAGTATTTTCTTTTTTTTAATATTGATATTTTTTTTTTCATTCATACATTAAATCTGAATAATATATCTTTATAATCTTGTAATAACAACAACAACAACAATAACAACAATAACAACAACAACAATAATAAAGGAAACAATATTAACAAATTAATAAAAATTATATCTTTTAGAAATAAAATTAAGTAATTGAAATATTTATTTATGTTAAAAAGAGTTCAATCACAATTACTATTATACTAAATAATTATTTTAATTATGCTTTAATACTATATTTAATCTTTAAACATAATCTTCAAACAAAATTCATATACTATTGTATATATCTCACATTATTGACACGAATATAATTTACTAACCAAAGATCAATTTACCTTGTTCCACGCTTCCTTCTATGCAACGCAGAAGCTGGTGAGTTCTATTACTAACATATAGCATGAAACCTGTTTTCCGTAAAAGTAACTTCAAATATTAATGATTTTAATTAACAAATAATAAAATATTAATTTATCATTCATTTTTGAAAACTGAGTCAATCATTCTTTCTTATTATGCATGTAAAAGTATTGAATTAAAAATAAATATTATTTAGGTTAAAGAGCGGCAATCCTGGTTACTTAGTAGCGTATCAATCGGCAGAAGAACCTACTGTTGTGGACTTCTCTATAATACCACAAATTTCTGAAGAAGTTAGTGTAATTGCATATAGTCCTAATTATGTGCAAGATGGCGAAACAATAAGGTAATATTATTTCATAATTTTTATTTATTTAGATATTAAAAAATATTAAAAAATTATTTTATTATATATATAAATTTTAATAAAGCTTTTTTTTTTTACAGAACAAAATTACCTTCTAATAAGGTTCCTATATCGGCCAAAAGTACAATTGTTTTAACATTTGTTCCAAAAAATTAATTATGAGATAAAAAAACTTATAATTAATTAATAATAATCTCATGCTTACTATGTTTATATTATTATATATTATAGCATTATAAATAATTATGTATTGCTTTTATGAATAATATCATTAAATATGATGCATGATTTAAATATGAAAAAAAATATAGAAATTCTGATTAACCTATCATTTGTTATTTAAGAAAAGAATTTTTTTTTAGTCATAATCAAATTATATATAAATAATAATAAACAGTTTTACAATGTATATTTATTCAATATGAAGTTTATGTGGGTCTGTAAATCTTGCTGTAAGAATATAAAACAATGCAGGTAAAGGAACTAAAGCAAGCATTGCTGGATGAATACCAAAACCACGAAAAGTTGCTGCAGCCATTAAACCATATCCATATAAAAGCCAGTGACCTAAAATGACTATTGCATTTTTCATATCTGATACACAACTTAATAATAATGCTTTCATTGACTGAAAAAAAAAAAAAATTAATAATAAAAACATGAATTATATTAAATATTTAAAAATATAGTTAAATGTAAATAATAAAAAAAAATATTACCTGATTTAATTTAAGTGAAAAATGTGCTGCATTAGATAATACAGATAATATTATCGTTATATATGGAAATGAATAATCTGTAAAAATAATTATTAGAAATATAGAGATACATAATTTTTGTAATAATAATTAAATAATTTGTAAAATATATAATTTTTCAAATTGTTTCACTTACATATAAGACCACCACCAACTGCATGTAGTAATGCTAAAATAGGATAAAAATAAAGAGCAGCATAAATTGAAAATTTTCCTTGTCTTGGTAAAAATTTTTTGGCTACAATTGGTCTTATTATTAACATAATAGCTGTTCCTAAAGCATAAAAAATGAACACCATAGTGTACCTAAGAATTGAATAATTATATAATTATTTAATTTTTCAAATTGAATAAAGTTAAATAAATTGATTAAAAAATTACTAACAAAGGATAAACAGCTTCTTGTGTACAATGTAAAGTTTCTTCATAATTTGGACTAGGATTGTGTAATAATGTATACCAATCTGAAAGTTTCATAGCTTTACATGATCTAACTTTAAAACTACCTACAGGATCTGTCAATTGTAAAGTAATTAGAGATGCAGAAATAACTTCCAATAAAGCAGACAAATGTAATGCAATCACTTTCTTAGGTATATTACGCTGGTTAGATACCATATCAATACAAAACCAATGTAGTACCAATGCTACTAATGCCATAAATCCTAGATAAAGCCAATCATAAAGCATTGGTTCATCATCACAGGGTACACATATTGAAGAGGCATTTGCTCTAAATCCTCGAGGACATGCACCACAGTCACTCCAATTCCCATCTGACAATAATTCTCTTCCACAATATAACCCAGGACATCGTGTAAACAAATTTAAAGCATTTGACTTTGGTATAGAGCACATGAAGAATTAGATAAAAAAACAATATTTATTAATATTTCTGAAATTTATAACGCGTTTTTTTAAATTTCAAAATATACATTAACACACTTTATCTTTAACAACATAATATAAGTATTTAAAGGTTAAATATCGAATATAATAAATTATATTCCATATAATATAATGACATAATAATCTTATATTATATATATGTGTCGTCAATTTCAAAATTTATTATTTTGAATAATAAAAATGCACTATTTTTAAGAAAATACTTTGTTTTTAAAATTTAACAATATGTCATGATAACTTATAAAAGTTTGTAAACTATGAAGTATGTAACGATATTTGTCAATTATATATATTGTGGATCGTAATAACAAATATATATTAATACAAAATATAACAACAAATATAATATATAAAATAAGAAAATGATTTTATGCAAGCGCAAATAATTTAAAAAAAATATTAAAATTGTGAAATAAATAAAAATATATAATATATAAAATATAACTTTACACATACATATATATATATATATATTATATATATATTATAAATATTATAAATATAAAATTAATATATAATGCAACAATACATCAAAAGATTTTTTAAACAAATTTATAAATTATTTTCTATTATTTTTCTAACACAAAAAGTACCAACTATAAAATATATTATATATTATTATATAGTTATATTAAGCTATGTTCATAGAAATGGAAGCAATTGATACCGAATTATCAATATAAACAATAAATATCAATCAAAAAACATTAAAAAAGAATATAATTTTTAACCAATAGTTTTAAGTGATGTTAATAATGTAGTTATTTAATTGTAAATTTAAATGTTCCTAGTAAGAAAATGCAATAGTGCTATGGCAAACGATAAAGATTCGTAAAGTGGCGCAATCTAGGATATTCGCTGGTATTCGTGTTTGATCGGGAATCTCCGGCCGATGATTGTCGAGTGCACATTACTATTTTCAGGCACACAAGGCACCTCTTGACGGGTTTTCAATAAGTGAAGAGGGCGACGGTGCAAGGATCCTTTTTTCTTTTTAATTTAAATTTTACGTGCGGTAGATGCCGAAATTATAGTAACTTGTGTGCGCGTAATAAAACGTACGATGTTGGAAGACGTCTCGGCAGGACTTAGCGCCTGACGGTCTGTCGGTCGTTCCGGCAAAAATGAAAGAAGCTCGTCGGTCCGAGCAGCTGATGGCGGCCGAGTGCTGTTCGAGCCTCAGTGTCCCCCATCGCAACGTTTAAGTGAGTGTGTGCGTTTAGCTGCGCGAGCGGAGTGCGGCTACCGCGTGCGGAAGGAAGATAATTTTGTGGAAGATAGATTTCGCGCGACGAAAAACCGCTTGTAGACGAGCTACAAGCTATTTCGTAACGGTGCTTCTTTCGCGATTTGGTACCCGACACGCAGGCACGGTACGGTAAGCCTGCCAGCCGTTCACGGTCTCCGGCGCCGTGAATCAAATATTCGTTTGAACGGCAAAAGCCGAAGAACTGAGCCATAGACCAAATCATCGGTCGTGGTTTCAGGTAACGCGTAATCCACATACGATCGAGAAAAGACACGGTGCCGCTTCTGTGTTGCACGGTGTAGGTGGGAGATTCGACGTACGACGGGGCGTGCGTTCGCGTGTGACAACGCCTAACAAGCGATCGCGCCCCTTTTCTCAACCGATACAAAAACGAGCTGACAATTCTTCATTGAATTTTAATTGAACTGTGAACTTAATGGATATCTTCGATTGACAAATCTTGTCGATTAACACGTTGCTCTGTTACGCGGAAAAACTCGTGCTATGCACGCACTACTATCAATTTTCACCCCTCTCTACTTCAGGAACGTCTGAACCAGTAGGTTACCGTGTTCAGGTACACCACGTGCGCTTGGTAATCGTGTAGTGTTGCTTTATCCTTGTGTGTGTAGTGAGTTCATCTTCCTCGACGCGGAATGCGACCTCCTCGGGGTGGATGCAATCTTCTTTAGTCGCGTCCAACGCCGAAAAAGTGCAGCCGAGGCACGAAAGTGCCTCCAGCGTTCCACTTCCCTCCAGTTCTTACAGTGCCTCTGCTAATCCCAACATGTCGTCAGCGACTTTTGTGGACCGGATAGATCCCTTTGCCAAGAGATCTCTTAAGAAGAAATCCAAGAAATCACAGGGTTCATCTCGTTATCGAAACTCTCAAGATGTTGAACTTCAGCAATTACCACAGCTCAAAGGTTAGTTGTGATCTTATACTTTATTTATTCTTTACATATTCTTCACATTTTCATTACATGTGACAAAGATATATTGATAAGATTCATGAATGAGAATTAATAAATGTACTCATATTTTTTTTTATCATGATCTATTTAAATAATATTTATAAGTAAAGCATAAGCTATTCGCTTTATATCATCTGTAGATTTAAAGGTATAAAAGATACATGTGTAATTATGTTTACAATGAAAAGCAAAAAAGTTAATATATTTATAGTTTCAATTATTATCTTTCACATTATGATTAGTGTGAGATATAATACTATAATATTTATATATAAATGATATTACATAATAATATAAATACGTCTACTTAATTTAATATAAAGTTTCTGTGTTACAATCAAACGAATCTATGATATTGGTTGAAAATGCAAGTTATATATTCTTAGAACTTGTCATTTTATATTTTTAATATATCATATGTATTATATATATATATATTTTTTTCTTAAACCTTCTCATTATTATGAAGATAAATCTTAATTTATATATTATATTTGAAAATCAAATATTTTTGATATCAAGCAATTATTTTATATATATACAATTGACAAAATATTTTATTATAATTTTTAATATTGAGTAATTAATACATAAATAAATTATATTTTCTCATGATAAATAAAAATACTAAATGAATATAATTAATATTCATTATTTCAATATATTCTATTTTATTTATTTTTTATTTGATTCTTGTTTCTATTAATTGCATGATTAAACAATTACAAAATACTACATATTGCATATTGAAATAATTAAATTCTTCTTTTAGTTGGTATAAATTTTGCAAAAGGTATTAAAAATAAATAATATAATATAATGTTAGATAAAACATTAAATAATGCAAATTTAATATTTTTTTAGTAATTATATATTATTAAATTCGATATAAAGATAATATAAAATTGCTGTAGTTAACCTCAAAATAGCGATAAGTATGTTTGTTAAAAATATTTTTATTTCTTAAACATTTCATATAATTACTATACATAAGGTGATAGAAATCTTTATTTATCGAATATTTAAAAAGTAATAGCATTTAATTCTGTGAATACTTGTCTGGCGTACTTCGTATTGACGTATGTTCAGAAAATCGATGAGGAGCGGCAAAGCAGAGGTCAGTTCACGTTACTCGACCGATTTTCCTGCAATATAAATTTCGTGTACTGTCGATAGTCACAAAAGATAGAGAAATTTTATATCATATATAGTAAATTCTAGGAAACTTCAATTAGAAATGTTAATATTATCATAGTATAACTTTATATTATTTTATATAAATTGAAAATCAAAATTTATTGACACCATGTGGGTGTCATCTTACATCACGTATTTTTATATATTATTCTATCTAAGATTTTATTTCATCTAATTATATTATAAAAAATTATAATGTTAACTACAAAATTAATCACAAATTCTAACTCTACTCTTGTTGATTAGGCCGTTCCCCTGCTGTTCGTCCTTCAAATTACTCTTACATAACCTGTACAAGCTTATTATCTTCTGCAATTGGAAGTTACATATTGAATGAATTGTTGATTTTCAGAAAGTATCATTTAAATAATTTCAAAAAAATCCGTATATATATTTTAATTAATTGAAATGTATGCGATTTAATGTAAATCAGTCACTAGGAAATTCATGTTAAGTGTATTTTAGCTTAAAGGTTAGCTTTTAAAATGTCGGCGTTTATTAGAAGTGTTGCAAACAACGAAATTATGTTATTTCAAAAATGATTTCTTCTATAAATAAAAGATACAGATTAATAAAACATAAAAAAGGTAAAAATAAACTTTCACAATTTTCATCGATATAATTTATATTATGTTTATGTATCAATGTCGATGTAATTTTAATTCAACGAATTCACACTATTTTTGTAAGAAGATGCTTGAAAACAGTAGGTAGTGACCCATAAACTCATGGCACGTTCCAACGACGAGTGGTTATGCGAAATACAGGCATCCACCTTGCAGTAGGCAGTGTCGTTCACCTCTGCCAATAAAACGGCAGTAGTCCTTATAGTCTCTCCTTTTCTGTTACGCATTCACTAGCTCACTGTCTTCTCCGCTTTTCTCCTCCTCTTTACACTTGTTTCTATCTCTTTATTTCTACGCGGTTTCTCTTACCATCTCTTTCTTGCATGCCGCGTACATAACCTATATGCACGTGTTTTCCGCTCGAGTGTTGTATGCGTACGTGCTATGCGTTTACGTATCGATACACGCGATATCACATGTTTCACGGAAGAGTAATTTTCGGTTAAAGAACAAAAATCAAAATAAAAAATACATGCGTACAATTATCTGAGAGAAGATAATTTAATAGTCAATAAGATTAATTTATTTGGAAAACAAACAAATAGTCTTTATTAATTTAAAGTTATATGTGTTACCATTAAAGTTATCTACGTGGTACGTGTTATATCGCAATACTTTGTCAGTAAGATTGTAACCATAGTCCGGTTTCATGCTGAATTTATGTACTGCATAGAGTCTGTGGCAAAGACTAAAGCGGAGAAATATATTCAGAAATTATGTACTCAGGAGAAACTTGTGCCAGTGATTGCAGTATTTAAGAGCATCCTAGGAGTGTTGATATATACTCATTGTAAATATTTGTCAATGAAAAGTGCAGTTTTTATTCGTAATATTGGTATATATAGTTGTACGTAGGTAATATTGTGAAAAAGATTAATAGAAACATACATTCATCATCTTATAAACATTGTATTCTTCTTGTCAATAAAGATTCGAATTTAGATAATAATACAAAATAATAATCATCGAATAGATCGGAGAAGATATGAATTTTGCTTCCATACTGCAACCAACCTACGAATAAGACTTATTTAGAAATACGTAGGTGTGCAGCCAATGTGTCTACCTACGAGTTCGCGTTGTTCAACAGTCGAAGTATTTTAAAATTATAATCATTAAGGTATCTGGGCATATAAGAGAGAAATTTTTATTATACTTTCGTTTTCGAAATTTTTAAATGAATTAAATTAATTTTTATTGATCGAAAAATAGAGATGATTTTTATCGAAATCTTGATAAATTTTCTAAATCTATATAAACTTTCTAAACCTATTAAAATATATGACCTTTAGAAAAGTTTCTTTATATTTTAATTACGAGTTATTTTGTGTAAATATTCTTTTGTGCATCAAGAATTGTGTAAGTCTTTCAATTTAACTCGTGACAAATCAACGAAATGAAAATAGATTCGCTTATTGATTTATATGTATTTATGTATTTATTTACAAACATAATTTGGCTCATACATCAACCGTATTATATTAAATTAAGATTCGTGTATATGAATAATATATACATAAAAACATTTAAATCTGAGTTAAATTGAAAAACATCAATGTGTCTACAGGTCATGAATCGAAGCAATGACGTTCGGAGAACGCATATGTTTAGATCACGTGATATATTCGTTCATCGGAGAAATGTCTAGCAATGTCCGTTCATTCCGTACTGTCAGGCTGTTACAACATCGCCAAACGATCGTGGTAATCTTCTGTTGACAGATAAGAAGCCACAGATTTATCGCCGAGTAGAAAACACGCCATTCGTTCTTCATTTCATCGTGTCACGTACATATAAATGTTTATCATTGATTTCAACTGATATTTTTTTCTGCAATTCTGTTGACCGTAACATTTTATCTGAAAATATCTGATTGAAAAACGATATATATAATCAATATCACAGTGGGTGTTTATAATCTATTCACCGATGTTAGAATGTTAGATCAGCAAGCAAATAGACAGTCAAATAGTTAGAACATATAAGAGATCGCGAGCTGTTGCGAAATCTCTTTAAGCTCGATGACGCGACTAGGGTATTACTTGTTATTAGGCCCTCTAGCAGGCTAATCGGGGTTCAAGCGATGAATACACACGCGAGTCACCTAGCGGATTCTCGTTGCGGCACGCGTGTGCCCTCGAGAACAACGATGGAGTCGCCAATGGCCAACGTTTTTCCACTTGTCGCGCACAAAATTGGACTAATTTCGTACACTTCCGGTTTCCTGGGGGGGTTCTCACGGATTCTGACGCCCTGTCTATCGTTCGATTTAACGTTTACGCTTTCTTCCTTCGACGTGGCGAAACTCGATTTGCATCATTCAGTAAACCAATGGAACTTTTATGCTTCGAAACTTATTTGAAACAGTACTGTATTTTTATTATCGATTATCGACGAGCATTTGTCATTTTTCATTATAGTTTCTTCAATACAATTTAGTTCTATAGATTTGCAATAAATTGATCCACCTTGTTTCCGATCATATTCAAAGTTTCGAATCTCGTTTTGTGCAGACGAAATAAAAATCATGCATTAACTTTATTATAAACGGACTTGCTCTTCTCCATAAGTTTCAAAGAAATAAAGAGTTCAATTACAAAGGTTAACGAATCTAGTTATTATAAATTTTTCAGCGAATTTTTTCAAAAGATTTTTCTGAAAAGAAATATTTCAAATTGTTTCTTGGAAAATGCGTTATATTTTTGAAAAACATTTCTTAATATCGATTTTGTCAATCTTGTTTTTAAACGTTCGTAATAAAATCTTGTTCAAGCTTTCCACATAATTCTTCACGACAGGTTTTCACTTCTACGTAACACAAAACAAATATAATCTGCATGAACAATCAGTCGTTTAATAAAATTTCAGTTAAATTAAATATTTGAATGAAGATTCAAAATAGGACGAAACAATTCTTTAAAAATATATTGATAGATCACGGTTAACAGATTTTCAGAATCACGCGTGATTTGCCGTTTTCAAACATTGTTGTCCACTGAGCCATAAATTCGAGTACGCGATTCGCCTAATTGACGGCGCCATTGATCGCTACGGTCACTGTCAAGATCATCGTGGTGCAGGAGGATGATAAAGCAGTTTTCCGGCCGATGAGAGTGGGCGAGCTTGCTCCGTGCACGGCGTCGATCGTTAAGCTGCGTTTACACCGTAAACGCGGTTCGTTTGCCTAACGTCTTAACGTGGATTTTATTTGCTTGTTTCAGATTCTTCTCTCTCTCTTTCTCTTTGTCCCCTGTCCCTTTCTTTTATTCTGTTTTTCTCCTTTGTTTATTTTATAACGCGCAACATTTGAATCGCATAGATAAAAAAAAGAAAAGACGATATATAGTATAATTTGAACACATATTTGAGTGATGCATTTAAGCTTTTAATTATCGTAGGCGTGTTTTTTCATGCTGCCTGTTATCTCCTCTCTACCACATATTTACTATATTTTTTTTTTGTTTCTTATTTTTTTTTTTTTATTATTTCCTTTTTTTTATTTATATCGATGACAGATGTTGGAGAAGAATTTTACAAATGGTATTGTTTACGAATAATGAAAGGCAGTTTTCATTCGAATACAAAAATGTAAGAAATGCAATGAAGTTGTCAATATGAAAATGCCATGACGCTTATGGTGCACAGAGAGCAATGAAAAGCTTTCAAGATCAATTATATTTGTTTCCGTATATGAGATAAGTAATAAAGCTACGCTTAAATATATATAGGCATATTTTGTATCACAAATTGAAAATAAGAATGCAATAAATATTAGTTCCTGTTTCTAAAATACACAAACCACTTTTAAAGTCTACGAGCATGAATTATACGCAAGACAAGGTTTAAGCTCTTCGAGAATAAACTTGAATATATCATATTTACTACGATATTTTTTTTTCTTTTTTTTTTTTTTTTTTTTTACGTGACAAATAAATGCGCGAGACTCGGTGTGGATTGGGATTCGAACGTAACGATATTGAATATCGACGTAAACCAGTCTTGGAGGCCATTTCGAACACCTGTTATTCGATTAAGAGGCTGTTGTACCTCGAACGTAAAACGTTCTCGAATTCTCATCTGTTTGTCTCCTTTCCTCTTAATCTTGAATCATAAAACACGCTCATAAATTTTTTCCTTTTGAGTCCGTTCTTGTACATCGATAACTCCGCTTCCTTCGTGCACATTGTTCTTCATAAATACTAAATTCCTTTTAACCTCGTTCGAATATCTGGAGCAGTCCCATACCTTCGGTTTTACCTCTCCATATTATATGATCGGTATTTGCATTTTGGTTCGCACCATTTTATCCCCGTTTCCTTCGAAAAATTCAAGATTTTCGAGTAAAATGCAGATACGGCCACGTAATACCGATCAATCTCGATGATACGCTCGTTGTCGGCAATCTAAAACAATTTGCATCGAGTTTATGCGAGAGTATCTATGCATCTCCAATCTTTCGCAATAATTATGTTAATAGAATGATTTACGTCTCTCTCTCGCCTTTGCCTTCTTCTTTCTTTTTTGTTTCGGTCGGTAAACGCTCGAAAGAATATTCCGGAATGCATTTCTGGCATTGACATTGACGAGAGATATAAAATAGACTGTCGCTAATAACAGAGAAGAGAGGGGAATAGTATCGTGCGAAAAGCGACGAGTGCATCCACGAGGGGGTATCGAGGAGAGGAACGCGTGAATAGAGAGACGACGAATGGTGTCGCGGCGCTTAACGTTCTTTGCCATTCCGCTAATTGGACTCGATTCGTTCGACATTCTATGCGCGTGTTTTTATATTTTTGACGGACTGCTCATTGTGTGGCAAAATTTTGGTTAGAATTGGATCGTGACGATTAACGTATATTTATTTATTATTAGAATAAAATGGAATAAAAGATTCTTTCGAGAAAAAGGATTATTTGTTCGTATATTTTTTATTTCACAAAAAAATAAAAAACATTGATGTAAAAATATTCTTGTAAATATTTTTGTATTCTTGTCTTGTTGAAAAACTGGTTTAGAATAGAAAATCGAAATAATTATTCGATTTATTCCTTCTATTCCTTTTATCAATTTGATTCATTCGTATGCACAAGCATTTGCACTATTCTTGCATCATCCTTTCTCGATCGACACAGAATCATCTTCGTTTTATTGATATTATCAACGAGTCGCGAGATACAAAACTTTGTACAAATAGATTTAAAAAAAACAAATTGTATGTGTCTATATTTATAGTTAAAAAGCGAAAACGATTGCATCGGTAATTTATAAAGAATCGCAATAGTACGTGGCCAAAGATTTGAAAAATTTACCCAAATACATATTTGTTCAAGACTTGATCGGACAAGAGTTAAGTTTTTACTTTTGATCTTTCCCTTTGATCAAATTAAAATGTACTCGAAACAATACGACGATGTACGTAGACAGATGATTGAAAATTAACGCCATGTCAATGACTTGAAATTCTTGGGTACATAGAAATACGTAAATGTGGATAGAGTACATAGAGTAAAGATCGATAGAAGAGTATCGTTTGAACGTGCATAAGAGTAGATATGCAGAGGAAGCGGAAAGAAAATCCTGGTGACGGAGAAACGGTCAGAGCACGGTGACCTGACGGTGAGTCATTGTCGAGGTCAAGCCGATATCCAACAGTTGTTGGTCGAGTTGGAGTGCAGTTGCAACTGCACGCTCGTCGACTTAACTCGGAGTCGGTGTAGGCAGAATCTCTATTCATGTTTATACACAATCGTCAGCAAAATCTCACGTTTAAAGAGGATGATGAAAGAAAAAGAGAAAGAGACAGGAAGTGCATAGAATTTTTAATCGCGTATATTTTGACCTTCAATTTTTATCCTTGATTTCGTTCTTTGGTGTTTGTCTCGAAAGAATCAAACTTGATTATCATTTTCGCCATTTTATTTTATTGTATTGTTTATCGAATTATCTTGTCAGTTACTCGAGTATTCTCTTGACAATAAAAAATTAAGTAAATTATCGCTCGTGTCGATTGTCTTGATTTCTACATTTCGTCGTTCCATTTCTCGAAATATTGTAATAATGTAAAAACGATAGTAAAGGGAAGCAATTAAAAATCTGTTAGCAACTCGTATTCACGAACAAAGACGGGATGCAGGCGCTAATTATGTTCCTCGAGGGACTAACGACACGCGTGATTCACGGCGGAAAATCATCGAGCGTCGTTAAGTAATCTTCAGTTAATACGAATTATCGCTTTCATCTTTTTTCGTAAATTATCCGTGAACACGCGCGACCGATTTGCAAAATTGAGAAATAAATCTCGATCCTTGAACGATTTATCGAGCCTTTGTCTCGATTCAAGGATTAAAGGCTTCATCCGTGGCGATGAACCGGTCTGCATCTGAAACCATATTAAAACGAAGCGGAATAATAGATGGAGAAGATCGTCCGATAGATCTTGGCGGTAGTTTACGAGCATGCACAACCGATTTACGTTCCTCGAGCTCGTAAATCCCTTCCTCCGAGTAGAGGGCGCTGACTGGCCAGGGGCAAGGTGATTCTCGATCGTGTCCTTGCGTAATAATAACCTGTATCTTGGAATAATTCAAATAAGTTCTGTATACGTGCTTTTTATATGTACTCTGAATAGGATTAAACCGAGTTCTACATCGAAAAAGTTGGCAAGAAATTTAATTGGTATTAAATAGAGTACAAGAGGATCACTAAAGCGGTGTAAATGTAGATGTGCCGGTGCTGAGTAATTGGAACACGAAACGAGTTCATTGAATACATTAGAAGGAAATACAATTGTGCCCCGAGAACTCGACTCGTAGACATCAAACGTAATCGTTTCCAAGATGTTTGTTGATCACGATCAAAATGCTGATTGAAGTTGGTCCAACTCGAGATTCGACTTCCATATTCTTTCTCTTTTTTTCTTCTTCTTTTTTTTTAATTTCTTTTCCTTTATTACTGATCGAATCAAAAGAACGGCGATTTTTATCGCGAGAATGGATCTTTCACGCGTAATTCAGTTCTCGATCCTTCGTGAAATCGAACCATACGTAGATCCGATAGTTCGTTTCTTCCGTAATCACAGCCCATTGTAGCGGTCCTCCTTGGAAGCAGTCCATCTGTGAAACACTATTCACAGAGAGGATCGAGACCTTTTTCCTTAATCAAAGATTGGATTCGATCCAAGTCTATCGGCCGAGCAACATGCTCAACTCGGAAAAACCTAGTAGAACTAACCATGGGGTCAAGGATCCTTTTCTTTCCTATAATTGTAAAAAAATTTAAGAAAAATCGCGTGGTCAAACACCTAATTCTTAACAATACAATTATGAAATCGATGAAATCCTTGAGATTTCTCATTTTTAACGGCCATTTGTTAATTTCCTTTGTAATGAAAATCGTTTTTGTGCGCGTGTTTGTATCAAAGCAGTTCAAATCACTTTTTCAAGTTCGAATTTCAGCGAATGAATTATTTTATTATTTTTTTATTACGTTATTTCGTAAAAATCGTTAAAATTTTCATCGGTATCTCGTTAAATGTGACTATTACGAGACATAAGAAGCGATAACGCGTCGATAACGAGACACTAGTAACTTTATTATCTCGGTGAAGAGTATCGAAAATCTTTGGTATAAAATAAACCGTTGTGATAAGAAACTGATACCTCACTGATTACGCGATATCATCGTAAATTCAATTACTGTAGCTAACCGCTATCTAGTCGGCATCTACACGAACTTTTTGTCTCGAAGGATAGGAAATTTTAATTAGTATTTCGTTCGCGTTCCAAAGTAAATCGGTTAAATCGTTCGGAGTCTTAATGTTTCGATACTCGTTAATTAATCACCTCGTGATATCTTTCCTTTAGAATATCTCTTTACGAGCATCGTACGACGAGGTGAATAATGTTCTATCGTGGAACCGCAGATTACCGTGTTCGTCATATGAAAACGATAAACTATATGTTAAGTTTCTTTTATTTTATATAACATTATACAATACGTATTCACAAAAATGATTGAAAAAGAAAGCAAATTTCTAAGTCCTTGTTTCGTAATGTTTTGATGTATTCAAAGGATTATGTAATCGAAGAGAAAGAGCAATGTCTTAACAGTGATGTTACGACAACGGGAGGGACACTTCCTTCAACAAGGCGCACCATGATCGGAAAGAGAAAGAGAGAGAGAGCATTACACCTTTACGATTATGCAGCAAATGCGATTATCGCGGTTGACCGTTCTTCGAAGAATAACATCAAAAGGGATACAGAAATACAGAGTTCGACCGGTTTAAAATGATTTCACCTTGATTCGTATCGATATTATTACCTTTAAAGAGAAGTATACGGGAATACAAGAGGAATAAAAGTGGATAGAGTTGTCTCGAAGTAAATTTTTATAAAAATACGTGGTATGACGCAACTATCGATCAATTTCGTAACTTTAGTAATTTTTTTTCTGGGCAACAAGAAAGTACTATTGTATACTTTTATTCGTCATGAATTGAGCTGTCGTAGAAAAACGTGCTTCTTTCCAGCCATGTTTTACATGTTTTAAAAAATCATAACATGTCTAAATTATTATTCTGAATACTTCGTCGTCGGGATAAACGTGCTCAAAGATTGTTCAAGCCTCCTTTAATCAGGAATTTCAACGAAACTTGGAACGTTGGAACTTTTATCAAAAAGAGAAAAAAATAAAGTTAAAAAGGTATTAATTAAACAATATCCCGGAAAATATTGAAGTCGGTGAACGAAATTAATATATATAATCGACAACCGAGGATGAAACGATGCTCGTTAAACGGAAAACGAGACGACAATCGTGTTCGACGTTCCTTCATTATATTATCATCGTCCTTACGAACAATTATCGGGAGTAGATCGTAGCCAATAATGAATCTGAATGAGGATCGTTCGATTGTTACATCAAGAAATTACGTGTCGCGTTTACGCTACCGCAGACGATGGTTAATTGTCCTCGAGAAAAAAGTGGAGAGGAGGAGGAGGAGGAGGAGGAGGAAGAGGAGGAGAAAAGAAGGCTGGAAGGGAGAAGAAGCGTTGATAGAGGAGAATCTTAATAGAGTGATCGACGCCACGTTGCACGCCACGTTCCTCGATCCCGTTTCTCAGAATCGTCGTGGCCAAGCCTCGTTGATTCTCGCCTGTTAACTTTGTCGTTGCTTTTCTAATTAAAGAAGGTCAGGGATTCCCTTCGCGCCGACGATCTTTGAGGGGAAAAAAAAAAGAAGACGGAGGTTTGCGAAATTCTTTGTTCTTATCTTTCAACGATGCCTTTCAACCACTGTTGTCTATCGCCGTTGCGAGACACCTTTCTCGAGACAAGGCATTTCCGTATTTTATATTTTTTTTTTCGCGTGTTAAATGAAACTATGAAATTCACTTGAATTTTCCATAACATAACAGATTACTATTTGGATTATCACGAGTGAAAAATTTTTGTTTCGAAAGGAATGTAACTTGCACCGTATGAAAAAATGTCAAATCTCTACATACTCGCAACTTCAGTTAGTTTCACTTTCTTCTTTAAGAGATAAGTTAGCAAACTTTGACTTCTATATATATATATCATGATCCAACAGAATTAACAAGCAATACAAACAATTTCCCAGGAGAAGAAGTTTCTAGAAGTAGGTGAAACTCGATATCCAGCGAAGGAACGACGGTTACCGATGGAATTCACCAAATCCATATATGTATAATCCAAAGTAAACTCTGGCGGTCTTTAAACAGGTCGCAGAACGGATTGGAAAAATTATTTTCCATCCGTATCTATTCGCAAGAGATCACGTATCGCGCAAACGAGACAGTTAGTTAACTGTGCCGAAGCAATAAAGTGCCGGCAAAGGCAGATCCTGGCGGGGGGGTTGAATCGCGGAATCGATCGAGGAACGTGTAGCGTACCGAGCGCAGGACGCACAGTTGACATCATCAGAACGTCGACCTTTCTGAACGATCTCGGATACGGTCTCGCGTTACATCGTCTCGTTCTGCTAATGAGAATTACGCAACTGCACGCATCAAATCCGGCTGGCGCATTCTCGCGTACCGGAATCACTTTCCGGAGTGGCTCTCCCCGTCCGCGGTGTACCAGAGGATCGAGTTCCCTCGGATTGACACGGAGAAAGCCGATAGGAGGAAACAATATCGCTCAAAGACGCGTCAATCTTTTTTCATCTTTAACCTGAAAGTATAATAAGTATTATAGATACACTATAAATACGTGTTAATTTTGTTTCATTGATTTTTAATAACTTTTAATATCACTTTGTTTCCATGTATTCGTAAAACGATAAGGAAAAAAAAGATGAAACAAAGAGATGATATGCACAATATGTAAAAAACATACGCGTATATAAATTGATCGGTGAGTGATGGGGAGAAAAATCGAAAATGCGAAAATGGTAAAAAGTGGGAAGAAGGATAGAGAATCAAATCAGAGATTCACCGATATACGTGTTTATTGGAAGGAGAGGTGGAAAATGGGAGAACGAATGGAAAGACAGAAGGAGGATGAAAGGCGAAAGGAGAGGGAGAGAGGGAGAGAAAGAGAGAGAAGAGCCGGGCCACCCAACGAATCCCCAGAGAAGCGACGGCGGTGGGAGTATTGATCCGGAATGCCGGCGACCGGCTGCCTCGAACGCTCTCCTTTACCTTCTCTCCCCCTATCTCTATCTCTTTTCCTTCCTTCCTTCCTTCCTTTCTTCCTTTCTTCCTATGTACACCGACTTTTCTTTCTATCCTTTCCTTCTTCCTTCTTCCTCTTCGTTTAGTCCAAGTATTCGCATCCAACCTTCACTCCATCCCTGAAACCATAACTAAACCACGAATTACTTCGTTTGCCTCTTGCTTCGTCTTCGATTTCAGATCTAGATCTGATTTCAGATCATCCATCCTCTGATTTCACGCCGCCCTTTCCATTCGAGAATATTAAAACAACACCCCAAGAGATTGCCTTCTGTTTCTTCCTCTCTCGATCATCGCTGCTCATGACACTTTGCTTTTTCTCGGCATCCGATTCTTGAACGTTTGTTCCTTCGCTTTGTTCCCCATCCCTCTATTTTAGCCTCCTCGGCACGGAAGTAGTCTCCGTACCGAATCTGCGTGTTTATGGCAGTTCCAGAATAGTTTTTGAATCGCCACAACTGATGCCATTTTCGACTAAAACATTGCTTTTAAGCGTGCTTTAACATTTTGTGATTTGTCTCTATAGTGTTTGTACATCGCTTTAGCAATTACATGTTTTTGTGTTTTCGGTTTTGCGTTTACGAATTAATCCAGAGAGGAACGATTGTTTCAACATTTCCGCAAATGTTTCTACTAGATTGTAGTGCGTTTAAGCGAATAATGTAAAATGGCCCTTAAACAAATTTTTGTAATTTAAAATTGTTTGATTCGTGTTAATTCGAATTTGGATAAATTTATTTATTTATTTTTATTTTTTTCGTTTGTAAATAAAATATTCGCGTTCGAATTGGGGAATTATGTTATAGTATTCGGTGACAATCGTTAAAGGGGAGAAGACGAGGATCGAGTATATGGATCGTCTTCGGTATTCCTTTAACGTTCTTTTCTTTTGTTCCGTGACCTACGATCTCCTTTGTTCCTTTACCTTGGTGAACTTTGAGTAAGAAGCAACAGAGTTAGATGAAGTAAGAACCGGTTGTACACACGTGACATGATTTCAAGACCGTCTTCTTTTCTTGTTTGGTTTTCTTTGATTTTTGCTTTTTATCGAGACACATTTCGTACAACACTCATACCACGTTGATGGACATTAAAACGATCGTTTTTTGATTTATCGATAAATTAAGTTTCCATTCTTGATTTTCAATGAAAAAATAAAAAGAAAAGCATAGAACCAGATCGTTTTTATACTCGGTTCGTGGTCCATTCGTTACATCAAAGAATCGTGCGCGGTGGGCGAATAGTCGTAAAAGCAACGTTCATGTTGCAAGGCCACGAACGTATAGTACGGCAAGAGTATGTGAAAGTACCCCGAGTTATGAATGAAATTATAAATACATACATGCTAGATGATCGTGCACGTAATTCGGCGACGCATAATTCTAACTTTGGAACCTTTGGCACCAATTATTTTCACACTTTGAATTTTCTACCACATTCTTAATTTTTTTTTTTTTTTAAGATTAATTTTTAATTTTTAAGATTATCAGATAAAACTTCTCACAATCTTATTACTTATGAAAATGATTATTAGGTTTCAAGGATAAAAATATTACAATTAAAAAAAATTAGAAATTTGATTCCAAATTAAAAAAAAATTATTCACGATAAAATAAGATTGTTTCCAAAACAATGATAGATATTTTCATTTAATCTAGAGCAAGAGGCCCGTGACCCTGGTTTGTACGAATCTCTGTTAATAACGGATAATAAGATCGCACTTCCGACATGCGACATGACACGGCCGCGTGCCGAAGTCATCGTGGCGCTGCCGAAATCCTAATTATATTTTGGACGAATCACAAACCGTTGATTCTGGGCACGGTGTCAATTCTTCAAAGAGACACGGATGTCGTCATTCGTGACGCTCGATAATCTTGACGATTTTCTTCCTTCTACTGATCTTCCTTTTCTTTTTCCTATTGCTTTACAAAAGCATACTTTTGGTGCGCTATCGCTATCATATTCATATGTATCGCATAGATTGGAAAAGAGAAGAGGAGGGCAATCGCATAATTCGATAAATTTATTAATATGATAGAAAGCAAAATTACTTGAATCCATTCCCTGAAAATAATTATTATGTGCAAGCAGCGCACATCGATAAAGCAAAACCAATTAATCGTGATTGAGGTTCGACGAACGATAGAGACAGGAATGAAGAAGCGCTTCCGATTATTTTCGTCTGTCCGGCAATTCCACGGCAGTCGGCGTGTATATACCATTGCTCTCTAGAAAAGTTTCCTGTTTTTAATTACGCCGAGAATGCCTGCCAGTGGAACGGTCGGCGTTTGCCGAGGCCGAAAATAAATGAAACGAAATAATCGAGGTCTTCTTTCTTGTCGTGGCTGCGGATGGAAATATACGAAATTATCGAAGCTGCCCGCTTACATAAAGAAAACAACAATTATTAGTTCGCGACTCATTGACTGACTTGAAAATAAACAAACTCTCTTGCACGAGTACTTTTCTTCGCTCTCCAGCCACCTTTATATCTATCTCTTTTTCATTGCTTTTTTTTTTCCTTCAATGGAACCTGTCGAGGTTTCTATACATATTATGACAAAAAATAAGAAGAAAAAAATATACACAATTTTGTATACTACAGTCAAAACTAGTAATATTTTTAAAAAATTTATCAATGAAATATTAATTCACAACGTGATCAAATGTCGAATCGGCAAGTTACTAGTCGCGCCAAACTAATTCTATGTTTTCATCTTCTTTTTTCGTCATATCAAAAACATCGGTCGCGTTGTACAACTACTACCCGCGTTACTTAAATGTTCGCAAGGTCGCATAACCGGAATATTCAGCTGACGATTTCACTTATACTTTATACGCTACGCGTTCGCAATAAGTAGATTGTAATTGATTATGTTATATCCATGTTCATCATCCGAGAATCGTAGACAATTTCCAATGGAAATTTTGACTTGAACCAAATTCGTATTTTCGTATTCTCTATATTTTATCGAAAAATCATCAATATATTCTCTTTTATTTACAGCAATAAAGATCACCTGTTACGCACAGGCTGTGATCATGAAAATATACGTTTCAAATCAGTGTATCTCAATCTCTGGAGTATAATATATAAGTGTGTAATTATCACGATTATATCGTAAAAAATTTAATTAAAATTTATACTATTTTAATTGTACATTCTGATCATATATATACATTCTTTTTTTTTTCAATTGTATGTATGTAATTGAGAGAAATATTAAATATAGTTTTCCTATTGGAAATCGAGAGTAATATTCGAAGCTCATAGATTGTGCATCAAAAGTCACCTATCAACCTGTTCACTTTAACGATATTCTAATATTGTGATTGCCCCAAAATTTTATTTATTTATCGTGTATTCATATAATATATCAGTTATATCTTCGCTCTTATACACAGTGAAATACAATGCAATTATGTAAACTGGTGAAATCGAGACAATATAAATAAGGCCAGGTTAATTGAAGACAGTAACATTATTAAATAAAAGCTTACATAGCTGTGTCGTGACATTTGTTTTCTGATTAACAATAACAATTAAGACGATCTCTGCCATAGTATGTTTTAATAACTTATATATTATTCCGTCTCGTTATGATCATGCGTGCGCATGAAATTTTTATACAACTTAGTTAGTCTTGTAATTCCTTGTATTTGCCTGTGAACATCATTCTAACGGTTGAAAAGGTTTTACTCCTGTTTCTTTTTATCCCCTCTTTGTGCGTTGTAGCTTTCTTCTTTTTATTTCCCTTTATTCTTTTTCTTCTTCTCATTTTGCTTTTTACCATCTGCTATCCACATTTTTCCATTGAGTCGAACGAAAGTACACCGTTAATTCGTTTTGTCCTGTGCTCTGGATCGTTTTCAATTACTTGACAATCTTCTTGACATAAGAATCTTGATGGATGGTCAAGCATGAAATAATCGAATAGCGATAGAATTTGAAGTACGAACTTTTTTTTTAAATGATACATTTTTGCGTTTGAATATCAGATTATTTTGTTATATCTATTAATGTTATATCTTTGTTATATAAATAATATAAATAATAAAGTTAGTTATTAGAATATTATTTATATATTAAAAGTAGAAAGAAAAAATAATACATATAATAATCATTTAAAAATCTTTTTATAAAATAAAAAAATTATAAAGAAGATCCGTTAATATAATACAATACAATATTTGTAAATCAATTGTCCTAAATGGATATTGTTAAATTAATTTGTCTTTGATTGTTTCGAGGATTACAGATTCCGTAATAAACGGATATAGAGTATCACATCGCGGAAGTTCACTTTAATAAGCAAATAGCGACATTGATTTAACATCACGGCCTTCTACGTTAATTATCTTATTTGATAGCACAATCTAGAATTTAAAAGCTGCAAGAATACATTATATATTATATTTATATGTTATTCATCGTTAATTTTTAATTTTCGGTTCGATATATCTTTTTGTTCTAACTTATAATGTAAATCATAAAATGCTATACCGGGAATGCACATATAAAATATTTCATAACATACAATATGAATTTACCATTCTGTTTCAATCTCATTCATGGATTATAATATAATTTTCAATTTTTCAGTGATAAAAATAAAAAAAAGCTAGAGAAGATTCTGGAGAAAATCTTCTTAATTTGTCGCGACAAATATTATTTTTTTATTATAAAGAGCTATAAGAAAAATCAAAATAAGAATAGGGATGCTATTATCTAAATAAATCAATATAAACGAAAAAAGATAGAAACCAAAGAAGAAATGAATAGAAAGTGAGATTAATGGATGGATGGAAAAAGAGAAAAGCTAGAAAAAACAATCTTCTGTGCTTTCTAATTCTTATCTTTCTTTTCTATCAATAAATGGAAACTCCATCTAATTTCATTCAATTCTTTATCAAGTAGACATGCTGATAATAATTTATAATTTAACAACTATTTTATCATTACAAAACATGATCATGATGAGATCATATCATTTCTGTTAATACATTCTTTTTCTAATCTTTTTTCAAAATCGAATATCAACGCAATTTTCCATGTTAAAGAAAGATATTTTTCTATTCATTAATTTTTCTTTGAATATCGATTTATGTTTCTTCATTATGATCGCATATTAATTATATATGACCATAAATTAGGTCATAACTTTATTACTATCGTTAAATAAAATATTACTATTTCTTATGTAGTTGATAGAAATCAATTTTTTTCAGGTTAAAAATTAGCTATGATTAAAAAATGTTTTTTAGTATATTATTAGATAAGATTAAATTGATAAATACTAGCTATCAGATCCACGAATTGTATTTTATGTTTTTTAACAAAAATACTGTGTGAATCAGAATTATTATAGATATTTTAAAAATAACCATTAATTTAATTACGAGACAAACGAATCTTCAAGGTAGAGTAAATTAGTAAGAACCATTTAAATCAATAAACGAGTAATTAATGGTCAGAGTTGAAGTATAAAATCAACTACAATAAAGCAAAAATTTTATAATGAATTCCTTGTGATCAAACGAAAAAAATTAATAGAAATTAAAATAAAAAATTTCTAAAAAAACTTCTGCCAAAATCAGGAACATTCAAAGCTAATGATTTAAGATTCTTCTTCAATATTATATCAATAGAATAACTGCATTGTCTAGATCAATCACTTCATATCGTTTCATCATATAAACATTGTATTATTATCAAACAATTGTTATAATAATTATATTTTTATTGTTTTATTTCATTAGTGATTTTATATTTGATACATCTATGTAAAAAAAATTGAATATATTTTATATAAAAAAAATAACATCTAATTTTTTTTTTAAAAGCGATAGAGAAATTATCGTAACACATGAATGTTCTTAAAAGAAATTTATTACTTCTGTTTACAGTGTTGCCAATATAATTAAATATACGTCGCATGGTGCGCGCGTGTCGTTTAAATCATAACCTCACTTGACATAACCTCAACTAAAATGTCGAACAATTTGCCGGTATAAAATAAAATAGAAAAATTTCTATAATTGTATATTTATTTATAAATAACAAAAAGTATATTGAATGAATCTCAATGTAATTATTTTTTTTTTATATTTTTTTATTTATTTTTTTCATTTAAATATATATTTTTTAAATCATAAATATTTATAATAAAAAGTTAAAATTTAAAAAAGATGTTAATTTGTTTATTTAAAAAAAATAAAAAAATGATTTGAAAGATATTATATTTTTCATCAATCATTTAAATCAACTTGAAAAAAATAAATCTAATCTAGCGTGTTTCGATTTTTATTTGATTGAAATGCTCGAAATTGGTTCCGAGGATATATTAGAGTCTATAAACAAATGAAAAATGACTTTTCACGATCTACTGATTCCGTTATATTGATGAAAATTGATGCGTTTCGAACGAATGTTACGAACTACAAAATTAGTAATTGAATTACTAATGGATTAATGATAAAATTTAATTTAACAGATTATAGCATATGTAACAATATAATTAACCCAGAAAATTTTTATGAAAAATATATTACATTGAATTTAAAAATCATTATTGAAATGTTACAGATGTCACACCATCAGAGCAAGAAGATTTATTCATCCGAAAACTTCGGCAATGTTGTGTGACCTTTGATTTTATGGATCCTATGGCGGATCTTAAAGGAAAAGAAATTAAACGTAGTACACTCAATGAATTGGTTGAATACATTACAGCTGGACGAGGTGTTCTCACAGAACCTGTATATCCTGAAATCATAAAAATGGTAAATATAAAGATATGGTATAATATAAAAATATATATATTTATATATATATTTATATATATAAATATATAATATATATATAATAATATATATAAATATATATATATATATAAATATATTTATAAGTTAATTCATAAAAATATTTTCATTGTATATTAATGTTTTTTTTTTTTTTAGATTTCTGCAAATTTGTTTCGCACATTACCACCTAGTGAAACTCCAGATTTTGATCCAGAAGAAGATGATCCAACATTGGAGGCAAGCTGGCCCCATCTGCAGTTGGTTTATGAATTCTTTTTACGCTTTCTTGAATCTTCAGATTTCCAACCTACAATTGGCAAAAAAGTTATTGACCAAAAATTTGTTTTACAGGTATAATTTGTAATTTAAATTAATTTAAAGTAATATTTTTATATAAAATAATATAAAATCTATATAAAATCATATAAAATCTTTATTTAATATATAATAATATCTAATATATTTGTTAATGTTTATAGTTACTGGAATTGTTTGATTCAGAGGATCCTAGGGAAAGAGATTTTTTGAAAACTGTTTTGCATCGTATTTATGGGAAGTTCCTTGGTCTTAGAGCCTTCATACGCAAACAAATCAGTAACATTTTCTTGAGGTATATCTATAAATTAACGAAATTCAAGTAATTTAAAATATACATATTTGTACAATTGTGTATACAATAAAAGTTTTTATTTAATTGATTATTTTTATAGGTTTGTATATGAAACAGAGCATTTCAATGGAGTTGGTGAACTTCTTGAAATTTTGGGTAGCATTATAAATGGATTTGCTCTTCCTTTAAAAGTTGAGCACAAGCAGTTCTTAGTTAAGGTAAAAAAAAATATAAAAATATTAAATCTCAAAAATATATTTTAAAATTTGATTTATCTTTTTTTATGTTGTTTCAGGTGCTGCTACCATTGCATAAAGTAAAGTGCTTATCATTATATCATGCACAATTAGCTTATTGTGTAGTACAATTTCTTGAAAAGGATGCGACCCTAACAGAGCCTGTTATACGAGGCCTCCTTAAGTTCTGGCCTAAAACGTGTAGCCAGAAGGAGGTAATGTTCCTTGGTGAAATTGAAGAAATTTTGGACGTGATAGAACCTAGCCAATTTGTTAAAATACAAGAACCTTTATTCAGGCAAATTGCACGTTGTGTTTCTTCACCACATTTTCAGGTATTTGAAATTAATTTTTAATGATTGATTTAACTATTTAAAATATAAAAGTTATTAAAAATTATTTTTAACGATAAAATTATTTTGCATAGGTTGCCGAAAGAGCATTATTCTTTTGGAATAATGAATATATAATGTCTCTAATTGAAGAAAATAATCATGTAATAATGGGAATTATGTTCCCGGCATTGTATAGAATTAGCAAGGAACATTGGAATCAGACAATTATAGCCCTTGTTTATAACGTTTTAAAAACATTTATGGAAATGAATAGCAAGCTCTTTGATGAACTTACTGCCAGCTATAAGTCTGAAAGGCAAAAGTAAGTAATATTTTATTTTAAAAAATAATATATAAAATAATTTTATAAAGATTTTAAAAATTTGTTTTTGAAAAACAATAAAATGAAATTCGTCGATAGCTTTTATATTATCTATAGAAATATTTTGTAATGTCAGAGAAAAGAAGAGAGAAAAGGAAAGAGACGAATTGTGGAGGAAACTGACTGAATTGGAGGTAGAACGACGTAATGCGCTTACAGCTACTTTCAATAATCCAGTTCCTGCCACAACACCTACGACACGAGCCCGCCCTTGAACTGGTAAATAATTAAATATACATTTTATATATATATATATATATATATATGTATAATATATAGTGAATATTATTACAGGTGGAAGTATACTCCCAAGCTGCCCAATCATTAGCCCTTAGTTTACGTCGATTGTCCATACACTACATGCAAAAATTATTGTTGTTAGTGGAGCAAAGTGTCTCACAATGGCATTCTTGACGTAATGTAATTTCTTTCATTAGTTACTAGCCTAAAGGGCGAAGTGGAGAAGAGAAAAATGAAAGAATTAATAATCATAATTTCATTCTTCTTCGACGCAATGATGATTGATGAGTTCTAATATTTTTATTGTGTACATTAATTTCTACTTTTCTTTTTTCCTTTTTCTTTAATAGCAATGATTTAATTTGTACAATTTATTCAGTGTCAGCACATAATATGAGAATGTTAGTCCCTTCTTTAACTAAAGTTTAGCTGCGCTCGGTTAGGAGGAGACGATCAAGATGTAAATTCAAATAGATAAAATATATTGTTATAATATTAATTTTTGCATGTGACATTTGCTTCAGTTTCTAAATGGCTAATGTCCTTTCATGACTGACCCACCTTACTCTGATTCTCGCCTCCAACAGAGCCAGCAGGGGCGTTGTTTGAAATGTATCATATATTCGTATTAATGATAATGATAACTATAACAAAACATAATAAAATTAGGTAAATATATAAATATATATAATACAATATATTATATAAAAATATAGTACTATTGATGAGATACAAGTCACACATTCACACATACACGAATACACCAAACTGTGGTAAATACGTGTAACGTACAGACCGATGTGCTACAAATACTAACATTGTGCTGACTGCATGCCCGCAGCAAGTGGAATAAATTTTTTCAAAGAAAAAAGGCCGTGACGATTTGTTCGTCGCATATCGAGAATAATATTGAATAATAAGATTCAATCCATTGAAACAAAAAAACGTAAAAAATATATGTTGTTTTTTAAATAAAAAAAAATAAATAAAAAATGCGAGGGGCAAGTATACAATAAAAAAATTTAATTGTACCAAAATATCCATTGCTTATAAATATAATAAATAATAGAGATACAATGCATAAGATTTATTCGGAGCTGTGCTCCCACAGGCCACCGCAAAGACGTGGGATCGTTTTTAAAGTTTCTTACCATTGCATAATAATAATAAACAATAGTAGTTCTTAATAAATAGATGGTTAACAAATGAGTGACTGCTTGCTCATATTTTCATGAAGTAGTTGAGAAATATCTAATATATTTGTTATGTTTTATTCTTCATTCTTTTTATGTCAAATATGTTTTACCTCATCTCATAGCATACTTTGTTTACATTGTACACGATTTATCTCCACTTCATGAAAATTAGTTCAAAAATAAATTGAAATATATAATTATTGTAAATGCTGTAATGTGACTCGAGAAAAACAATACGGATAAATTCATAAGAGTTCTATACGCATAAATAGACACTTTATTAAATGAATGTCTAATTTATTTCTACTCTCTAATTTTTTTTAAATACTGCTTTATCAAATATGTGTAATACTAGATTACTAAAAATTTGTCGTGGCCTATTTTTTTCTTCCTTTTTTTTCTTTTTTTTTTTTTTTTTTTTTTTTTCTTTTTTTTTAAATATAAATTTGCAAGTATCCATTTATTCTTTGAACAATAAAGCATTTTGATAATTATTATATTTGGGCTAACTTAGTTTTTAATACACTTGCAAATATACTACAATAAGAAATTCTAATGATAGTATCTATTAGTATTTTTTTATATCGTAAATACTGCATTTGTATGACAGCACGATTATCAGAATTGGATACAAAACAATTGCAAATAAGTACTTCCATATTTTGCGGCAAAAAGAAAAACAAATATAATCAAAAGATTAGAACAATAGGAGATTCTACGATTACAAACGCGAGCTACACTGTGATAGTCTATCGTACATATTTATCGTTACAATGCAATCATTAGCGATTATATTAGTTTTCTTTTTTCTCGTGCAAATTACAAGTGAACAACCTCAATATATGATTAGTCCGAATTATAGCGGATATAATTTCATTGTAAATAGACTTAATAGATATATACTTCAGATACTCATATTAATCACTGTTAGAAACATAACAGTTGTACAGTTGATTTTAGAATGTAAAAAGAGTAACATAAATGAAAGTTGATTAATTTATCCTTGTCATATTACACATAAGAATGGTTATCTATTCATATAATAAATTTTCAGAGCAGTAATTCAATAACATTAATAATTATTTATAATCTAAAATAGTTGTTGCTTGAAGATATACTACTAGAATATTCTATTCTGTATGTCAATGTTTTTTTTAGCTTGAAATAAAATTATCAAGACTTTAAAAAAAATATAAGATACTAAAAAACAATAAAATAATAATGAAAAAATAATAAAATAATGAAACATTTGTTTATCAAAAAAATATTTAAATATTTATCATTTAATATTTACAAATCGTTCATAATATGTATTTTATTATAAAAAATGAAAAATGTTTTCAGTTAATATCAAAATTAGAAATTCTTATTTCATTATATAATAAGATTTTCATTTAAAAAAGCAATATCCATATAAACAATAATGATACAATAAAATAAAAAGAATATATTTATTATATATATATCTACATACATTATATAGCGAAAAATGTATATTTATCTTGTAAACAAATGAATATATGAATTAAGCTATTTTAATGCACAATATATCAACTATTGACGTATTGAGATAGGTTATGGAAATAACCTTAAAATATAAAATATAACAAATATAAAATAAAGAAAGAGAAATATAAGACACAATTTTCATCTATAATACATTATATGTATATCTATATAAAAATAATGAAAACAAATTTTTTTTGAACTATATACTAAATGAATTGAAAATCAGTTTTGGTATTACTAATATATGAATTTATGAAAGTTAACTCACTTTTACTCTCTTCGAAAAAATTTATATATCATAATGTCAAATTGACAGTTCGTGATATTGACGAAATTGACATATATCATAATGTCAAATTGACATATAAATGAAATAATTTACTATAAATACTAAATGTATGTATATGAAATTAATTTTTTTTTAAATTTTTAAATTTCAAGTAATTGACAAAAAATTGTTTGATTGAACAAAAAAATTTAAAAACGAAGTTTAATATTATAAATTGTTGATATATCTAAAGCGTCGTCAATTGAAACAGTTTTTTTTCGAACGTTCATATTATGAAAAGACATACATGTGACAAGTACATAATTTAGTTAAGCAATTTTTAATAATCTTTGAGTCTTTATTAAAACAAATTTATACAAATATATAAAATGAATAATTTGTTATTTTTGACCATATCATTATATGTTTGGAATATACTTTCATTAGTTTTACGAATATAATATCGTGACCATAGGTTATAAATATCGAAGATTTATTGGTTTGTCGCTCGATCAAATATTTATTCCATTATGTTGTCTCGAAAAAATAAGGATTTAAGAACAATTAAAGAAGGAGTTGTTGGTAAATATGTCAAGAAAGAAACTCCACCTGAAATGCCAAGTAAGATATCATTACATATTATTGTGTCATATTTAGAATTTAATTTATAGAAAACAAATTTTTATATTGATAATACACTTTTTTTTATTATTTTTTATTATTGTTTTACTTGTTTTCTTATTATTATACTATATCGAATAATAAAATATAATTTATTTTTTTATAATTATTATTTACTTTTAGTTATTAATGTATGGACAACTGAACCAAATAGAAGAACAAGGAATCGTAATAATCATTCAACTATTCCTACATCTATGGTAAATAGTAATTATGTGTACAATATTTTTGTACATAAATAACAAATAATTTTTATGTAGTCTATTCCACAACAACCCAGTATGGTACAAAAGTTTGGAAATACTAAGACAACAATGAGTGCAGTAGGTTTAGGAAGTCATGAAGGAAAATATACTCCTAATAGTTCTGTACCAGATTTAGCACAAAGGTAATTTATCTTTTAAAATATATTAATAATAATTTAAAGTTAAAATAAATTTGCAATATATTCATTTAGATTTGCCAGTCTTTCTATCAATACTAGTACAAGAGATGGAATTTCATCTCGCACTGCAACTCCAATGTATCATTCTGGACTTTCACCTGCTATATCTCATACATATGTTAATCAATATGCTGGATCTGAATATCATTTAGATCGGGTTCAAACACCACAAATACCTTATAAACCTTTTGATATTGATTCAGGTTATGATGAATATAATCATTCTGCATATCGTCAAAATACAGGGTAGAAAAGTATTATACTTAAGATTTATAAAATTATCAAAAGTATGCATATTTTGTTTATGTTTGTAATATATATTTTTAAGATATAGTCGTTGCCATTCAGAAAGATCAAGTTCTAGGAATGAACAACAAGAAGAACTTCCTTTACCTCCTGGATGGTCTGTGGACTTCACTCTTAGAGGTAGAAAATATTATATAGATCACAATACAAAAACCACTCATTGGTCTCATCCTCTTGAAAAAGAAGGCTTACCTACAGGCTGGGAAAGAATAGAATCACCAGAATATGGTGTTTATTATGTTAAGTAGGTTTTATAATTTAAAATTAAAAGTATATATTATAATTTCTATAAAAAAATTATATTATTTATAGTCATATTACGCGGCAAGCACAATATGAGCATCCATGTTATCCTCATGAAGTACAAGCAGTACGCGTTGTATCACCACCACGCCACACACATTTTCACTCCCACAGTGTTTTAGTTCCAGCTAATCCATACCTTAATGAAGAAATACCTCATTGGTTATATGTATACAGTAGAGCATCAGTAGCATTAGATCGTAAATTACGGTGGGAACTTTTTCGTTTACCAGAACTTGACTGTTTTAATGCTATGCTTACTAGATTATATAAACAAGAATTAGAAGAAGTTGTTATGCGTTATGAAGAATATAGGTTTGTTAAATTATATTTTTTTTGTTTTGGTATATAATATATCATAAATTTTTTAATTATATGATTTTTTAGGTCAGCTTTGTTATGTGAAATGGAACAAAGATTAAAGGAATTAAATCCAGAAACTTCTGGAGCAATTGCCTTACGACAATCTCTACCTTAAATAATCTCTACCTAAAATAAAGTTTATATATTATAAATAATTTCTACAAATAAAAAGAAGTTATTAAACTATATTTATAAATCTCTCTGTTAGTAAACTGAATTTAATAAAAACATTTTTGTGATAAAAATCTATTTTATTATAACTTAAAACTAAATTCATTTTGAATTTTTATATATTCTATTTTTTCTTTTTCTAATTTTTCTATCAATTTTTGCCTTACAAAAATTAAAAATTTAAATTATTTTACATAAAATTATTGAATAATATTTAAGTTATTTTATTTAAAATAATATATTTCATTTTGGAGTTGTAAATAAGGATTCTTTCATTGATAGATAAAACATATATATAGCAGTCCATGCAGTAAGTGCATAAATTCCAGTTAAATATTGAATTTTCGGATAATTTTCTTTTTTTGGTAATATTGTTGTAGATATTGTTGTAATAATAATTTCAATATTTTATAACTACTATAATAATCATAATTATATATAAAAAAGATATATATTTTATTCGAAATTGATCTTATTTATAATTTTTAAAAATGAAAATTTGTTGTTTTACAAAACATTCTAATAATATATTATAGTTTTTCTCTATCATATTATTTAAAATTATCTAAACATGTATATATAAGATATAATTTATGATATAATGTATATACAATATATAATGTTTACAAAAATTAAATACTTTTTTAAAATAAAATTAAGTAAATTAAATTTATATTTCTTACCTAATATTGATATATCTATATATCTATTATATGATGTAAATAAATATAGAAATTTATGTATATACATAACAATCATTTTTTTTATTACAAAAAAAAAATTTTATATCTTATATCTTATATTTCATTTTTTGATTTGTAAGTTGTAACAAGTATTTCTATTATTACAATTATTGAATAAATACAAACAAAAGCAAATAGTAAGAGAAGAACAAAAAAATAGAATAAAAATCAGCGCCATCTTCAGAATATCATATAAATAAAATTAATGTAAGATAAGAAAAATAAATTAATCGGAGATTAGAAATATAGTAAAAATTAACCACCAGTCACTTCTTGAATATCAAAGACGGAATAAAGAAAAATAAGAATCGAAAATAAATAAAATCTTTTAAAAATATTTTTCTAAAAATAATGAACAGATAACACCATCTCTTGGGGAATTTCAAACTTAAAATTTTTGTTACTCGATAGATGGCGCTAACTATTAATTCCTGCATTATCTCTATCCTTCTTTTATTATTTACTTTTCTTACCTTATGTTTAATCCATTTGTAATATTCTAGAGATGGCGCTGATTTTATAATTTTTAACCTATCTCTGTTTTTTCTATTCTATTCTATTTCTCTTTTATATTTATCTTCTATATAAATTGTAACAATATTAATGATAAATATGGACCAAAATATAAGGACTTTTGAATAAAGAAAAAAAAGGAGATAATAATTTATGTTTTTAAATATAATACATATATTTTATATACAAAATATATATTTCTGTATTTTTATATATATTGTATATATATTTTATATATATTAATTTTATATAAATATTTTCGTTTTTTTGTATATTTTGTAATTTTATATGAAATATATATATATATATATATATATTTACATATTTTCATATTTTTCAATGTGTTTTAATTTAATAATAGCAGTTTAAAAAAATATACGTTATTATATTACGAATACATTATATGATATTAAAAAATGAATATAAAATTTAATATTAATTAAATTATTATAAATTCATTAAAGAGTAAAAATAAAATGATTAGAAATGTTGAAAAAGTACTTTGTAAATATATTTTGTAAAAATGCAAAGTAACAATACGAAAATAAAATAGAATATGGTTATCATAATTAGGATTGCAAATTAATATATATACATATTTTAATTTTTTAAAAATTCTATTTAGATTTTAATGAAAAAATATTTAATATTATTTATTTTTTTAAAATTTAACTTTAATATTGTAAAATATTTTTATATATATTTATTATTATTTTAAGTTTTCGTAATTATTTCATAATATAATATTAACAAAGATTTATTATTTCTTACATAAAAAAATATATATAATATAAACATATATTATATATAATTATATATATTTTAAAATAAGTATAAAATATAATTAAAAATTAACTGATGTGTTTTAACCTTCATATACCGGAATTATAATTTGATATTAATGTATATACGCATATGTGTACAGGTTTTACATTTTATATTCTTATTAATATACATATGATAGATTATTCTTATTTTCGATAAAAATAAGATTGTAATTTTGAATAATTAGATATAATTGGATTATTTATTTTCATTTGTATAAAGAAAAATATAAATATAAATATAAATATTTCGTGCTAAATTGAATTGAAAGTTATAAATTAAATTCTTGTATAGATTAAGATAAAATAATTTATATAAAATCATGAAATATATAAAGTTGTAAAATTTTATGCATACATCAATCTTCAAGGTTTTTCCTGTTATACAGCACTGTTTCCTATCGGAAAGTGGATTGTGATTGGTTGTGTGAACCCTAGACTGGAATGAGACAGTGGAATGGGATGTCTGGCAATCGAATAAAAGGGGAGGGAGGAGTGATTTCGCGCGTTGAACGGATACCGAATAATTTCGAAGAGATTCGCGAGCCACAGCGTCGTCTCGAATAATCGGACAAAGATCATTAAGCAGGCGAATCCGTCCATCAAAGCCTGACGAGATGTCCGTTATGGGAAAGGTAAGCAAATTAACATTTTAATGCATTGAATCCGACATTATTACAGTCTTACTCATATTATCAATCCTTTATTTGCAACGAGATCATTTCTTTAAACGTTCGATTTAAAAATTCTGTTATTTTTAAATGCATTTCTTTATTAATCATTAGTTAATTTCATTTATAGTTTTTTATCCTTATTATTTTATTCTTTCCTTAAATCTGATTATATTTCACCGGTCTTAGATAAATAAAACTAATGTATGTATACCTTCCGTCAACGTGCCATTTGAAGCCAGTAAACATCGCAAAATGTGTTGCAGTATTTATCTCGTTTCTTTTTCTGAATTTTTAGCCAATACTCTACTCCTATTGGCGGAGTTCTTGTTCGTGGAGAGTGCGAATTGGTGAGTGAAAAATATTCGCTAAATTTTGGAAATAATAAATAAAAAAATTAGAATTTATCAAAATTTCATAATATTTTATTTTTAAAAATGAAATAAGTTTCTTATTAGAAATAAAATTAAAGTTTTTCCGTTTTTTTTAACATGTATATTTGATGTTTATATAAAATTATATATAATATTTTTATATAATATTTTTTTAACAGCATTGAATTTAAAAGAAATTCCATATGATATAAAACCAGTTAGCTTGATAAAAGGTGGTGGAGAACAACATTCTAATGAATTTCGTGAGATTAATCCAATGGAGCAGGTACCTGCACTTCATATTGACAATCACACATTAATAGAATCTGTAAGTGTATAAATATTCATATACATTACTTTATGTTATTTAGTGATATTAAGGATTATATTAAAAATGAAAGTTTTCTCATTGCAGTTAAATATCTTACAATATTTGGAAGAAACCAGACCACATCGACCTTTAATGCCTGCAGATCCAGTGAAAAGAGCACGCGTCAGAGAAATTTGTGAAGTTATTGCTAGTGGTATTCAACCATTACAAAATTTAGTTGTGTTGATTTATGTTGGAGAAGAACGTAAAAAGGAATGGGCACAACATTGGATTACTAGAGGTTTAACAGGTATGTAAATTATGGAAATAAAAATAATTTTAACAATATATTAATATAAATATAACTAATATTATTTTTCAGCTGTAGAAAAATTATTGTCATCAAGTGCAGGAAAATACTGTGTAGGTGATGAAATCACATTAGCAGATTGTTGCTTAATACCGCAGATATTTAATGCAAGAAGGTTTCTTGTTGATTTACGACCTTTTCCAACAATTTTAAGGGTAGACCGTCATTTAGAAAATCATCCAGCTTTTACTGCTGCTCATCCAAATAATCAGCCTGATTGTCCTCCAGAGGCAACCAAGTAGCAAGCAAGGCAGACCACTCTCTTCCTCTTTTAATTTATTGGAAGCAGGAAAAGAAGTGGTCTAATATGGTGTAGTTCTATAGTGGCAAAAGGTGATGCAACTTTACTTTCAAAAAAGTTACTAATATATAATTATAACAAAACAAGATGATAATATGTATATTAATTCTTTTTTTATAATTATACATAGTATATTAATGTATTGAAATTATTATTCAATTTTGTAGAAACATTTGTCATATATTTTATATAAATATTTATTTTTTTTTTTTTATACTATACACATATTTTGTATTACACCTTTTATCACTTATGAACTACGTTTAAGTATTGAAATGGTAAACAGTGTAAAATAGAATATTGAATTCTATAACTTTTAGTTGTTTATCAAAATCAAATGCACGATATGCTATCTATTTCAGGTAAAAAACACTGTTCCATTTCTATACTTATTCAGAGGATAAAAATGTTGGCCTTTTTAATTTTGTTATATTTTTTCATTAATTTTTATATATACAAAATCAAAATTAACAAAATTCTTCTTCGTATGATACTTATAATATTATTTTGTAAAATGTACTGACCTATTATAAATAGGTTCTGTTGTCTGAAATCAAAAGTTTACTTTTTATACACTTTTAATGATATAATTTTTCAATTATTTTTAGCTTGCTTAGATTAAGGAAAAGTGTTGCTATTAAATAATATTAAATATAACTTGAAATTCTTTACCGAGTATAAAGTAGCAGATTTAACATCGCAAACACACATACTCACACATTGAATAAATAGAAGAGGAAACGTGTAATAAGGGAATGCAATCTGCTCAAACTCCGTAATAATATCGAGAAATAAAAAGTACAAATCAAATTTCTTTTTCTAAAGCTTTATTTTTAAATATTTTTTTGAGTATGTTTCGTTTTTTTTTGTAAAGTATATCATAAGTAAACATTTAAAAATTTTAATGAAATTAAATTTGAATTTTATATTTTTTTTTAGCGTTGAAAAATAGAATAATAGTAATTGATTTTATTTTATAATACACGCTCATATACAAAGTTATAATCATTTTTTAAACATTCCATTGAAAAAAATTGTATTTGAAGAATTTTATGCGATTTTTATTTAAATAATAAAACGTGATAATTAATAAAATTATTTAAAATATTTTTATGTTTTAATATTAAGCACAATTAAAACTTTACAATATATTTTTTGCAAAGAGTAATCTTTATATAGAGATACATCTTTAATGTATCATCTATATATAACTTCTATATATTTTGTAGTTTTATACATGGAGAATACTTTTATTACATAACAAAAATGTCAAGACAAAACAGAATCATGTAGTAAACTTGTCAATAATGTCGGCATTGTTCCTTATTGCCGGGTTCCTTTTTATCATTACTTTTTATGAAAGTAAAAGCTATTTTTGATTTAAAATATTAAATACCGTACTATATAAGAATGAAGGAGATGTTTGTTTGCATGCTTCTTCATGCAATTATTTAATTGTATGCAGAAATTGTTTATATTTATATTTTAATATAAAGCGAAAATAAGAATTGAAACATATTTTAAATTTAATTGTATACATTATACAAATGACAAGTGATATGATTAGATAATAATATATATAATTATAATATAATTAATATAATTTTTATACATAATATAAATTCAAGTATTTCATGCAGAAAATCGGATTGTTAGATTTTCGAGATGGCTAATCATTTCAATAAGTATCGCAAGTTTTACAGAGTTATAGATGTTATAGAAAATGCATAAGGAAAGAATGCAAACAAGCGTTACTCTTCAAGCGTAATCGCACAAAAAATATTTATTTCTTAATCGATTTTTCCGTTATTAAAGTATATCGTGAAACATTTGATTAATATATGATGTAAGATCGTGATGAATATTAATGAAGTGTCGTGATCATAATGAAGAATAATCTAAATTTTTTTTGTAATCTTCATGATATTTGTTATTCTTATAATAATTACATATTAAAGAAAAGAAGAAAGAGAAATGGATAATTTTTGTGAAAATGTTTCAAGCGAAAAAAATCATTGATCTATCTTTAATAATATAGGATTTAATAATATAAGAAAAATTCGAGGAATTATTATTGTACAAATATTGGTGCATCTAATGATAATTTCACTTTTGATGCGATAACAATTAATTCTCCATTTCTCTAAAAAATAGTTTTTTTTATGTATAAAACTAAAAATTCTACTTTTTTAGCATAAACCATTTTTTCATTATTAGCTTGTTTGTGAATATATGAGAGTCAGAAGCAGGAAAGTACTTAATAATAATAGTAATAATAATAAATATTTGTTTTACAAACAAATTAATAAAAAAAACGCAACATAGAATCATTGTATAGTGGGATGAACTAAAGGCAATAATGTTTAGAAGTTCATTTTACCGATGGTCCTAAGTAGAGTTTAGTTAGATAGAGCTACGTACACATTTATAAAAGAATGCGTGAGAAACTTTATAGAAGAAGCAAATGCGAGTATGTGTGTATAATAATAATGAATGCAAACGATACTTCATGAAAATTTAAACAAAAAACGAATCATCGGCATGATATGCATATAGATATTTTGTAAGTGAAAATGAATTATGTACGTTCATTGCTTATGAAGAATAATAAATTCTGTGTCATAGTGTATGTATATTAATTTGTAGATGCGAAACTAAGAAACGCTGTCAACAGACTATAAATACACTTGTGAATGTGCATTTATTATTCGAATAAAGAATATGTTTTGACTGTATCAATTGATTTATTAAGAAAGATATAATAGAATATAAGATAAGAAAAAAAAATAAAAGATGGACGAATACAAAAAAAAACAAAGAAAAGAAAATAGAATATACAACTTACCTGGTGAAGAAGTTTCATATATTTTTCGAAAATTTTGTTCCATTGCAAAATGCTCCAATCAATAGACGAAAATTTAAAACTGAAAGAAATTTAGCTAACTAGAAATGAAAAAAAAGGAAAATCGTTGATTTGCTTTACAAAAGTTTCATCGATATCTTTGTTCTCTCTTTTTTTTCAAATAACATAAGCTCTCATATTTCCTCTATCTAAACTGGATTAGTTTTCTTTCATTTTCAATATCTTTATTACAAATCAATCGTGTAAAAAAATACATTCCCTTATCTATACTGACTAGTAAGAACAGCATCTTTTTCTGTTTTGTACGCTGACGAAATGCACCGAGAACTATAATTTCAGTTCTTCTGGTACTGTATACTCAGAATGATATGCTATTCCGAACGTAAGATACGTTAAACAAGAACAACAGCAACAGTAAAATTCGCGATAGAATCGACAGATAGTTAAAACGAGTATAATAGAATGACGATGATATTAATTTGATATTAATAATATCTCTGCGCTTTTTTGTCATTCGATATATATATATATATATATGTATATATATTTTTTGAAAATATCTATGGAATTATACTCGCCACGATCCTTCGGTTTAACTCGTTTTTGCAGAAAACACGAGATAAATCAAAGAATTGAGATTAATACGTTACTTAACATCGCAATACAAACGCATCTGTTTTCCTGTTTTTCCTGTTTCCGTTCGTGTACGTAGATACATTATAAAAAAACTTAAGACTAGTCGAACAGCTTACCTAGAGATCGCGTAAATTGTACATCATTGTATTTACAGGTACCACTTAATAAAGGACGTTTCATCTCTCGTGAACTTTCTATCAAAATTTGGAAGGCTTCATCGTAAGTCAAATAGAATTGGACCGTGTTCGGTCAAATGCGAATAGAATATGAATATATGTTGAGAGATCGCAATATTGAATCGGAACCTTCCTAATTTCGACAAAATTACAATTGCACAGGAGTTCATTGGATGCCATTGTCAGAAATTAACGGAGATAAAGAGAGAAAGAGAAAAAGAGAAGTAACTTTAATATAATAAAAAGTTTCCGTGATACTCGGATAATCACGTCTTGGGTGAATGAAAGAGAAAGAGAAAGAAAAAAAATAGAAAAGAATGCGTATGACGATCATACAGCGACATTGAATGGACAAATGGATGGATCGATGGAGTAGATGGATGGAACATGTGGCCAGGTCATGAAATGAAGAACAACAAAATGCATTTAATGAGCGATTGTTTATTATGCTCTTATGGTCACTTGTCATACAGGTAACGATGCTTTTTCATGAGTGAAAATAGTTAATATATTATGTTTTTAATATTTATAATTATTTAACATTGAATGGAATAACTCTGATGATGAAAGAATAACAATTTATGGATGCAAATAAATGTGGTTAGAGTGTAAAGTAATTATTTTAGAGTAAATTCAAATGCTGTGAACTAATTATATGTATATATATATACATATATATTATATATGTATATATATATATATAGTATAATATATACTTCATCAGTAACAATCATAGTGATGCCCAAGAGGTCACGGTTTCGGGTATACTCTAAATAAACTTTAAATAACAAGAAAAAATTATTAAATAAAAAATGTAATTATTTCACGTTGATCGATCAAAAAAACTAAGAGTGTTTTTTTCTCACGTTTTAGGCTTACAAGCCGTGATGCATATTCGCTTGTCGTTGCGTTTATCGATCCGCACATCTCGGATTCACTTTGATTTTCCGATTGTTGATTCGTTATTTAAATTTTGCCTAGAATAATAATAATAAACATAAATATACGTTTTTATTTCTATTCTTTTTTATGTTTTTTTTTAAATTAAATATAGGAAAGAAATATTTATCTAATGTATTCTCGTCGTATCGACAAGGAAAATATAAAATTCATTTTCTTATCGATACGAGTCGAGAAAAGCTCGACTCGATCAAATTTTTTCTAATCATTTCATTTTTAATTTGATAATAACTTATCCGTATAAAAAAAATCGAAATAGTTTAAAATGTCGCTTCTTCAATATATCGAAAAATCGAAGCATTTTTTTCTTTTTTTTTACAAATCCGAGCTGACAATTGAAGAAAAAATTCTTTCGCGAAAATACAATTGAATGTAAAATTATAGAAGAAAGTAACGCAGCTTTTTGTGCTCGATACAATATGACATTCGTTTGTTTGAAGGAAGTCTTAAGCAGGGACAAAATGTGTTTTGTTGTTAAACTTATTTTCCTGTTGCATTTTTCATCAAGCATCAGATGCAGCAGAGCTACACGCGACATTTCCCTATTAATTTTTGTTTTTGTTTACTTTCTTTTTTTAAATTTTTTTTGAAAAAGATTGTGACAAAACAATTCATGAACAATCGATGCGCATCGACACACGTATTCAAATACGTGCATATTCCTTTTCTAATATATCGCTCAGATGATTCTCAATAATTCTCAATGACAACTCCGTAGTTTTTCTTTTTCTTATTCGTTCTTATTCGCTTAGAAGTGTGTGTGTGTATATATATATATATATATATATATATATATATATATATGCATGTGTGTATGTATGTATATGTATATATACACACATATCTATATATACATATATATATATATATATACATATATATATATATATATAAATTTTCACTTTAAGAGAACACGCTATACTCTTCATAATAATGATAATAATAATTGTAATAATTATAATAATTATAATAATCTTTTCGATAATTATATCTAAAATCCCTTGCGAATATTCGAAGCTGAATCGCAATATCCTTTTTAGTGGCGAAACCCCAGAAAATATATATATATTCTGAATATATATATATACATATATATATTCAGATTATACAGATATATATTAAAAATACAATTTCGCTCGCTATTTTTTTTTTACCGTTTCCTCTTTTTAATATATATATTCTGACGAAATGAACAAACAAGAAAAAAAAAAACAAAACGAATGATCGACCGTGTAATGCGTGCGTCAATTAATGAAATTAGAATATTCGTATCATATTCACAAATCGAATTGAAAAATATCTTTTTCGTCTTCCGATTATTATGAATTAATCGCATGAATTCCCCAATTTTCTATATTTTTCTCTATTTTTTCATCTTTCTCTTTTTTTTTTATTCTTATTTTATTTTTTGCTGTATGATAATTGCGATTCATAAAGCGCACGATGCACACGGTCGTCATGTTCTTACTATTATATTTTATAGCCAAAGGAATGTAAGGTACAATACTTGTGATCGTGTTCCATCAATGACGAACGAATCTCTCTATGGTACCTTTTTCGCAGCCAGCTGCTCTTGAAATTCGAAATATTTTGTGGAAGATAATGCTATTTATTTCATCTAATGTAACCGGTATCGTAATTCGGATACGACCCTTAAAAAGGTAAAGCACAACGCGCGGCACTGCGTTTCGCGTAAAACCCTCTATTAATATTTTCATTATTTTTTTTTTTTTTTTTGTTAAATCTTTCATTTTGCGTGTATAGGCATGCAACATTTCGCGTTATACAAGTGTACAATGTCCCTCTGTATGTATCAATGTATGCATATGCATATGCGTATGAGTATGTGTTTGTGTGTGTAAAATGACGACAAGTTGTTTAATGAACATGAATGTGCACACATGCACCGTCGCGGTGCACTATCTTTTTTTCTTCGCGACTTAGCGATTATTAATCTACTTATATTCAACAAGGTACTTAATAGTTTTTTTTTTCCTTCCTCTTCCTCATCATTATAATCCCCGAGCTGCTATGTGCTACTTCTATCTCAACAATAACGATCTCATTCAAGTTCTTCGTCATTATTCTTCATTATTTTTTTAATCATTTTCTTTTTTACATATGCTTACCCAAAATAATATACCATGTATTAACAGTCTAACTCTAAGTCTCACTTCCAATAAAATAACATTACATACATTTTTGTACAACCCTCTTAATTATATTTTAACGAATGATCTAGTCGTTTAAATATGCCTCTCTCTTTTGTTATAGTCCCACAATTCGTTTTTTCCTCTTTTTTCTGCTTTTTTTTTTTTTTTTTTTTTGGTTGATAATAGTTTATCTTTCGGATAAATTCTTTCTCGATTATATTCGCTCTGCATCTAAATATTTCGAATTAATTTTTTTTTTTCAGATATTCAGTCATTATGATTTTTTTTACAGATTTATATACCGGTATGCATTGCTATTTTGAATACACTAACGAGGCTTGTTTCTTTCTGTTCAATTTTTATATACGCGGAAAAAAAGCTTCCCTTTTCTTATTTTCTTGTCTTTTTATATTTTGCTTTATAAGTGGGTTATTCTTTTTTTGATTGTACAATGATATCAGAAATTGCGAATTTAGCGTTTGGTTATTTATGCAGAAGACACAGTGCGGACTGAACGATCGAAATTTGTATCAATGGCGCGAGATTTAATACTTTATCGGTAAATACTATGCACTAAAATCGACTAAAGTCAGGATATTTCTTTTTTTTTTTTTTTGAACTCGTTCAATTATAATTCTCGTCTCGCTATATTCAATTATCGTCCATCTTTTATTTTTTAGATAAAAATAAAAGCCTCTTTTCGATTAATTCCACGCGTATCTCTATAATAGATAGATCTCTTTTTTTCTCTCTATATATATTTCTTTTTTTAATATATATATATAAAATATTTACAGCCACGTGTTATTTTCTTTATTTTTTTCATTTTATATTCTTTTCATTTTTATGTCGTATCTTATTCCTTTGTTATTCTGTTCGTTTAAGGGCATTGCAATGCAGGTATATCGTGAAATTTTAATCAGATGAATTGAATAAAATAGAAGAGGAAGCATTAACGGAAGTTAAAGAAGAAAAAAAAAAGCAAAAATATCGCGAATCGATTTTGCGGATAATGTTCTAATACGACACGATTGTATACAAAACAGCGGCAACAATACAGCGGTTGAAAATTTCATAATATACAACAGTGTTTGAAGTGGAAACATCTGGCGAAGAAGAAGTTAAATGTTCAAGAGAATTTGTTTAATTATTAGTTACAGACAGAGCTTGTCTTTCTTTGTTCTCTACATATTATAATAATTATTTCTGCTCTATTGTCGATCAATGCAATGCAATCAATTATTATTATTTCTTTATCTTCATCGTTTTATCTTTTTTTTTTTTAATTGTTTCTTTATGATATCTATTATCGTATCTCTTAATATATTAATACTTCTTAATAATGTTATTTTACATCAATTTTTATATTTCCTTTGACTATTGTTAATTTGTTCTATCGTTTAAATCTTTGATTATAGCGAACAATTGCAACAAGTGGCAGTTAAAAGAATCTTCCGAGAATAACATCTTTAAAGCATCCAAATGCAACGTTTCTTTAGAAACAATGGTTAGAAAAAAATTGAAAAAAAAAAAAAATTATTTATACTTCTTCATCCTAGTTTTCTACTTTCCTAATTTTTTAATTTTTCCTTGTGGCAATTTTTAAAAATTTTCTTCTACTTGCTTCAACACCAAATGTCCAAAATATTGATATAAAACGAAAGATAGCTTTTTTCTGTCTTGTCAACAATAATTTGGAAAATACATTGCTCTTAATTAAGAAACTGTTGCATTTTTTACAAAATTTTGTTTTCTAGAATATTATTCATATATATTATTCATAAAATAAGAAGTTCGAACTTAGAGTTTGCAATCAATACATATACATATACATACATATATATATGTATGTATATATTAATATATACATATATATATATACATATATACATATATAAATCTCTCGCTCTCGCTCTCTCTCTCTCTCTCGCTCTCTCTCTCTTTCGCTCTCACTCTCGCTCTCTCTCTCTCTCTCTCTCTCGTCATTGTGATAATCGATAGTTAAAATCTTTCAATAATTGTAAAACGATTCTTTGTACACTGCAGAAACTAAATAAGCATATACAGGTGTGTTTCATAATACTTTGTAACGATTTAATATATGTAATGGGAAATAAACGTATTCCGACTTTATTCAAAACAGCCTGCATAATTGCAGAATATACACATCTTTAACAACACGTTCTACCGTCAAAACGTCAACAAGTGTGGCTGATGGGATATCAATATGGCACTAAAGTGATTGGGTGGAGTATGTGAATGTCATGCGAAGAAAATTTTTTTTATTTTTTTCACTTTCTCTGTTATCAAATATGTATATATCGATCTTTCTTTTCTTTTTTTCATTTTGTTCAATATATATGTGTATATATATATATATGTGTATATATATATATATATATATATATACACATATATATATATATATATATAATGAACATAATTAATGATAAATCATCGTTACATTTTTTTCCCTTTTTTATTATCCCTTCCCCTTTATTTGCATTCTATACAGGTAAATGGAGTCTGTGCGAGTGGAGTGATGGATGATGGAACATGAATTACGATGTAGCCTAGCACACACAGCCAAGTAACGTGACACGCAAGCCACTTTATTGTGGCAACGTGTGTCAAATTCAATTATAGTTACTGTAACAATAGTTCATATTAGAATTGAGGCGAGTCAATGCAATTCCTACAGTTTCCCTGATTACTACACTACGTCTCCACGTGCGAGAGTATAATTATACTTTTTTTTTTTTTTATAGCTATTTCTGTAATTTTTTTCTTTTTTTTTTTTTTTTTTTTTTTTTTTTTTAAATCGATCGATTATTGATTTAAAACGTTGAACCTGTAATGACGACTTTTACAAGAGATTTAAGACACTATCTACACATCTATACTTAGTAATCGTGTACAACTATCCATGGCGCGCAATGACCATTCTTACGCGCCGTGTTTATACCCTTTTTAGAAGAATGATCGAATGAAATATCTCGAACTGTACAAAACAAAGCGTCATATGAAATAAGATTCTTCTAAATATGTGGCGACTGCCGGCATTAAATTGTTTAACGATTCTTCTTCTTGTTAAACAACTCGTAGGTAACACAGACTGGCCAACCAATACTGTTTTGCCACTTTATATGGAGGTATTTGCATATCTTTTCTTTCAGACAACAATCGTCCAACATGCGACAATAAAATTTAACACAATAATAACAAGTAAACTCTCTAAAGGTATCTGTCAACATTGAAACAATCAGAACAAACGTATATACGATCGATCCTTTTTCTCGTTGGACGTTTTTTTATGGAAATTTTTGCATCAATCGTAATCACGATTCAATGTTCCGAATAATTTAATTTTATCCTATTGCATTATACATCCTCTAACCATTGAACACATACGAACCAGTACACATAGCCCCATAACATTAATATTTATAAAATAGTAATATTGTATAGATGCATATTAATCACTAAAGGAAATATAGTACTTATATTAGATTGATTTATCTCTATTAGCTTTTAACACATTTATCGCTTAATTTTCTTACCGCTGATGCAAGGAGAGTTGTTTTTTTTCTTTTTTTTTCAAATGTTCCAAGTGATAACATTGGAAAATTGATATTATGACATTTGATTCTGATAGAAATGCACATTTCAACATCGACATCGTCATTTATCATTGCGAATAAAACGCATCCATCTTCCTTGCCTTGATGAATCTTTACATCACCGAGTTATTTTCCCTGCACAAATAAATTTTATATTTTACACACTATTAACATATTGTGGCAATTTTTACGTACTGGTAGCTGATGAATATTTATATCTCCTTCTTTCATCCTACTTTTCTCTCTTTCTCTCTCACTCATAACTCCATCACAGCTAGCCTTATACATAATCTGTTCTACTAAGGAATGTGTTTATTGAGAAAAATTGTAACCTAATCTAATTATTTTTTGCTACCTACAAGTTGTTTATTTGTATAGAAATTTATGAATAAAATTTATTTAAATATTCTCATTTTTCTTATTTTCATTTTTTTTTTTTTTACTTTAATGTGCATATTACAAGTTTAATAGAATTTAGACTCTGAATCGAAAAAAGATAATTTGATTTTTTGATTTTGATCACAGCAAATAAAATAAAAAAATCTTGATTGCTATTCCTGATCGATAACATTAGAAACGTTATAATTTTAAGAACATAAGATAAAAAATATTTGTCTTCTCATAAAAAAAGAGAGAAAAATTAAAAAAAAAAAAAGAAAGAAAGAAAAAGAAAAAAATTAATAGGAGAAATATTTTATGAGATAAAAATTTACTTCACTTCACTATAATAAATTACTTGTAACAAGCACAAAATATATCAAAATTTTTTTAATGAAATCAAATGTAAATTCATTTTTAATTTCCCTATTTGTACGAGTTTAGTGCAATATTAGATTTAGGTATCTTAGTACAAATATATTTAATGAGCATCACAAATGACAAATGTACGAATCGATGTATTATAAATGAACGAGATATAAAATCCATTTTTTTTTTTTTTGAAAATCCTCACATATATAAGTCAATTGGAACACACCTGCCTACCGGCAGTCAAAAAATGTGAATTATAAAATAGAAATAGAGAGAAAGTGACGATAGGATAAAATCGATAAATCGCCAATGATAGATCTAATGTGATGATACGTATTAATTAACGAAGAAAAGTACTGCATATGCGGATGCAATAAAGAAATATTATGCTGCCATTAATATTAATAGCACGATTGCTATTAAAATAAAGTGATTTATAAATTAAATTAATGGTACACGTGACGTTCGTAACATGTTCTATTAAAGTTTCTTTGAATAGATCTATCTACAGCAATATAATAATAGTTTGCATCTTCATCGTATCTGTGACTTCTTTTTCAATGTATTTGGGCAACACAGTGAAGTTTAATCAATAATAGTTCACATACAATTTATGAATAAACATAAAATTATGTTTTACGTACGCGGACGCAAATATTTTGTCAACAATGTTTATAATATCATTTCATTACTTATATTATATCTTTTATATATTATATTTATATATTTATATATATATATAGAATATATATGTGTATATATATATACATATAAATATACACATATATGTCATTTATATTTTAGATAATATGAATTCTCTTTTATTAATAATCTAATTCAAACTTTTCATGTATATATATATATGCATCTTTTTTATATACATATATATATTATATATATAATATAATATATAATATATATATTTACTCTTTTTCTCTCTGTGTGTAATATATTATTACTCATGTTATGCGATATTTATGAATATACAAGTTATTTTTAAAGAGCGGTGAGCCAGCGCCTCCAGCTATGAATTGTACTCATGTACACTTATATATTTCATTTGACGCTACAGCTAACGTTTTCAGACATATTTTAACTAAACCCATTATTGATTACCGCCTATCCCTTATATCACCCTTTCCTAATACCTACCCCCCCAAAAAGAAAAACAATGATTTGAAACGTTTGTTATTAATAGATGCTGTATCCTCTTTTTTATCTAGCAATGAAATATAAGCTATTTATTCTGTTGCTTATGATATTGATAATTATCAACATAAACGAAGTTTCTAGCTAAAATCCATTCCCTATCTAAAAATTTGATTCAACGTCAAAGTGCAGTTATTAAAAATCTGTCAAAGATTTGGTTGGCTTAAATAGAATTCCACATAAAGCAATATCATACAGAACCCAAGGATGTATGACATATGCTGACCTTAATAAACTTTTATATAAATTTTTATATAAAAGTGAATATATATGCAGAAATCGTAATTTATTTCATTTTTAGAATATTTAATCATTACATAGAAAAGAAATGAAAACACTAAAGAAGAAAATAGAATATTTTTCTCAAACAATATTCCACAATTAAACTATTGAAAATGGTTGTATATAAATATAAATATCTCTATGTAATAAAAATAATTATATTTATGCTACTATAATGTAAAGGAATGACAAAAAAAATTTTTCATGTCACATCTTTTAGTTTGAAGTGTGTCATGAAATATAAAATTGTATTCAACTGATATACCTTGAAACTAAAAATAATTAGACAAAACTTTTAATGTGCAGCACATTGCAACCATACTGAAATATTACTCGAAAGGATCGTTTTGATCCAATGATAAATCGAGTAATTCTTATCCTAACATCTTAATAAAATGAATTCTTTGTTCCTAAGATATGAATAAAGAAGAATGAGACTCGATGTTTATATATTTCTGAGTACATTAATCTAAATACTACACGATGTAATAATTGGATGAAGATTTTGAGAAATAAAGACTTTGGGATTCAGAATAAAACTTGGCAATAAAGTATTATGTTTATCATTTAACTGGACCAGCCAGTATTGTAAATATATAAATATATGTTTATATATAGAATAGCTCTCCCTTTGTATGTATATTTATCTTCCAGCCAAGTTATTTCTGCTTTACAAATGTAAGATCTTTGGTTTTGCCAAGGTATTACTCTGTACTTAAGAAAATTCGCTCAATATCATGTTAACTATGAGTAAAAACTCGCTCAAACAGCCTAATCATTTCATAGTTCAAGGAACAGTTCAATACAATAATTGCAATATTATTTTGTGGAAATGAATAGAATTTGACTTGCGCGATACATTAGGATATTAATCTTTCAAATTGAAGTCATTCAATTTGTGAGTTCTGTATGATCTTCTAACTAAAAATATTTTTCGCATTAATAGTAAGATTATGCTCCTATATATATAAAAAAAAAAAATAGATTCATCTTTATGAAACGAAACAATATACCCATATAATATTGTTGTCTCGATTTTTCAAGAACAACTATGGCCAAATTGTGCCATTTCGTTTCTAATATAATTATAATTTTATCATGCTTCTTTCAATATCCTATTATACCATACAACTAGATATATTATGTGACTCTGATGTGGTACGTGTGTTATTTGTGATAAAGCCCCGTAACGTGGTGTATCACAGAACAATTGTAGTAGTTATCATATAACATATAATATTTATATATTATAATAATCTTAAAAGATAGATAAATGTTGACCATGATGGATGTATGAATAGTGATGTGATAATGCAAGCGCTATAGTGATGTAGCGACAGATGACAACGGGTGGTAGGTGATAGTGGACGAGAGTTTAAAGAAGGGAAGAGAGAGCTACCGTAAACATCATCTCAAGATGTAGAAAGATGAATAACGGAGCTCAATAATGGGGATGAACAAAAGTGCTGTACTTGAAATCAATGGATCATATTGGCGAGGGCATTTTGACGTGCTCGTTTTGCTTCCTCTTCACTGATCCTTTGCTCAATTAAATATTGAGCAGTGCCAATTGCATTAGGATAACCCGTGATAGTCACTATGCGGTTCCTGGTACCAGGAGCGAACATGCCCTTCTTAGAGATTTGTATGTTGGCGCCACTTAGGTGCTGAATCTCAATGAGGGCACGACCACCGGGTCCCAGAATAGCTCCCACTATAACCTCTGCAATTTCTATGTCTACTTTCTTGGTCTCCTTGTTGTTGGCGTCTACCTGTGTAGGACTCTTACTTACAAGTGATAACTGGTTAGTGCCAAGGCCAAATGAATTGTTGTTTAGATGAATAGCACTGGCAGCTGTGTTGTTTTGTCTGAATGGATCAAAGGGCTCGTATCTGTCAAGTGTATTACGTGGTGTAGGAGACGTAGATCCAAGAGTAGGAACTGTTCCAATTGGCCCAAATACACCACCATTATTATTCGAACCATTTGCAGTTGTAGTGCTGTCCATAGGATTTCCAAGATAACTCATATTAGAAGGCATTCCAATTCCCATTCCAAGAAGATTATATTTAGCAAGTGTAGCAATAGCAGATAAAATTTCACTAGCAGCAGGTTCAGAAAAACCTGCCGTTCGTAAATTTAATTTTATATGTTCTAATAATTGCGTTGTCACTGGTGCTGTACCCGCTGTAATAGCAGCTCCTAAATTCAAGTTCAAACTTAATCCAGCACCATTCAAGAGACTCACTGTGAATACAAGTGATAATTTATTAACATCGCATTTTAATTTTATAATTGTTACGTTTTTTATTATTTTTATTATTTATTATCTCACCTGTATTAATGCCAGCTGTAGAGGTATATGTAGGAGTACTTGTAGGTGCTTGAGCATAAGGACTACCTGTAGGATTATAATTAGCTACAGGACCACTAACATCTGCATAACTAACATTTGGACATGTACCACTATGTGGATCATCTGCCACTTTTGCTAATATCATCATTAATGCATTACGATTATTTTCTTTTTCTCCAATTACTGTTATACATCTTTCTTGTAAAGATACATCTTTTGCTTTCTGACTTATTTGAACATATGAGCCACATTCTTCTTTTATTTGTTTAATATAATTTCCTGCTTTACCTATTATCATTCCTGCAGTGCTATTAGGCACTAAAATTTTTACCTAAAATATTACATTAATTATAATATCTAAATAAAGAAATTCTATTCTTTCTGATTACAATCAATATATATATACACTATGATATATATAATATATACAACATATATAGATATATATATATATATATATATATATACATAGATATATATATATATATATATATATATACATAGATATATACACACATATATAGATAAAACAACATTTCTTATTATAGATTTCCAATAAATATAATATATTTGATTTTAATCAAATTTTTGATGATTGATCATAATATTTGATGATTGATCATTAATATGATAACAAAAATAAAATGTTACTTAATAATAAAAATTTTACTATCATATAATGTATTAGAAATAATACACTATTACAATATTAGTATAGAAATGTTAATTTAATATAAATTTAATATTAATTTAATATAAATATATATAAAACATATAAAAAATTTTATACCTGTTTATCCCTTTCTGCAGTAGTTTTTCCTGATTCAAAATCTACTGTTGTTTTCAATGTAAGGTCTGGTTTTTCACGAATTTTATCCATAATGAAATCCATAACTGCCATTATAGCTTCTAAACTGCCCGTAATTAAACATACTCTCTCTGTTGTTCCTTTAGATCATATAAAATAATTATGTATAAATTAAAAGGATTATATATCTTTATATAGATCTTTTAATAATAGATATAGTATAAGTAAATGTTTTCAGTATACCTGGATAAAAATCATGGGATTTAGACATTTTGACCCTAGCTCCTGTATCTTTTTGTAATTGGGCAATTGTATCTCCTCCTTTTCCAATGATTGCTCCAGCAGCCACTCCAGGGACCAATACTTTGAGATGATACGTTCCATCTCCCCCTGTAAAATATAAAATTATATAATTATTGTATTAATTGCATGAAAGATAATATTAATACACAAATTATGGATTAATATATGACAGAATACACAAGATCATTAAAAAATTACATTTTTTTAAATTACATAAACAATTCAACAAAAAAATTTATTAGTATAAGCAAATAAAGAAAAACATTAAATTAATTTCAATAAAATGCACACACATTTCAAAACACCAATTTTTTTAATGACGATCATAATCCTTATAAAATAGATCATTATTATTGAATTTAAATTATTAAAGCTCACATATAACTTTACAATGTTCTTTTATCAAATAACACGTTATTCGGATATTCATGATAAAACTTGTGATTTCTGATTGGTTTCTAAAACGATGAAACGCGAAATCATGCGTACTCACGGACACGCGAGCGCAGAAAGACCGATACCAATGAACACGCAGTACGAGCCTCGAAAAAGTGTCGCGTAATCGGTGAACGAAGAATAAGGAAGTATAATGTAGAATGACAAAGTTTCGATGCGTTGAAGGCAAACAGCTGTTTGACAGATGGAAGCCCTGTGCGCTCACTCGCTTTGCATCGACCTTGACCCGCAACCTCGGCAGCGGAACGGTGTGCCTGACAACTCACCGATACGCCACATCCTAGTAACTGCCACTCAACGGGTAGCAGCGTGTTCCTTAGTATGCCACTTTTGCGACAACAGCGGCACTGCACTACGAGAATGCGGCAGAAAAGTACACAATATGCGTACAAATGGAACGAAGTATAGGCCACTTCTTGCTGCGAAGCTAGTGGTTGAAATGATGAAACGGGCGCGACAGAGACGAAGTTGCAGAGTCACGGATCATAATCGACAGCCACCGCAGCAACGATTCTCCATTAACGACGTTCACAGGCACAGTCGCCCACGTAGAAACAATGATGATGACCACGATGACAGCAGTAATAACGACGATGAAGACAAGCAGGAAAATAAGGACAATGTTGATGATTACGATGATGAAGAAGGATAGAAGGGTGGGGGGTGACAACGAAGACGAAAACGATGGTGACAATGCTGACGTTGACAATAATAAAATGAACGTCAACGAAAAAACACTGTTATAGATAACACGTATGAAGTCGCGTTTGTGACATTAGACAGAAGATAGTGAACAAATTAAGAAAATAAAGAGATGAGAGACGGAAAAGAGAAGGAGACGTGGCACGAGAGGATGCGCGAACCGCTGTGCGGTGCACCGTGTTCACGTTCTTGCCTTCGTATACACGTTCGAAGTGGGAAACGAAAGAGAACGGTCGAGCGAGCGATCGCTGTGTCAACAGCAGCGACAAGATTGTCAAAGACGTGTGAGAGAGTAAAGAGCGCTAAGCAAGAAAAAGAGAGCAAAAAGAAAGAAAAAGAGAGATGAAGGAGGAGAGAGAAAATCATTGTGAGTGTACATTATCGTTCGTATATGTATAGGAACATTGGTAAAGGTATGTAAGGAAACTTATGCGACAGTCAAGAAAATTGATTGACAACACGCAATTAAAATACCTGATCCGTAATGAGACCTCTTCGTCGCGCCATTTTCCGCGTCACAATCCAGCGGCCGCTTCCTGGAGTCTGCAATCTCCGGGGAGGGACACGTCTCCATTCCTGAGTCGGCAGCCATCTTGTCTTTTCAGTCGGGCACGCCAAGAGAAACGAGGAGAGAGAGATAGAGTAAGACAGAGATGTACTTTGACACAGAGACGATAGTCGCGACCGGTGGCAAGTGTCGTTGAAAGCAAGCGAAGGGAGACGCACCACACACGGACCGGACGAACGAATGAACGTACGCACGACCACGATAGGTTTAAGCGGAAGGGAGATGACGGACATATAGACACACGTATAGACGAACGAACAAACGACGAAAGCCCTCGCGGGGTACCGCGTCTCACTGGCGACTGCTCGCGGCTGCCTTGCCAACCAGCTGGTTGATACTCGATGGTGTGCCTCGGCCCTCGCGTTCCTCTCTCGCCCTCGCTATCTCTGTCACTCTTCTATCAATTCTGATCATTAGTATATCTCTCTTCTTCTCGCCAGCCCTCGCGGGCTCCGTTGTGCAGGAACGTATTATTCAACCTATACTAGGGGCGTCTTACTTTGGGCCCTTACATTCATGCGTATGAATCTTTTAATCTTTCAATGAAATATTATTATAAAAATTCGAAGGAGATTCATTACTTATTCATTCATTCATGTTTCATTTATCCTTTTTATTGGTTTGTATTTTGGATAATTGTCTCTTCCAATTGACAATAATAATATTTTACGTTATATTATATAATTTATTGTATTTCTTTCCCATTTTTATAAATTCTTCTAACCAATTTAACATTTCGTAATGAATGATTTTCGTATTAAACAGTTTTTAATATGTATCATAACTAATTTATTGTAAATCAAAGTTAACTAAATGAATTGTTATCGATTGATTTTTCTGCTAAGCATCATACAGTTACAGTTGCAACTTACTGTGGCATGTTGCATTTATCGTACATATCTTCAAGTGATACGAGCACTTTGTAAAAGATATTAATTTAAATTTCATATTTTATAACATTCAATTAAATATTATTACTAATAAGAAAAAGGCATTTATATTATATATTATAGAAATATTTTTCTTGTCAAGGACATTAATCTTGTTGTCGTTGGTGCGCACTGCAGTATGACATCATAGTTCATGAGCAAGTGAATAAGATGCATTTGATTTCCTAACGATGATTTTAAAAGTACGATCGCTTATCAAATATGATATTAAGATCATTTTTTATCAATAAGTATAAATAAATTCATATGATCTAAAATCATCATAGAATCATATAATGGTTTATATTAACATATCGATATTCATTATTCAAATATAGATCAAATTATAGACAAATTATAACAAAATATCATTAATATATCGCAAAATCTTTCAAAATTAATTTTCTCTTTGTTAAATTAATTATTAATACTACTGAAATGAAATTATGAAAATAATATTAACAAAGTTGAAAAGGATATTATTTTTTATATCATTTTAACCATTTTGAAAGTGAAATCATAGAATATATCATATTCACGCGTACACAATGTAAGTACATATATGTATGTATTCTTTACGAATATTTTTATCCATGCATAAGTTAAAGTCATAAAGAAAGAGATATTTTTAAGAGTCTTATCTGGGGAAAGAACGTAGATAGTGTACGCTATTGGTTTGTAATGAATCACGTGTTTAAAAATGTGATTCTTTTTGTTTTAAATTCAATACAAAATACGATTTTATTTTATGGTTTAAAAAATATTCAAAATGTTAATTAAAAAATATTATTATTTTTTTTATTTCAGAATATTTTATCTATTTAAATTAATAATATTACGTTATCAATAAATATGATCAAAGTATTCTATTATAACGCAAAAGATTTTTTGCAACGAACAGAAACAATACAGTCATGGTTGAAACTCGTGGGCATTGTTTTCTAATACCAATTGCGCGCTCATGTGGTTGCTGATACATTACAAATCGGATTTATAACAATTCACTTCAAAAATTTATTTTTCAAAAATATACATATTTTTTTTTAACTAATAATTTATTATCAAGAAGAATAAAGTTCGAAGATGCAAATAATATCAAATAATATTTAATTAGATATAGAGAAATTTATTTCACATTACAAATAACCGTATGAATCTATTGGCAAACGATGCTATATGTTATACACAGAAGCTTTCTGTCACAGTCGTGTGTCGCAATGCTGTTACTAGTGAATGCAGCTCATCGTTGAGACGACAAGAGCGACAATTCGCGAATCGTGTTGTTCTTCTTTTCAAAATGTTTTTAAACGATTTGGTGACTTTTGAGTAATATTATACTTTCACTTAATAATTCTAATAACTAGATTTAAACACGTGCGGATATGGCATTTCAGAATCTTTATCTCACTTCTACAAACAAATTAATATATCTCATGATACTTTCTGTACGACTATTCGTACTGCACTATTTATTTGAACTAAAGGCGCGAATATATTAGTCGTTGCTCATATGTATGGCACTTATACTATTCTCTGATCTGATTATATATGTCATAAATTTTTTAAGCAATAAAACTAGTACCATTAGTCAGTATACAGTCATCAAATAACTTCATTCAATTGCACTTCTCTCTCATATACATATCCTATTTCGCTACTGATTCATTTAAACTTCTACTTAAGAGATATATTAAAATAGTTGTATACAATATTCAAATTTGATTAATTTTTTTGAATATAATTATTTAATACTAAATGTTAAATAATATAAAAAAACTTAAATAATGAAAATTTATAAATAGAAAAATTTACAGATGAAAATTTTAGAAAATTTTAATTAATATTTTTTTTTAGACAAAAGTTAATTAAAAATTTAAGTTTTTAATATTTACTTAACATCTTAGAATCTTTTATGTTATTGAATCACAATCTAGCATTTGGATGAGATAGCATCTTTAAAATATTATATATATATATATATATATATATATATATATATATAAATATATGTAATTATTGTCAACCGGTTTAATGTGATATGTGATTCTTGATTATGATATTTAAATAATTCTTAAGAGAATTAATTAAATGTTACAGGAATATTCTTTTTTATATTGTTTTCGTTTGACAGCAATTCGAATGAACGAATTAGATTGCACTTTTCTAAACTTCGGGTTAACAGGCTATCCATCTATACTTAAGCGTGAGCGCACATTGTGCTATACGCACGATGCATACATTTAAATGTTTATCCAAGGCCATTACTTACCGACACATCAACATATTGCTGTTAACATATTACTTTAAAACAATAGCTTGTGCGTCTTATAAAATTTCTAATTCACAATATCTATAAGATTAGATTATGTTTCAAACTTTAAAGTTTAAAAATGATACGAATTATATTTATATGTAAAATTTTTTCAAAATATCTAATAAAATAAATAATTATAAATCATAATACCTTTTAAATGTAAATTAAATATATTTTAAAAAATATATTAGTTTTCGTGAATAGAATATTATACAAACAGAATAGTACGATTCTTTGCTACGTTGACCTCATTTCTCACTTGACCTTAATATCATACAAGGTACTTCAAGTCGATCTATAGAATATTTCCATTCTGTTAAATATTTTGGAAACTGTAATATATATAAACAAAAAATATTTATAATTGTTATCATTTTTTATACAAATAAATGATAATTTAAATCCAAAATATTTTTATTTTAATTATAATTACGTACTCAATTATTTTGTATTCTACCGCTTAAAAGTTAATAGCTTAGATTGCATATCGCATGCTTACACCATATTCAGAATCATAATTTATTATGAAAAATATTAAAATATTTAATTTTAATAACAAATTATGTTTGTTTATTTATATTTTTGATTTTTTTTATTAATTTTAGATCTTAATATCTTTTAATATATCTTTTATATTATATTTATAGATATTAATTTGACTAGATAAGTAATTTAGTGAAAACATAACCTTCTTCCAAGTTTTAAATAATACATATATTATCTTTGGATTAATTACATATTACGTAATATGATTTGATATCTTCATAATTATACATCTTATGATATTAAAGTATTTTATAAATTTACATTGTTATTCTATGCTTATACTTCATAATGGATAACAGTGTTATTGAAATACAAGTTAAAGTTTTATTTTTCGCTAAAGCAAGAGAAATAACAGGGAAAAAAGAATGGTATATTGTTGTTCCACAAAAATTATCATATACTGATTTGGTAGATAAAGTAATAACTCATTTTAATTTAGAAAATATTCGTGATACTTTAATCCTAGCAGTGAACGAAGAATTTGTTCCCTTAAATAGCACATTAATACTTTCGCAAAAAGACGAAATTGCTGTTATTCCACCACTTAGTGGAGGTTTGATATTCATATGTTATATGAATTAATATTAATATAATTAGTGTAAAAAAAATAAACTAAATATTTTCAGGTTAGAATGGATACTACAAAGGATATTGTGAAATTACAACAAGAAGAGTTAAATATTGGATATATAATTGATTTAGTAACTGCATCTAATTGTGGAGCTGTATCAAATTTTATTGGTATTACTCGTGATAATTTTGATAATAAAAAGGTATTTATCTATTTAAATTTTTATTTATAAATCTAGAGATATGTTACTCATATATGTTTTTCAGGTTTTAAAATTAGAATACGAAGCATATGAACCAATGGCATTAAAAGAAATGAATAATATATGTTCAAAAATTCGTTCTCAATGGAATGTTCATCATATTGCTATATATCACCGTTTAGGAGAAGTACCAGTATCTAAAGCAAGTGTAGTAATTGCAATTTCATCTCCCCATAGAGAAGAATCATTAAAAGCTGTTGAATATGCTATTAATGCATTGAAATCATCTGTTCCAATTTGGAAAAAAGAGATATATGACACACAAGAAATGCAATGGAAGGAAAACAAAGAATGTGCCTGGTCAAATAGTAAATGATATTTTTATGTTATAATGTTTTTAAAAAACATTTTAAGATAAGAAATACAAACAAAAATTCTGTAAAATTTTTTTAAATTTTAAATAAATTTATTAAATTGTACAAAATTTATATAGATTATGTTTAATATATTGTTAAATATATAAAATTGTTAAAATTTGTAGAAGATTTAAAAATATGTTTTATATTAGATATATTAAAATATTAATAAATTATTAATCATAGTTTGTAATTTTACAATTATTCACCTAATTTGTGATTTTTATTTATATATATTGTTATTTTTTAATTAAATCAAAAAATTGAATATTCTTATATATATTCAAAAATATTATATATATTTATTTATTAAGTATTGTTTTGTACAGTTCATGATGCAATTGATTTTGAAGAATCAGAAAATATCACAATAACAAATGAAATAGAAACAACAGTAGAATATGATAGTGAAGAAGAAGAAGAAAAAGAAGAGTCTAAAATAATAATTGATCCAAATCTCGTTCAAATTCGCGCTTCGTCGAATGAATTAAATCATAGAATATCAGCTTTTATTGAACGAAAACGTCAACAAGTAAATATTGTGAATGTACAAGAATTTTGTTGTCACAGGTTAATTAGTTATAAAATATTCACAAAAATGTAATATTAAATGCTTCACGGTGTTGTAATTTAATCTTATTATATTTTAGAGATCAAAATGATGAAAATGAAGATTCTTGTGCAAGAGTTGATGCCATTCTTATTAGAAGAAAAGATTCAAAAAGTCATGTAAAAGGTAATTAAAACAATATTTGTATTTACATTAATTAATATAATTTTTAAATTTAAAATTTTTTTAGTACATAGAGTACTTAATACATGGGGACCGCAAACGGTAGATCAACATGTTTTGCATAAAGTTACAATGTCGGGAGCAAATCAAATAAATAATTATTCATCGGTATTAGATGAGAGAATTTCAACTACTGAAAAAATTCTTGGAATAAATCGACCTGTTCCCAAAGATGTTTATGAAAGGCTTAAAAATATTGAAGATAGAATATTATATTTAGAAGGCATATCTCCTGAATATAAAAATCTTTGGGTAAAATTTTAATTAGATATCATTAAATTCTAGAAATATATAATAATAAACATGTAATAATAATAATTTTTTATCTTCAATTAATTATAGAAAACAGAAGATATGAATAATCTTAAAGGAACATTTAAACCAATTAGAAAAAGGGTAAATATTATACTGTTTATGTTATCTTTCAAAGTGTATAGTTTTTCACAAAATGATTATTTCACTACTATAAAATAATTTCAGACATATTCCATGGCAGAACTTGATTCAAAATTGCATGAATTAGAAGATAAATATGCCAAAAGAGCAAAATAATAATTTATAAAAATTGTATAATATCAACTACTTATATAATTATATTTTTAAAATAAACAATGTACTTTACATATGAAATTTATAATTTAATTTCTATTATTATAAAGAATGATTAGTAATAATTAATAAATGTTAAACCATAATTTATATTCGCAATTAAATCACCAATGATTATAAATTCTGTCTGGCGCATAAAAGTACAGGCATATCAAAAAATGAGGTTAAGTTTTCGTCAATCAGATAGAAACTTTTGTTTGGCTATGTACTTGTATTAGTTCATGTTTCGGTTAATAGAGGCAGTCTTCGTCGTGCTGCCATACGGTATGGCTGCGCTTTGTCGAAGTTTTCTCTTTATTCCGATATTTGAACTAAATTATTGATAGTAATGTGTTATTCATTCAAAAGTTCATAAAAACATTGCTGTATTTTTGAATGCTAAGTGAGTATCATCATACAATTTTTTAAAATACATATATTTTATTATATTTGTTGAACACGCGGCTAGCACGTCGTCTGCCAGGGTGACAAGCATCCTTTTTCCTCTCAGCTGAGTTTATGGACCATTAGTTGGTTCTATATTTTTTGTTTTTGTATTTCTATTTGTTTTGACATATCATTTTTTTCGTTTTTTAGTATTATATATTGTCACATTGATCAATGATGTTAAACCGAACAAATTACAATTTGAATCTAGAATAAATATTCTTACTTTTCAATGAATTTTTTGATTTTTGGCCATCTTGGAGATTTTCGGATTACGGAATAATTTTTTCACTTTACAATAATCGATGAAACTTGTCTAAATGTCATCCGCTTCTTTACTTTTTCTGTCGGAAAATATCATTTATTTTTACACAATCTATTTTTGTTCTGGCACATGGTTTCTTCTAATAGTTTTCTTAAATGTTATCGAAATAAAACATTTCTAATGTAAATTTAAAGCTATAGTAATAATATTAATCAAATTAGAATACTTATTTATAAAACAAACAATTTTAAATAATTAGATTTTTAAAATAAGATATATAATTCTTTAAATGTTTTAATAAAATAGAAATTAGTGAATGAAAATGATAAATCAAATTTATTTACTAAATATAAATATTAAAAAAAAGTATCCGTTTTCTTCGAAGTATTTAAGTAATTTAATCGGTTTTAAGAAAAATTTCTTATATATATTATTTGCATATGCAAATTAAGCCAATAAGTTATTCTATAATTATGACTTTTTTAAAATTTATCTTAATAATCGTATTCTTTACTTATAATTATAAAAGTATTTAGTGTAGTGGATAGTGTAGATACATAGAAGTGTATAAGATTTGTATCTTGATTTAGCATGCAATAGTTCAAAAGAGAAAATTGTGTCGAGAGCGTAATCGGGACGGAAAGAATTCGGAAACGTAAAACTTAGTTTTAACGAATTAATGTATTATGTATTATTATGTTTTGATATCTTGTTTTTTCTTTCTTTGCTTCTTAAGAAATTTAATCGAATCTATTTGAGATTCTCCATAAGGAAACTTTTTGTAGAAACGCGATTACATTGAAATCGATTAAAACAGCAATTGATGGGAATCGAATGCTAGATGCCTGATACTGAATTGTTCGTGAAGATTCACTGTTAAGAGACAGACTAATCTGCTGTGCGGTTAAACGATTTTAATTGAAACGAAACGTCGCGAAACAATTGTTTGCGCAATAAGATTTCGATTGTTATTATGTATCTTAATAAAAATTATTTTGTACGGATCATTTTATTTATTTTTTTTTTTTTATATATAAATATAATTTTTTTTATATATATAAATATAAATTTTTTAAATCATTTTCATAAATTCAATAATTTTTTCAGACAAAATTTGCCGATTTTTAAATAATTTATCTATGGAGACGAGAATCCCCGGAAAATTTCCAATTCTTTGATATACGTTACTGCAATTTTTATCTCAAGACTTCGCAGTGACAAAAGTAAATGTCCCGAGGCAATTGGAGACCTCGTTTGCTTCTACCTTAAATTTGTAAGGAAGCTTTCTTTCACAGGTAAAATTCCTTAGATTGATCTTTTCATAAATTTCCCATAAATTCCCATAAATTTCGAAAGTGTACACATACTATTCTATGCTATGCATATGCAATTACATTTAGAATGTTAACGCGTACATAATTTTCTTAAAAGTAGGTACTTATTGGAACAAAACAATGCAATTTAAGTGGATTTCAACACAACATCGTACGAAGTAACATCGTACTATGCAATTTTTCGTTTATATATAGAGAAAACAAATATTGTATAGAAAAATAAGGAATATGATTTTTTTTAATCACATGCAAGAAAACCTAATATGTATTTTATAAATGGCATAATACGTTTCATTTAATTGTTACAAACAGAATTTCAATAACGTTATTAAGAATAGAATACTTTGAAAGAATTAAATAGAAATTTAATATTTGGATTAAACAAGATATTGGGGTTAAATAAGAAATTGTAATACTTGGAGAAGTTACACTTTTGTTTTTTCTTTTGACGCGGTTGGTTGATTTACTCTTTCTTTGATTTCCACGTGAGTTGTTTCAGTCTTGTAACTAGATATGACTCAGAAGGATAATGAAAAGAAAGTTATTTCCGAGATTATTATCGTTCAAACATCAAAATGTATATATGATAATTTTTTATTAAAATCAATATTATACAATCTGATACGATCAATTATTTTAGATAAATATATATATATATATATATATGTACGTGAAATAATTTTTATCATGATTATCATCATTATTTTGATAAGAAAGAAAAAAAAACTATATATGTTATAATATAGAAAATTATACATATATATATTGCATACATGATTATATGCATATCATGGCCATTCAATGAAATATATGATGAAACAATCTCAAATGTACATCTTATCATGAAAAATGATGTTACATACATGACTTCGTTACGTGTTTATTATCTTAGTATAGTTCTACGAGTTGACAAATTTTAAAAAACAAGTGTCACCCTTCATTATAAAAAATGTAAAACATTTTACTTGAAAAAACATCATAACAATTCTCTTTAGTATATACAAACATGTTTCTAACTATCTATATTCTGAAATTCTGAATATACATATTATATTCTTGAACATTTTCAATTACTATTACATACTACAAGAAGAGAAGCAATTTAAGAACAATTCGAGCTTATTCGAAGAATTACGTTCTTTTCTTTTCAACATAAAAGTTCTCGAAGGTCGAAATAACTTAATTTTCTAATTAATACTCTCTTCTAATTAATACTTTAATTTCAAGAGAAAGTTTTTCGCCAAATTCCAACTTGTAGTTATCTTTAAATGCTGAACACAAGATATGGTCGCAAAATATCTATACACAGCTTTATTCTTACAAATGTTCGGTCAGAGATTAAACATAAGATTTGCACTGCTTGCAGCTCTTATTTTTTCTTATTAGAATTCATGTTATATAATTAAAAATTAAAATTTAGTAATTAACATTGTATTTACATGAATTTATAAATAGCATCAGGCATTAATAAAAAAAAAAAGATTAAAGATCCGATAATGATCAATGAATTGAAACGGCATTAAATTAAATTATGATATAGTTAATTGTCCATCGTGAGAAGCATAGTTTCACCCATGGATCGATGATGTAACGAAACGATATACCGTTTGTTACTTCCGGGCCAGTCGATGGCCAAACGGAGAGGACACAGCTGGTAAAGGCCGTTTACACGATTCCTAGTCTGCAGAGCACTTTGTTACCTGAGCTATCGGAAATAACCTGTTGGCGGTCCCATGAATGAGTGGGTGGATCATGTCTATATCTCACGACCTATCGTGATCACTGGCCGCGATCAGGATGCACAACATTTGCATAGATAACCCGTAAGCTCGAAAACGGCCGCCTATTCCTTCTCGCGATCGTGATTCGCCTGATTTCGCGTGTGATCGATAGTGTGTTGTTCGACGTCGTCGTGAAAGGAACTGATCAACGTATATAAGCGTTTTCTTTTCTCGATTTTCTTGCTTCGTGGATTGGATGATTGGTTTATCGAAGTGGTTTACATAGATGAATAGAAAGCAATTCGTATTTTTTTTTCTTTTTTTAAATAACATTCGTATTTAGTGAAGTGAATAAGATTTCTGTAAGTATTAAATTGTATCTTTTCTAATTAATAGCTATGTTATTTTTCTTTTCTTTTTCTTTTTTCTTCATATATATATCGTAAACTCGATCGAATAATATTACTCAAAGAAAGCAAGAAATGTTAATTACTAGCCGCTACTAATTTCGATAAAAAGATATCGAAGCCTTCGATTGCCTCTATTTAAACCGGAGCATAGGAAATCGATGATTCATTTAATAGATGTTCGAAATTATCACAGCAGGCTAGATTGAAACTCTTTGGAACGAGCCGAGCCTACCAATTGAGAATCGTTGGAATTTTTGTAAAAGCATATCGTGCCGGAAATGATTACCAATTCGATCTTTGCAATTCGTGGAACGATCGTTCCGCTCGGCTAGTTGCCTTTAAAGAATCCGACTCGATCTGATTGATTAGCTCATAAAGCGGCGATTTAATAGTGCAACGCGACAATTCAATGATTTGATTAATATTTCTTCCCGCAAACACCTGTAGCCCGATCAAACGTTGTCCATCCGCGGTTAATCCATCCTACCATTTTAGATGTAATTACATCTACTCAATGAAGATTCCATTTCAAAGAATTATTACTTATTGGCGTAATACTCGATTGCTTTCATTGTAATTTCCTTTTCTACAATTCAAAGAAAATTTTTTATCATTATTGTTCTTTTTTTTTTTCTTAATTCAATAATTATTCCATCTGAAAAAGAATCGATCATATTAGAATTTCGTTGCACGCTATAAAAACAAATCAATCTTCTCGACTCGCTTAATTTCAATGAAAATTCAATTTCTGTGATGTAACGAGGTCATAAAATTGATCAAATTATATATTATCAGTGAACAACTTCCCAAACGGATGAACATCGATAAATATCGATAAGTATTGATAATATTATTGATAGCATGCAAGCCCCTTCAGAATTGTCTGGATAAGCAATATGGCAAAAATTTGGAAAGATAAGAATTGAAAAATATATCAAGAATCGGTCATTATCGAATCTATTTTAATCAATTGGAACATGTTATAGATTACTATTCGCGATTCTTAGATATCGATCGTTTTTTAATCTCGGATCTCTCCCTATATTTTTGTTCGACGATCTTTCAACAATCGAGCAATCGGCCGCATCGCAACAGGGAGATGCAGTAGATCCAAAAATACGGTAGCACAGGGAGACGATGTCGATCTTCTATTTAAGAAACTACATTTTCTTCTACGTTCATTCGTGTATTCAAGAACCAGGAATCTACCCTCTGTGTTATCGCGTCATTAACCACGTCTCACATCTCCTTGCAACTTAATTGCGCGCTCGTTGCTCGCTAATTGCGCAATTCGCCCAACATTTAAACACGCGTTACCCATTTTCCTTTGGAAGCGTAAATTTTTAGGTCATGACTCCATCGATCCGAAAGTTGAAAGTGCATCACGCTTGACCTACACTTCCTCTCTTATTTACTTTATCCTGAAAGATAGATCTTGGCCGATCCGAATTTATTGGACCACGAGAACCTAAAAAAAAAAAATCGTCGGATTAACGATGCACGTATTAGAAAGGCATACGCTTGCTGTTTCGTTTAGAACACGCTAGATATTACAAGTTATCGAACATGGTAAATTAGTAGGGATTTCAAGGATGCAACAAATACGTGTAAGGCCATGAGGGTAAATGCTATAGATTTAAAGGTCGGGCGAAATCTGGGTATAAGTTCTACGTGTATTTTTAAATAAAAAAAGTTTAGATAAATATATGTCCTACGATCCATTTTTAAAGAAATAATGGCATAGTAAATAAATTCAGGGGTATAAATATCTGTACATATGTATATAGATGTAAGATTAAAGTGTTTTATAAACGTTGTACGAAATTTATCTTTAAAGATAAATAGTATGATTTGATTTCATGGATCTGCGTGCATTTTACATCTCGTATTCTAAAAATCACGTGGAAAAAGCGTACGAGGTTAATCAGGTGTTACAATTATTCGTGACACCGGTTGAATTAAAAAATCGCATTACGTACTGATCATTTTAAACTTTCATCGTTTATTTTATCGCTTCATAAATATGAAAATGACAGGTTTCAATGACTAATCAATACGTGGAAGTAAAGTTTTAATATTCGCTCGAGCGAATATTCTTTATGCAGTGAAGAATTCTTTGTGCAAATGAAGAATTCCGCGTGTCATGTGGCTTATGTAAAGTTTCTCATAATAAATCGCCGCTCGTTAACGATTTTGATGTGTGTACGGTTGCGTGAACAGGCGAAGAAAAGGCAAAAAGAAAGTCGTACGTTTCAACGAACGAAACCACTTCCTAATACGCGCCTCCTGCGTTGTGTGAACAATACGTATGCCATTCGAGTGTTGCCGCGTGCACGTCGGAAATCAAAAACCAGTCCAATCGATATGTCTCTCTTCTCTTTGCTTCAAATCATGAGGGAAGTTACCACTGCGGGTTAACAGTAACCGCAGTTGGCTAATCAATCGTTATACATATATATATATATATACCGGTCTCTATGATGATCCAATGTGTTTTTTTTGGTGACGAAACATGCGCTTATTGTGCAAGATAACAAGATAAGGTAATATATAATAAGGTAATAAAAGTATGGTAACAAGGTAATAAAATTTGCATGAAAATTAAATGTGTATATTCCATTTCGTAATATAAAAATTTTTGTTTGAACGAAAATGTCAAACGAACTTCGATAATTTTCTTGCTTAAGTTTAAATGATAAATTAATCGTTGTAATATCAAAGAAAAAAAGGAAACAAGATCCGTGATATTTAAGATATTTAATTGCTCGTTCTCAGCTCGATTACCGTAATATATTTCGTTATAGAGCGATGGTCGTTAACGAAAGGAAGTCTACGTTTACCGTTTAAGAAATTGCTATCTTCAGAAACCACTATGTTTCACGACTTGCTTCGCGAAAACGTAGACGGAACTTCCGCAAATTACCTGTAAAATATTATTGTGGATCGCGCGAACACTGGCCCGATAAACCGTAACCATTAACGGGTATGTTAGTAGGCTCTATGCAAATGATTATAGAACAGGAAGTAACGGGTCGACGAACCAAGATCCCTAACATTTTAGCGGAACTTGTTATACCGTTTGCGTAATGGAAATCGATCGACACGTTCCCCGCGTGGTGGATCGCGTGCTGTCTCGCGAGAATTTGAGAGAAAGTTTCATTTTAATTATCTGTCGAAAATGGAGACGATATCCATTAATCGGGGATTTCTCGTATCGTTAACAATTCGCTTAATTGAATATATCCAGCCAGTTAATACTTGTTTGAACAAGCGTGAATAAATTCTCTTTCTCTCTTTCTCTCACACACATACAATTTTCTTTCTTCTCTCTAATTTTCACTGGTTGCACCTGCGTTATAATTAGTCGAATTAAGTTGATCATTGTACGATCATTGACGAAACGTCTGGCCCGTCATTCAGAACTCATTAACCTCGTATCAACGCTCCAAGCTTTCCATTTGATCTATCGTTTAAAGCTCACGGAAGTTTACCACCCCTCGTGTGGTTGGCTGGCATTTGCACACGGATCGACCCACATAGATCGCCTCGAGATTACACTCTGCGCCTAGATTGTTGTAGAGCGATTAAGTAAGTAAAAAAAAAAAGAAAAAAAAAAATCTCTCCAAGTAACTAAATACACTTATATATACATGTATTTGTACAATACAACGGCATGATTACATATACATTCTCGAAGGAATATCGTAAAACGCGAATATTCTCTCTCATCTTCATGGTATCTTCATCGTTCCTCGTATCGCTTGTATTCTTCTCGAACGATATTTCGAAGCGTCGTAAGAAGAAAAGGATTCAGCCTCTCAAGACCTCTCGATTAAGTGTTCCTTCTATCGGTGATGGAAAGTTTGTGAATCGATCGATTCGCATCGATCAGCAGGATGTCGTTGTGGAGGTAGCTGATCAGGGCCGTGCAAACCCGATCTGCCCGTTTCGTGACAAAGTAGTACAAGGGCGCCCAACTTTTCACTCCGATATACATCGAGCAGATCGTCTCCCGATCAGTCTCGCTGATCTGCCTTGCGTACTTGATGAACGTGCAGAACTGCGATTTCGTCGCCGGGGCGTAGACGGATCTGAGACGTGGCCCTATGTCGCCCAACAGCCGATAGAACTTCCGGCCGCGGAATCTGCTCCCCAGTATATTGATCGTGTGCAAATTACGGCACCTCTCCAGTATGCGGATCAGGTAGCCCGAGCGTAGATACAATTTCGACGTGGAACCTGTGGGAGAAAGTTTCATGATAGGTTATACCCCGATTATACTTACGTATAATTCTTCCGTTACGTTTAAACACGCGTATTTTTCTCTCTTTCTTTCTTTTTCCTTTTTCCTGTTAATTCTCTCTTAATAAATAAAATGTTCGTTCGTTCGTACGTACGTACGTCAGAACGTATGTAGATGTATGCAAAATTGTACACGTTGTGTTTCGCGCCCCACTTCGTTAGCCATTAAAATAGCATGCAAACACCGGTGAACGGTATCCTCGGCGTTAAATGTTGTTGCTTAGAAATTTATCGTCGCGGAATCGATTAAAGCACGAAGCGGCGGTCGATGGAATGTTAAAAGAGAAACTGATTATTGAAAACATGGATTGCATTCCCTGTTTCCCTACCGCGTGAGAGGAATTCGAATACGTATCTTAGTTAATAATCAATTGAATCATTTATTCGAGTCGTCAGAGAAGCTTAACACGGAAGAGAAATATAAAGCGTGCGATTTATTTGAACGGTATATATAAATATATCGTTCGAGCTCGTCTTTTTTTTTCTCCCGCACTGCAGACGAATTCAATGAAACGTGTTTGGAATACTAATTACGTCAAAGCCGCGGTAAACACGGTTGCCAGGTCAAACAGCACACATTCTATCTCAACGTGAATCATACGCGAACGCCCTGCAAATCGATCGAAATTTTCTACCCCCTTGTGACTGCGTGATAGTCATCGTCCGACCAAACAGAAGATAAAGGTGCAACGAAATGGACGACAAAGGGAGGAGGGGGAGAGGAGATGTCTAAAAGCTTACTTTGCAGTGCGGAACGCGGCAAAAGAAGGCTGAAATGCACCATTAGGAAATAGTAACTACAGAGGCGCGTTCTCTCTTTTTTTTTTTTTTTTTCTTGACACGTAGCCAAACTATTTTCTCTTTCTCCGTTATTCCATTTTCCGACCGTATTTTTCCCGATTTTGATAATGACGAATAACTCGGTATATTTGGATATATAGGAAAGACACGGAAGAGGGAAACGAGAGCAAGATGGAAAAAAAGAAAAGGAAACGGGATAAAAAGATTTCAACCGGGCAGAGTTTTTTGAACCCAAGCCAAAGTGAGTCCTCCGCGCTCTTAGCTTTGTCAATACGGGTCCGCATGAGGTCGAGACACGAGGAAAAACTTAATTAAAAGAAAGAAAAAAAAAAGCTGACGATGAGATAGAGAGAATGTAAAACCTGTGCAATTAGAAACGTGGAGTTCCTCTAATTTTTTGTTCGTCAGCGAGATCTGCCGCAAGATCTCGTCGCAATCCGCTCTGACACTTATACTGAACTTCTTCAGCAGCGGCATCCTCTTCAGCTCCTTAATCACCTCAGCTGTATCTTGTTCGTTGTTCGTCACCTGAGAATAAGGATACAAATTTGAGTAAGATGCTTTTAAAAATTTTTAACACGTAACTTTTTCTCTTCTTTCAAAAGCTGTGCGTATAATTCGGTTGACGATTCTAATCGATTGATATATACCTCGTAAGTTCGCCATAAAAATGGATCATATGCGAGCCGGTTGAAAAACAGGGACACGTGACTGATGGCGTAAAGGTCCTTGTAGGAGAGATAGGAGAAAATTTCGAAGATGATCTCCACCGGTAAGGACACAATTCTTGGGATCGGAAACGATATCGGAACCACGGTCTGTGAGTCGCACTTGTTACCAATCCTGGTACGCTTCCTAATGGGCTCTCGAGTAATTGCAAGCTCGTCCATTCTCGTTGCGTTTCCATTTCTGGCATTGGTACGCGCGCGTGCTCTCACATTGTCTCTCGATAGGCTGTCGTGAATAATTTCTCCGGGCACGATGATCAATAGTTATCGTTTATTGCTAATTTTTTTTCTTTTGCGAAGGTTACCGCATTAAGACGCCGTATGAAAAAGACTAGAAATTTTGACATCTGTCAGATACGTCCTGTCGCTTTTGTTTTGTTCCCAACAAATTATATTTGTGGTTATCGAGGTTGCGGCTCGTTGCAAATTTCGCATTTTCTTTTTTATCGTTCTCCCACTTGCTGTGCAATGGATAGATCTTTGGAGATGAATTTACATTTTTTTAATCATATTTATGTATCTGTATCCGATGTAGATGATCTTTGTCGAATGAACGAACTTGTAAAAGAAACGAAATTCCGTCCTCGTTATTATGCGTACCACGTCGATCACGAAAATCATGATGGTGACTCATGCAGCGACCATGCCTCTGTCACCTGCTTTTCATTCCAGTTAATGGCAAGGGATACCGTAATAAAGCGATAAATTCCAATTTTTTTTTGGTAAGAAACCACGAGTATACGTGCGTGCTTTTAATGATCACATGTCGTGCATATGTAATACACGAAACATATGTCTGGGAATTTTGTCTTTGATGATAACGTTCTATTTAAAGATCGGTTTTAATTAGCAATTTTTCATGCTGTTGAATTATTAGAGATTTTTAAAAAACTAATATATACTATAATATATGCAATAACGAAATATAAGTTGAAATTTCATAAAAAAAAAAATTAATAAATATTGTAAAATAAGTTTCAAGATCAATTAAATTTTTCTTCTCATTGGATGTTACATTTTTTATTCGATACCATTATAACCGGTTTTGAAACGAGTTCAACGTCTCGCAAACTCGAGATCACTCAAGATCCGAATAGCATAATAAAATGATTTTGAACATTTATCTTGTATCGTTATTCTTCGATAAAAATATAAGAAGAGGCGGGAGTTATTCAAAGAAACATCTCTAGGCAGTTGGCTCTTTAAATAATGAACGAATTCATTTATAAAACGATGAACGCATTCGAAGAAAGATCGATCGAATTGATCGGGATGGCATTCGAACATTTCACAGATAGAACGTCAACGCTATTCAAAGCGTAGGACGATCTTCCGACACGTTATTTTCGAGATATAATTATGACATATAACGTCGACATCGCATAACTTGACAAATAGTTGTAATGTCGAATAGACTCGAATCATTTCGTCTTTAATTTTTTTTCATAGTGTACCTTGATCTGATTACCTACATAAAGCAAGCAAGTCTGGCAAGAGTCAAGGTACAGGCTACATTGCGGTTATATTTGTTGCCCATTGACATTCCAGTGGTAGAAGAGCAAAGTGCATGGTAACGCAGGAATCTTGAAAATCGATTATCTGTCTATAAGCACTAAACTTTCAAATGAATATAATAAGTATAATTCTTTAAAAAATTATTTATTTGTTTAAAAAATAATCTTCCGTATCATCGCGTTAAAATTAACGCAAATTTCATACGACAGATTTATACATTTGATAATATTTGTAAAATAAGATGAATAAATTATCTATATGGTATATATACTAACCGTTCTTCGATTCACTCGTTTATCCATTCTGTCGATTTGAATGTCAGTTAACGTGGCCGTAAAAGTTTGTCTCGTTGGCTTTCACGCTCGTTCCCACACAATCTATTGACGTTTCTGTCAATGCGCGCGATAACACGTTTGTGAATCCCACGAAACGAAACAATGAGAAACTACGTGAATACTCTCTCCTTAATATGTTATTTTTTTACGCGCCACTACTAACGAGACTGACATTATTTATCTTGGCATGGATAAAAATGTTTTTTATTAAATTTTATTTCGAATTTACGATTGAAAGTAAAATAAATTCTTACTTGAAAATTACAGATATTATGTTGTCTCAAATGAAAACCAATTCTACTAGAAAGCTGGAAGGAAAACGACCGAAAGAACTAATGTCGTCTTCCAGTCTTTCCGGTATGTCACAATTATCGAACAGCAGTGAAGAGACTTTGGAACCTCTTGTGCATAAGCCGCACAAATTGGAAACGACAGAAAGGTAAGTCAGCTAAAAATTTAAATATTTTATTAAAAAAAATATAATATTCTTTTTTGTCAAAATTTGATATATATTTTAATTAAACTTTTAATTATAAATTATTTTATATTTTTTAAAATATATAAAAAATAAAATTCATTAATCATAATTCAAAAAAAATTAGATTTAACTTTAATGATTTTAAATATATTAAAATAGATTATCAGATTTCTATTTTACCGACATCTGATAAATTCGAGGGCGCTATATTCTAAGAGAGAAATTTTTACAAGAATGATACGGGAATAATGTAGATTGTAACTGTTATTTAAACTTTTTATTAATTTTATTAATATTTTTAATATTTTAATATTTATATTAATAATATCTAATTCTAATTAAATTAAAATACTTATATTAATAATTAAATTATACATGCAATAGTTTGTAAAATATATTTTATAGCACAACGAAAGACGCAAGTCCACAAAACAACGAATGGCTATTAAGTGGACCAAGTGGGAACAAGTCTATTTTACGTTTCAAGTAAGTTTAATATCTTATTTCTTTATGATTTACATATAATATGCAAAATAATAATATAATATACAATGCAATAATTATATTTCTTGCAGAGTATAATCTTTGATATTTTTTTTTTTTACTGTTTTCTTAGATGTTCTGCATTAGCAACTCCTCCGAAAGAACCTCCCGCGAAAATATTGCACATGACCTATAAAATTTTTCAAACGGACACTAAACTTATTAATCTTTTGCTGCAATCACACGGCTTAACAGAGGTAAGTTATAAAAAAACAATTCAAATTTATTTTCAAAAAATTATTTATTTTCAGTACATATGTACTAAGAAAATCAAGTCAATCGTTTATAACAGAAATTAATTTTTTGTTTTTTTCTTTTTTTTTTCTTTTTTTTTATTTATTTATTTTTTTTTATTTTTTTTTTATTTTTAAGTACTCATTAATATACAAGTTGTGAGAATAGTAGAATACAACTTATATTTAAGACAAATACATTTTTTATATATTTTATCATGACACTTGTTTACTGGCATAATTTTCTTTAATTAAATTTTTAATTTAACAATTATATTTTGTGATATAAAAAATCGTATATTTCGTATTATATACTTTGATTTATTTGTTAATGATATTACTGTAATGTAAGTTATTATATATAATATGAAATAGTTTTCTACATATAGTTTTTTTTATTTAATATTTAATATGTTATTATTGAATATTATTTTAGTACTTATCGTAATGTAACGAAGTATATAATTATATAAGAAAATCGAATCAGAATTCAGTAAATAAAACAAAAATGTATTTTTAAAAAAATTCTAAGATGACCAATTACTGTTACGAATTGCATTTAAATTTACATTCATTTAATTATATAATAAACATTTCTTTCCATTTATTCAAATATAAATTGTCTTATATTTATTAAAATTATTTTTAATACTGACAATTTTACAGTCTATTAAAGTATAACAGATTTAAACAGTAGCCAATTGTGTCATGGACAAAATTTTTAAAAAATTAATTTTATCGTAAATTTCTTAAAAATCTGTTACTGAATACAATTACCACAAAACCAATGAGCTCCTGGACATAAATCCACATCTAAATTTGCGCGAGTAAGTGTTGTTCTTAACATCCTTACACCTTCACAATCTAAACCCCAATTTGCCAAATTTCCAATCTTTTTCAGTCTTTTACAATTTTTAAACATGTTAAGGACAGTAGTTGCAGATACTTTACTGGCCTCATATATATAAAAACACGTTAGATTTTGTACTAAACTATTTTCACATTTATCAGACTTTCTTAGATTTCTATGTTTGTTTGATACACTCAATAATTTTTCCAAATGTTCATTAGTGAGATCAAAACAACTATGAACATGTAATGCTGTTAATTCTGGTGCTAATGAAAGAAGTTTTGTAATAGCAACAGCACTCACTATACGTCCTAATTGAATTTTTTTCAAATATTTTAATGGAGGAGGATCAACACCTTCTGTCCAAATTATGTTTGACCCATCATTAGTAAATGTTCTAAGATTAGAACAACTACTAAGAACTTCTTTCAAATCAACTTGAATAGGATTTTCATTTTGAGTTATTCTGAGATTAAGTTCACGTAAATTGTGACCATTAGTGCGAAGATAATCATAAAAACCATCCAACCATTCTCTTTGAGGTGGTATACTATGCACACTCAGGGAAGTAACATAGGGAAATAGTCTCAAAGCTTCAGGAGGATGATGAGGCTCAGAAATATGTAATTTTTCTACTCTTGGACAAGCCTGAGCCAAAAGTTCCAAACGAACTGGAGTAGTTCTGCTACTTCTTGCTTGAGTTAGACTAAATGGAGTTTTAAATCCAATAAGTCCTTTATTCATTATTTCCACTACTCTTCCCATGTGACTATATTCTGCTAAAGATTCCAATCGTGGAACATGTACCAAAGCTAAAAGTACTCCTGCACTGGTAACACCAGTATTAGCAACATTAAGTACTCTAAGTGTGTCACAGAGAAAGTTTCTGCTTTCATAGTATTCTAATAATACCCCTTGTTTTTCCTTCTTTTCTGATTTAGAATTTTTCATTTTTAATTTTGAAAGTAGAGTTTTTAAACGAGACCAACTAGTAGGTTCTTGCATAGCAGTATGAGGTACTTTATCTCGAAGTTCTACTTGTAACAGTAATTGTTTCAATCCTATGTCTGTTACTTGTCTTGAACAAGCTACATCCAAATGCACAAGTTTTGGACAGGCTTTTCCCACCACTTGAAGCACTGCATCACTGGCTATATTACGCAGAGTTAAACTCATTAAATTTTTCATATTTAAAAGTGCACATCTTAATAATTTGCAATCTAATCTTAATAAAGCAGAACGAGCCAATTCTAAAGATTCAAGTCCAATTCCTTCTGATGCAAGCAGTTTTAATAATGATGTTTGATGACTACATCCATAATAACAACAGAGATTCACTTTTAATTGCTTTATATCATGCCCAAGAAGAAGAGCTAAAAGATATAAAGGAGCTGGGCCAGAAATTAAAGTTGATCCATCAGATGCAGGTCCATATAACATTTTTGAAGTTTCTTCAATAACTTGAGATCTTAAACGTGCTGGTAAGGCATTGATATAATATGGTCTTATAGTCTGCTTTGCATATGCCAATACTTGTGCAGCGGATGATTCTTGTGAAAGCACCTGCAGCCTTCGGCACGTCCCGTCGAGTTGTTGACACACACGTCCCAAACTAAGCCCCTCTAGGGAATTAGGCTGACGGTGGCCAGGCATCTTCTCTTGTTCATTCACTATAATATTATATACATTATTTAGTATAATATAATAATATGAAAATTATTTCAATATTTATATTTTAAATAAGAACAATTGTATATTATTAATTATATATACAATTAAAATTTGACTTTTAGTTATTGGAATTAGTGGAATTTGCAAACAAAGAATTTAATATATATTAATTAATATATGAAATTTATTACAACTTTTTTCTTGTGTATTATGAAGAATTTTAATCGTAAAAATTAAATATTCAAATAGATTTAATTATAAAGTTATAAAAAAATATTCATATATATTATAAAAAATTATTTTTTTTAGATACTAGATATTAATTGCATGTGTAATAGGCAAAATAAGATCAATGTTATAATTTTGAGGTTAACTATGTTTGAATCACAGTATAATAATCGTTTTTTTTACTTTATAAGTTCCTACTTTAATATGAATATCACAATCATATTATCAGGACAAAATCATCTGAAGAAAACATTCTATATAAACAACTTTCCTGTATAATTATGAGCAGCGAAAAATCGTTGCTACTATTCCCACAAACTTTCATGGCAGAACGCGCCGACGCTTTTTCTCCTCATTGTTTGACTATTGTTCATTATAAACTCAAAATTATCATGTAAATTCAAAAAATCATCATTTTTTTATTTTTTGGTAAATCTAAATATTTTAAATCTATAATTGTAAAAGATGTTTTTACACTCCTACTATTTTTTATTTTTTTTTTTTGATAACAAACAAATGAATAAATAATTTTAATTTACAATTTTCTAGTTTTGAAAAAAGAATAGCTAATCAAAACATTTAAATAAATGATTCTTTTATGAGTTATTATCAAAGTAAAAATAAATTTTTACAAATTTTTAATTTAATAGTAAAAGAAAAATAAATATTCTATTTTATATTTAATTAACTAAATAAAATTCGATATACATGTATTTGTCTCTCCTTTACGATTCTATGTATCACGATAATATATCAGGAAAATTAGAAAATATGTTTTGTTCTAAAAAATATTGCACCATATTATATTATAATTTATATATACGTATGTTTTTTTATGTATCATTATGTATCGTGAACAAATCGATTATTTTCAAACTTCATCATCAACTTTTTCTATTAATTTAGGAAGAATATTAATTTATTATTTAAGTGATTATTCGTTATTTCTTAACAATATAATTAATTAAATTATAATTTAATATATCATTCTTTTATTGAAAATGCCTTTCCTTTTATATTGCATAGATAAGATGAAATACGAATTTAATTCAAATTCGATTCCGAATTTTAATTCATCATATAAGATAATATCGTAGAATTAAATCATCGATAAAGTAATTTCTATAGTAATACATCATTCATACGATTATTTTTCTCTGCTATTATCATACTAACGTCTTTATTTCAATCGATTTCTATTCTGTACATAAACGATGTTCGTCTAAGCAATTATCAAAGACCTGTTGCGAGAGTGACAGAAAGGTGGCATCGATGCATGCTATAATTGCGAAAACGTTGGAGAACGGTCCGCGAGCAGCAAGGTTTCACGCGACCTCTTGTTAATTAACTAACGCCTCGTGTACCGTAATGCAATTTTGCGAGTCGTCACAGATAGCTATCTGTATTCACGCACAAACGAAATCAGAAGAAATATATTAAACGTTAAATTTATAGAATAAATATTGTAATGAAAACAATTACGAAAAATCAGAAATAAAAAAAAACAAGATTAGAAATTCGCTATTGATTTGATTAAAAAATATTAGATTTAGATTAAAAGTAAATATTGCAATTGTATCGTATTTAAACTTGACCTAGACCTAGCTATTGTTTGACCTAGACCAAATCACGCGGCAAAAGCATATCTTAGATTTTACATGGAAATAATTACTCATGCAAATAGAAACATATGCAAATCGCATTCAATGCTGATTGGATAATACTTGAGATCGAATTATTGAAATCTAATCGGTTTCTTCGATATTTTATTCTTTATTATTACGTCGTAGGTCATATATTTTGGTAATACGAATATTATCCTCAAAGTTTCAAATCGGTTCCGTAAAAGCCATAATCGGATAACTAGATAGAAATTCGCGTGATGCACATGACGTGATTAACATCGAAATCCGAACAATATGTAAATACAGTGTGTCGTTCACACGTTCGGTTACATAAAGGCAAACACGACCGAATCTGACATACCGCTGCGACACTTTCACTGGACCATTTTTTTTTTCGTTCATTCTACTTGCGAGCAATCGACGCTACTTTCTAGTAACGGTATTAAAACGGCTTGACACTCAATGTTCACATTTCTACATCACTGAAACTAATTGGAAATTTACTTATACTTAATGATATTCGATCATTGATTTTCTTGATTCAATATAATATTTTTTAATCGATTTAAACACCGTGTTGCACAAATAACTAATGAGTAACGCATAGTCGAGTATATGTTACCCACGTGTCACTGCATCAACAAGATCCAAACAAAACTTTCAAACTCTTTCAACTATAAACCATATACGTTTTAAAAGAATGTACGCTTTTCTTCAAATAATTGTTATAGTAAAAAAAAATTAGAATGATCGTTTATTTCAAGTGAATATTTTTCGATTGAAATTTCGATCGAATCTTTTCCCATTTCGTATTCCCAACCGATCCAAATTCAGTGTTCAACAGTTGCGTATACGTTTCTAAAAGCAGCGCAAAATCTCTGGCATAGGTTGCCCTTTTACTCATATAACACGGTTTTAACTATATCTTTCACGAAACCAAATACTTTTTAACACTCCTCTCAATTCTTTCAATACGAATGAACCGAATTAAAAGTAGTTTTAACCAGATAAACAGTAGTAAAAAAATCATAAAGGAAGGACGAGTAAAATCGGAATATCGGAATATCTTCTTCGCAACAGTATCGAATAACGCCACGATGCTCATCGCCCCTCGAAATATTATAATTCATGAAAGAGGCAAATAACTGCGAGCTCGTAAAGTATCGATCGTAATTCCCTGTTTATCTCTTCTGTTCGTACTCGATTCTTCGTGAAAATTAAGCTCTGTTTTGCGACGAAATTTTAAGTCGGAAATAAAAAGAGATCGAGAAGTTAGGTCGGTTGTTAATAAGAAATGGCGAGTGATTGATCACAGTCCAGAGAGAGAAAGAGAGAAAGAGAGAGAGAGAAATAGAGAGAGAGAGGGAAAGAGAGAAAAGGAAAAGAATGGTATCGCGTCAGGTGCCTACCTTGAAACAAGCAAGTCCCCTACGGGTGTCTCCTGAGCGGCGGCTCGTGCTAGACTGCCGCCGCTACGAAATCGCATGCGTCTGCTGGCTGATGCGGACTCGGTTCTCGACTCGGCTCGGCCCGCGACCTCGTCGTCCGGCTTTTCGCTTGCCCACTACACTCACGATGTTACACACTTCTCCATCCATTCTGGGGCTGAGTAGTCGAGCCGCCAACTCTCGGTCCCTCGTCGTTTCATAGTTGCCTTAAAATATGCTACTTTATTTATTTATCGACACGCCGGATAATGATTACAGGATATCTCGCCGCGGCGTGCATTATACTTATACTTGCGATATGCTTCGCGTTATCGTGAAAAATATCGATTTTCCGGAGGAAAGCAAATTGTTCTATTATCCTCATCCTTTTTGAAATACAATTTCGTGTTGCGTGGTTGGTATGAAATCGTGTTGGACTTTATATCGATATTATGTACATATCAAAGACACGGAACGCAAAAGAAAATATTTATTCGTACTTTTTCACGAAAGATTATGAAACAATCGAGGAAATATATAATTTCATAATATCAAATAATTTTTTTTAAAGTAACATTCATTTTAATCGTTGGCAAATTCGTTGCGATTTATAATTGGTGATTGGAAAGCGCGTTAATTGCCAGTCATTCGCCTCTGCGCTGCGGGTCATCGGGCGATCTCGCCCCGTACCCTCCTCCCGAGGTACTACACGCGGTGTCGGTGTCATCGACGTTCCAGAGGATCGTCTCATAATCGTTCGATCCGGATCAATTGCTCATCGACCGAAACACATGTGCCTTGAAACGTAATTTGTTGCAACGAAGATAGAGATGCGTATATTGACAACTTTGTTTAATCGCTGACTATAAATTATGCCGAGACAATTAATTATTCACATTCATGCTCGAAATATCTCGCAAAGTTTTCCTTTAGATCTTTTGAAGTTTTACACGTTTCTTTCTTTCCCTACTATCTTGAGATTTTATTTTAAAGATCGAAAGCACGAGGTCAACGATGTCTCGCGAATGTGAGGACAATCGCTGGCTCGATATTCTCGTCTCTGTAAAAGCTCAGGTGCCATTGAAATATTTTTGGCGTATCGAAGTTGTAGGGCATCTCGATATAGCAGGGCTCAAAATCTCGAGAATTATTCGACTATTTCGGGATTTGGTAGCGAGGTCTCTCGACCCTCGCAAGTTTCCACTCTATTTTCTGTTTACATTCTCAAAGGGATCGAATACGTTTTCTCGTCTCTTTGCGTTCATAACACCCTGTTACTCCTTCAAATTTCGTTTACTCGTACTACTGACAATTTTCTAAGACTCGAGGGAATTGAGTTAAGGAAACCTTAATTGCTTCCTTCTTTGTCGTCTACCGACAAAGAGTTTTTTTTCTCTGCAATTCTTTTTAAATCAATAGGAGAAGGATAAGAAGAGAGAATTTCAGTGGTTCGTCTCCGTCTCTGTGGATCGTTGAGTATATACACCAGCTCGTTATCCTTGATCGGTAACGCAATATGTGGCTCACGTAAAAGCGACACGTTAAAGCGACGAGCAAAAGCGCGACCATGTGTTTGCCTTCTTGTCGCGCATGTAAGATACATCGCATCTTCTGTTTTGATACCTTTCTTCAATAGATCGTAACAGAATCCTTCTAATCGTCACCTTCGATATTGCTGACGCAGACGTTCATTAATCATCGTCTATGAACTTGTGAATCAATATCAATAACACATATTACACATTCTCTCCTGAAACACGGACGCCTCTTTTTTTCTCTCAATACCGAGCATATCGCAACAACGTTTGTTCATACATTAAAAAAAAAAAAACGACGATCAGATCTTGTGATTCTAAAATTCGTAATTATGAAAAATTAATTGTGGACGCATTAATGATACTAATATGAAATTCAACCTTAGAAATTAACGTTTTTAATTTACATATGATTATGCAAATATACGTAACATTCTGTGTGTTAATTATCGTTAACAATTTTTTTAAATTCATACACATTATTGAATTGTAGAAACTTTTTGTAAACAATAAATGTAAATTCACTAGTTTCCCCAACTATTTTCTTCAATCCCCTCGTCTTTTCGCCTCTCCCCCCTTGATAATAATCGGATAATTTTCGGATCTCAGAAAATTCGAGCTAAATAAAACCAGAGTAGTTCAACGGTGTCGCGTTCATGGTTCTCGAGCAATTACATACGAGGATCGATACGAGGTGAAAGCAAACCTCGAGCGATAAAGTAAAAAAGAGGAAGGTAGGATGAGATACGACAATGGTGTCTACAACGAGAATCTCTTCGCTCGGTCTCTTCGTTCCAATTAAGTCCCCCTTAAACGCTCGATGCGCCTGTTTAACGCCGTTTGCCGACTGTGAAGTGTCGCACAGCGTTTCCGCGTGATGGGGCCTCACTCTGAATTTTTCCCTAGAGCAATTACGTTTCGCCTCGTACGGATTCATTTTTCTTGCGCGATTACAACACTCGTCAACGGGAGATCTCACGACGCAGATCTCCAGCGGACGATCAGATATATCTCGATGACAAACCCGGCAAAAAAGCGAGCAAAGTCAGAAGCAAAGAATGTTGCTCTCTCGACTCGTGCCACTCTCGCTTCGCAGATCCTTTTGCTTATACGTCGGAATGTACGAGTTGTAATGATGGAGATCTCGGATTCATCAGGTATATGCAATATTCATCGAATTAATTCCATTATCTATGTTATCCGATGACGCGTTTAAAAGTAGAAACGTATAAAACGAGAATAAACTTGTTTACATTAAAAAAAAAAACATGGAGATTATACATGTAGTTATAATTCAATAATTACTTCCATTTAATTTTTTATTCAGAATCGTAGCAATAATATTACAAAAATTATAATTGCATTCTCAGAGCGTATACTTGAAGCATTTGGATTCGTGGGATTTCCAATTCGATGAATAATCGCCAAACGGATAAATAACGCCTCTTGTTTCGAAAGAATTGTTTTTATCGGCCAACAATTGTTTCTAGGCCTACTTTGGTCGAAAGTTAAAAAGATCGGCACGAGGTTAAGTTGAAATACGTTGAAAAAATGCGAACATGTTAAAAACAAGTTGAAACGAAAAGAAAAGGGCGAGCAAGAGTTCGTGACAATTATACACGCAGTGATAAAACGATCGTGTAATAATTCGTGACACTCGGTAGGTAGTATATTTCACCGTCGGGTATATTCGTACAGCGATTATGGCGGACAACAGGTGAGGACACGGGCAGATCTGGTGGGATAAGGTTTGAGGGTCACGCGCCGCCTTGGAAGGTCCGTGACTGAAAAGCTAACCGGTCCTGTACGTCTATCACTCTCGTAGAAAACATATATAATGTGTACCACGTCCCTGGCCACCGGTGTTCCTCCTAAATTTCCGCATTGCCTACCAATCGACAGTTCCTTCCGTTCGATTCACGACATCGATCGGTCGTTATTGAGATCGAAACACGGTGACTGGGGACAGAGACCTTCGAATCGAGACGAGGAGACGGTCCTTGAGAGGTATATGGTATACTATTAGCGTCGAATGCCTCGAATATGTATCCTGGCCAACTCGTTTCCTTTGCTAGGTATACCGCTCTTCTTAGTTGAAATATTTTATATCGATACATTTTTCCCAACATGTTTCGTTGTATATTTCTTTTACCTTTTCAAGTAAAATTAGAAAGCGTGTACAAACTTTAAAGGAGTTCTAATTTATTTATTCTAAGAAGGACAAAGGGGTTTATTCTAAGAAAGTGATAAAATTTCGGATTTACTCGGACTTTTCGGAATAGGTAAGTAGGACTTTTTGAATAAGGAAGGCGATAACGAGGCTCTTCAAGGCGATATTCTTTAAAAAGTTTTGTTCGTCTGCCTTTGTTCGAAAGATATTAAGAGGGTTCAACGGCTTGATGGAACTTTAACTCAACTTCGACTGTGTATTTTCGGTGTTGTGTTTTCTCTTCGCGTCGAATAGAGAGGAAGAGGGAACATCGGACATCGTAAGAGGAAAGGATTCACCGTGGAACGTATTGCAGGCGGAATGTTTGATCGTTTAACGATCTTGTTTCCTTTGCGCTCGTAACCCGAAAGTAAATCCATTATATCGGGATGACTAACCTAACTCAATCTTCAAGCTGTTTATGACTCTTTCAATTATCAATATTAGCTTTCTACCCACGCTAGAACTACCTCAGCCAAATTTCTCAAGTTAAATAGTCGATAGTTCAAAACAGTTCGCTTAGAGCGACGAAATAGTTAGTCGAATCATAAAGTTGAGAATTATAGTCAAAACTATAGCTCGAAACAATTGTAGAAAATATTATACAAAATATTTGTAAGAGACAATACTGATTTAATGATCTTCACTTACATATTTACTTAATCATCGTTATTATTTGCTATTGGAAATGTAACGCGATAAAATCAAAAGTACCGGCTACACGTAACGAATGAAAAATTTTGAATGTGCAAACAAAACAATAAATGAAAAGTCAATGAGCTTGGCCGCCGTGACCATGGTCACGTAGTCTATAGTGAAGTTATTGCGCGTCAGATTCTTTATTGTATTTTCTTTTTTTTTTTTTCTCTCTATTATATCCGTATCTTCTGTTCTGCTCTACCCAAAGAAACCATCTTTCGAAGTTCGTAAACAAAATTAGTAATCGTATTATCCTCTTATCTTCTGCTCGGTTCTGTTCGATTAGTTATCAGTGTCCACAATAATTACAGTTTGAAAATATTTTATGTCCCTTCCCCCTCTCCTTCCCCTTCCCCCCTTTCTCTTCCTACATTCCGGTGACGAATGACGAGTGAAAACTCGAGAAATGTCACCATTGGATTTCATGGAAGCAGCAGAAGTTCGTATCAAATTTTACTTTACGAGCTATCTAGGCTCGTCGACACCGAACGGCTTCGAAGAGGACGTTATCGAATTACGATGAGGTCCATCTTCATTAGAGTCAATTGATATGATCTACATTCGCGCTAGATCACGTGCTCGCAATCATCGGTGCTCTTTATCGAGCTTAGGTCATCGTATAGCGAATGCGCGTGGTGTTATAATACTGCATTTACATTAAACTTATTGTCAGATCGGTAAACTTTCTACTACGTGATGAAACGGGACACCCTGTATACCTGACTGTTTTAAAAGGAAATCATACCATTAACCGTCATTGCCAAGTCTGGATGGTAATGCAAGAAGGCTATCGCTGAAATTCAATTAATTTGCATAAATTATTGCCTTAAAGAGTCTAGGCACTACTCCAATTCGGACAGGTTACCGTGTTAACACCTGTACGCGTAATTTAACTGTACAAGAGGGAACACTTATTCTTCGACAAAAACCAGGAAGTTCCGCGATCGATCGTTGAATCGAAAGGAAGGACCTTGCAAAACGATCGTAAAGGATCGTTCGACTCGATAGTTTCGATATTTGGAGAACAATAGAACTTTAAAAGCATCGATACAATTGGTCATAAAGTTTTCAGATACGCAGACCATTGGTATCTGACTCATTTGAACATTTTTTGCGTGGATTTATGATTGTCAAAAATGATCGCGATTTAAGCATTAGAAACGATAATAACTTACACTTCAGCGGTTCTCGATCAATTAACAATAATGATGAATTAGGATGTTACGAAAAAAAAAAAATTATAATTCGAAAAAAATTTGGAAACACTGTTTTTGACTCGTTTCAAACGATTGAATTCGTATATAAATTTATTATTTTTCGTTAATTATCTGTATAATTACTTTTTACATTTTTCTTTCGATATTTAATCAATTTAATCGTTTTAGAAAATGTTCAAGTCAAAAAATTTAATTTTCTCAAAATTAAGAATACAATATAGATGCGATATTTTACACCGATAATTTTACAAATCATAACACAATTGGTGCGAGTCTTAATTCGCTTCTTTCAATAACGATTATATCGTCCGTGAATAGACATTATCTTTTATTCCGGTCGATTGTTTGATCTTAATTAGAGTCAAGTCATTAATTAAGCTCGTTCAGCGCGATCTGAAATAAATATTGTTTAAATCTTGTTATATCAAACACCGTGGTAAAATTATCGCAATTATACACGTAAAAACTGTATATATAGGCGAGAAGATTAATGGTTAAGATAATTAAAAGGATTAATTATCCGCGTCGATTGAGATCGATTGAAATTTGTATGACGAAATAATGCACACTCCTAACATAATTTGTATAAATTGATTTATCTTTATCTTTTCTTATCAATATATCGATAGAAATAAAATTTAGTCGAATTAATAAAATGAATTTTAATTTTATTTAATTTTAATTTTTTAATTTTTTTTTTTTTTAATTTTAATTTCATCCCATTATTCTCGAATGCTTAAAATAACTTCCTTCTCGCATGATGTTTTTTTTTTTTATCATATTCGTACTATAAATAATTCTTTGCTAATTGCGTTCATTAACATTCAACTAATAATAAACTATATATAAAAAGATGAAAATGAAAATATAATTATAAGCAAGATCATAGATACGAAAATTATCGTAATCACGTTGACCTTATCACATTGCTGCATCCACTAAATACCATAATTAATAATTTGTTCACGTAAATATATATATTGTTCCTATGAAAGATGACAACAAGGTCGACGAAGACTATATATATATATATATATATATACATATGCGAATGACAATGCGGCACGAATATTAAAAAGTGTCAATGTGACAATGATAGACACATTTTGCTAAACTTATTTCATGTATTGTTTATTAAGCGAGGCTTGATTAATCAGGTTTTATCGCCTGATTTTTCGTTGACTATTCTTAAAAGGAAAGAATAAATATTGAAGCATTTATTGATACGGATACTACTTTTTTCAGGTTCCTATGAATGAGATGGATTTTAACATTCTGTGGATGGGAAATCATCCAAAACCGGATATTCTACGAAATTTAATGCCTTATCAAAAAGTAAATCATTTTCCAAGGTATGTAAATCATTTTCCAAGATAAGTAAATATCGGATATTTGCTCGAGGAAATTAACAGATAATTCCAAGGAAATCAAAGTTAATTTTAGAACATACAAATGAATATATTAAATAGTGAGGAACACAGTGAGGCATGTATTATTTATTTATGCTGCTCAAAATAATAGATACAATATCGAAAAAAATAAAAATTAAACTGTTCAATTATAGCGGAATTAAAAGTGAAGATTTGAAAGATCTATCGTTCTGTCCTTCTGTCCTTAGATCGTATGAAATAACGCGCAAGGATCGATTGTACAAGAACATCGAGGCAATGCAACGCAGCAAGGGTTTACGAAATCTGGATTTTATACCCCAAACGTTTCTGCTGCCCAGCGAATCGAGAGAATTACTCACTGCGCATTTCAGGTATCGCGGGCCCTGGATTGTCAAACCCAAAGCCAGCTCTCGTGGACGTGGGATTTATATTGTTAATAGTGTGAGCATAATAATTTCTAGGTATGAATATAGATAACGTGGCCTGCACCTGCATGCTTGTTTTTCGTATAGCGCCAGTATAAACGATTATATTAAAAAGCATTATTAGCTTTTTTTTTTTTATTAACTCGAAAGGATATAGATCAAAGACATAGAAATTTCGTTTCTGTATTTGCTAAGTATACATATAATTTATGTACAAGTATTGATTTCGAACATCTTTTGTGTTTGTAGCCTGAAAAAATTCTTACGGATGAATCTGTAATCGTTGCACAATACATAAATAATCCCCTACTGGTCGATGGGCACAAATGTGACTTACGGTTGTATGTAGCCGTCACAAATTACGATCCACTGTTGATCTATCTATATGAAGAAGGCTTAGTGAGATTCGCCACGGTGAAGTATGATGGTGGCAACCAATATATCTGGAATCCCTGCATGCATTTGTGCAATTATAGTATTAATAAATTCCATGTGGATTACGTAAAGTAAGTAAAATTGTTTTTATCACTATACGTATGAAGATAGATTACTCCATTATTATCTAAATTATCTATCTTGTAGGAGCGAAGATCCAGATGCGGAGGATGTAGGTCATAAGTGGACCTTATCGGCGTTACTTAGACATTTACGATCAATGGGACAGGACACGGAATTGCTTATGCAACGAATAGAGGATATTATCATAAAGTCGATTCTCGCAACTGCCTCTGGAATTGTCAGTGGTATCAAGCAATTTGTGAAATATCCGGAGGCATGTTTCGGTAATTTTGGATTTATTATTTTGTCAAATATAAGATGGTAAATATAATAATTTTGATAAATTATATATTTTATTCTAGAATTATTTGGATTTGATATTTTAATTGATGATACGTTGAAACCATGGTTGTTGGAAGTCAATTTGACGCCATCGTTAGGTTGTGATTCACCGCTCGATGTTAGATTGAAATCGGCATTAATAGCTGATTTGCTTACCCTGGTTGGAATACCTGCGATTGATCCAATGTTACGACCCCAAAGTACACAATTAAATCGATCTGCAGTTACTTCTACTAAAAGAATAGTTAACGTAAGTTTTTTGATGCGAGTTCTTAATTGAATAATGAATCATGATTAAATGTATTAGGATTTTATTATTTTTATAGTATAGAAGAGTACATTCGGCTGAAACATTGTCGCAAAGAAAGAAGAATGCGAGCAAAAGTAATATCAATAAATCAGGATTAACAATTGAACAACAACGAATAGTTGCATCTGTAAAAGCTCAATTCGAACGACGAGGTGGATTTGTTCGTATATTTCCTAGTCCAAAATCATGGGAAATGTACGCACAATATTTAGGTAAATATTTAAAGTAATTTTTATCATGAATTATAAATAATATTATATTTAATATTATTTTTTATATATAGATCCAACCACTGGAATACCAATAGTTTCGGATCCTTTAGGACCCGGCAGAGTTCCACATCAAATTAATACGAATCATAATTTAATGTTACATGAACAATTATTTCCCGCAGCTAGTCGCACTACTGATTTTATCATTCCCGAAGTTACCTTGGACAGATTGTCTAGGTACTTTTGTGAAAATAATAAGAAATTAAAAAATCCATTTTTTAAATAATGGTATACAAATTGGTACAACTTATTACAGATATGAAAGATATGAGAGAGCGTTGGTAAAAGGGCACAAACAAAGTTTAGATCGCGGTCATAGTAAAGAGAATATAGATACGGATAAGCATAAATATAAGAGTCAAGTGGTACAGTCTATGCATGAAGGAAATAAGCTTAGGTTGGTTATATGATTATATCAATATTTCCAATCAAATATACGTTACAAAAAACTTTATACATCACATAATTAACAAAATTTTTAGTCCTGGAGAAGCTAGAAAAGCCTTCGGTTTATATTTAGGACATATTTTGCGTAAAATATCGCAACCTAATGCGGATCCAGCATGTTGTGATCTTGTAATGAAATTTCTTCAACAATCAGCTAGTAATTTAAGAACACCATTCTTTTTTACGGTAAGTTGTGTTAAATTATATTATTTAAAATTTTACATGTTTTTTACTTTATTTATTTATTTTTTTTTATTATATATAGTTACCAAGTAGTAAATTGAGCGAGAAAGATCGGGCTGCAGTTACAGCTAAACAACTCTCAGACTTTTTACATTTATACAATCGAGAAACGGATCTTTATGCGGATACAGTTGACCGTCCACGTACTGTTCCGAATCGACTTTTCCAAAAATTTTTAGCTGCGGCAAAGTAAGTCTATATTTAATTTTTCTTTCATATATATTTTATTATTAATGACATTTTTAATATGTGACATTTTTAATATGTAATATTATAATTTAATTATTAAATAGTGAGCAAGATCTAGATGATATATTAAGTTTACAAACGAGGCTATACAAATGCGCCCATAGTTTTTTGGGAAGAAGCGGTTTTGCAGGAAATCTACCCGGTCCTAATTTGTTGGGTTCTTTGCCTCATATTACATCTCGTGTATATTCCAACGCTGCAACTAGTGAACAATGCAAATGTAATCAATCATCAATCACTAGGCCTATAAAAGCTGCACGTACTTAGTTATATAATGTGAATATTTGTTATAGATACATTTGCTTGTTAAAAGTACTATGTACGGCTGCTCTAGAACTTCCCAGTACAAGTGGACAATCATCCACGTATATATAATCCTAACGTTTCCCATATTAATATAGCACAGAGAATCATCACAAAACAAATATTTTGGATACGCTTGAAAAGCGCTTTAATATTCGCTTATTTATTATAAGATAGAAGAAAAAAGTTCGTTATATTTATATTATTGTAATGAACTACATATATCTTAAGCCTTTTTAAAAAAGTTTTCTTGGTCTCTCTAAACGAGTTCATATTCTTAAATTACAATTTTATCTTAAAATTAATCTTCAACATTAAAGAATCGACGAAGATAGATAGAGAATTATTTTAAAATAAGAATTTTTAAATACTTACTAAGGATTTAGGTTTTGCAAATTTTATCATATAAAACACGTGGCCAATTAAAATCGTTTTAAGGTAAAATAGAAATCTTAAAAAATAAATAATTCAATAATAAATTTTAATGAAGACATGTCATCGGCCTAAATAGGCGATTAATTTACTTTTTGAAATTAAATTGTAACATTTAATGATGAAAAATCTTTTACAAAAATATTTACAAAAATATATTTGTCATTTCTTCAATACATATTATTGTTTAAGTATGTAATTTTTAATATATATACATATATATATATATATATATATATATATAATATACATATACATATATATATACATATATATGTTTATTTATCAAATTAACAATTAATTTTATATAGCTAACTTATAAATTTTTTTTATTAAAAATTTAAGTAGAAGTTTAAGTAATTAATTACTATTTTTAATAGTTTTATTAAAAATGTTCCTATTTAAGTTACATTTCTATCCAATTAAAACCAACATATTTGTTTTTATGAATTTATATTGATGCCTTTTTAGGTCTAGTCAAATTGAAGGCATACATGAAAAAATTTAATATAAGGTTTTTTTTCTTTTATGGTTATTTGTTGTTCTTTTATTAACAATATCACGCGTGTCTGACAATTTCAATTTTTTCATAAAAAAACTTAGAGATAAATATAAGATATAATAATTAAAAAGGTAAAACATAAAAAGATTCAACGAATTAAATATTTACGAGCATATAGTTCATGAAAAAAAGATTTAAGAATTTTTCGATATCAATTTTTCGAAGTGCAATAAAAAATTAATAATTAATAAATTCTTATATTAGATTCGTTATAAGATATAAGGCACTTTGTATAGTTATAGTAACATATATAATAATGATTTTGAATTATGACTCGTATTATCATATGATAATACATATTAAATTACATATATTCAGTTTAAAAGAAATATGTACCATACTTTGGGGAATGTTTATCGATATGATTGGCAGGTACCAATCCATTAGATAAAAAATCGTATAGATCTTATCCATCCATATAATGCCGTCAGTATTTAATACAAGGATTTACAGCTTATTCTTCCAAGAAATATGTCATTTACATTATTGAAAAGCTTTATAACATTGCACGCGATGAAACAGAAAGAAACATTATATTTTTCCATTTGCGTTATTAGATTGAAATATGAAGTATTGGTACATGAATTCAACTCATTTGCTGTGATACAATTGCATGTGACAACACAAGAATCAATATCTCTGACTCAATCGCTTTTAATATGTTATAACATGTTATTTCAGTGGGTTGATCTCACGTGAAACAAATTTCTTATTATTATCCCTTGCTGAGCACAAAGGAACCTAATATTATTTTTATTATAATATGAAAGAATATTGTTATTGCATAATTGTATTCATAATTTAACACATTTTAATCAATTAAGTAATACATTATTAATTATTATTTCAAAATTTAAAGCATCTATTTAAAAAAAAACTTATACAACGAATAGATATAAAAACATATTTTTAAATATGCATTGATCACATTTATTTTATCATAGTCTATCAGGAATTATATTTTTGTTCTATTCATTTTTATTTATATCATATATCATATTTATATCATATATTAATTATTTTGTTCATACAAGTGTACGAAATATTATTTTCTATTATTTTGAATATTATATTAAATAATATATTTATCTAAATCAAAGATATTAACATGCAATAATATTATCTTTTATATATGCATCATTATATTTCATTGCCCAAATTTATCTATCTTATATCATAATAAGATATATCAGTTTCATGTCCACTATTTGCATCTATCTTAAATATTATAAAATATTAATATCTTAAATCAATATTATTACACACATATATACTGCCATTATTTTATAAACATATCTTTTCTTTATAATTGTAATGTATTTTTTATATCATGAAAAATTTTATTTGAATAGATGTATTTTATGTATTCGAAACATGTAAATTGTGTAAAGTAAAAAATGCACAATAGTTTCACTTATTTTTTTAAGATTACTATTAGTTATAATTATTTTATTGAAAAATAATAATGTTCATATCTAAGTTACATATTTTTTAAGTTCATAAAACTCTAGCTGTAAGTGTAAAGTTTTAACAATTATTGAAATTAAAATTATATCAAGAAGAAATCAAAGGAAGACACGAAAATTTAGAAAGCTTTTTAATATATTGCAAATATATAATTAACGTATTGTTCTTGTACTTAAATGTTCGTAATCTGTTAAATCAAATGCTTTCTGTATTTATATATTTTGTGATGCGAATTATTTATTATAATAACTTAATTAAAAAATTTTTGAAAAATATAAATATCAATTCGTGCGTAAAATATTTGATGAAAAATTTTTTCTTATCTATCAGCCAATAAAATTATGCAGTAAGTTTATTAAAAAAAAACTTCAAGAATAATTATTTATAAATTATAATTACAAAAGAACGTTGAACAAACAATAGTAAAATCGTAATAATTGAAGAAAAGTGATAAAAATCAGTAAAAATAGTAGATGTATATAAAAAGAGAATTGTTATTACCTCTATATTGTGTATGTAACACTCCCTTCCTACCTGTGATTTGTAAAATTTACTAGTCAGCTTACTGCATTTATTAATATAAATAAAATATTATAAGAAAACACACTTACACATTCACAATTGCTATATATAATTATTTTATTATAATCATCAAACATAAAATAATTACTCGGAAATATAACAAAATATCATAAAAAAATATCAAATACAAAAGATTTCAATTAAATTTATCATTGTTAAATCATCTATTATGTTGATTGTTATATAGCCGAGTACGTGTAGCCTTCTTAATATTTAAATGATATCGAAAGATATCGATTATATGTATAAACATATTTTCGCATTGTAAAATTATATTCAAAATAAAATGTAATAATTCGAAATATTCTTTTCTTGTTTTAATGAATAATAATCTAAAATAAATTATATGTATCTTAATTAAATATACTATTTGTATATATCATATGTAAATATTCTAATTTCATTATTTTAGCGCTAGTTGCTATTTAAAATCGTATATATTTTTTCATGTTCTTTTCTAAAAATTAAAACAATAAATATTATAAGAAAAGAATAAAATAAAATTTCTGCTTATTTATTCATAAAATTTTGCTTATATTTTGCTATTACAAGACAAACAAGATAGACTTAATATTTATGTATAGAATTAATATTTATAATTAATGCAATTTGGCATTTTATATTTTAAAATATCAATAATATAAAAAATTAAAATGTTTATGATATGACTTAGAACGTTGAGAAATTACATTCAATTACAATTTTAATTACAAATTTAATCACAAAAATTAGTAAAATTAACAAATTTTAAAAATAATTTTTTTGATATGTTCTTTCATAAATATAAATATTTCATATTTATTTCATTTCATATTTCCATATATTATATATTATATTGGATTTTATAGATTTTTTGATTGCTAATAATAAACATGATTATATTAATCAGATATCGGAATCATTTCTTGAGCGCGTAAAATTTGTATAACAAGATAATGAAATAGGCAGGAAAAGAATAAAGATAAGGTAAAAATATGGAAATCAAGACCATTTGAGAATGTTAAAAATGAAACTAATAACAACAGATTAGAAATCTTTATTAAATTTCTTTTATTAAAACGAAAGTAAGAGAAAAATAGAGAGAAATGATAATAAGAATTAACCATCAATGTCATCTTTTGAATATCAAAATCTTTTTAAAAGTACATTAAAAATGGAAAATTAATGCTACTTTTGAATGATTTTAGAAACATTATTTTTTAAAAAAATATTCAAGAAATAATAACAATTCTATCTCTATCCACTTTTTATTATATTACTATTTAATCATACTATTTAGTCATAGACTTGATATAGCAAACTAGATGTAGTCTCTTATATCTAATCTTACTTATATTAATTTGATCTTATTTATATTAGTTTCATTTTCTCTCAAGATCTTAATTCCCATATTTATTACTTATTTCTGTTCTTTTCACACTTTTTTCTTCTTATTCATATTTATATTTGATACTTCACAGAAAAGAGATAATTAAACATATGAGTTTCATGTATATCAATATATTTCATACAGATATTTTGTAACAAAATATTTGTTCTATTTTTTATTTTAAAATTTAATTTTAATTTTAATTATTATTATTAATATTAATATTAATTATTAACATTGCAATTTTATTCTGATTCAAATCGGTAGAATGATATTAATAATTGAAAATGATATTAAATGATAAGAAGATCCTAAAAGCATCGAACAAAAAATGTATTCAATGTTAGATTTATTCTGTACTTCGTCTGTGATGAAAATTTTTTAAGGTCGGTATTACAGTTAACGTGACACAAAAATTCATAAGAAATTATATCTATTTTATATTTCGTCTGTGACTAAGTTATTTATATTATTCTTAATAATGTATACAAAAAGTATATCTTGACAAGATTTTTCATCTTATTTTAATAGAATTATATTATTTTAAGATCGAGAGAAAACTAATTAACAATGCCAGCAGTAATCGTGGGTCCTCCTCAACGTAGTGAACAAATGTGGCAAGCATTAAAGACTCATATTACAAGAGAAAGACAACGAAAAAAACAAGGTAACCTTTTTTACAGGAAATTTTCATTAAACTTTTGCTGTTATTATCTCTTTATTTTAATTATATAGAACAAGAAGCAGACGCAGAAGAAGAACGTCAAAGAAAAGAAAGAGAACGACAGCAAAAACAAGATGTAATGACTTTAGGTGAAACTAGAGAACAAATATCAAATTTAGAAAATGAACTTTCGCAATTAAAAGATGAGAAGCATCAATTGTTCTTACAATTAAAAAAAGTTTTAAATGAAGATGATAATAGAAGACGACAATTAATTAAAGAAACAAGGTTTATATCATATTTCTTAACAAATATATAATTTAAAAATATATATTGTAATTAAATATTTTTATTATATAGTGTGTGCACAGAAGTTTTAACAGCAGTAGGATATCCTGGAACAGGTCCTAGAGTAGTTCATCCACAATTGTTTCTTCCATTACCAAGAAGCAGTAGTCCTCTTTATAAAGTAGCTGTTGGTGCACCAACACATACTTTATTACCAACTGTAAATGTATGAAAAATTTATTTATTTATAAAAAATTAATTTACTTATAGATTTTTTTTTAGGGACCATTAAAAAGAACACATAGTCCTTCGCCACCTCCAACTGCCTCCCCATACCATACTGGTTATGGATATAAACCAACACCTTCAATACCAAGTTATAATCCTCCACCTTCCAGTAAGTATATAAAAATATAACAGCTATAATTTCGTGTTAACAGAAATATGAAAAAAAGACAAAAAAAGAATATTAAAAGTAGATATTTGTGCCTGTATAGAATCTGAGGAAGCAGCTAGGAGATCTGGCGATTCCCGAGCTGTTCTCTGGAACAGTGAGTGAATATAAACCTTCTTTAATTTCCATGTTTTTTCTTTAAAAAACCATCAACAATTATTTTTGCATTTCACATTCTTAATTTTGGTATAATGTATTTTCTTGCAGAGAACAATCAATATTCTGCCTCCAATTTTTATTCAGCACCTACAGGTCAAAGTGTTTATAGTTATTCTGCGCCAACTTCACAACCATCTCGAGAACCTGAACCAACCAAATCTGTATATCTTTCAAGCAATAGAGCAACATTATCAACACACCAAACTGGTATATTAAATTTTATATAGATATTTTATTTTAATCTCTTTAAATCATATATATTAATGAGAGACTTGCAATATTTTTTATTTATTAGCTTATGTCACAAATTTGCATTCATTGGATCATAAAGGTGCTTATGCAGAAGATAAATATTATTTGAGGCCCAGTAGCCATGTTACTGTTCATGGTGGAGCTATTCCAATTCAACAACCTCCACAGGTTTCTTTTTATATTTAAATATTATGATCTTCTCAACATATAAATACATTATATATAATTCATAAACAGGGTGCAAAAACTGGAGGAATCACATCAGGATATCCAGTAAGAGCACCACAACCTCCACCAGCTCCATATCCTCCACCACCACCAGGTACTTATGTTAGTGCTTCTGGTGCTAATGTTCCTGGACGATTATTATATACTCAGCCTGGTGCTCGATATCTTCAAAGAGAAGTTTAAAATATTAATTCACAAGTGCTTGAATTAAGGTACTTGTTTATATTGTGTATATGTTTTACAGTCACCATATGATAGTATTGGATAATATTTAAAAATATTTGTCAATATCATAAAAAAAATTGTAAAAAGAATATATTTTATATGCCATTATTTAGACGCCATATTGCATATAAGATATATAAATACAAGATCTGTAGATATGTTTTGAATAATAGATAAAGCACTTTTATTTGTATATATATTTTATTTTATATTAAAGATTTTTTTACATAATGCAATGAAAAATATGTAGTTACAAAAAACAAATAGCAATAATTTTGTAAAGTTATAAAAAAATAAAATTATTATGCTTCTTAAAGATAGGATTGAAATAAAAATATGTTATATTGTTAAAATAGAACAACAAATTATCGACGAAATATTAACATATTAACATATGTAACAAATGTTTTACATAAAATAAAATTGATAGAACTATATATTTTCTATCTTGTTATGACTTAAAGTTTAATTCCTAATATTTCTTCATTTTGTCTGTGTCTCATTGTATACAAATGACTGCGAAGATCAAATATGTCGGTTAACGTAAGATTACACAATTTGCAAAGAATATTGGTATTTTCAGGTTTTTTTGGATCCCTATATATTAATAAAATATTAATTAAAAAATGAAATAATTGAAATAAATTAATAATATTTAATAAATTTTTTAGTAATTTACTTACTCAGTTGCTAATATTCGTAATTTTTTTACATGTTCTGTAATTTCTTGTAATTCATTTTCATCTTCCAATTCTAATGCATTATGCAATTTATATATACTATTTGTAATCATGGATGGCTTATTAGGATGAAGCAATAAATTTTCATTATATAAACCCCACTTATCAAAATTATTAATAAATTCAATAGTGCGAATTTTTCTTTCTTTATCAATTAATTTCAACAATGCATCTTTTATTCTATTTTGACAAATAATAACTTCTTCCATGTTATTTCTACTTTCAAATTGATAAGAAACTTGCATTCCAATATTCATCCAATGACGCAATCTATTTATCTATTATAAATGAGAAAAATAAATATATTGCAACTAAACAAAATTTTATCAACAATACACTTACAAATTGCAAATCATCTATAGTAATTTCAGCATCAAAATGAAGTTCTAGATCATGTTCTGGAAAAATACTTTTTTTAGTAAGAGGATCAAAACCCAATCCACATAATGCACCAATATAATAACTTCCAAAATTATTGCGTCGTAATTCCATATATGGTGTAAAAATTAATATAATTAAAGCAGTTAATCCAGGAAGACGTGGCATTAATGTTGTATTATATAATGTTAAATGATGTCCAGATATATTTTGTGAAACAGATCCTGCTACTAAAAGTCGTACTGAAGAATCTTCAAGTTCAGTGTCTAAGAGAACAGAATTCACCGAACTGGGAGCTATTTTTACATTTTTATCTCTTCCAGCCATAATAAGATGACTTAATTCAATTTCTAATGGTGAAAATGGTCCCCGTAAAGTTACTGTTGTATTGCATTCAATATCTGCAGGTGGATCTGGATAGATATCAGGCATATAATCTTGATTATACTGTAACATTTCATAATGATAACATTGCTCATCCGATAATTCTGATTGTTGTAATCTTAAATTATGATTAAAGCGTGAAAAGTAATCTTCTTCCTTTTTTATTGCCAATCTTTTTTCAATAAGACTATGATTTATATTAATTTCTTCCTCTCCGTTTTTGTGAATTAATTCTATTGTAACAACGCTATTGACAATAGAATAAATTTCACCAAAAAGTAAACCAGACTTATTAATTAATGTCCAAAATAAATCAAATGCAGCTTGTGACCAATCGTCATTAAAACTATGTGCTATAGATGGTCGAATTTTTGCTAATTTGCATTCAAAAGCCAATGCAGGAATATTAGAAATATCATTATTACATTCTAGATATTTCAAATCACATAATCGACATTCGCTTGAATAACCATAATCCATAAAAAAAACTTGAACTAATATCTCTGGTATTAATGATCTATGACCTTTCACTATTGCTCGAAAATATTTTTTGAAATTATTTTCTTCATATGGTGCAATTACTAATGTACCAGTTTCTGGGGCTACTTTAAATGTTTTGAATTGATCTTTCATTTTTTCAATAGTTGATTCTATTTTTTTCAGTCTTTCTCTAGTTATAGGATTACGCATTTGAACCCAGAAACGACCTGGATTTTTAACCTGAAAATATAAATTTATTAAGATTATTATTATAATTTATAATTTCATTAGAAATACATACATTTTGTATAGTTAAAGGAATACGCGTTACTCGTAAACTTGGTAATTCGGATTTAATTTTATCTTTTATTATATTTTCAGGAGTAAGAAAAAATGATTTTCTATTCAAATTCATTTCATCAGCTCGTTGAATAGCTATAGATTCAGTTAAAATCGGTATTTCTATAGGAATGTTACATTGTCTCATTCTAACTGCTTTGTAAACAGAAGGACATATTTTTCTTGATGTATAATTATACTCTTTTTCAGATATTTCTTTAGAAAATTGTATATAAACACGAGAAGAATTATCGAAAGATACATTTATTTTTCCAATAGAAGTTGTTAAATGCTCTTTAAAAATATCTTGAAATCTTCTAGCATACAAAAGTCCAGGTTGTCTCATAGGCCATCCTTGTAAATATACTGTCTTTGATGGATCTAAACCTCCTAACAATTTCACTCCAGCATGTTCACTAAATTGATTTTCTGATATTGGTATGCTTCTAACAAAATAATTTGGATAAAATGCACCAGCAATTGCAATTTTTAAAACAAATGGTCGTTCATCTTCTTTCCATACAACTTTATTAACTCCAGCACTTTCTTGTATACCTAATTTTTCCAATCTATTAGTTAATTCTGTTACCATAGCTTTAACTTCGCGTAACACTCTAATCTGTACAAAATTCCTCAATGCCCATGCTTTTTCTTCAATGTCATTATTGAGTCGACGATTAGCTTTTTCAGTAATCCATACTTTATATACATTCATAAAAGCAACACAATCACTACAAGAATTGGCTGCCCAACTCAGTCTAATATTATAAGCTAACATTTTTTGTTGAAATGGATTACTAAACATATCTTTAACAGAGAGACTAGCTGCAATAATGATTGTATCTTTTAAAACACTAAACACATGTCCTAACATAATTAATTTTGATAAATGAATATCCAGGGGTAAATTAGCCATAACTCGACCAAGATCTGTTAATTCTCCATCAAGAGGTTGTATTTCACTGCCTTTATTTAATAATGCTCCTGCTTCCTTTAATAATAATATTGTTCTTTCCAAATTTCCAAGATTAGGTGGATCAAGAGAAAGCGCTAAAATAGCTTTAGGTTCACCCATATCTAATAATTTTGATTTGAGAATTACATTTTCAAGTGGAGATCGTAATATTTCGGGTGATACTTCTTGAGGTAAAATACTCTGTAATTTTTAATTTTTATTTTATTTTAATAATTTTATTAAAATTTTATATTAACTTTTAAATTATTAAATAAATTTACTTAAATTATTTTTAAATTATTAATAGAAATTACCTCGTAAAATGCTCGTGGCACTAATCGATATACTCTACCATCCATTACTCGGCCAGTACGACCTGCCCTTTGTTCACAATTTACCTTACTTGCCCATTTTAATTCTAAACATTGAAAATTCGTTTGTGGATCCGTAACAAGTTGTCTTATTAAACAAAAGTCAATTACTAAAAAAATATATAAAATTAAATACTGTTTTATACAAAATCTCTTATACTTCTTATTGTAATTAAATAAACAAACCATATTTTACATCAGGAACAGTAACACTACTTTCGGCAATATTTGTAGATAAAATAATGCGACGATAACCATGAGGTGGTTTTTGAAAAATCCGCTGTTGTTCTTCATTTGTAATTGACGAATGTAAAATTACTATATCCCATTTAGCTTGTTCATGTTTTGGTAAAGATAATAAATTATTCATTTCTTCAATTTCATTAATTCCTGGTAAAAATACAAGAATCACATGTCTTTCATAAACATTTGTTTCTGGATCATAATTTGCATCATCAGCTTTCATATCTACATCATCAAGAATTTTTATAAGATTAACACAGAAATCTATCATTTTTTTTGTAATATTTGGTTTAGTAGCATTAATTTCAGGTATCTATAATAAAATAAAAAATATAATATAATAAATATATTACATTTAAATAAATCAAATGTTAAATATTATTTTTATTTTAAATAGCAATGTAAAACATTTACCGGTCCTAATACAGTCATCTGACAAAGATAATAAATACCAACATTAAACAAAGTTTTTTTTGGTATATCAATAATAGGTGCAGGAACAAGTTTATTTCCCACAGGGGAAGAAAAATATTTAGCAAATTTTTCTACTTCAAATGTAGCAGACATTAAAATAACTTTTACTGAACGTGAATTTGTATGTAAAAGCTTCCGAACAACAAGAAGAAGGAAATCCATATCTTGATCTCTTTCATGAACTTCATCTAATATGACATGTGTATATTCCAACATATTTTTGCTATTTATTAATTTATGTAAAAGAACTCCAGTAGTACAATATGTCAAACGTGTATCTCTGGATGTATGATTTATTAGACCCACTTGATATCCAACAAGGGTACCTACTGGCCAATCTCTTTCTTTACTGACACGTTTTGCAATACTTATAGCAGCAATTCTTCTAGGCTGTGTAACTATAAAAATATAAAGAATTTTATTTAATGTAAATTAAATATTATTACAAAATAAAATAAAATTACCTATAATATTGCAATGAAGTTTTTTTTTATAACAGGAATCTAAAATAAATTGAGGTACTTGTGTAGTTTTACCACAACCAGTTGGTCCTTGAATTACTACAACTGAATTAGTTTCAATCATAGACACTATCTGATCTCTTTTAGAAGTAACTACTAAATTAGGTTTTGTATGATAAACAAATTGATATGTTTTGTAAATATTCATTGTTTCTTCATTCTGTATATTTTGTATAGCATCTGTCCCTTGTGATACATCATCAAAATTTCCTTTATTTGCATTATAATAATTTGCAGTCTAAAAATATCATAAATAAATAAAATGCTAAATAATACTTAAGTTGTAAATTACATACCTGTAAAAGTTTATTTTCTTCTTTTTGTACATATTCTGTTATATAATCTGTTCCTTTTTCTTTATGTGTAGTTGTATTTAATTTTTGTACATCTAATAAAGACTTGTCGAGTAATCGTTTTCGGCTTGATGGACCAGGCAATACTATTTTTTGATTATACATGTTCAATATATCCATTTTACATCAAAGACCTGTATTAAAATAGTTTTATAAAATATATTGAAACATTTGTATATAATTTTAAATAATAATAATGTTATTTTTATTTATCAAGATATTTATTTATGTGCTCTACAATAATTAATGATTTGAATTAAAATAATCTACTTAAATAAATATAATTTATATCAAAGACAATGAATTACCGTTTTAGTTAGTAAAGTATTCATCAACAATTGAAATTATTTTAAAATATTTCTATAACCTTTATCTATTAATAATTAAAAATAAATGAATTTTATATAACTTTGAAATATTCAATTTTTTAATTTAAAAAAAATCAATAATAAAATGATTGATGAACAATGAAGATTCATTTTTATAATCCTTTTCTGCAAAACATAGCGGTACTTTTAAGATGTTCTTAAAGAAAATAAATATTTTAAAATAGAATAAATTTACATTGAAATATAAAATTTCTACATTTTCAAAATTTTTTATAATTAAATATTGTATAAAACTAATTTAAATTATTAAACAAATGAAAAAAAAAAAAGTGTGCATCTTTATTTCGTTAGCATACGTTTGAATTCATATACACTATATTATATACATTATGTATATAGTAAGATGCATATATCAAAATCTAAACATTATTGTATAATAATATTGTAGTAGTTATTATGTTCAATAAATTTTCTATGTATTTATTTCACTTGCATTTAATATTATTTTAACTTTATTTGTACGTACTTGTTAATCTATTCAAAATTGATCTGAATGAATAGTTGTTAACTCTCGAAATTCAATTTACCTGTCTGAATCAACGTTCGTGGCTTCTGTGAACTATTATAATAATTAATAATAGTAACATGAAGAATATAAGTAATTCTGAATGTACACACAAAATAAAAAATTTACATAAGATATCTAAAGTTATAGAAAAAAGGGAAACAACCGATTTGTACGTAGCTTTATATTCTAATTTGTTTTGAATTTTTAAACATTTTTCTTTATATTCTAATTTGTTTTGAATTTTTTAAATTGTTTTTTTTTTATATATATTTTCATAATGTAATCACAGGAATTGGTGGCTTTTATTTGGAATTATTATAATACTCACAGCAGGAACAAGATTTTATAAAGTTACAGAACCACAACATGTTTGGTAAGTTATTTGTAAAGAAATATTGTTGCATTAAATTTATATTTAATTTATATAAATATTGAATATTTTAGTTGGGATGAGACTCATTTTGGTAAAATGGGAAGTTGGTATATAAATAGAACATTCTTCTTTGATGTTCATCCACCTCTTGGAAAGGTAAATAATATATACATAAATTATTTTGTTATTTATAAAAATATTAAAATTAATAAAATATCATATTTTAGATGTTAATAGCATTATCTGGATATGTAACTGGTTATGATGGAACATTTCCCTTTGAAAAACCAGGAGATAAATTTGAAAATGTTAAATATGTTGGTATGAGAATTGTAAGTATACTTCATTGTATAAAGATTATAAGCATAAACATAACATAAAATATCTAATAATAAAATAAATATATTTTATGTTTCAGTTTTGTACATTTTTAGGTGCAACTATAGTTCCTTTATCATATCTTATTATATGGGACTTAACAAAATCTATTCAAGCAGCAACATTTTCTGCATTATTTATATTGTTTGGTATGTATTATATTTATGTATGATATTGTGTTTATTTAATATATATAATGTGTAATAAGTAAAATAAGTATTATTTTAAATAAGTATTATTGCTTTATAATTTATATATTTTAGATGTGGGATTATTGACATTAAATCAATATATTTTATTGGATCCTATATTATTATGTTTTATGATGTGTGCAATTTGGGGCATGACCCGTGTAGGTTCTCTTTATAATGAACCATTTACATGGAAATGGTGGGGTTGGTTATTATTCACAGGAATTTCTCTTGCTTGTACAATTAGTGTAAAATTTGTTGGTTTGTTTGTTGTTTTGTTAGTTGGATTTAACACTGCTTTTGAATTATGGAGAGAATTAGGAGATCTCACTAAACCTATTGTAAGTTTTATAAATTTAATATTTTATTTTATAATTTTATTTTATAAATATATATTTAGTAATCATTAAAAGATAACTATTTTAATTTATTTATTGAATTTTTACAGATAAATGTAGGAAAACATTTATTAGCACGATGTATTTGTCTAATTTTTATACCAATATTTTTGTACATGTTATTCTTTTATATTCATCTTACTGTTTTAAGTAAAAGGTGAAAATTTTCTTTATTATATATATACAAATTTTTAATAAAATAATATAATAACATTATAAATATATAATATAAATATAAATATATAATAAATATATAATTTGAAATATTAATAATAATAATAAATAATTTAATTATAGTGGAAGTGGAGATGGATTTTATAGTTCTGAATTTCAATCTTTATTAGAAGGAAATTCCTTATATAATGCAACAATGCCACGACAATTAGCATATGGAGCGACAATTACTTTAAAAAACCATAGAACTGGTGGAGGATATTTACATTCTCATTGGCATCTTTATCCAGAAGGCATTGGAGCTAGACAACAACAAGTATTAATCTTATTATATTATTATATAATTATTGCTATTTATCATTATTAATAATTATTATATATTTATATTATATTTTTTTTCCTTTTCTTTTCTTTTTAATATGTTTTTTCATCAGATTACAACTTATTCGCATAAAGATGATAATAATTTGTGGCTTATAAAAATGTTTGATACTGACGATATACCGTCGGAACCGATATTAGTAAAACATGGTGATCTTATACGCTTAGAACATGTTATTACTCATCGAAATTTGCATTCTCATAAAGAGATTGCACCTATTTCTAAAAAACATTATCAAGTTACAGGATATGGTGAAGTAATTATTTTTTATAATAATTTAATTTATATTAATTTTTTATTTATAATAATTTAAAAATGGTCTATCTTGATTTTTATAGAATGGTACTGGTGATGCTAATGATGTATGGAAAGTTTTAATAGTAAATGGTAAAGATGGTGACATAGTTGAAACAGTGACAAGTAAATTAAAATTTGTGCATTGTCTATATCATTGTGTTTTAACATGCAGTGGTAAAACATTACCAAAATGGTTAATTACAAGATTTAATATATTTTCAAGTAACAAAATTGAAAAAAAGTTTTATATATACAAAAATTATAATTCTTTAGGGCTTATAGTCAACAAGAGGTTTCATGTAATCCAAATATGAGAGATAAAAATGCATTATGGAATATTGAAGATAATAATTATGCAAAATGTTAGTGTGTTCAATATTTATTACATTTATTATTATAAATATCAAATAATTAAATATATAATATTTCATAGCATATAGCATTTTTGCTATTTAATAATGTTTTTTACAGTACCAAATGTCAGCTTTCAAGTATATGCACCTAGATTTTTAGATAGATTTTTGGAATCACATGCAGTAATGTTGCAAGGAAATTCTGATTTGAAAGTTAAAGAAGGAGAAGTATCATCACGTCCTTGGCAGTGGCCTATTAATTATAGAGTAGGTATATAATTACAAAAAAATTAAAAAATGTAATTAAATAGTAAATTTTTTAGGGTCAATTCTTTTCTGGTAACAGTTTAAGGATATATTTACTTGGAAATCCTATTATTTGGTGGGGTAATATTATATTTTTAATACTTTTTATCATGTTATACATTCATGCTTGCGTAAGGCAACAACGTGGTTGCATAGAAAGTCCTGCTATCCTTGAACAAAGAAATAAAATATTAAATGCAGGAAAATGGCTTTTTATTGGTTGGATATTGCATTATGCACCATTTTGGGCAATGACTAGAGTTTTATATTTTCATCATTATTTCCCAGCTTTATTATATAGTTCAATGTTAAGTGGAACAACTTTAAATTATATTCTTGAAAGTTTAATTATTTTATTTCCAAACAAACTTGGATATGTTATATATCATACAATAATGGCTATTGTTATTTCAAGTATCATATATAGGTAAATATAAAAATGCAATTAAATAATGACTATATATATATATATATATATATATATATATATATATATATATATGAATATATATGAACATACATATGTATAATACATATATTTATTAATCAATTTATTTATTTACAGTTTTTATTTGTTTTCTCCATTAGCTTATGGTATGATTGGTCCTTCTTCATTAGATCCTGAAAGTCCAATGCATTCTTTAAGATGGATGGATACTTGGGAATTTTAATGAAAATTATTTTTCTATTTTAAATTCATAAAAAACAAATATAAATATATTTATTTAAAATTTATAAAAATTTAAACATACATATCATTATATTTTTATATGTATAAATATAAAAGATATTTTATAAAATTGTGACAATTTTTATTTTTAAATACAAAAATTATATGATTTATTTTTCATAAATATAATATTTTTTCAGTCTTATTTATAAAAGATATAACTATGAGATTATACTATAATAACAAATCAATCAAATAAAGAAAAGAGATTATATGAGAAATTATACACTACTGAGAGATAAAAATAACACTATACAAAAACCTACGATGCTGATCACATTAAAGTTTCGAGTGAGCGTAGTTGCTCAGCTGATCGACCCACGTGTTGGAGTTGCGCCTCGACAACGCGACACAGTCTCAATTGTCTATTAACCGCCCGATCAAAAAGAAATCTCGAATCATTGTGAATCTTTTATTAACTTTTAAGTTTATTTAATCTAAATAGTTATAGATATCAATTTATTTAATACATTGAATCTTCATTTACACTAAATCTCACAATTATTAGTGCATTTAACCGATGAATAATAGCACAAATTTTTAACGATCAATAAACAACTCCCGGGGATTTTTAGTCTGTTGAACGACTACGAACGCACTCTCACGTGAGATCAGGAATAGTTGTCAAAGTGACCACGTGTTCTTATGAATTTCCGGTACGTATTCTCGCGCCTATATGTATGTACAAAATCGCATGATTATTATTATCGATGATCGGTCTACAGAAAGATATAACGACTAAGACTAGTGAGGTTTTTGCTTGGATTACTAGTGTTATTTCTTCCTAGAAACACAAATTAAACTGTATGTATGAGTATGAATTTATAAATTTTAATAAAAAATTTTAACAGTATATATTAATATATATTAAATTTGATTGATAATCACATACTTAGTCGCCATTCTTTTAACATCGACAAAATTATTTAATTGGTAATGATAAAATTCATCGTCAATAATTCGCGCGCTAATTTAGATTGGTTGAAAAACTTGCCTGACGATGAAGATTTAAAATGAGTATTGTTTAAAGACACTTGTTGCTATACCGAGCAAAGATAATCGGAACAGTTGACTTTATTTGTCACAGCTTATCAAGCAGTATCGTTTAAAAAAATTTAATCTGTTCGACTGCATGTGAAGCATAGAACATTATGAACATGTGTAACAACATTAATCGGATATCAATGTATACATATAAAGTAATACGTAAGATACAAATTGCCACGTTGCTTTCATATTATCAAGATATTTAAGTTAATCAGGTATAAATCAATCAAATATTAAATTCATAATAATTAATAAATTTATAATATTATTAAAAAATATAAATAACATATTAAAAAATTTCATTTTTTTAAACGAATATTTAACATTTTTTATATATCATTCTAAAAAATATTTGTGTAAATCTTAAATAACTTTAATTGATTATAATTGAATTAAATTGAAATATAATTATATTATATATTATGTATTAAATTATATGTGCAAAATAGGAATTAATTAACATATCTGCTGATTATTGTATCAAATAAATTATAAAAACGAGTTCACAAACAAAACAATTAATTATTAAATTTCAATTGATTAGTATTATAGAAAATCAATTTTTCATGTATAATTTAATGCATAATACTTGGATAATTTATTTCAAGTTGTATCAAACTCGAAGAATTGTTTTTCTCTTGTTTTTCAATTTTTATTTGTAATCAATTAGTTCGTAAGCCATCAGATAACTTTTATATTTTTTCCTTGTTATTACACTCTTATTTTTTATTTGACATCATTTTTTTTTAATTAATTAATTATTAAATAAAACTTGCTTTTGATTAATTTTAAATTTAATTTAATTTAAATCCTTAAATTATCATTATTTTATTTTTTAATTTTTATTGAACTTGAATTGAAGTATCTATACAGTTTACAATAACAAGTAGCAATTCTGTTTCATATCATGGAAGTACAAAGAAACTAAACTATTATATCTTGCAAATACAGGAAACGCGGGAATTGGTAATGAAATTTGACCTACTTACTTGATCGTATATATCGCGCAAATCTTCGTTAATATTTAAAATGAAAAAATTTACTGCGAAGGTGTAACTCCTATTATATCATTTCCTTCTTGAGAATTATCATAAATTGGAATATTTCCTCATTTATGTTGCAAAATTACATGGTAATCTTAAATAATATCATACAATTTAAAATGATTATATCATGATTTGAATTTTTTAAACTTCGAATGATCTCACAATGAAAAAAGCAAAAAATTTTTTTGTTTATTAAAGAAAAGAAAAAAAAAGATTACAGATATATTTTATAAATATATTTTATCTGTGTAGATTGTTAAAACACATCTCTGATTAGAAGTAGTTTGTTATGTGGCGAATAGTAGGATCTATAATATGCGAGACGTACTAGTCATTTCATTGGCATGGATTTTCGTGATAGAACAAGGTCTGTGCGGCAAACTCGAGCGAGTTGCTCATCGACCCAACAATGTTCTCGACGATTATTATGCCTATCGTCACATCTCTATTATCCACTTCAATGTTCCGGATTGCACGGTCGCTGCAAAATTCAAGTAAACTTTGATTAAAATTGAATAAAAAAATTCAATTTCTTTATTTTTATTGTAAAAAATAAATAAATATGATTCATGTATCTTTAGGTTCACTGTAAAAGAAGAAAAAATTGGTGGAATAGGTGGATGTTCAGCTCGAAATGTCTCTATATTTTTGAAATCTGGCAGTTTACCATTCGTACGACCTGATGGATCGAAGATAGCAGCAAAACTTATGAAAGAGAGACGTCGATATTATTCTTTAGATATGGAAAGTAATGGATATAATGATTCGATAAGAATCGATGCACCTTCACCAGGCGATTGGTATGCCATTGCGTTTCGATCTTGGAGCGATCCTGATAATGGAAAGATTACGCAACAAGGTTAATTACCAAATTAATGAATAAATTACAAACAAAGAAGAATTGATGTTAATAACGTAATAATATGTAATGTATATATTATTACATATTTGCAGGACTTGGAGCATCGTGTGATACTATATTAGATGCAGAATTACTATTAGAATCTGCTTCTATAGTTTCGTCAATGGATCCAAAATGGAAATATGAAGTGCATATGAATGAAAGCATGGATTCAGCTGTAATACAATTATTAATTCCCGATGAATTTATGGAGTCTAATTTATTATTTACATCAAGTTGCGGTGAAGAATGCACGATCGCGGTTTACGTGACCGCGGAAGATTATTTAACAGGAATGATATTGAATACTACAAATGGCACTGTATTTTTCAAGCCCTATTCAGATGCGTTTCATTATGTAACTCTTCGTTTGCTCTCTGGAAACTCCTCGAATGTATCCTTGCAGTTATTCGATAATTCATCCAATTATGACTTGGATCAAGTGAAGTTAGTGGATTTAATGAGGAAATCCTTACCTGATTTTTTTCTCTTTGATTATGAACATCTGCAAGGAAACAGTATAAAACCATCAGCTTTTAATTTAACTTCAAATACTTTATCCGTCCTTAGCTTCGAAATCGGTAGAGTATATGATGTTGGTGGTACATTAACTATAGGATTAAAAATAGTTGACATGAAAGATAAAGGAAAAAAAAATATCATTGTGATCGCTTGCATTTCATTAGGTGAGCAATTGAAAATTGAATGAAAACAAAATTCTATTATTCAAGCAATTCCTGTTCTATTAGGTTATTATTCGAATATCACTGCCGGTGGAAGTTGTACACGTATGGAAAATACAACGATCGCGGACATTTATGTGAATTCCACAGGGCCAGCTACTCTTCACATTCCATTTCCAGAACCAGGAATCTGGCATATAAGTTTGAAAGCATTTTGTGTGGAGGAAAATTGCCATTGTATCGGAACTTGTCTGAATAATACTATATGTGAAGACTGTGATTGCATGAATCCCTGTGATGCCAGAGTAGAGAGTCGTATTTCTTCATTACCTTGCATCGAAGGTCGCTGCAATTCTCGCGGGAAATGTATGCATTATATGAGTGGCGGTTTCGTATTTGCCGCATGTCACTGTTCAGGTGCTTACCGAGGTTTTGATTGTGCGGATGATACTTATGTACTCAGCAACAGCGACATAATAGTTCGAGTATTAATGTTAACATGCAGCAATCTGGCTTTCATTGCTTCTGTTTATGTGGCAGTACGTCGACAATACTTCACAGAAGCTATAGTTTACGCTGCTGTGTTGTTCTTTTCAACATTTTATCATGCTTGTGAAGCTGGAGAGGACGTATACAGCGTATGCATTATGAGACTGAGTGTGTTGCAATTCTGCGACTTCTTCAACGCTCTTTTGTCTATTTGGGTAACATTAGTAGCAATGGCTTCGTTCGGACCGAAACTTACTGCTTTTTGTCAAATAACTGGAGCTGTTATTCTCGCTATGAGTGCTGAAATGGATCGTACAGCCCTCTGGGTATTTCTCCTGCCAGCTATAACGGGTTCTGCACTGATTGGTTTTTCTTGGGGTATAAGATGCAAGAGAAGAGGTACGATTCGTTATCCATCACGTCCTTATAGGTAAGCTATTTTTCTTTAGAAATTCATATTATTTGCATTATATTGCATTATATAAAGTGAAATTTATTTATATTTACAGGAACATTTATTTTCCGGCTGGTCTTCTATTAGTTTCCGTCGGCCTCATTTGTTACGCATTTCTGCAGACAAGGAGTAATTATTATATTGTGCACAGTTTGTGGCACGTGTGTGTCGCTATAGGAGCTATACTCCTTCTACCAAAGCGAAAGTACATGAAATAATTATTTTTCTGTAAAATGAAAGTTATTGAAAAGTTATATATTGTATTATATTGAAAAAAAAAACTTCGTTGCCAATTTAATGAAAAAGAAAAAGGTACAAAAATATTTGTAGCAATTAACGGTGCTCATATACGGTGGTACATCGAACAATATTACAATTACCAAAGATTTTATTCTTATAAAAGTTAAATAATGTTTATAAAATAGTTAATTGTTCATCTAAATGCATATTATTAAGTAATATGAATTTCATTACAGCATTAATTGTTTTAATATTGTCTATCATTTGTATAATTATCTTAAGATAGAATCGCTCAAATGGCATCATGGCTTGATTGCTTGTTTATTAAGTTTATTAATATCAGTTATTAAATTATATTGCTTAATAATACGTTCAACAAAAGTTTTCGCTAAGGACCAAAGAATTTCTAGGATAAGCATAGATAATTACATATATAAAATATAATAAAGAATGTCCAATATTTTTTTGTAAAAATAAGATTAGAATTTACTAATCTGAATGTATTACAATACTCTATAATCTATCATTGATTATGAATTCCTCAAGAAGTATTTTGAAGTTTAAATTCTAACATGTTTATTTAATATTTGATATTTATTTTTATCAATGTTAATCTTGTAAAATTTTGTTTTATTTTTCTTAGGAATCAAAACCTCGCACGCAATTCATACATTAATAGAAGTGATTATATATTTATATACATTGTAAAAAAAATTATTATATCTATATTGAATGATCAAAACAATATATAACGAACATTGTGTTCATATTAAAAGATAAATCGTTATACCATTTAACTCTATACGATCTTATTTGCCTTACTTAAAGATTGTATAAAGAACACGAGTCTCTATTAGGAAAGTTGTCACGTTATACGCGAAAGTGCACGAACCAACGGTTCCATCACTTTACGTGAAAACAATTTCATTTTTCTTAATTCATATATATACAAAATCAAATAAATGTGAAAGGAAATCACTATGCTGTTTGTCTTGAATCTATTAAAAATTATCTGCAATTACTATTTTACTTATAATTAGAATATACTTATAATTAAGAAATTTCCCGATGGGAAATTGATTCTATTTGTGATATAGATTATTTAATAAAATGGAACTATATAAAAACATTTTTATATAATATCTTCTATAACATAATATTGATTTTCATTATCATTCCGTTTGTTTAAAAATACGCTTCTGAGAATTCATTATATTTTAATCGAATCAGAATATTCACATTCTTTGATCTCTGATATTATTATATATTATAAAGTCCCAGTTCCTGTAGGCGTGGAATTTCCTGTGTTAATTGCGGCGATTGCAGTAATTACGTTTGATAAAAGAGATAACATAGTTTCCATGGAGAATCCGCAATGAGGATAAATCCGTGAACAGTTTCGACCAGCTCTTCCTGCTTCCACTGCCTCTTGTATCGCGGTTCCTTCCATAGTTGTACGGAAAATTTGATTCGTCGTAATCGTATCAATCACACGGTCGAAGGACGAAATTTTTTCATCATTATTTAATTTATTGGCCTCTTTAACAGATGAAGAAGCTTGTTGCGAATAAGTACACACAATTCGTTGCATGCAGGATGTTGTATCGATACCATGGTGGGCCAGGACATCATCCATTTTTGTCATTATTTGAGTAAAGCCGCTTTCTTCACCTAAAATAAATATATTTTGTTAGAAAATTAAATGATAAAAATTTTGATTCTATATCTTTCAGACAGAATTAATCACTAATTATTAAAATGAAATTTAAACTAACTTACTTCTTGCATAATGACCATAAGTACCAGAAAGAACGTAGAGCAGTTTAGGAATAATGAGGATAGAACCTATTCCTATAATAGCGCCCAAAAACAATCCTCCTAAATCTATTTTTGCCGGAGCATATGTTGATATTCCATAACCCTGCACCAATTTCTACATTATTTAATTATTGAGATATGTTTAAAGAAACGAGAAGAAAGATGACTTACACTTCCTGTGCTACCAAGATTTGTGAAACTGAATCTAGGTTCTTGACTGCGATCCGTGATATCGTTACTGTCCATGTCATTCCGTTTTGCTGAAGTCTCATTGCGAAGCTCTGCTTGAGAAGGCATAGCAAGTTGATCCTGGGACTTTGCATTTTTATCCATATAAATCATGGAACTCGGTATAAATCTGTTACAATTTACAATTTATTTTGTTTAAAATAGACTTTTACTTATAATTATAATGAACTTATTACTTAAAATTTAGAGAGATAAATAGAATAGAGTGCTCATTATTTAGAAAAAAAAATTAGAAATAAAAAAAATCAATTGTATCTTATAAATAAAAATATATTTTTACAATCACTAATCAGATCTAAAAAGGAATCTTACCCTCCATCATCAAATTTCGGACTGCTTCTAACAATCGCCATTGAAGAAAATAAGAATAAGATGAGATTTTGAAGATTAAATAGCATCTATGAAAATAAAATTTGAGAAAAAAGAAACGTTATACATTAAGAACATTATTTTTTGATGATTCTATCTCCTTTGAAAGAAACATACCTTGGAAGAAATTAGAATTATCAAAGGAGAATAATTCTTGAGGGCGTGTCGTATTGTTTCGTTTTGAAGAAACTGAAGGATATTAACATTGTTCGTAGCATATATAGCCATGCACCTACTCCGAATCGTCACGACATGACAAACCATGGACATAATTGGAACCGGTGGTTTCGCTTTCATTGTTAGATTTCCATAGGACACTCTTACGGTCCGTGACTTGCTCGTCTCTTCTGAAGAAGCAGCAGGACGTTAAACTGTCGCTGTGAATCACTTGCGACAGACGTTATTGTCTGAGCCCGAAATAATTTATCTTTCGCAAGATCGATAAGGATCTTTTAACGCATTTTTGTTTATTTTTTTTGTAAATCCATAATTTTTACATTTCTTGAAAAACAATATAAATCGCACGATATTATTGAGAAAAAAAAGACAAGATATTATACAATATGTTATCGTTCTAATTTTTATGATATTTGCAATATATATGATTTTAAATTTCAATAATTGAAATAAAAGAAAGAATATCTTTTGATATTTTATTTATTAAAAATCGCAGAAACTTCGTGAAATTGGAATATCATGTGTCAGTCTCGCAGCTATGCATTCGTCGTCTATTTGATTTTAAGACATAGAATTCGTTCTGCAGGTTGCTCTGGAAAATTCACGAAAGTCATATGCATACACTAACGAACCTCACATATGAATGCACACATTAAAAAATATTTCCAGTGTTTCTCAATCATATATGATACAAACTTTCGCTTTAATTTTAATCAAATAGCAATCAAGGAATGAAAATATTTCTATATATATATATAATGAAAATTTTTATTGAATTTTCATTGAAATGTTCATGAAATAACTTTTGTGAAAATAATGAATCGTAAGTGCAAATGTAATTACACGTATGCGCGAATTTGCGGAATTAGGCGTGACGATGATCAGTATAACAACTATGATATATATGTGATAGTAATTTCGTGACAATAATTTAACTAGAAGTTTCTTTTAGGTTCGTTAATTCTGCTTGTGAAAATAGAATTTCCTATTTGACAAGAGTGGGCTGACTCTTGTACAAAAACTGCCAGCAAGGATCAAGCAATCGTCATATGTTTTCTTGAGTGCGCTTCAATTAGTTGATTTACTAACTCTACGGTAAATATAACAAAAAATTTTTACTTCTAATAATTTATTTATAGCTGAATCCTTTTTAAAACAGTTTATCAAATTGTTTTTAGGATAATCATGAAAAATTCGTTTAATGTTATTACGTTGTTATTATGTTTTTTTCATTTTTCTATCTCGAAAGAGAACATTAATGGAAAAGTAAAAAGTTCAAGGACTCACAGTAATAGTAAATTTGGAAAATATCCAAGTGGTGGATTGATCTCTTTCGATTCGGATCAAGAAAAACTCAGTGTAAGATTTAATAAACAATTGTTAATAATTTTAATAATTTTATTCAGATAAATAAAATTTATTATTTTTTTTTATAATTGCTAAAGATTGATTGGACAGTAACTATTCCCTTTATTTCGATACCTTTTGAACATAAAATAAGGGAGAACGATGAAATTCCACCATTGCTCAATGTTAACGCGAAATCTGTTGGAATCGTTGGATTAATAACCACTTTGTTTAGCGTAGTTTCTCCATTATTCTCAAAACCGCATCCAGAATTCAATTACCGTGAGTAAATGATATCGATTATATTTATATTTAAATTTATTTTCTTTATTTATATTCATTTTATTTTTCTGCTCAAAAGGATCAATGGATAATGGCCAATGGTTAGAAATGGGAAACACTATCAACGAAATGATTTTTGGCAACAATTACGTGGCTCCATGTATGCAACGCATTGTTTGTTCGATCGTTTCAGTAGCTACGCATTCAGAAAATCCAACGAGTGCGGACAAAATAATTGATGGATTATCAAGGTATTATTAAAATTGGAAAGAAAAAAAACTAAAAAATTTAATATTATGAAATATTATATAATATTTAATGAATGAATTCGTACAGTCATAATTGGTTCAAAGACATCACAAATGGTACAATCATTCAAGATGCTGTGATTACCGGACGGAAAGGAAATCATGATTGTGCTTATGCTTATAAGGAGTGTTTAATAACACCAAAGTTTCTAAAAACTATCATGAACGAATTTGGAATAGTATAACGATGTAAGGTATATTTTATTATCGTACAAATATAAAAAAAAATATTTTTGTATATAATTTAAAAACATTTTCAGAGATTTTTTACTCCTCTAGCTTATAATATAAGGAAATATGTTATTATTTTAACTCACTCACTATGAAATATCTTCGCGTGCACTGCTGCGTGATACAGCCATAATCACCATTATTTTGAAACTTTCACTTTTTGTTAAATTATCGTATGCTTAACGATGCTTCTGTGACAAATTAACGTATTTTCGTGGTATGTTGTTTTTTGCAATTATTATAGTATAAAAAAATATTGCTGCGCGTCATAGAATTGTCATCGTATTATTTGAATTAGAACGCGAATACAAAAATAGATATTCATTTTATACTATTTATGTATTATAGCGAACTACGAGTTACCGATTATTATACTTTCATTTCGAGATATTTTACTATAGTTAGTAACTATAGTTACTAATTATAGCTAATTCGATGAATTCAATTCGTTAGATCATTTAGGAGGAGATAACAATATCGCTGCTTCTGTGGAACCAACTGCTATGGCGAGATCATACGGCGATTGATTCATTTTATCAAAACATATCATATCTACGTTGTATTCCATTAAGAATTTGATAACTTGTGTTCTATTATGGAGCGCCGCGAAGTGCAATGGGGTTCTTCCAGAAAAATCTTTTTGCGAGAGTATAGCGTTTGCCAATTGATACGATTTTAAACGTTTCACGTTTCCAGTGGTTGCAGCAATACACATTTTTTCTCCTATTATGCATGCGTTTCCATGTAAATGTGCACCGCACTGTATTAGAATTTTAATAATCTAGAAAATTAAAATGAAAAATCCGTGAAATTCTTTTCTTGAACTTGAAAAAATATAACGTTGAAATGATATTGTACCTCATGATGATCAAATTCTATCGCATCAGTGAGAGGTGTACGATTAAATCGATCTTTGATATGAACGTTTGCACCCATTCGTAAAAGGCAGCGAACAATATTTAAATCACCTTCGCAACAAGCAATATGTAAAGCTGTGCGACCGTCTGCGTTTTGTTGCGAAATATCTGCACCCTAAGAAATAATATTATATGTATATATTGATTTGAAAAAAAAATCAAATTAAAAAAAAATATGTCAATTATATATATTTACATATGTTTTCAAGGCTTCGAGTTTTATTATATCGCGACTTCGCACGGCGGCATTTAACATCGCAGGAAAAAGAATTGATCCCAATTCTTGATATTCTGTCGTCGAAGAGATTTTTAAAGATCTTGCAACTGCCTCCACCAGATCTAAATCTTCGAGATGTGGAGGTCGTCCTGCAGTTAATTCTCCGCGTAAATTCGTTTGCATCATTTCGAGTTTCGTTTGCATATCCCATTCTTCCTTTGATAGTACGTAAGCGAGTTTAGTTAATGCAGCTTCAGGTGTCATATCGAAACCTGATATTATACCTAAAAGTTTTTTTACAGTTTTTTTCAAATATGAAATAATTTCCTTTTTATTTGTTTCTCAATTTTGAACTATACATTTTTTTTTATATATATAATTTCAATCGTATACTGTACCAGCATCATAAAGAAATTTGGAAGGCTCATACAAATTTGAAACATGACCCGTTGAACATTGTGTAATATTAACAATGATAACTCCGCGTTTCGTAGCTGCGGATAACTCTTTAATTATATCTTCTCGATTAGAAGGAACATTTCCTGTTCCGTAAGATTGCAACACAACACCTTCAATAGGGGGTTGTAAAAATGTTTTTACCAAATCCGTGGTCATACTTGGAAATATTCGAATCAATCCAACATTTCTATTCAAGGATGTATGTACATAAAACTTTTCTAATGTACATGGTCGAAATATTGTTCGATAATTCACTGTAATGCAGATATTCATTATAATGACATTGATAAAATAAATACATTGATAAAATAAATACATAAACTACATTCGTATATATTACATATATGCTAATGTATTTGCTTTATAATAACAATTTTAGCACTTTAATAATAAAATTTTGTAGCAAAACATGCATGCCGCAATAAATTAACATATACATATAAACATGTTAATATTACTGCATACAATCAGTAGTACATGTACATAAGTACTACTTACTCTCACTTTTTAAACATTTTGATAACTATTTCTTTGCATTTACACTTCTATCTAATGGATGAGAGAATATTTCATGAAAGCAAACGATCCACTCGAAAATAAAACCACAGTCAATTAAGTGAATTGCATCCTGTAATTGGGTCAGCTGCTAACCTTCTATATTGATGTTGGCCTTGGCCAAAAGTGGGAAATTCGGTGAATCGAACGCTTCAAATGAGGTGGCCGATATTTTGCAAGTACGATTTCCTCTCATCAAATTCGTTCCGAAAAATACGCATACTTCCGGTATGTTATGATTTGCGGCTATTATTAGAGACGAGAGAAAGTTGTCCAAACCATCGCTTCTGCTATCAAAAATTGGAACTTGAGAACCAGTTAAAATAACTATTTTACCCAGAGATTCAAGCATAAAAGATAAAGCAGATGCTGTATAACTTAATGTGTCTGTTCCATGTAGAACGATGAATCCATCAAAATACTCGTAAGATTGCTAAAACGATGAAAATTATATTATAAATATACATTTTTTTTAAATTATCAAAAAATTAAGAAATTAATTTAAAAATTAACTTAAAAAACTTTAAAAATTTAATTACAATGTCAAAGATTTTACATTATATATTTTAATTTTGTTTATGGATGTTCACATTTTTTTCATTCATGTACATATATTTCAGAAACGAATTTTCCATTTTAATGTACGTATACATATGTATATTATATGTATATGTACTACAAATACATATATCTTACGATTAGGCTATATTTATATTTTCTGTGTTATATATATATATAATTTATACTTTACCTTAATATCATTAGCAATGTGTATCCAATCGTCCATAGTCATGTTACTAGAATCGCAGAGTGGTGAATATTCTAATACATTATAAATGACACGTCTACTATCTGTTGCAGTCATTCTTAAAAAAAATATATATATATATATATATATGTTATAATTTGAAATATAAGTTGAAATTTATTATTAATTTTACACTTACGGAAGTACCAGCGGTCCCATTGATCCAAATCGTTTTTCTGTGTATTCTCGATCATACATATGTGGATAATTCCGTAATTTCTTCACAAAAGCGTTTGGTTTAGGTACAAGAACTATAAAAAGAAATATGTTATCTTCATATTTATTATTAGATTATTTTAATTTTAATTTTATATAGGAAAGAAAAAATTATAATTATAATATTACCTCCATTTTCATTTCTAATCATACCAATAGTACCGCCAGTATAAAGAACAAGCACATGACTTTCACGAACATTTTCAGTGGTTATACAACTATTACAAATGTTATTTCTCAAGTGATCCATGCCACTTTCCTTATGATTATCAATATGATTTTCCACGTGCAACATATTTAAAATTGAGCGCTCCACGTGTCACAGTACGATGTTATCAGTGCGAGATTTCTATTGAGAATGATTTGTTATATTATTTCTGTCACTGAACGTAAACGTTGAATCAAGGTCTGAAACATACATATATATTTTTCTAATTGATATATAATATAGATATATGACAAAAATCTCTGGAAACAATTAGTTTAAAATACTTGTTTCATAAGATGTTTCATAATACAAGACAGAATGTGAAAGATTATTAAAATATAATGAAGATTAAATATAGAAAATAAATTTTTTCGATATTATTGTTTCTAATATTAATATATTCTAATAATAATAATAATCATATTATTGTTTCTAATTCAAAAATATTTGATACAATAAATAAATATGACATAACTGTATATTCAGAATAAATTTCATCATATTATATCAAAGTTCTAGAAAATGATACGCATGCTTATTGGCCTTAGATAGTGTCTAACAAAATAAAGATATCATTGAATTTACAACATTAAATTGATATTATATTTCATCGTAATTTTTTTTACAAATTTTGTAATTATCATTTATAAAAAATTTTTTATTTTTTAACATTTTTTTCAAACATATGTACTATATGATATCAAATCAATATATAAAAATGTTAAAATAATGTTAAAATAATTTTAAATGAAAATACAATTGATTGTATAAATATATTATATAATCTTATAAAATTTATATAAACATAAATAATGTTATATAATTATTTATTTTTTTTCCACAATTATGTATTTATGTAAAGCTGGTTAAGCTTATTTTAAATATATATATATATATAGAAAGCAACAATTTATAATCTCAAATTTATCTTTCATATTTTTTTATATATCCAACTTTCTTACTCATTTTCAAATCTTGAATTTATCCTAAAAAATATAATTTTTAAAAAATAATCTTAAGAAATTATTAATAATATGCAATGTACCTTTGGAATATGACTCCATTAGCTTATCAAAGCGGAACTTAACAATATCATATGTAACTAATACTGAAGATCCGCAAATAGTTGTCATTAAATTAGCTTGTACACCTTTATAAAAACCAAATAGGCCATCTTTTGCCATAATATTATTCATCTAATAAAATATGAAAGAGTCTTATTCATTAAATAAAATATTTGTTAAATATTCCTTATTTTATAATTTTCTACTGACCACATGTCGCATTGGCGGATATTCAATTGCATTACGTCCGCTCCAAAGCATTTTTTGTCTGGCCAATGTATCAAAAGGATAAGCTATAACTATCGCGGCCCAAGATGATGATTGTGCAAGCAACAAGGATACTAAGAATGGTACAGTTACTGTATGAGAATTTTTATCATCTTGTAAAGAATTATTCAAATATATTCGTTTACCAATTGTATAACCACCAAAGTAAACAGACCTACAAAGTTTAGTCTAAATTTTTAATCTAAATTGTCACATTATGATATTAGAATTTTATTGTTTATTTATTCTTATTTCATTCTATTTTATTTATTTATTTGAAGAATTATTTAATATAGTAGAATCAAAAATTATATCGATCTAATTCTTTTGAAATAATTACAACAATAATTCAAAAAATATTAAATTAAAAGAAATTAACAAAAGAAATTAAATTAAAACAAATTCATTCAATAAACATACTAATATATTTGAATTCACAATTGATAATAAAATTAAGTACTATTGTTAAATATTATTTTAGTTTTACTTAATAACATACTTTTACTTAATATTCTTAAGTATTACTACTATAAAACCTGTACGAGGAGTGCGCGATCGCCATGTAGAACGATCCTTGATAAAAACCTCTATAACCATCGTTCTTATAAACTTTCGTTAAGCAATCTTTTAGATTGGAAAATTCTCTCTTAATAATCTTGTCATCGCCGACATCTACGCTTATTCGTGTATTGCAGAAATTAAGGGGATAGAGTATCATAGTGGAAGTAGCACCGACAGAACCACCGGTCAAAAATGGCAAAATGATGTGATTGTAAGTTCCCGATGGAATTATCTGCATAAGATTATCTAATTTACAGATATAATGTTAAAAAAAAATTAATAAAAAAAAATTTATAAATTAATCTTTTAAACGAACTCTTCGAAAAATTTCGTAATATATGTCATAAAAGGAAAAATGAATCGCTTGAGCTGGAAAATATCGACAAACATTGAGGAGATTTCCGCGCCATAAAGATAAGAATCCTTGTTCCTTAGGTATTCTAATAAATGCATTTAAAACACCACTATATGGAGCTCGTTTCTGAATTCCTATTTGACGGCTACTCGCCTGTGTCTGTAAAATCAATTTAATCCTTTCTAGCGGCGCAGTCATACTTCTAAATATGATTGCCAAAATTCCGGAAATAATGAAAGAAGCTCCGAAATCAATTGCGACATGTAACCGAGTATCTAGTCCATTCAATAGTTTAGCATCAACCTTAGAATCAGATTGTGTTGTATGTTTATCTCGATTCTCCATTGATACTATTTAAAATGATATTTAAAAAGATTTTTCAACTTAAAAGACTTATTAAATCTTATTTGTTTAATATAATATTAACTCATTTTATTTTTCAAAATAAATTCAAATATATATTACAGACAAATATATATTAGATAAATTCAATAAATTCAAATATATATTAGACAAACTTCGTTTAATCAACTTTAGTCTATATCGCAATAATGGTTACACACAAAAATCTTTCTATATATGGACCAATAATAATGTTTAAATGCAATTATAATAAGCGACCAATCATTTTGCACAATAATGTATATTATAAATCGAATTGCGAATTAGCATAAAGTTATGTATTGGACAGAAAAAATCACTGTATTTAACATGATTGGAACTAACATAAGAGATAGACTTGACAGTTACAGACGCCAGAAATATAGAGAACAAATGACAAAATCTATTAAGAATATAATAAAAAAAATTATCTTACCATGGAATGGAAATAAATCAGATGAAAATATTTTGGCAATAACACCAAGTGATATTAAAGTAAGGTTATGTTATTCATGACGTATATAGTTCTTTAAATATTATTACGACAATTGAACATATTTTTATATCTCAATAATACCAAATAATCTACTATACGTTTATTTTACAAAAAATGATTAAAGTAATATTGAAAAATTTATATAATAGATCATATGATTAATTATTAAAAGCTTGCAGGATAATCAAGATATGGAAAGTACCTATTCAGATGATACTGAACACCAATCACAATGTACAATACTAAGAATAGTAACATATCTATTATATTTTCTTCTATGGGCTACCTTATATATAATTGCAATTGAATATGAATTTGGAGCAATATATTTTATTGTGTCTACATTAATATTTATTTGTTTAAATACTCGATCGAGACCAAAAAAACCAGGTGAACTTAGTGCTTATTCTGTATTTAATCCAAACTGTAAAGCTATTGAGGGAACACTTGATGCTTCACAATTCGAAAGAGAAATAAGATATGGTATAGGAAACATACATTAATTTAAAATGATCTAATTTATCACAGGCAAAAATAATACATGTTTTGTACTTACATGTATATAAATGTCTATATAATTTGTAATAATATAAAAATGAAAAAAATAGGAACTTGTAAGCAAAAAAATTAAACTAGATATAGATAAACATCAGTATTAAAAAACTCAATGATCAGTGATAATTATTGAATATTACCACAATCATTTTAAAAAAAATTTCAAATCTAAGCTTTTATATTTTTATATTTTCTCTATTGATCTTGTAAAAGTTGTATAGCATTTTCATAACATTTTATGATCTCATTAATATGCATTAGGATTATATTAAAAGGCTCTTGATTCGATTTAAAGAATTTTATCCAATCAGTTTTAGATTGATATTGTTTATCAGGACATAGAAGAATTCTATCCAAATCCATCAATAAATCATTTAATATTCTTGTATCAAGAATGCTATAAGAAAAAAAAAGGATAGATTCTTTATATTTCTGAAATGTTATAATATATATATATATAAAAATTTTATATAATAATTTGTGAATAAATTACATACTTAATGTTGTCAATTCTATCAATCTTTTCATTTAAAGTTTTAATATTAATTAACAACTTATCCAAGGTTTGTTGTATTTTTTCTAGAAAAAAAAAAATTTATTTAAAATTATAAAATATAAAGTATTGATATATTTCATACCTTTATGTTCTAACAATTCAATACGATTTATAGATTCTAATGCTTTAAAGGCAGTTTCATTGAAATAATTTGGGTTCCATTTTATTATCAAACATTCAGAAAATCTCCAAATAGTTTGAGCAAGTATTTGTGCTATTATTATTTTACGTATTTCTCTTTCATGATGATTTTCATTATATGTAATATTATTATTCTAAAAATATAAAAAAAATGTAAAAATTGTTTCTTTAAATTTTTATATTTAATAATATTATTTACCATAAAAGATAATACTGCATGAGGTATATCTAAAGCCAATCGGGAAGTTGTAATATTATAAGGTATATTGTTTAAAGACAATAATTGATTATTATAAGAAAACCATTTTTTTACAATATTAGCAGATTCTAGAACCATAGATTGTACTATATCTGATCCAGATACAATAAAATGACCTTTACCTGAAATTTATTGAAATATGTAAAAAATTAATAATCTTTAGTTTGTTTATCATAACAAACCTTGCAAAGCTTGATGGTGTACTACAATATAAGCCATAATTTTATGGGGCATAAAATTAGATAATACTTCTGTACAAGAGTTGGAAGATCCCGAAAATAAACAAAAAATAAGAGATCTACGAGGTTTCCATTTATATTCTTTTTGAATTTGATTAAAAATTTTTGCCAATTCCAAAGCAACACCGACGCCTTCGCAACTGACTGATAAAATTATATACCTATCTAAACATTTAATAGTGAGTAATATATACAATTTATACATTTTTATTTATATAAAATTAATATAAAAAAAATTAACTTACCTGATTCTCTAGATCCTCTAATAGTAGCCATAATATATGATTGATGTTTAACAACTTTTTCAATAAGCGATAAATTCGATAAAATATCATTTACTTGACTTATATCATCTTCTTTTAAATTGAAAGATTCGCATTTTCTATTTTATAAATATTTAAAAATAATAGACAATGAGATTTAAGTATTTAAAAAAAAAAATAAATATACCTTTCGAAATCAGCATCAAGAGGCGTTCTTTCTAATTGTTCGAGTACTAAACGTTGAAGATATTCAGTATTCTCTAAACCATTTCCCGCTAATTCAAGACGTTTTTTTTCTGCACGAAATTCTATAGCTCTTTGTGTGGCAAAACGGCCAAGTAAAAATCCACACAATAAAGAAAGAAAACCGACAGAAAATATTAACGAAAAACATATACGTTTTGTCACAAATTCGCTAGATTCACTAAGTCCACGAGCCATTTGAAAGCTAAGAACTCGTTGCATATTGACAATCTTGAACACACTTTTAAATAATTCAACAACTATTAGTTATCATACTTTGTAACAGTTTTTTCCCACAATATTAAATGATAATTTATTTATCGAAAAAAATATTAAAAAACATAAATTATCATTTTTTGTTAAATGATGAAAAAGACAAAATATATCATTAAAAAGACAAAATTTATATTATTTAAATTAATTTAAATATTATCAAATAAAAAAATTAATGTTTTACAAAAAATAATATTTGGAAATAATTTCTTTATATTAGAAATTATAAAAATAATAATAAATTTAAATATAATTTAAAATTCATTTCAAAATAAAGATATGCAAAAGATTAATTCAATAAATTCAATATTGACACTATGCAAATATTATGACTGATTTGTTGTCTCCAGTAAACCACTTTAACACTATGTGAAATAAGACTGATATATTTGTCAGTTCGTCTAGTCTAGGTTTTCCACCCCTCTACTAACATTTCGATTATTATATTTTTAATAGACATATTCAAATAAAAATTGAAAATAAAATTTGTAAATTAATGACGATAAAATGTTACATACATATATTTATATTTATTTATTAAATTTTTATATTTATTTATTTAATATATATTATATTATAATATATCAAAATACATTTATTTATTTAATATATATAGAATAAAAAAAATATGTATAGAATAAAAAAAATCAATTTTTGCAAATGTGCTTATAAATATTTTACAAATATTAATAAATATTTAATTATTAATTTTTGTATTAACTTTATAATATTTAATTAAAATATTTACACGCATTTAATATTAGTAATTAAATAAAAAATTTCTAAATTTCTCATGTAAATATATTTGAGTATTTTTTATACATTTAAATATTTTTTCTTTTTATTAAAATATTAAAATAAAATGATTTGCATTTTAAATGATATTTATCATAACACTATGATCACAATGTTTGCGTCCAGCAACTTATTTCGAGCAATAATATGATAACGGTATTTCATTTATAAATAGTTTTCGATATATGTGTGCAAGGTATATAAGTGTTGTTTAACTATAGATGTGCTATTTTAAATTCAAACTATATAAAAACATTTATTGAATTAATATATTCTTTTATTCATTAAAAAAATTTTTTTATTTTTAAAAAAATAAAATATTATAATAAAACGTTTATGAATGAAATATTTATATTTTTTGAGAATTATAAATGGAGGACATTACAAATTATTCATTTTCATTATTATTTGCAGAATTTATGATCAATTAACAAAAAATATATAATAAAATTGATATATAAAATTTATAATATTTTTTTATAAAAAATATAATATAAAAAATAATAAAACAATGATTTCTTTATTTTTATTTAATTATTTTTCTAAAAACTACGCAAGTCATGTTTTTTACCATTAGTCCCTCTAGCGGAAATTTTAGCTCTACTAAAGGAAGATCCACCCATAATTGATTCCACATTCGTAGCACGTGGACGTAACGACGCACGGTTCTTGATTAAAGTTTGAAAATAGTAAAGTTTGAAAGTATTAAAAATATTATTGAAAATGTAAGTTTTTATTAATTTTTTTTATGTTATATTTTATTAAATTTAATAATAATAAATATATTATATCATTTAATAAATTAATTTAGAGCGTAAACATGTCTATGCTATCGTGCCCAATTGATATAAACAGTGGGTCTGCTTATGAATCAATAGAAACCCAACAAAAAAGAGAAATTTCGGTAAGTAAAATTTACGCTAATAAGGTATATTTTAATTTTAATTATTATTATATTATAAAAAATATAATAATAATTAAAATTAATTAAAATTATATGTACTTGAAAATAATAAGAAATGAAATTGCAGAGCGCGTTGAAACAGAAAAGAAAAAATAAAAAGAAGTACACTTTTGATTCATCGACTCAATTAGGAACCGTGCCTCTAGAAAGTGTTGAAAATTTATGTTCTCCTACAGTAGAAGACTGGAAAGAGGTTTTTAATTATTAAATATTTTTTATTCTAAATATCTAACTATGCATGTATTAATTTTGAATATCTATGCATGAATACATATATTGACTACATAATTTTGAATATCTATATATGATTATATATATTTTTTAACATTAAAGGAAAACGTACCAGCCTACGATCCTTGGAAAAGTACTGAAAAAAGAGACATCATACGCTGCTTGATAGGAGGTTCAAAAACAACAAAGATGAAGTTTAAACTAGCCGAACGACAGAGGATAATGAATCTCCAAAAAGAAAATTCATGCAATTTAAATTTAAAAAATAATTTTGTGAGGTTTCATATTTAAATATTCGTATTTAAAATATGTTTTATACTTAAAATGTGTTGTATATTCAAAATATGTTTTATATTTAAAATATAAATTCAATTTTACTAAAAATACTTATATGATATTTTTATCATATTTTTATTTCTAGAAGCATAAAATAAATGTTTCTCAACTTATTAAAAATTTGAGAAAATTAAACTTGAACGATATTGATACTTTAATAAAAAATATTGATATGAGTAAATTATTTATAAGTGAAAATATTAAAAAAAATACATTTATAGAAGAAAAATATACACAAGGAAGTATTGACAAGGTAAAATAAATATTATATTAAGTGTACAAAAATTACATTAAAATAAATATATATGTAAAATGTTACAGATGTTGATATATAAATTTAAAGAATTGATGCTTAATCACTTGCAAAAATAAATTTTTCAAAAGGAAGAAGTTAAAAATAGAAGTATTACATATATTATTTGATGATTAAATGTTTTCAAAATTTTCATTACTTTTAAAATAAGATATAATATAGATATATATACATTTTATATATAAATATATATATATATATATATTTTATATATTTTCATATATTATAGAAATGTATATATTTCTATACTTTTTTATATTAATTCTTTATCATTATTATTAAGTTTAAAAAAAATGCATGTTATTAAACTAATTGGATGAAAATGATTTATTCTTTATATATATATATATATATATATATACGATTTCTGAAATATCCATTATAAAAATTATTTTATGATTTAAAATTTTCATTTAGAATATTTATAATATTATTTTACTTTATATATGATATACATATATATATAAACTTATAATTTGAAATCATATCACAGCAATTAAATATTTCGTAATAATTCAAGTATTTTATAATATTGCATAATTGTTAATATATTAAATAAATGTAATAAAAAATGTTTAACTTAGAATCAAACTATAATAACGCCTACATAAATCTATGTTATACATTCTATACATTATCTGAATTTTTTATTAAAATTCTTAATTGAATTCATTTATAATAAACTAATTTAGAATAGTTCGATTCTTCATGGATACAAAAAAAATAAATATTTTATAGATATATTATTGATTTTCGATTTTAAATTGATTTAGAAATTATACAAAGTTATATAGATATAATAAATAAAATAAACATATCAATTTGTATATTTTATCTTATCTAATATTCGTATAAAATTTGTTTAAAGACGTAATTTTATTTTCAACTTATATTTCGATTATTTCCCAATAATTCTGCTAATAACCACGATGACGCTTCTTTATGATGTTGTTTTATATGGTTCCGCAAATATCTTTTTTGACCAAATTTCATACCGCATTTACAGTCAAAAGGTTTTCCATTATGTATTGCACGATGTCGCACAACTTCTCCTTTAACAGAAAATGTTTTACCGCAAATTTCACAGGCAAAAGCTTTAATACCTGTATGTGTAGTTTCATGATGAGTTAATCTTTGTCTACTTCTAAAATATTTTTCACAGTACGTACATTTATGAGGTTTATAATCTGTATGTACGCGATTATGAATGTAAACAGAATTCAGAGTTCGAAACATTTTTGGACAATGTTCGCAGGCGTATGGGCGTTCACCGGTGTGAATTCTCCGATGATCGTCCTTTGTTCCTTTGTTTGCAAACGCACGACCACAAATATCGCAAGCATATTTTTTTAATCCTTCGTGTACATCTCTTATATGTCTAGCGAGATCTTGTTCGATACGATAAGATTTTCCACATAAATCGCATTTGCAAGGTCGTTTATCAGAATGGACACGAATATGGCGTAGAAACCCCCGTTTTGTAAATATAATCTTTTTACACGTGTCACATTTATAAGAAATTCGATCATTAATTATTTGTTTTGCTTTATTTACAAGTTCTGTCTCGTCTGGATTTTGAATTCGATTGACATCAGAATGTCTGTTAATATGCTTTTTTAATTCAGATTTTTTTGTGAATTTTCTTTCACATAAATTACAAGTATAACACAAAGGCTTTTCAATATCTATAGTGGAAATTCGTTCATTATCTCTATTTTCTTTTTTTGTGTCATTTGTACATTCTAAAATTTCATTTTCTATATTTTTTAATTTATTATAATTATTACTATGCATCGATATGTGATATTCAAAATCTTTTTCTTGACCATGATACACTAGCTTACAATACTGACAATAATGCATTTGAGCTTCATGCTCGCCATTCATATGATCTATAAGGTACTTCATATTTACGAAGACAATATCACATTGAGCACATTGAATGTATTCTATCTCCTCTGCGTTTATATTTTCGCTTTCGATCGTTGATATTTGCATAACAGCATCAGATTCAGCCTTCCACCTGCAAAATAAACATTCTGATATCATGTTATCGAATGCGAAATTTTATGTGTTAAGTTCTTGCTGTTATTTGTCTTCAAGTAATATTCTTGATTGAATCTTGCATTGATTATTATGAATTCATTTATTCGATTAATATAGTTTTTACTATGAAATTTGTTACAGATATTGCAAGAATAGGATTTCTATTTGATATGAATGAAAATATAGTTATGTTTTTTTTTTTAAATTTTTATTATATAAAAAACATTTATGAGAATTTTTAAATAAAATGATTTGTGAACGTGCAGAGATGCCTTTTATATATTTAAACGATTTTTTTAAATGACTTTTTGTAAGTTTTGTATATATTTTTTTCTTGTATGAATTTTTTTGTGCTCGTTTTTAAAGACTACACTAAATTAAATTTCCATTTTAATACATTATTATTTCTTGATTGATACATTTTGTTTTCTATATTGTTTTTAGTAAACTTTGAATGGGATTGTCTATTAAATACAATTTTGTCATAATTTTGTCTGATTGTGATATCATACTATATGCATAAATATATATTTTTTTACATTTCTGAAAAAAATTAAAAAATTTTTACTTTCATCCTGCATATCTTTATTTTATTCAAATCTTTTACATTTAATATGCTATTCTTTAAATCTGTTTATAACAATTATCAATATCGCTATCTTCATTGTAATTAAACTTTTTACAATTTATTAAATATTTACTGTTATGAGCAATTTACAATACAAAAAAATATTTTTGAGATAGCCTGGAAAACTAATAAATGTACAGATTTGAATGTTTATTGCCTACTATAAATTCGAAGAAATATCTAGATGCAGAGCAAAATGATAAAATAGCATATTAGCATGCTCGTAAAGTTTCAATATGTCTGCTTTTAATATGATTATTCAAATAACGTTTTTGTCGAAAAGCAAGTCCACACTCTACACAAATGAAGGGTTTTGTTTCAGAGTGAATTAGTTTATGTCTAACAAGTTCTGATTTTACTCGAAATCTTTTCGAACACACGTCACAACCATAATTTTTTTCTCCTGTATGAGTAGTTACATGAGCTAACATTTCCTGCCTTCTACGAAATTTCTTATTACAATAAGTACATGGATGTGGAAATTCATTTGTGTGTAATTTACTATGAATATATAAAGAAGCTTTTGATTTAAATGTTTTTCCGCATGAATCACATATATAAGGTCTTTCTCCAGTATGTGTTCGTCGATGATCTTCTCTTGTAGCTTTCGATGCAAAAGATTTACCACATATATCGCAAGTAAAATTTTTTAATTTTGCATGTACATCCTTTAGATGCCTAGAAAGACCACCAGAATCTCTAAATTGTTTTCCACACACATGACAAGTAAACGGTCTTTCGTCTGTATGTATTCTCATGTGTCTGAGAAAAGAGTCTTTTAATTTAAAACATTTTCCACATTCAATACATTGATAAGATTCTTGAACATTAATAGTAGTTTTGTTCTTCAAATGTTCACAAGAATCCTTTAACTCTTTTGTATTATTAGAACAAATTTTACATTTTCCTTTTAATTTTTTATTTTTATTTTTTATATTTAAAGAATCTGTTGATTTATATGTTTCATTATGTAATTTTAATTTTTCTAAATTATTTGAACTATATATTTGAGAAAGTTCTTCTTTTACAATAATATCATTGTTGTCTTGTAGTTGATCAGACATTATACTAGGATGATCAAGTGTTGAATTCATGACAGTAATCCATACCGAATCGCAATCTCCACTGTCTGCAGGCTTTCTTTCTTGCAACTGGAACTTTTTTCTGTATGGCTTCCAAAATACATTCTGCATATCTAGGAACACTCTAAATGGTGTTCGCATATTACTGGACCTGCAAAACAGTCAATACTTGACTTCGAATTTGCAGCTATATGATGTATATTGTTCTTGTTTAATCCAATTATCAATGGTATTTGAGAAAATTAAGATTATTTTTCTTGATAATCCTTAATTCATAGTCATGTATCATTTTCTCAGCATATTTGTCTAAATAGAACATATATAAAATTGCTTGTAATTGTCTTTGTATATAACTATATATAAATATTTTGATTGAAAGAAATCACAGTAATCCAAGTTTCATACTTCAAATTAAAAATAGTCAATATATAAAATATTTTTTAACAATATTTGTTTCATGTGTTAAAAATTTTTTTATTCATTACATAATATTTATTAAAATTGATATTATAAAAATATTTATTAAATTTAATATTATTTATATTGGGCATATTTTCTGCACGTTCATTATACATGCTATATAAACTTCAATATATTAATTTAACTTTTAGTTTTTTCTTTTTTTAAATAAAAAAATCATTACCTTTCTGAATCAGTAACAGCTAAATTTCTTGAAACTTCATCTTTCACAATTTCTTGCTGCTGATGCTATAATTAAAAGAGATTATTATTTAAGACACATATATAAAAATTTATGTTATTTTTATACTTACAACTGATTCTGTTATATTAGATATAGATGTTGTATCTTGTGTAGAAGTTTCCAATCCTTCTGTTTCCTATAAAATAAATATTTTTTTAAATCACATTTAAAATAGCTAAAAAATAATGTATAATTATTTTTATATATACCTGTTTTTCTTGTAAAGCATCTTGCATCTCTAATAATCTTCTTTCTGCACTCAAACATCCTTCTAATAATTCATGCCATGCTAATAATGTAGCAGCACAGTGATAACACAATTGTAATGGAAGTGTATCATTTTCAGTTATCTATTTTATATAAATTTAATATATAAATAATCTATGTGAATAAAAATTATATGTAAAATAAAAAATAAATGCATACACATATTGGTAAATATTTATGTATTTTATTACATAAATCATGTTGTAAACCTTCTCCTTCAAATATTGGGATTAAATGATCATTGGTATTAGCACATATTCTGCATAAATTAGACCAAGAAAATTGTTCATTACACTGAGTTACTGTTGATTCTTCATTTGAAACTTCTATTACATTTTGTTGTTCAGTTTGAACATCAGTTACTACAAAAAATCCTTCTTCTTCACTTTCTAATTCTGTACGTGTATTTTCATTAACCATGTTTTTTACAGTTTGAATTAAAATTGAATGTTCTTCACATGGTTCTAATATAACAGGACTTTCAGATTCCATTATATCTATTGAATGCAAAAACTAGATTAATGTTAAAAATATAATTATATTATATTTTAAAATTCTATAAAGGTATGTACTTACAAAAAAATTAATTACTATAAAAATATAAAGAGTGTTCTTCACACTTTGCATGCACGATTAAGATAACAGAAATTTTAAATTAAGTTTCGTTTCTTTTAAAATTTCATTTTTCTTCATCCATATATAGGATATTTCAAATCATTCAATATATTATTCCAATTCATTATTTTCTCATTTTGAATCACTTAAAAAAGTAAAATATTCATCAAATTTTTTTAATTAATAACCATTGTCATAAACTTTTACAAAGTTTTAATTTTTTACATGACATTTTCGCGCCGATTTATTACACTATACGAAAAAAATAAATAAAAAAATATCGTTGTATACATATAAATTATATAATTTATTTTAAACTATTTTACTAAATAAGATATTTATTTTATAATTACAATGTCTTCTTAAATTTCATATAATTCTTTCCGACATGATAATACCATAGACAAGATACAGAATAGATTTAACATTCAATTTTTTATTCTATGTCTCAGAGTATTAAGATTATATATTTTAGTGTCATCCTTAATGTTATTGATTGCAGAATAAGTTTGTAATGTTCGTAATAGTTGGAATTAAAATTAAATTTCAATGTAAAATTATAAATAAGAAATAAAATAAATATTTTGTTGTATAATATATTATAAGTGTACATGAAATATTCTATTTTATAAATATATTTATAGAAATTATAAAACATAGATTGTTCTATATTATTATGTACATTTTTTTTACAATTACAAAAAGTTACTTTTTAGTAAGCGGTGATATAAATAAATTTTTATTTTGCAATTATTTCAAGAAAATATTAGAAAAAATTACAAAAAAAAACATTTTATGCATATTATAATTTATTTTTTATTTTATTAGATTTTTACTTATAATTTATTTTATCAGAATAGAGAATATAGATCAATTTTCATCTTGAATTAATACACTATTAATTTATAAATTTATTTTGTGATGAAAAATTAATATATTGTAAATCATGTCTTCAAAAATTTAAAAATCATTTATATATGATTATAAATGTAATGAAATATAATGATACATAGCATCGATTTGATATCTTCTACGTGATCACGTGATCACGTGGCAAAAATAATAATAAAAACTGAACAAAAAGAATAAATAATGGAAGAAAATCAGAAATAAGATAAAAATATAGAAATCAATGCTATCTCCAAAGCAATGCAAATAAAATTAATATAAATAAAATCAATAAAACAAAAATATAAATAAAGTAAGAATTGATCACAATCATTATTTCTTAAATGTCAAGATAAAGTAAGAATTAAAGATCAGCGTTATTTTTTAAATATTTTCAAAAAATAACTTTTACAGAGATAGCGCTGATGAGAGTTCTTATTCTTAATTTTTTCAATATTTCGATTTCAATATTTCTTAGCGATATTATACAATTAAAAAATTCCCTATTTTTAGTACAAATAATTAAATAATAATTCCCTATATTAAATTAATAATTCCCTAGTTTAATGTACATATAATTTCTTAGGTATAATGCAATAGTTCGATTGGTATTAAATTTAAGACAAAGAATATTAAAGAAATTTTCAGTAGTGAGTTATATTGTGTGCATTATCATGTACTGTTTTATTACACAAAAAAGAAAATATTGCTTTTAAAAGTTAAAAAAATTTAATCTAGAAACTATTGAATAATTTAATTTTTCAATTTTGACGATTCCATTATTTATATACTTTTTATTTGTATATTTGTATACATTTTATATGAAGATTGGAGGTATGTAAATTATTAAATTTCAAAGTATGATACAAAAATTAGAGGTTATGTTATGTTTTGTTTATGATTTGTTTATGAAATTAAAATATATACTATTATAATACTTCTTACTGAGTTTCTATTTTTTTTTAATATTATTGTTATAAAATATTTATTATTTGCAAATAAGAATAATAAATTTAGTAAGTTATATACATTTAAAAATTATACATTTTCTATTTTATCAAATAATTATAATATGTAATTTTAGTTTTTCATATATTCTTTTCACAAAAATTATTCATTTTATATTAATTTTTATTATTTTTAATAAATTACAAACATATTATATATTACTTGGACATATCATGTCTCTAATTAAAATATTATTTTTTTTATTACAGTTTTTATTTCATCAATTTAAGAATTTTTAAAACATATTCGTTTAAGATATATTATTAAAAAATGGCACATTATAAAGGAGCAGCTAGTGAAGCTGGCAGAGCAATGCAATTGATGAAAAAAAGAGAAATTGCTCAACAAGAGATAGAATTAAGAAAAAAGAAAATTGAAGATGACTTAAAAATTCATAATATAGAAAACAAATTTGCAACACATTATAATGCTGTTGAACAACAATTAAAAACGTCTACTATTGGTTTAGTTACTTTGAATGAAATGAAAGCAAAACAAGAGAATATAGTAAAAGAACGCGAAAGAAAATTGGCACAAAAAGAACGAGAAAAGGAACAAGAAAAAGAAAGAGCACTTGCTGCAAAACAAGCTGAGAAAAATAAACAAAAAAAGCAAATACAAGCTTTGTCATTTAATTTATATGAAGATGAAGCAGAATTTTTAGAAGGAGAAACAGAAAAATCTGAAATATTAAAAGATAATGATATTGGCCCAATAATAAAAAAAATAAAAAAAAATCCAGATGTAGATACAAGTTTCTTACCTGATAGAGAAAGAGAAGAGGAAGAAAACAGATTAAGAGAAGAATTAAGACAAGAATGGGCTAGAAAACAAAATGCATTAAAAGAGGAAGAGATTGAAATTACTTTCAGTTATTGGGATGGTTCTGGCCATAGAAGAAGTGTTATTATGAAAAAAGGTAAAGGTTTAATTATTATTGTAATTATATTTTTTTTCATTTATTACAAGAATAATTTTATGCTAATTGTTATTAGTTTGCACTGTTTGTTAGGTAATTCTATTTATCAGCTTCTTCAGAGATGTTTAGAAGTTTTAAGAAGAGAATTCAGTGAACTTAAAACGATTATGGCTGATCAATTAATGTATGTTAAAGAAGATCTTATTTTGCCTCATCATTATACATTTTATGATTTTATCGTAACAAAGGTAAATTTAACATACTAAAAATTTTATTTTATAAATTTACATAATATTATTAACATATTATTTATGCTAACTTTAGGCAAGGGGAAAAAGTGGACCACTTTTTACATTTGATGTCCACGATGACATTCGTGTTATGCATGATGCCTCTGTTGAAACAGAAGAATCTCATGCTGGAAAAGTATTGCTTAGGTATATTATATTTTTCACCAATCAATCAAACTATGATTTATATATGTAAATTTATATATAAATTTTATATATTAATTATATTTTATTTCAGATCTTGGTATGAAAGAAATAAACATATATTTCCTGCTAGTAGATGGGAACCTTTTGATCCAACAAAAAGTTATGATAAATATACAGTATCAGATAAAAATAGAAAAAAAGATAAAATTTAATAAATAGATTGTATAGGAAATAATTGTACAAAACCTATTAATACATTGTGTTCAGTAAAAGAAATTTAAATTTTAGAAAAAATTTCAATTTTAAATTTCAATAAATACTATATATATTCAAAAAATATTAATGTATATTAATAATATTAATATTAAATAATTATATAATTGAAATTTATAATTTTCAATTATTTAATTATAAGTAAAGATCGATATAATTTAAATTTCGTACTGAACATTACATTATATAATCTTATATATTTCAAGTAATGCATAAAAATTTCATAAAGATACTTTATAAAAAAAATATTTCATATTTATAGTGAATAATATTTTATTTAGTATTTTGATAAGATAACTTTATAATAATATAAAGTTAATATTAATAGAAAAAGAAAAATTATTTCACTATATTTAATTCATTTTCTGTGTCGTTTACAATTGATAATGGATCCATGATTTGAGGTTCCTTTATATCTCGATTTATCAAATTATTATCAATATTTTGTAAATTTTTTGTTGATATAGTATTATGTATTGAAATTACATTATTTATATTAAATATATTGTCATTTTTTTTAAAAAATTCTTCTTGTTTATCAGATAAGTTTTGCTGAAAATTTATTATTTATTAAAATAATGTTAATTAAAGAACTTTAATAAATTTTATTATTAGTTTACTTTTTTATTTGTTTTTAATAACATTTCTGTTAGTTTTATATCTTTGCATGTATTTATGATATATGGATTAATATAGAAATCTTTCATTATATTATTTATTTTTTCAATATAACAAGTTGAATTAATGAATTTCCATTCATCCTTTAGATAAGAAATAAAGTTTGAAAAAATTAATAATAATCAGTAATTTAATTTTATAAAATTCAACTTATTGATATAACTTACTTCATTATCGAGATTTAAAAGACTTATTTTATCTTCATTTTCACATAATTGCTGTTCAGAATTACTTGTCTCGGATGATTTGTTAGTGTTATGAAAATCTATTTTTATAATTTTTTAGAATTCAATTTTTGTTAGATTTTTAATTATATAAATAAATATAATAAATATATATATATATATATGAATGCTATTTAAAATTCGGCAATAATGTTTTTGTTTACTCGAAAATATATTAAAAGTTATTATTATTGAATTTTTTTTGTACATTATTTTTATTATCATACCTGTACTTAGTGTAGTGTATTTTGGACATAAGTAAAAAAATTGTCGTGTATTTTCTGCTAGTTTACCAGTTTCACATGGATTTGATGCTAAAATTTTTTCTAGCCGTTTTCGATTCTCACATTGATAAGTTAAAGTTTCTTCAATTGCTTCCTATATCACGATTAAAATGATTTTATTTATAAAAATAAAAATAATTATTTTCTCATCATATACAAAAACTTTACTTTTATTTTATCATTCATTATATGTATAAGATTATCAAGATTTTCCACTTCTAAAATTTCTTTTTGTATATTCTCATCTTCTGTATCATTTAAAATATTAATGTCATGTTTCCATTCATTTTCAAGCAATTCCTCATTATATTGAAATTCTAATTAATTAATAAATAATTTGATTTATTGAATCTAAGAAAATATTTATATTGCATATTATTAGATAAGAATAATAAAAATGCTAAGATATCCAGCGAAAGAAATTTTATATTGAATATTTAAAGAATTTCAAATTAAATAGTTTATATAATTATATAAATATGCATAATATGATAAATAAATTGAATATATTTTTTTTTAAAAAAATCCAATAATGATGATATAATTTAATTGTAAAAATTATCTTAATATGTCAGCATTTGTTTATTTTTTTATTTGATATCACTTGAATTATTATATATATAAAAAGTACCTTTTTTTGCTTTCCATGAAATTTTCATTTTTTCTATTTGATCTTCCACAATTGAAAAATCATAAAAATCCTTTGTATTTGAATTCAGAGATGATTTGGATGTAGAGTGATTGGTTTGTAGAGATTCTATTGACGGTGATCGAGTGAAATTTATAAATGATATTTTATTACATTTTTCAACAGTTTTCAATGCAAACTGATCTTCATTAATGTTATTTTCAGGAATATGTGTAGAATTTTTTAGTTTTGCTTCATTTTCAGTTAAAATAAATGAATGATTTTGTTCTTCAATATTAGATTTAACCAAAGACAATGATTGATTATCATCGAATTTACTACGCGATTGTGATTGCGTTTTGAATTTTTCTTCATCACTGTTATCTTCCATGTACAATTCTTTTTCTGATATCCATACTTCTTCTTCTTCTGCTTCTTCTTCTTCTTCTTCTTCTTCTTCTTCTTCTTCTTCTTCTTCTTCTTCTTCTTCTTCTTCTTCTTCTTCTTCTTCTTCTTCTTCTTCTTCTTCTTCCTCCTCCTTTGAAGATATTGAAATTTGATTTAATCAATCAATGATCGGTTATTTCCCAAACTAGTTATTAAATAGAAATTTCATAAAATTTGTTCACCTCCTTTTTGATTTTAATAACAAGTTGAGATTTTATCGCAGTTTCCATAGACTGTTCTTGCAATTTTGAATTGCTCGTTGTTTTGTATGTATTGGCCATCTTATTATTAAATATATCAGGATGCTAAAAACATATAATTTCTTAACTTGGCATATTAGGAAATGACGAATTTAGTATTATAAAAATCATTGATGAATAAAAAATCAATTTAAAGATCGTAGTATAATAATTACAATTTTTTTCAAGATTAGCCTTCTTTTCTTTTTGAAAAAATGAAAAATTAATAGAAAATTAAATATGATTATGTTCTTTAAATATTTTCAAATTTAATTGTAAGTTTAACTTAATTCAATGCATGCATGTGATATGTTCTTGAACTAGGAAAATCTGGAACAAGACTGAAACGGATTAAAATAACATATAATAAGTGCAAACAATTTAAATTTATGATCACATGAAGTTATTAGGATTTGAAATTTAGCGAAAGTGTTTTATTTTGATAATTTATCAAAATTTATCAATGTTATCATATTTTAAGAATGTATGGTAATTTCATATTTAAATTTAAATTTTGTTAATTTTTATTTATTTACTTATTTTTGTAATGTTACTTATGTTTGTAATGTTATTTTTGTAAGGTTAAAAATAAAACTATTTTTGTTCATTAAATTTTATTAATTATGAATGTAAAAATCATTTAAAAAATAAAATGCATTATTAAATTTAATGTAAATTTACGTGAATTATTTTGCAAACATATATTTGTTATTATATTAGGATATATTTAACAAATTCTTATTTTAAAATCGTGAATTAACAAATTAGAATATTATTTCGATTCCCATATCGCGTTATTTGAAATTAAATATAATAAGTAATAGGATTCACGTAGTAATTTTTTATAATAACTCTTAATGACAAGTCTTATCAAATATTCTATAGATTTAAAATATTCACGACATTATTAAATTCTATTTATTATACATTTAATTGTTTTAATAAAATATTATTACTATTTATTATCAATTCATGAATACAAAATGTTTTGATATTTATTTTTTCAAGTTTATTATTTTATATTATAATAATGCTCTATGAGATACTATATACTGACTTCGAAATCGCAACTAGCGATACTATAACCAGATACAACTCAATATGTAAATAAACGTACATATTAGTTTATTTGTGGAATATTATATATTTAATTATTATATATTTAATAATTATTATATATTAAATTTTTTAATATTTTTCACAGATTAATTAAAAAAGAAAGAGAGAGAAGATATGATATATACATATATTCGTTGTGAAAATTTTTGTAAAATAATTTTAAAAGATTATAAATAATAAAAATCATTTTTATCATTTCAGAAATAACGATAATAATTTTTATTGTATATAACATTAATATTGTTATGAAATAAAACATTATATCTTTTATGATTATAAAGTTGTAGGTTTAATGCAAGTGGGATCCATATATGTAATTTCTTCTGGAAAATGATCCATAATAATAAATCTTTTTTCATTGGGTTCACTTAAATTATCCAAAAATCCAAACCAGTAAATTACAAGTCCTGGCCCAAATCTATTCCAGTAACTCAGAAATTGTTCTTTAATATACTTCTGATGTATTTCTGTATTTCCAAATCTTGCTTTAGATTCTATCCAGTTAATTACAAAGCCATTTATTGCAATTGGTACCTCAAGTTTAAAATCTGGAGTTTTGTCATATCCTCTTGATCTCAAGTGTTCCTCATTACGAAATGCAAGATTTCGTTCTGTCAAGTAGTTTTGTAACTTTAATTCATATTCCTGACCTACAGAACTATAGATTTAATATATAAAAACAATGTATAAAACAAGTATGATTATTTTATACAAATATATAAAATAAGTATGATTATTTTAATATATAACACAATACATACGTTCCAACAGCATCTGATATAGGTCCATACAAATTATCATATAATATACACTGTAAAACATTATTTAACTGTTATACAGCATTATTTTATTTCTTAAGATATTAATAAATTTTAAATTACCAAATAGACTTCATATGCAAGATCTTTGTCCTGTATAAGAGTAGTATCCTTAAATAATTTGCTAACTTCGTTCCTAGAGACTAAAAATATATTTTTTTTATGATTGTTTAAAAAGAATTATAAGAATTTTATTGTATAGTATTATATAATATTTAAATTACCATTAAATTCATCTTTTCCACAATGTTTTTCAAGAACATTTCTAGCTAACAGTGCAGGAGGTGCACCAATATCTTTCGCCATTTTCAATAAAATTCCAACAGGTTCTCCATTTTGTACAGCTTCCATATAACTATTATTTAAATTAATTAATTATATAGCTATATCTTATATTAATATATTGATATGTTTGATACTTACGTATCATAATAATTTTTATTATTACCAAATAATTTGCTATGATTGACTTTCATCTTATGTTGTACTTCTAAAGATAATATACTATACAATGTATATACTGGAATGCTAAATAAAATAAAAATAAATATTTTGTCATAGCAAATCTAAATTGAATTGTTTTTAATAAAACAATCTTACTCATTATATTTTTCTTTTAAAATATCTCTACAATCTTTTGATAAACCTCGAAATTTTCGAATTGTTGTTACTATATCATTATATAATTCAAGTTTCATTTTCGATTTTTATTTTTTAAATTCAAAATAAATTTCTTTAAATTGTTTTAACTTTTATTCATTATTATGTAATATTTATATTTACATCGATACTCAACATAAATTGATATTATATTTGTGTGTGTGTGTGTACACACACACATACATTTTTTAGATAATTCATTTGAAGTTTGCCTTTCATTCAATTTTTGAGGGAAATTTAAATATATTATTTAAGTCAATATTAATTTAATATTTTAATTATTTATCTTTTTTTCTTTTTGCTTAAAATAAATTATAAAAATATTTATAATTAATATTTAAATTTATTTTTAAAAACATAAATTATGATACATAAATTTAATATTCCTACAATTTATTTCAGAATAATAAGAAAATTGAAAACGAATACATTAAAAAGCTGCTTTAGTAGCTACTTTCACTTTGTATAAGAAAGATTGTAGGTTAGTAATTTTAAAGAATTATAAAGTTTAATAATTATTTTATTTCTGATCTTTAAATCTGAAATTTATACAGAATATCAAATTAAATTATTTTGTTAAAAAAAAAAAAAATTATCATAGAAATATCAAAAAGAAAAAGCAAAACGCACTGAAAAAATCTAAATATTTTTATTATTATATTTTATTTTAAATTAATGTGAAATCACATATAAAGTATATATCAGTTTATTTATATTCAATTTTTAATTATTAATTTTTTGTTTTAATTTTATGAAAATTATGAATAAAAATAAAAAATCATCAAAGAAATGTAATGTACAACAAAGAAATAGTACAACAAATAATATACAAGAAGGTAATTAATATAATTTCTCTAAATATAATAGATTAATAATTTTTAATAATATAAATTTTGTGTTGTAGTTTCACTTAAAAAAAATATGAAAGATGATTTGGGAAATGATTCTTCTCATTCCTATGAGTCACATGTTTCTGGTCATAGTACACCAATTCGAAAGAAGGAATATGTTATTGATATAGAAGATTCTCCTGAATTAAATTATCGTTGTAGTCCAATTTCAATGCCTTGTACTCAAGATGGAGGCAATGAAATTGCCTGGGATTGGCAAACTCCTGTTAATAAAAATTCCTATGATAAATCTAAATCATCAAATAAACTTATTGAAACTCCAAAAAGAACCAAACAGTTGCAAAAGAAGCGAAATTCTAATTCTCCATTATTGCAAAAACCACTTAAAAGGAAACAAGTGAAAATGGAAAATATAGAAAATATTGGAAAACTGACAGCTGAATTAAAAGCTTTAAGTGAAAAGATGCAAAGCATACAAAAAAATTATGATAATGATATTATTGAGAAAGAGAATGATACAAAATGTGAAATTAGTAGTAAGTTGATGATAGAATTGGATAGTGATAATAGTGATGAAATAATGGTTATTAATAATGATAAATCAAAAATGAATTCTATTGTTATTAATAGTAATAATAAGAACTTTACTAATTATGAAGATTTATTTGATGATTCAATTGATGATTCAATGGTAAAATGTAGTCAAGAAATTGAAGAAAAATTGAATTTATGTAAAAATAAAAAAAATGATATAATGGAATTATCTATAGTAAGTGAGATAAAAGAATTATCTTCTACATCTGAAAAGTCTTATTATTTAACTACATCTAATACTTCTACTGAATATTCTAAAAATTCTTCAACTAATACAAGTGGTCATTTAAAAACATATTCGAATAAGTCGAATAGAACAAATTCTAGTTCAAATATTTCAATATCAAATTTAAAATTTAACAATAACAATAATATAAATATATCACATGAAAATCAAACATTGAAAAAAAAACATATGTCAGATTTTCCAGATGATTCTTTTGATGATTGTTTGGCAACCTGTATGGAAGATGATAAATTAGAATCTAAATTGTCAGAATATGATTTTAGCCCATCAAATTCAAGTCATAATACAAGTCTTTCCAAAAGAATACCCAAACTTGTTATTTCTAATGCAATAACTAATAAAAAAATATCAAATAATTTTCTTTCAACATCAGGTATAAAAGAAAATATCAATAATAAAAGTAAGCTTATTACAGATGATTTAGTAGAAGAAGTTGAAACTATAACAGATATAGAAACATTACGAAATTCTTTTCCTAGTAAAAATTCCTTAGAAAACAGGAAATTCTTTAGAACAAAAAGTTTATCAGATCAATGTTTTTATCAATGTAAATATGCTAATACAAATAACAAAACAATAAATGTATTAAAATCAAATGCAGTTACTCAATCAGTAAGTACTAAATTTTCCATTGTAAAAAATCAGAATTCGTTTAAAAATAATAATTTTTTACAAATTAATGGCATGGAAAATACACATAGATTTAACAAATTAGACAAGAAAGAAACTGATAATCATATTGTTAAATACAATTCTACTAATAATTTACTTAGCATGAAAGAAATAAAAGAATCCCAATCTGTACGATGTACACCAGAAGAAATAGAAAGAAAACGATTGGAAGCAAAGATGAAACTTGAAGCAAAACGTAAATTACAGCAAAAAAATATAAAATCAAGTGGTAATTTGTTAGAAAGAAGATCTCCAGGGAAGAAATATGTAAAAAGGTGATAGACTGGTATTATTTAAATATATAAATCAATGAAATCATCTTTTACACAATGTGTTGTTTTATTTAGAATTATCGTGCCTATTCTTTATATTTCTGTGATTCTAATTGTATAAAAATATATAATTATTTGATAAAAAAATCACCTTTTTTTTTAATATAATTTAAAAATCTAATCTTACCTAAATTTTGTATTTATTGTATTAATGTATAATTTACAAAAATATTCTTAAGATAATTAGTATTATCTTTCAATCATATAATTGATGAATTATAATTAATATAATAAAATATTATATTTATTTGTTTATAATACGTATTATAATATGTATTAATTTTATACTTAGATAGTAAATTTCAAAATAAATACTGGATAAACTTGTTTAATTTATTTCTTACATAAATATATATTAAATCCATATTACAATATTATTTCATTTAGTTAATTATATACTAAAATACTAGTCAAATATATACTAAAAATGAATATATTTCGCAATCTAAATTTTAAAAAATATGTAATATTTAGAAAATTATATATTTAATAAATTATTATTTACAAAAAATAAAAATAGAATCGAAAAGATCTTATCATATGAATTAAATAAGTATTACTATTTAAAATAAAATAAAAATATTTAGAAAACAATAATATTAATACAATTATTAAAAAAATTACTAAAAAAATATTAAAGTAAGTAATTCGTAATAATAAATAATAATAAATGAAAGTCTTTTGTTAAATAAATTTATATAATAATATATATAAATAGAAATATTTTATAAAATATTTAAAAAAATTTTTCATGTTTCCAAATCCGCGCATGTTTAGTAAACGAGCGCCATTACTCGACATATTCAATCGATACATCACGTGACGTCAGTTTTGAGTTCATAATGATGTTTTTATTTCATGAACATGAAAGAAATATATGAACAGTAACAAGTTTCTTTTTAAAAATACGCACAAATTCGTATGCATTGAAAATTTGAAGATATTTGAACATGATATTTGATTTATTCTTAATGATCATGTCATTGCAGCATGTCATTGACCATCCCCACCATAGATGCCTAACGAATCAAGACAGATATCTATTTCGCAAATCTTTTTCTGATTGGTTGAACGACTCGATCGAGAAACGACAGTAAGCCAGTCGATCAGCGACAAGCATGGGGAGAGCACGTGTCATTTATATTGTTGCGCACAACTCGGCAAGCTTATACGTCGACTCGCACGATTATACCACCACCCCTACCGACTTTTTCACCAGTGAAATGAACGTAGTCGGTAACGCCACTAGCGTTGTAACAACCACCGAGAAAAAGACATCAGTTTCTTCTTCTGTAGAGGTGGTTGATAGTTCGAAATTTGTAGTACCATCGCGTACACCGAATACAGTGCCCGCGAATGCTAAGTACATCAGCGTACGCCGTCGGCCTGTTACGATGCTACTCGCGGTGATCGCGCTCCTCTGTGCCGGTAGCAGTGCCGAGGTGTTCACTAACACGTTTCTCGTGAAGATGAGGCAGCCCGCGGAAAGACATATCGCCGATCGCGTGGCTGCTAGGAATGGATTCGTTAATCTTGGACCGGTAAATTTATCTTTTATTAATAGAAATTAATTTTTTCTTTTTGATGAAATGGATTATTGTAATATAATATTATGAGATAAAAGAACTTTATTGACTTTTAAAATAATCTACATCATATTGAACATATACGAACTATTTCTTTTTAAAGTATTTATTAGCGAATATTATTTGATGCGATTAAAATAGAACGATAGAAAATAAAATTATATCCATAAGATTTTAGATTTTTTAGATTTTTACTATATTATAATATTAATATATATAATTCTTGGTAATTCTAACACGTATACATTAAATTTATTATTATATCATACAACATGCTAAAGAAATCGCTTATTTCAGATGAAATAGAGTATGCCTTAGGGTGCGGATGGGGTGAATACGCTAGGATCAGAATAAAATCTTTCTTGAACGATCGATACGAACTTTGCTAAGAAAAAATACTTTGAATAAAACGCAACTGTTTATATATTATTTTTCGGACTTGGGAAAAAAATTCAAGATATAATAATAAACATAAAATTCTTTGAGCTAAGATATCTATTTAAACAAGTACATAGAATTTATACTCATTACAAATGTAACGAATGAAAATATAATTTCGATGGTTTTATATATATATATATATTTTTTAAATAATATTCTTCGTTTAAATCTCCAACATATCACGCGTATGGGTTGATAAATCTTCGAATACGTATTGTTTGTGCAATTGTTGGAAAATCTGTGTTGGTCACATATTTTTTTGATTCATTTCACTATTGATTTATATCAACGATCAACTTGTCGCTTCGTCTCATGATCGACCGATATTCACCGCAAGTATGCAGAATTTACCAGAGGCATTGATTTTGTCACGAATACCCGCATTATCGCGGAAAAAACGCGTTCGAAACAATTGATCGACGTCATAAATATGTAGGATACGTATTAATGATAAGATAAACATCATTATCTAGTAATACGAGGGTAGAGATTTGTCTAGAATTGCACCATTCATTTCTTTTCTTATGGTATCTTAAAAATGTTATTGATATAATTTATATATTATATAAGAGACACGTATTGCCATAGATTTATTTTTATTATATTTACTAAAATATTGGTCATTTCATTCCACGCGTCTCGATTTTTAATTTGCTTTAATCGAAATGAAAATATCAATCACTGATCAGACAGTGCAACAGTGAAAACGACGCGGCATGGTCAGACGCCTACGTGTCAAATATTGCGTAGGTTTTGTCTAATATACTCAGCTTTTTCTCTATTTTCTTATCGATATATCGTGAAAAATGCCCTTTTACAAGGAAACTGATAGATATTTTCGATCAAAACACATTTTCAAAGTTAATTTACAGGAATAATAACGAATAAATGTTTACAAATTTCAACTGCGCTTCTGAATAACAATATTCCCTTATTGCACGAATTTTATTATTTTATTATACGTTTTTGCGATCTCGAGATATTAGAATACTTTTTCTGGGAAACCAATTTTACGATTATTTATTTCGTTTCGTCGAAACATATATACGTTGATTCGGATCGTGTAATCTCTTTAAACGAATTTCTGAGAATTTTTCTCTATCGAGTTGAGAATAATTTTTAAATAAAAAAAAAATATTAAAACAAACAAACCGATTAAAACGTATCTGCGAGGCTAGTTTGTACGATTGTGGGAAAACTTTGGCTGACAAAGGTTTGACTACGATTACCGGAATGAAGTTGAGAAACAATAAATATATCTTTGTAAGGGCCGAGACGAGGAAAACGTTGAACGTTTGTTTCTGACATTTTACGACGATGCAAACTGTTTCTTACAGTTTCATTAAAATGAAAGCTACCGTGAACAGCTGGTAATTGGTGAAGAAACATTTGAAGTTTTCCTCTTGAAAGCACAAATTTCAATTGGAGCAACTATCCGTTTCATCGAACGAATTGCGTTAGTCGATGTGACGTCTACAGTTTATTTCCCTTTATTAGGTTCACTAGCCGAAACTTATCTCTTTTTTGTCTTACAAAATTCTATTTCTTCGCTCCATTATTTTACCGATAATTATGTGCTCCAATTTGCATTTTGCAATACTTTTAATATTACTCTCGCCGTCCGTAGAGAATAATTCTCTTTCATTTTCAGCAAACGATTGAAGAAACGAGAAATTGCCTTTTGCGTTATTTTACGTCTCCTCAATAATCGAGAAGCTTAAACTTCACGTCGTGATTATTTTTAGCTCGAAACTTTTCTTCTTTCGTCCAGAGCAGAGACTTTATTTAAAGGAGATTTACTTAGAAATTTCTTTAGCTCGAAATATCCATTATTCAAATTGAGAGAAATATATTCTCTCAATTTTATGGATACTGTTTAACTTGTGCTCGCATGAAACAGACGTGTAATGGCCGTTTAAGCGAAAGGTCAATGGATATGTTCACGATAAATATATCTCACAAGAACTCGACAAGAAACTCGAATATCATTGTCTTATCTCGATATACCACAGATTTGCAATTGTAAGTTTGTTGGATATATTTTGTTAATGCATCCGCATCATTCGTCACCGTTTGTTTAATTTCTGCACCATTTGGGCATTACGATCGTGTGTCGTCGAGTAAATTTTATACGTTTTGCCTCATGCGTGCAATCCATTATCAGATTTACGTATATGATCTTCCTCTACCTACGCAATATAGGAATTCTATTCTAACAACAACTATTCTCAACAACAATAACGACCAGACATTTCATGCAAGTTCATTAAATATATTATCAATTTATCGTAGATAAACCAGAGAGAACTATTATTATTAATAGATGGATCCGTTTCTCTTACTGTCAATAAGATATCTAGCATCTCTTTATTTTCCAAGATATATGGACTCGAGGTTCATTTTTCATCTTTTAAATAAAGAAAGCTTGTACGAGTTTTAAGTTATAAAGATCTAGGCATAGTTTCATTCAAATCTAATTAAAAACTTCGGAAGACGATCGAATATAACAGAAAGAAAGAAAACAGAAACACGAAGAAAACGAACGATCGAAAGATAGCTTGTCATCCGATTAAAACAATTCGATGAGAGTGATTTTTGATTGTTTTTAAAATCAGCCGAATGGAAAGTTTATTCTGGAGCTCGTGGGGGTTGTAAAGTCAATTGGCTGGAAGGGTGAAGAGATTGGGAAACGATGCGTCGTTTAGAGAGTTCATGCAGGAAGTGTTATTTATCGGTTTTCAGGGAATCGATCTCTTCTTGAACGCCATATTTACACCGATTTGTGACGTTGTTTTATCTGATCGTTGGGTTTCTCACCCGTCTCACACGATTAATCGCTCCGTGACGTACTCGTTGGATTATCACGGTGATCGATCGCCACCACCGACGACCGATTAGAACTGTCATCGTCGATAACGGCGGATTTCCATTATGACGGGGGAAATAAAAGGGCATCGCGTCTTTCGGGTCACGTATATATATATTCATGGCTAAATGTCGCGTGGACGTCTTTTTCAAAACGAATATCGCGAAGGAGAAAAAAAATCGAGAAGATTCGAAAGTGATTTGTCCGCGAATAATAATAAAAAGATTAGCCACGAGAAGCCGCGTGGAATAATCATGTTAAATAGGTCGATCGATTGGAATGTTGCGGTAATGCCGGTAACCTTTCGATTCGCCGTTGTATAAGTTGAACAAGGGGTGAAAACCCTTGCTCTTTTTCTTTGTTTTTCTTCCTCGTATGAAGGATGGAGGAAAATATAGAAAAAAAAAAAAAAAGTTTTATGTTTTGATACGTTTACGCGGGCCATAAACTTTGCGAATTTTCTTTACGTAAGCGTAAGTTTTCGAGCCGAGGGAAATTTTATTGGGCGGAATTAATTAATGTCGATTTATTAATAGGACACGGTTAACACGAACGGATAATTTAGTTGAATTTATCACTGTCTCTCTTTATTAATCGGTCACGTTTTAAATATTAATGAGAGCTCAATCGTTTTTATTGGTCAATTAAATAATACGAAAGTTCTCGTCTGATTAAAATAATAAAATAAATAAAATAAAAAATTCGAGTTTTAAATTGACTTGGATATAAGGCAACTGTAAAAGTTAACGATGATTACCCGCATGCAGGTTATAGCAAGCCAATCTAATTTTAATCTTCTAAATTGCGTATTTAGTTTATTTTTAGTCGTTTGTAAAAATCTTTAGTCTCTTTCTTCCCACCCCCTTTAATCTTTCAGTAAAATTTTCTACTATACATAATAATAATGTACATCCCGTGTACGACTACGTCTTTCAGTTGAGTAATAGCCGTTTTTAGAAGTTGTTAATTAAATTACTTTACCATTCTTGATTATTTTCGTGGATAATATAAAGGAATAAAGTTGCGTGGAAAGTAATGAGCACCCTAGCATTCGATCATACGTCGGGGTACACCGGTGTTGAAAGACTAAACTTTAACGAGCAGACAAAACTCGTGCACGAGTTAATTTACCGAAGTAACGAGTTAAAACACGTCAAGAATGAAAACTGATTTTAAATAATTTTGATTAATTTTAATCGAAGGATGATTAATTACTTTACATGAAATATTTATATCTCTTATATTTTTATCTCTTTATGGATTGAAAAATCACTATGAACGTATATATATATCTGCTGCAAGTAGTCAACAAGAATTTCTCCGTGTATTCAAAGGATGAACATGTAAGGATTGTATCTGGTCAATCGAAAAATTGAAGATGAATAATATCGAAAATGCAATTACGCTGCTGTTATATTAATAACAGGGCTTGGCACGTGTTTCGTACGCATCATAATGTCACACAGGCCTTTATTACACTTACTTGACCACTTGACATGCAGATTTCATCACCCTCTCTTCCATTCTCTACGACTTGTCATCTGTACAAGTGCAAGTAAATGAATAAATGCAGAAAATGGAAGATCGATTGTTCAACAATAAACATCTCGATGCACAACTTCATATATTCTTTTCTATTTACCTTTATTTTTAAAATTACACGATCCAACTTATTCGGATTACATACTCTCTGTATCCGTATTTTTATCGAACAGACATTTTTAATTATCGTTAAATTCAACATGGACGCACAGTATGGAAATGTTGAATATACTCGATGAATTTTTTTTCAAATTTACTTATTTTTCTCCCCCAGAGCTTTAAAGATACGCAGATGATTTATGTATAACAAGCCGGAGAAATTGATTTTTCACTTCTATCCATAACTGGATTAAATCGGGCAAAGTTTGCACGGATTTTTAATTTTTCCCATCTAACCGTTCCAACCGCTATGTTTCAATTATATATAAAAGGTTTTCTGATAAATCTTAAAATGGAAGATTAAATGGCCACAACTTTCACATTTTCTTCTCCCGTTTCTGATCCTCGCAACGCAAATATACGCTTTCGATACCACGTGGCCACGATAATATCGCATTCGCATGCATGGAAATAGACCTATCTATAGGGGAAAGAACGATAAACCTGCAAATTCCTGTTTATCCGTTGGACAACGCATGTACGTACGTTGTAATGCCGCGATTCGATGTTATGTACTTGGTGAACGGTTACTAATTGGATTTACGCGACACGTGTAGATCGAAACTGCATCACGAGGTGAATAAGCTTAAAGGACGCTCTATCTCCTCTATGTTTCCCTAAAGAAGACTTTATATTTTATCTCTTCGTTCAGTGAACAACAGTGAAGGAATTTCATTTCGAAATATTTTTTCTTTCAAGTCAAATTCTGCATCTCATTTTTCACGTTGGTAAAATATCTCGGTGAATTATAACGACAAATTGCCAGCAAATGACACGAGATTTAATCCATTTCGATTTACTAAGCAATATTTAAGTGTTAATATTTCAACGATCCGCAAATATTTCTTGTAACTCTATTTAAGAGCTTATCGCTTTGATATTTACACGATTGTTCTTCACGCAAATTAATGGAAATGGTTAATCAATCGGATACGTTGTGCACGTTGAAGATAAATTTCATCGAGGATTATTAATCATACGACTCGTTCAGTTTCAACGGAAACTGGAGGCAGGATTAAATAACGTAAAGCCTCTGATGAAAATCTCCTATACAATATTTGTTTCGTCATTAGCAACGAAGTCGTATCGTATTATCATATGATCTCGTGATAAAAACTTCATTTCGAAGTTCAAAGATATTGCGTTAGCATTCTGTGTCACTCGATACGTTGGCGAACAAACGTGTCGTATCCTATCGATCTTTGGAAGCGAGGATTAATCCTGTGATCCTGGAAGTGAAAAATTCTCAAAGGAATGATCCAAGTTTTTTTTGTATCTAATTTTAGAAAAAGAGAGAAATAAATCTTTCCTTTTCGAGAGGATTTTATCGGAACGTAAAATTTTAAAAACGTTTTAAAGCTTTTCATCGTATCATAAAATTTTCTATCAACAATAGCCAAGTTTTATGGGATTCAAGAGGAAAGGAAGAGGGCAGCAATAGTAATCAGAGTGGCGAAATGAGAAAATTCTTTCTCAGCCACGATACGATTATTTCTCTTCGGTATTGGTATTCGTGGTAAACAACAATTCATCAGAACAGATTTGTCCCGATTTGCCCTGGATGATACTCCATGCGAGTTTTTTTTTATTATTTATCGTTCATCTTCTCGCAATTTCGCCGATGCGATATTAAATATCGATCGCCTTTGATCTCCTCGAGAAGAAATTTAATAATTTCGCCTCTGCGAGTAACTTTGTAACGAGATACACAGGAAAGTTGGAACACGTTGACCAATCTTGTTTCCTCGTATCATCGGTATCTAAAGACAACGTCGACTGCTCCAAGTTTTGCAGGAATCAATTACCAAAGATGATTGGTTCATCGTTTATTCTTGCACAACCTATAAGTAATCGTGGACTTATGGAAATTTAACATACAAACACCGAGAATGGACGATCAGAAAAGCTATCGAATCGTATCAATTCTTTCAACCATTCTTCCGTTTAATTGTTTAAATAAATAATTTCTATCCTATATTAAACTATGCTTCGTTAACATTATTATAGATGAAAAATTACAAAGTTTCAATTTTCTTAAAAATACGATACGGTAAATATTTAAGATTGTAAATAATATTTGTAAATAAAGAATTTCACTATATATTAAAATTCTCTTTTCTCGTCAGAAAGAACAAATTTCATTAGCGTTGAAACTCTGGCTAGAAAGTCTGGAGTAACCATAGAGCATCGATGCCTCGACCTTGTGCGATCGTTTTCCAGAAAATTGCATCAATCCTCGGGTTACGGCCATAAGTCTGTAGATAGATAAATAGGAGTGGAGGATAGCTGCGTGCATGCGATAGGAACGAAATAAGGAACCCGCAGTACGGAGATTCCAATATCATCAATAATGAGATTTCTTGAGCCGCGGTCACGTGTGTATCTCAACATCGATAATCCTCCACGTGTTACCTTCTTTTTACTTTCTTTTTTCCGGTTAAAGTTTCGAAGCTCGACAAAATGTTCTTCTTTACATCCAACTATCGAGAAACAATCGAGTTCGTACACGAGAAGTTTTATTCCCGTAGAGATTAAAATTTCGAGTTGCGCGACTGTACAACTTTTCTCTCGCATTCAATCGCATTCCTCCATTTGGTAATACAACATTTCTACAATCTTTCTTATGGTGTCTTTTTCTTTTTTTTAGAGTCGTGACAAAACTGGCTGGTATGGATTTGAATGCGAGCGGAAGTAGGCGTGTCGCAGAGTTTAGTCTCAAGGATGGCATTGTCAGAATGCGACGAACGTGTGTTGTTTCTCGATTTCCGAGGGTGGAATGCATCCTCTCGAAAAGCGCTCGTCGAATCGTTGATCAGGAATTTGCATTGCACAAGGGGAGATTTTTTTTTCTTTCTCTCCGTCTTCGAAGAAGAAGAAAAAAAAATGATACAAAATTGATATTGATACACTTTGATGCACAGGATCGATCCGGTGGTGTCTTACATCCGTGCACGTGCCATTTACTAGAAAGTGATCGCCTTCTATTTTCCCAACGTTTCCTCTCCCCTGATCGGATAAATTAACGGGCGACGGGGATAAATAACTTATTAATCCGATAACATTCTGTGAGATGGAGATGGAGACTTTATCTATCCGTAATTGGTTCGATTGGATCCTCGAAATGGTCGGCTCGCCGGCCGATCGTTAACTCGTTTCCGTATAATTCGATCAAACAACGTTATTTACCTATGTGCTCCAATATCCTAAGTGAATCGAACTCTTGAAAGGATTCTCTTGTTACCACACGTATCCGGTTGGATATCTCTCAAGTATTTCGTGTACGCGAGACAGAAGGAGAAAAAAAAAAAAAAAAAGAAAAATTGAATTTATCTTCGACGCTTGGATATTTTTTTTTTTTTTTTTGTTTCCTTGTCCAATCCAAAACGATCGATAGGTATAAGTAGATTCGGCTGTTGACTCTCGTTCTTGAATTTGACTTTTTTTTCTTTTCACTTTTCACCGAGAATTATTTTCTCGTTGAATTCCTGCTGCGTAAGGAAATAAGAATTTTATTCTATTATCTTCTATAAAGTATTTTATCAAACTGACGTACGAATGACGTGAAACGAGAAGACGTTGAATATAAATTGCTTTTTTCCCCCGTCTGTTTAGATATTGGGCAGTCAGACGGAATATCACTTCGTGCACAAAGCTCTACCGCACGCACGGAGCAAGAGATCCGTGCCCCACATGAGAAGATTGAAGGTGGATCCTTTGGTAAGTAAATTCATTCATCATCAGAAGGAATATTATAACCCTCTTTCCATATTTTCGAGAATGGAATTTTTTTCATCGAACCAAAAAATCCTTGTTTTACACCGTCGAATTTATTATTTAAACGAGAAGGGGGGGGAGAGGAGGGGAGAGTCAATATTTTAAGGACGAAAAATTTCCTATCCGCCCATCTTCTGTTGCAAGGAGAATGTTTCACCCGTGCCATTTACTTTACCACTTTCTTATCGCACTGTGCGTGGATGATAAATTTCAAAAGTGTATAAAGTAGATATAAAAACTACGAAAGGAAAGAGAGAAATTATCTCGCTCGTGGGCGGACGATACAAATGTAGATGAACGCGCAATTTCCAAACGAAGATATAACAATAATTGGATCCGGGATAAATATCCCGGCGTAAAATTGTCGCGTCTCTGGGAAATTCGTCATCGATACTCGATGAACGTACTCGTTCCTCTATGTTTTTCTACCGTTATCATATACCTTTCATCGTGGAATTCTGTATTCGTCGGTCCATCATTTCCCTTCCAAGAATCGCGAGAAGCTTTAAACAAATATCCATTATTTTTCCATCGTTTCATCGCGCCCACGCGACATCGAATGAAACGAAGCAAAATATTCAATTTCTTCAATTGATTTCTTCGATAATGCTCCCCGTTCTCGCGAAAACGAAGTATTTCACGTCTTTGTTGTGAAACTCAACTTTTTTTTCAATCTATAATGCATATTTGTTAATCGATTTCGAGGAATATAAAAGGGGTAGGTACGTATAGTTGTTATTCGCGGAGGGGATAGAATGTTTGGGTCGGTGCAAGAGAGAACTCGTTTAAAAATGTTTCAGGTGCACACAGCCGTGCAGCAGCCTGGTTTCAAGAGGGTGAAGAGAGGTTACAAGCCTCTCAGCGTGGATAATCTGGTGCCCCTCTATCAGATTAAAAATCCATCGAATCCTGGCAACAGAGACCCGTCTGATCCTTATTTTCAATATCAATGGTACTTGAAAAACACCGGCCAAAATGGCGGGAAACCGAAGCTGGACTTGAACGTAAAAGCAGCCTGGGCTCAAGGTGTCACCGGGAAAAATGTGACCACGGCTATAATGGACGATGGTGAGATTCCAATTGTTCGAATACTTTTTTAAATTATTTTGAGATGCATTCTATTTGAAATTGAATTTTACAATTTTCTTGGGGGGGATCTTTCGCAATTTAATAAATTTCATTCGTGGAATCTCGAAATTCTAATAATCGAAAGCGTTTTTTGAATTTATAGATTATATGACACATGAATGTCTCGTTTAAGTATTACTTTCTCGTCATTTTAATTTGAATTTCATTTCATTTTCTATTAACGTGTCACATATTTTGATGTTCGTTTCAATCCTTCAAAATTTCAAAACTTTTGAATTCTCCGCAATTGAACATTTCATTGGTTTCTTTTTATGTTGTACAATTTTTCAATATTGTTCGTAACACTGCATTAATATTTTGAACTATATCTAGAATGTCGAATTTAGAAAATTTTTTTTTACAGATTTCCGCGATTATTACGATTCGTTCAAAAAAAAAAAAAAAAGAAAATACGTCACATCAATAGAACCAAATACAAAATAAAATTTCGAGGATTGATTAAACAGTGCACACCTATTTCATACAGAGTTTTCAGCGATAGCCAACTAGCCAGTGGATTAAAATTGATGCGACCAGCCCCAGCTTTACGGTGATATATCGACAGCTAACCGATTCTATCGCGAATGAAATTTATATCTTTGATCAATACAGCTTCACCGAAATTTTTTGTACATTGTTTCGAAAACGAAAATCAATTTTCGACGAATTCTTGAATTCTTGATCGTGGAATATTATTTTATATCTCGAAATTATTAAAATAATTTATACGTAAATTATTAACGTCAAATAATTTTAAAATACTTTGAATCCTTTTCTCTTTGAATTTTTCATTGAATCCAACATTTGTCGTTAAATCGTATAGAAAATCATATACGTTTAAATTAAAAAAAAAAAAGAAAAAAAATAATATTGAATTTATCACAAAATGGAATACCATTTAAAAATTTTACATTTTGTTAATTCGATGTATCGTCTGAAACTCTGTTTCGCGTTGATAATAATTTTGTTTCAAAGTTACTTGCACGTGCTTGCTACGAGAGGATTGTTACGTAACGTTTCTCACAAATGATATCATTTTACCTTGAAATACGTGATTAAGTTCCATAATTCTCGTTTCATAAACACGAATATTGTGATATATAACCGATGGTCGTTTTCTGTCGTTTATTACGCCCGGAATCTCGGTATCTATCGTCGTTAAGCTGCGACAAGTATACAATTTGTCGATGATTTACGTTGGTTAAGCATCGGCGACGATACCATATCGGTTAGCATTAGTCGATCGAGGATTGTTACAAATTTAACGCATTTAAGTGGAATTTATTTATCCCCGGGATAAACAAATTTCTCCATTATTCAATCGACCTCGATTCACTTCGATTCTCTGTTGCAATCTGTTCGAAGTAACGACGAAGTAAAGCGTATGACAGAAGATTACCTATCATAGAAATTCTATTTTCTTTTGAAATTGATCTGGTATCTAATAATAGACAAGATCCAAGTTCAAATTTTCTTCGAATAAATCGTACATTCGTTGCAATCGATTTATCAGCAAGCAAGCAAATTATCGAAAAGAGTTTCACTTCGATAACTCTCGTTACATTATTTCGGATCTCGAAACATCCATGTGTTCCTCACAGTCCAGAGATCGCAGTTTCCATTGTGAAAACACCGTTTCTTCTCCTCTGTTCCAGGGGTCGATTACATGCATCCGGATTTGAAATATAATTACGTAAGTATTAATAAACAGGTAGATTCATCGTGATAAATCATTGTTGGCCAGTTTCGTTATTCTTTATTTGGGATTCCAAAACAGTCGAAAAGAACACAAGTCGAAGATCCGGTTTCTTTAAGTCTCGACGAGTGTTTCGTTGTAACACGAAAGGGCATAATTAATAAGATGCATTAGCGTAATATCCGAACACGAAATTGGAATTGAAGAGCGCGCATTTATCGAGGCGAACGAGAAGATGAGAATCCATTTCGATATTGTATTTTGCGTGTAGATTTCGATGATCCTTATCCAGGATCTACTCGAACGAATGATCGAATTGTTGTTCGGTAATTAAACGTTAATTAACGAGAAATGTCTCGTCGACCTCGGGTGAATGCGGTGAAATTGGAAAATCATAGAATATCGAATAATGCTGCTTTCAGACCTATCTCTGCTACTAATTATTACCATTCAATTACGTGTTCAACGTTTCACTCTTCGAATCTCTCACTCGGCTCGGAGTATTTCCTCGTTTGGATATGGAACTTATCTGGAAGAAAAAGTTTTTAAACGAAACTTTTTTTCTGCTTGCGTTAGAAAAAGTATCGAGATTTATATCTACTTTAGAGATTTTATATTCGAAAGGAACATGATGTGTAATAAATAAGAAAAAAAAGAAAGATGGAAGAATTTTTCTGTTCTTGACCAGAGAAAAATTTGTCCTGTCAATTGAGTGATTTCTCTTGGAAGAGAAGGATGGCCAGAATGATTCAGATCACGTACATTACAGCCAGCTCTTCAAGATCCACTTAATGGATCCTGAAGAAACAAGGAAGTGAACGCATTAAGCTCGGTTAGTTAAACTTGACGGTGACGTGCGTCGAATGATGCAATTGGATCTGTTGAAAAGGGAGTAATTGAAAAATTTTCGAAAGCATGACAAATATATATAAAAAAAAAAAACGTGGAATTATTTTGTTTCGCAGGATGATAATGCATCCTCGACCAATTTTCTCGACGCGGTATTGTTAAAACAAAAAAGCCAGTTGTGGCGTTTCATGAATAAGAAATCAGTAATATTGCATAGGGGAAAAAAGAAGAAGAAGAAGAAGAAAAATAATGGAGAAACGAAGTTTCTTGCAAAAATTTTCTAAAGATCAGGATAAAAAAAGTGGAAAGATAATGTAACTCACCTGTTGTAATATAATAAACTTTAGGAACGAGGAGACAACGAAAAGAGAGAAAATTGGTCGAATATTAAAATTGCAAGAGGCAAGATTCTCCGATGAAGAATTCTTGGAAAATAATTTTATTCTGGTGCAATGTTCTTCGTGTCATCCAGCGTGGAATAAATTTCAAAGAAAAAAAAAAAAAAAAAAGAAGAAGAAAAAGGAGGGAGAGGAACTTCATTCGACAAAGTGAATTTAATAAAGCAAATTTGAGTTTTTTTTTTCTTTTCGAGAGAAACGACGAGGTAAAATATGCCAGACGATCGGTCATTATGCTAAAACATCCAGAGATTATGGAATTTTTCAGTGTCATTCAATTAGAAGGTAAAAAATGAGGTGGCACGAGAGGAAGAGAGGGAGAGAAGAGAGGAGATGCAGGAAAGGAAGGAGAATGGATGCAACGAGAGTTGAAGGGATAGTTTTCAAGACGAAGATTAATAGTCTGGCGACTGTTGTGTGTGGGTATAAAGAATTTATGGGAAGAACAAAATTAATAGAAAAGACAAATTCTTGCTCGATTAATTAACGACGCCAAGAAGTCTCGTCATTTTTATACATAAGATTTATTTTGATTTATTATTCGTATACAAATTTGTCAAAATTTATTTTTACGCGCGAGGAGTATATTCCTTGAAAATATTTGCGAAACGAAGAAGTAAATGGCGTAAAATAGCGAGTTGGCAAGTTTTATTGTGGTGAGAAACCACAAAAAGAATTTTCTTCTAAAAATACGCGGAGGGTAAAGATTGACGTGGCGAAAGAAAACTGCTGATATAAATGTCAATAGAATTCTTGCCCGCCACTCCAGGAAATCCGAATTCGATTCTTCCATAAAATAAAATATTTTTCGTTATAAAAGAAAAACAACGATATTCGTACAAAACTTGATGTTCAATTTTATCAGAATGCGATTTTTCCAGCGTACAATGGGATACAGTTGTACAATTGAAAATGTATATATAATATGTATCACGATGTATCATATATCACGAGTTGTAAAGAAGATCATTAAAGAAGACCACAGAAAAATCACGTGAGAGAAAAACATTATAGTAATATTCAAATACTACTCTCTCTCTGCCATTCGAACAACGTTAGAGAGCTTTCACTCGACGACTGTCATGGCCGAGAGTAGCTTTGTTTCCCCCGTGTGTTGTACACGATTCGATTTAACGCGTTTTTCTTCCATCCTTTCAACAAGAAAGAGAAAAGAAATTGGAAAGAAATCCTTAACGAATCTCTTTATCGAGAACTTTTGTCTTTCTAATGAAGGGACGTGATACGAAGAAGAGATAAAGAAAATTGTTCGTTTCGTTTCAGAACACGAAAGCCTCTTACGACTTCAGCAGCAATGACCCTTACCCTTATCCGAGATACACCGATGATTGGTTCAATAGGTGAGTATAAAACGATCGAGTATCTGCGCGTTTTATCGCGTGTTCATCTTAAAATTAATTAGATCGAAACAAGTTAAAAATCACGAAACGTTTCCCCTTTGTCCAGGAGAATGATCCAGAAGAATAACAAAGGTTATAAGACGGCTATTCGTTACATAAAGCCCGGTATTCGAAGTAACGAGATTAGAAAGGGGTTGATCTTGTGTAATAGGAGCTTTGGAGAAACGTTAATTCTCGACGCGATAATTAATGATTACCGGCCGGTAATTAGCAGGACGGTGATTAAACTTGGAAAATTTGTTTCGAGCTTCTTCTTATTTCGAGTTTATATTGTTTTTTCCATCGCGATCGAAGATGACACGCTTCGAGATGAAGGAGCAGAGAATAATAACGTTCGAATGAATCGATGAAACTTTTTATCCGATAATGAGAAACCGACTTTCCAGTTAGAGAATCGGGATGAGCCTGTCTTTGGGTTTACGTTTAAAATTCATGGAAGAAAGAAACTCGAGAGTTTCGTTTAAAATCGTCGAATTTTTCTTTGGAGAATTGTGGGAAATAATCGTAATCGTGCCACTCTGCCTGTCCACGCGCATCTTACGCAAAAAAAATTGTTCACGTTCCATTTATTCTTCGCGCTCGCCTTACGTAAATCCCTCCAGAGAGGATCTTTGTGCCATTGACAAATTTTTCCGGTATATGGAAATAGAACGTCGAACGTAATAATCGAACAATTTCATCTTTAAAGCATTTCCAAACATATTTTCCTATCTACATATTTTGTAACAGAGATTCCTATTGTAAGAGAATTTGTCATCTCGATACTCTATTTTTCATTACTCCTCCACCCTCGAGATTTTCAACTTTTCTCAAATCCTTTTTCTTTCCATCGTCCCGTTTCCAACGTCGCGTCTATTTGAATGGAGGAACGTTCATATTCTCAATTATTATCGAATTGAAAGAAATTCCATTTTCCTCTCTACTTCGATCGAATACTTTCAACTGTTTCTTCTTTTTCACGTTTCGAAGCAGCTATATTTCAATTTCCATCTCGATATTTCTTTCAACGAAAAAAAAAAAAAAAAAGGAGAGAAAAGAAAAAATAAAAATCGTTTCGATTGTAATTATTTACAGAGGGACTGAAAATCGTTGAATTTTTCACCGGAAACGAATCCTTTTACTTTTTTTTTATGCTCGGCGAACCAATTACAACTCGATCTTTCAATTAATCGAGGAGAAACGAGTTTACCCAACGGATGACCGTAAAATTGATTAAAACTCTTCTTCGCGTGGTTTACGAGTTATCTCTTAATCCGTGATATTGCACGATGACGCGATACGTCTTGATACGATTTGTTCATACCTCGCTCGCACGTGGAAAAACTTTCGAAGAAGAGAGCGAAAGAGAGAGACACAAGTTTCGCGGCTTAGCCGTTAATACGTCTTCGATCAAGTCGCTTATATCATCTTTACGACACGCGTCTCTCGATTTTATTGGTTTAATCAAAACGCGATAATAAAGATGAACGTTAAAAACACGCTCAAAGGAGGAAACGTGACGAAGGAAATTCGAGAAAAGGAGAAAACTTGTCCCGCTTAGACTTAGAATCGAGAATCCTTTTACCAAGCATTTTCATCGTGCCTTGGAACGTTTCGAAACTTTTAGCAATTCGCTTCTGAACGCTTCGTTTACACCGCCAACTTTTCAAACGTAATGTCGTCCATTTGTCGTCACGTGGTATTCCTTTGAGAAACTTGCCTCACTTTTTGCCGAGTAAAAATATTTCGAATTTTTGCCGAGTTTCATTTAAGCGACTGATTTAAATTTTTATTTTGAAAAAAAAAAAACGAAAGGAATTTCGCGTCTAAAGAACGTATGTCGAATGCATTGTCGACATATTTGTGCTCTTCATAAATGTTCAAAAATGTTACTTTTTATCGACAATATTCTTGTTTTATGCACGGAATATATATATATATCCTTGGAGAACGTTTAATGGAAATTTCATTGCGACGAATCAAGCTCGAGCTAGAAAATTACCGAAGACGTTTATTAACCACCCTTACTACTTGCTCTGTACGCCACGGCTTGGAACAACTGCAAGCTCCACAACGCATCTGGTGCCACCGTTTCAGATACAGCTACCGCAAATAGGCCACGATAAATACGATTTTATTATGCAATCTCCATCCAAGACAGGATAGAATTGTCTCTGGCGACGCTATTGTGACATTACCGTGTTATCCTATTCTCTATAAACAAAATTACATTAATTAATTTTCACTCGATCATCCTGTCACATTCGAAGGTTAAACATTCGATCCGATTATCGCGTGAGATCATCGTGATCGTCAACGTCGTCGTCATTGTTAAATCGCAGTGATGCGAGTTGAATGGCACCAGCAGTAATTAAGGAAAGGGGACAGGAGGAACAACGGGTCACTGCATCGTTTACATGTAATTGGAAGCGATGAATACAGCTTGCGTGCTTGCATTCCGCAAAACATAACCGTACATTATGCACAATTGTACGTAGTGAACGAAACGAAAATGCGATTATTTATTTTGGAAATTAATTAAAATTCAAAACGGAACACGAAATGGAAAGGATTAATTAGGGATTGGATAAGTGTGTTTGACATCTAGCAACGAACAAATTTAACTAAATTTAATTAATTCGAAATTTTTTAACCGTGAGTTGAGGTTGATTCGTCGTGGAACGAATGAATTTTCATTAAATATTCTCCAACGATGTACATCTATTTCTATATTTATTTTTAAACAGGAGGGAAAGAGAATATATCGATATTTATAAATTTAACTCGTGTTATTTATTCGCGCGAAGAAATAATTTTTCAAATATCACGTATCGTTCTTTCCCCATTTGCTTCGTTTCTCCATCAATTTGTCTAACTTTTGGAATTGCATAAACGATTAGCTATGCAAAGAGAGCATAAATGCTTCGACGAAAAATATTTTCTTCTTTAAAATCTTATTCAATGGAATATTTACAGTCAGTGAAAAATAAACCTTACAGGAGTTCAATTAACGAAATGTTATGAAAATCAATAGTAACTTTATTTTATAAAGTTATGAAACTGGTGAATATATTTAATTCTATTTGTATTAGATAGAGTAAAACTACATCAGGTTATTTTATTACTTTATCGAATATATTCCCACTTTATAGAAAATATTCCCAGGCTGCATTTGAGAAATGAAAAGATGATAGAAATTTAAGGGTTGATTTCACATAGAAATTTTCCAAAAGAAATTGCTGCACCTATAACTATACTCCACACAGTTTCTCCCCGATCGATCATATACGAGACGTGCTTCATAGGCTCGATCCCAAAAAACAAAACCGATTAATTTTTATTCATTAACAAATAATTAGACTAACCCAAGACTATATAACCCAAATAATAATCCATCCACGTCTCCTTTCATCCAACGCAAACTTCAATTCACGATTCCAAATAAAATCAACTTCTCCAACAATTCATACTAACTCTTTACCTACAGTTCCACGCTTTTCAATTACCGTTCAAGCAGCCGATAACGAGCAGCCAGATTTCCAGGGTGGAAAATCCGGGCGCAAAAATTTTATTTGCCCATCTAATGGACAATTTTGTTTTTTCATTTGAAAAAGCCATGGAACCAGATGTGCCGGCGAGGTAGCGGCGGCCCGGGACAACGGCGTGTGCGGCGTGGGCGTAGCTTACGACTCGAAAGTAGCCGGGATCCGAATGTTGGATCAGCCTTACATGACCGACCTGATCGAGGCCAACAGCATGGGCCACGAACCTGACCTCATAGACATTTATAGCGCCTCATGGGGGCCGACCGACGACGGGAAAACCGTGGACGGGCCGCGAAATGCGACCATGAGGGCCATCGTGCGCGGCGTTAACGAGGTGTGTATCAACGTCACCAGCCCTATCCTCGCCCGGATCCTCTTACCCTCCCCCTTTTATTCAAGGGAAGGGATTCATCCTTGAAACCCCCGCCACGTTTACTTATTTCCTCCCTTTCCCTCCATGGAGCCCAGCAATTTTATTTGAATTATAACGATCAATTATCTTATAGATTGATTCTATTAAATTTAGAAGTAATTCGCGATTGTATTTGTTGTGTTAAAAGTTAGAAATGTATATACGTATTCAAGTTCGCGAAACAATGGCGATGAGAGGGCTGTGATTTCTCGTGAGAGATGCTCAATTTCGTCGAAACAATAGGCCTAACGTTGTAATTTTTATGCTGATACTTGCCATTCATCTTTCACTCGTATTCCACGATCTGACAGAGGTGAGAACGAATCGATCGCTGCCATTTGTGCTCTGTTACCGGTGCTTTCTGGGGCCAGTGTTATCTCGCAAGTTTCGAACTGCAAAACGAGATATTGGCAAATCAGCAAACCAGTGAGAGACCGTTTTCACTCGGTGGAATCGCCGTCGTTTTGTCATCGGTTACTCGACGACGACGAACTTTTCCACTCGAGTGATTTATCTTGGAGCCACGTTACAACGTATCATTCTCTCAGAAGTTTGCCTTTCTGCTAACTTTTTACTTAAGAGTTTTAACTCGAACCGTCTGTGAAATTTATCGAGAGAGAGGGAGAGAGAGAGATTCTAACGAGATTTCGCGTGATAAAACTTGGAGGTTTCACTAAGTTGCAAAGCCAAAACTTTTCCCCCTTTTCGTCTCACGAGTCTTTAAGTATTTGAGACTCATTTCTGCTATTGCTTCGATTCATTAAGAGTAAGAGTATATACGTAATATTTTGAGATATTGTTTTTATGACACGATCCAACAAAAATTGGAGAACGTGCTTCCGTTTTACTGGAATTGTTTGAATAGTTCAAGTCACGTATCTTGCGTATATCCAGTACGAGATATTCGTGCTTGTATTTTCTTTGTATTTTTCAGAGATTTATTTTCTATTTATTTTTTCCTTTGCGTCTTTATCCACTCGTTGTATCCACCAACCACGTCGCAAATTGTATTTTTCATTACGCCTAACCTACTTTACTCGGTTCTCGTTTCGTTTGTTCTTCATCCATCTCGTTTTATTTTCATCATATCTTCGTAATCTCAAACGCGAATTATAAATTTCATTTGAGTTGTTTGACACTCAAATTGCTGAAAATCGAAGCTTTTCGAAAAATTCTTTTTCTCTCTCGGAGAGAGAAATCTTCTTTTTTCCGAGGAAGGAGAGCAACGGATAATAAAGGTCGCGGTGAAGCGATGCTAATTAACTTCGTGATTGCGCCGCGAATTTCTGACGGTCGGCACATCGACGGAAGTCGTCCCACGTCTCGCTCTTAAGCCACGTACAAACAAAGTATCCACCCCTTCGAGACTACCCCCATCGATCCTCCTTCGATCCATTCTTTCCATCAACCCTCAATCAATATTCCTTCTTTTTTTCTCTCCCACGTGCTTAACGAGAAGCCTTCGATCAACGAGGGTTTAAAATTAAAATTTTAATCAAAGAGGATAAAAATTCGAACAAGTTGGAACAAGCGAGGCAACGTTTTAAGAGAATTTTACAAAGAATGTCATCAGCCGAATATACGAATAAGGGTAGAATCGAATCTCGCGTTAATACGAGGCTGGGATTTTAAAGAGACTCTCGCGTAACCGCGGTGATTAAATTTTTTTGAAGGAAGGCTCGCTCGAAATTTTCGAAATAATAAAATTTTCGATAATTGCTCCGAGTTCGAGTCGATGCACGATTTTAAGAGGAGAACGATGATTTTTTTTTTACAGATGATTCTTATTAACTGTTAAGATAATTAAATCGTATAAAAGATGCACGTTTGTTGCTCGTCGTCGTTACAACGATTGTAGTTTTAACGAGGAGGAGTAATAGATAGACGAAATAGAAAGCGTTCATTTCTCTTGATAGTTCGATTATTATCGGTTAATTCGAAATGCAATTACGAGAATCTGATCGAGTTATCCGAGGATCGCAGTTGAGAGCCGAGATCAATACGAGATTGAGGTGAAATTGTTGATTATACTCTTTGAACACGGATGCGAGTAATTAATCTAACTAATCTAATTAATTTCCTCCGTATATGTATTATTCCTTCTGTCCCTCTTCATTTCCACCGATATATCTCATATTTTCTCGTTCGAGAAACGGATAAAGCGTTAATTTTTAATTAATTCTCCATCGGAAACTTTCTCCATCTTCTAATTATGCGATGCTGCGACGATGTTTCTCCCTCCGTAAAGGGGGAGAGAGGCCAATCGATAAGTGTCAAGATCAGCTCTCAGATATTTCGAGAGAAACGCCGCTGCCTCTCGTTTCAGAATTTCTCCTTAATAACTAGTCGTCCCACACACACACAAAACTTATGACAGATCCGAGAGGCGACCAATGAAATTCACTCGAGGATGAAATTGTCGGTGAAGAAATAAATAAATAAATAATTTAAAAAAAAACAGTGTGTAATAAGTACGCATTTCACGCTTTCATCTTACACGCGAGAAAATATTTTTAAAATTATTTTCAAGTAGAATTCAACTAAGAATATGTATATTGGATCGAATTAACCGTTTCTGTTTTTGGAAGGGTCGAAGAGGATTGGGCAACATCTACGTGTGGGCCTCTGGCGACGGTGGCGAGGAGGACGATTGCAACTGCGACGGTTATGCGGCCAGTATGTGGACCGTCAGTATTAATAGCGCCATCAACGATGGGCAAAACGCTCATTACGACGAGAGCTGTTCGAGCACCCTGGCTTCGACGTTCAGCAATGGTGCCAAGGATCCCAATATTGGAGTGGTAAGTGCTAACTCCAACAACATTCGTCTCTCCCCCATCTTTCTTCGAAACGTAATTCGATTTTAATGAATTTGCGACGGTTAAACAGTGGACAGGTTCGGCAACATCTTCAGAATTAAACTCTAGTCTCGAAACTTTCGAAATATTCCTTCAAATGTTCAAAGATAAAGATTAACATTGACGTTCTCTCTTTATTCAAGATTAATCATAATCAGGACGAAACAAATTGTTTAACTTTTAACCAAGATACGAATGGAAAACTAGTAAGATGTTACTACGCGCTACTTTATTGTGCATAAAATAATAAGTGTTGGAGAGTTTGATAACGTGTTACGATAACGGTTATCCAGGTATTTCGAGGGAATTTCAATTTCGCTGGTTAAATATGCGAGGTTGGAATCAAAGTGAAAATAAACAAACCCGAGTAATTATAAATCAAAAAGAGTATCGCTTCTCAGTGAATAAATCGTACAATATTTTTGGAACAAAATTTCTTCTGCGAAATCTCCAATGCATTCAATCATCACCATGTATTAATTATTTTCGAATAAACGAACATCGATTTTTTATTTTTCGACGTACCGCAGCTGGATAAATGGTTAATGGTCTGGACAAAGGCCATTCTCTAATTAGAGTGGATACAGTGGAAGCTTCCAGGTCAACCGATGTACACACACACACATATATATATATATAAGTTTCCCTGATTTCACGAGGCGGAAATGTCTCTGGGCAAAAGTTATTAACGCGTTGGAAACGAGGGAGAGAAAATCTCGACTGGGCTAGAAATGAATCGCGACATAAATATTCCGTTTTTGTTCTCCCGCGCCATTAACGCGTTGATTTATTATACAGAAGCGTGGAGGACATGATTGGCGATCGAGCAATTGTTTGGAGGCCGAAGTTGCGAAACGAATATCGCGTTTCGATTATTAATGGCGATCGCGATACGATCCCTCTCGTGTACTTTCGACCAAGGAATTGGATTGGACTGGAGGAATAAAAATTGGTATAGAATATCGCGTGGTGAGATATAAAATTTTGTGAAACGTAGGCGTGGTTAATCATATATAATTGCGAAAATTAATTTGTTCTTTTTTATGGTTCGTGATGCGCACGAGTAAAGATAAGATCGTAAAAGTGTCGTTTGGCTAAAATCTCTCTCTTTTTTTTTTTTTGGATATAATCTAGATTTCTGTAAAATTTATTTACGAGCTTTTTAATTTAAAAAATTCTGTATGAAATTTTAAATTATGTCTTGGAAAGCATGTGTAGGTAGGATAGTTGGTAGCTTGTTTTATTCAACAAAAAAGTGACGAGTGGTGACAAGTGCACGATGGAAGATCAGAGAATCTTTTAGATGTTTATTAAAGCGTTCACTATTGATTGCCATTGATATTCAACGATTATTCGAACTTAACAATTGATACAAGTTTTGCAAGAATTCGAATCTTGCTGGTATGATATAAGCGAAATAGCTAGGGAAATACGAGAAATACTCGCGATTGCTCAGCGGGAGCATGTTTATTCTAGTAAATTGATCTTCGTTTAAATAAAATGGGAGGAAAGAGCGAGCCATAGGTCGATGGAAATTTTCATTTGGTTAGATTTTATCGTATTCATTTCGTATAGAGAAGTCGTTGTCATTGATGGTTTTTAATCAGATTGAGAAGAGATAGATAGAGAGAGGGAGAGAGAAATGATCGTAAACTGGGATGAAATATTCACTCCTTATTATTTGTTCAACCAAGATGAGATTAGATTCTGGTCTGTCGGGACGAGTTGCATTCGCCATACGCGAGATTGTTCCACATAGATCCATGGTTATAGGATCGCTCGAAAATTGTGATCAACGTGAACATTTTATGAAATTGCCCGATAACATATTCCAGAAGATGTAATCGAAAAGAGAATATTCGACGAGTGGGGATGATTGCGATCGATGTTCGTCGAATGAAATTTTTAATTTTTCCTCCCTCTTTTATATAGAAATTTTAATAATAAAAAATATTTTTCACGCACAAGCACTAAGGCATCGTCATCGTTTCGAAGTTCAAACGGTGAGAGAGAAAATCAGATTTCAGCGCAATAACCAGCAAATAACGAAGAATCGAGAAACACTACTAAATCTCCCTGGAACGTTTTTCGAATAGGATTGAAAAGTATAAATTAAAGAAATGCGCGCGTATCGTTTATGGATAAAAATCTGTGTTATCTTGTGTGAATAAAATAAATTTTTACAATAAAGAAAATATATTTCGATACATATGGTGCATCGTTAGTGAAGAAATATGAAAGTTTCACGAGAGGATCGTCCTCATTGGCCAAGATTAACGCGAGGAATTCTTAGCTCACGAAAGCTTAGTAGACTGCTCGTAAACTTTTTTACCGTGGTTTTATGGATGCTTATCATTGATCGATACTCCTGGTATATGGAAGCTTCTTCACGCGTTAAAGTAAGATTGCCACTGTTATTCGTGGTTCCTTTTTTTTCCTTCCTTTTTATGAGCTTTTTTAACGATTCTCGCGAAGACCAATGGTTCCATAAAGACGCGACAAACAGAGTGAACAGATCCGATTCGGGAAAAAGAATACAATATGTTTTCTCGACTATAATTGCTCCATGTTGCGAAACGAGCGAGAAAATCGCCATTCGAACGATTCGAATTCGAAGAGAGTCGCGTGAGTGAAAAAGAAAATGCGAACTTGCAGAAAAAGGAAAAAGAAAAAGAAAAAAGGAATTCGCAATTTGCAGGAGAGGATGTTTTTCGATAATGTTCTATAAACTGGCTGTTAACAGCGTGTTACACCGCATCGTTTACAACGATGTACACACATTCCTGAATAGATTCTGCCCTCGTTCCTGGACCGTTTTTGCGCTCGATAACCGGCATTTTATGGATGAACACGGTTCGCCCCGATTTTCCACCGTTCTCTCCGCTCCACGAAAAATTTCACGGCTGAACGAAGGGGAAAATAAAGGAGAAAGACAACGGGTTTGAACTCGTATACCCGTATGGCACAGATTAGACGCGCGCTAAGATTATCGTCGAATAAAATACATTTTCATCCGCGTTAAGTGAAAAAAGGGGACTTACGTAAGGGGATTACTTTACGTTATTTTTTTTCCCTTTTCAATTTTTTTTTTTTTTAACTTTATCATCATCTTCTCGTGGCTCGAAATACGTGTTAAACATCTACGTCTTAAACATTTCGACTCGACGATGATTAATTTAAAATTATTGAACATGCTCGATGAAACAGGGATAGAAAATGTGCAATCCTCGACCGATACGCTTTCTCTTTTTGATCGTTCCACAACGTGGAACGTGATTGTTCCATATTTACAAACATTATGGGAAGAGAAGATCGATTAAAACCGACGTTGATCGCGATTTTATCCCAACTATGCGCGGATCCGAACTTTTAATACGAAAACTTTCTCGATATCCAGGGAACACGCGCGCTGTTATAGAGGAAATTACAACGTTTAGAGACAGAACGTTTAATCCTCTCCTCTGCAAGTTAACCGCGTTCAACGGCCTAAAACGATCCCTGCTTCCTCCTTTACGATCGTCTCGAAATTATTCTCGGTGAAATATTATTACGCGATTGTTAAAACTTTCTGCGCTTCTCTCTCTTTGCCCCTCTCTCTCTCTCTCTCTCCCTCGAAGATAGAAACGTCGTGTTTGATTATGAATAACGAGGCCGTCGAGTTACGAGTTAAAAGAGCATTCAGAATTTTGCCAGTTAAAATCTGGCGGGCGACACGCGCTCGCCAACGCGAGTACAAACTCCGCCCTTTTGAGAGGAGTGTTAATCGCAATTAAAACGTCCCGTGGCACCATTAAAATGCAAATATATCCCGCGGTAAGAAGTCGCGGTTAAAATAAATTTTAATCTTAGATAACAGCAGGAGAGGAGATTCTCCTTGCCACTGCGTTTTCGACCGAGGTCTTTTTCTACGTTCTTTTTTTCTTTTTCCAGGCCACCACCGATCTCTACGGCAAATGCACGACGACGCACAGTGGAACGTCAGCCGCCGCGCCGGAAGCCGCAGGAGTGTTTGCCCTCGCCCTTGAGGCCAAGTGAGTGTGCGAATGGAATTTTAATATGATTCTCGAACGGCTGTTTCATCTTCGCAGATGATTATCCGCGCCATCGATATCGAGTTCTCTGATAATTTTTAATCTTTACAAACGAAAATCTTTGAAAAATCTTTTCAAAGATTGTCCCAGATATTTTATTAACTTGTTGTCTTTTTAAATGCAGTAATCCGTTTTGTTAAAAAGTGTTAACGCGTTTAAAAGAGTCAAGGTGCATCGTGAATCGTGAGAATGCTGTTCGAACGATTCGATTTTTCGATGGTGACCGTGGTCCTCGAGCTTTTTATCGTCGCGCAAAAAGGTTGCCACGATAAATATCGAATTATCAGATGTGGTTGGAAGTAAAAAGCTTTCGAAACATTTTCCAATCGTCGTTTTATTTTTAACGCTCAATTTTTGCGCGTTTTCGAATTTTTCGCTGAGAAAGTTTTCACTCGTTGTCCAAGGAAAAAACTTGACGATAAACGGTCCATCGATTTTGGCTGGACGATTAAACGCGATTCTTTCACGATATGCATTCTGGAAATGGAATAAACGAGCAGATGAGGACGAATTTTCCATAATTATTGTTTGCCCCGATGCGAATTTGCAATTTCGAATCGGAAATATTATTCGTATTAGATCGTGTAAATATCTTATCACGAGCCAAAATATAAATTGAAAAATATGATTCGTAATAACGTTCATTTTATATATACCAAAGTTCGGATTAATTACAAAAAATGAGTTCCGCGAACGGGGATACAAATTTTCACAAATGTAATATCATCGTAAAACGTTTGACATCACGGATAAAGATGATAAAAAGTAAAAAGGAAATTTTTAAATTGTTGTAAATTTCGTTGTAATAGAGTAGATTCGTAAATCTGATAAAAAAAGAGAAAAAGAAAGAAATGTTGAATGGGAAGCATAAAAATTGAATTCAACGATAAAAAAAGAACAAGAAAAGGGGGTTATAAAACAGGAGGGAAATAAAAGGAACGTAAAATAAAAAAAAAATTGGAAGAAGCTAAAAGAAACGTCATCTAAAAGTAAGTAGAGAGTGAAAAAAAAAAAAAAAAAAAAATAAAAGAATCGAAGTTTTATAAAAGTAGAAAAGTAATAATATCAAATGGCGTATAAAAAGGTGGAGGGAAAAAAGAGAAAAGAATTAGAAAGAAATAAAAACGAATTGAAAAAAATAAAGGAAAAAAACGTAGAAAGATAAATGAATTAAAAATAATAAGTTAAGGATCTTTCGAACGCGAATGAAAGTGCAAACGCTTAATTCTTTCTCCGATAAAGTAAAATTTAATAGAAAGTTATATCCTACGAATATTATACGTTTTCGAAATCTCTGTACGTGTGCAGAAGCACTTGTGATATAAACGACATAAAAATGTTAAATTAATTTAATAACAAAATGAGATAAAAAATTATTCAAGAGCATTAAAAAGCAATTGGATTATCATCCGTATAAAATACGATCCAATTTATAATTTCATCGTTATTCGTTTAATAATAAATGATATTGCAAATTGACGAATAATTATGAAATAAACGTTACTTACGTATCGTATCTCTCGTCAAATATTTAAGATTGAAGCTAATGGAAATTGATTATATCAATTCGAATTTCCATGATTATTGATGATGTTAAAATTTCAGAGACACGAATAATCGTTATAATCGTTATTGTCGACGACATGGTCCGAACGATGATAGCGAACGTGTCATATCGCGTGGTTTAACGACTCGGTGCGAAATATCGTTGACCTATTCTACTGAAAATATCACGAATCCAACATCGATCCATCGAACGGATTAAAGCAACGAATTTTCCTCGAAAAAAAAAAAAAAGAAAAGTATTCGTAGAAAAGTATCGATCATTTTTCGTACGAATTCGTTATCGTATAAACATTATTTTTATCAAAGTTCGAAACGAATAGATTCGTGTAGGCAATAATTCGAGATGGCAAAGGTCGGAGAATAAATATTCGGTTCAAAGATAATTTGATTCCGCGATTGAAACGGGTATGTTGGTCGTAGAAAGTCCCGAAAATTAAGGAAGAGGATGGCAGGTTACAGAGGGTAAAAGGTCTTGGCTAATGGGAGCTCCGTGTTCGATCGAGCACTGTCGTTGAAACGCGACCCAGTAACAAGGATGTAACATTAAAAGACCGGGGTTTAATGCACGACACTGTCTCTTTGGCGACGCTTTCTGGCCTTCTCTCGTATTTTCTCGTCCCAGTTTCTTTGATCGTTCCATTGATACGATATCGGCAAATATTGATCCCTCTATTGGAAAACGTGAACACGAAAAATGCTCTTCCCCCTTTTCCGAGCGAATCAATATCGCTCTTCGATAAAAGATACTTGGCAGAATCTCAAACGATCGTTTATTAATTACATTAATATTAACATTTTGTTCGAAATGGATAGAAAACAGGTGTTAACCGTACGATGTAACGTTCTTATAAGAATCAATTTATATAAGAAGAATCTTTGATTTCGATTTCAGCCCACAATTGACCTGGCGCGATATTCAACATCTGACGGTTTTAACTTCGAAGAGGAATTCATTGTTCGACGCGAAAGGAAGATTTCATTGGACGATGAACGGGGTCGGTCTCGAATTCAATCATCTGTTCGGTTACGGCGTATTGGATGCCGGTGCAATGGTCGCTTTGGCAAAGAAATGGAAAACTGTGCCACCACGGTATCATTGCGAGGCTGGTTCCGTGCTCGAAACTCAGTGAGTGTACTTCCATTCACTGTACGATTCAATCTCGAGGGCTCGCCACCCGCAAGAGGGCGGTGAGAAACGCCACCTTGTCCTTCCTTTCCGCTTTCTTTCCGTTCACGAGTTAACAATCGCGTGTAAAATAGAAGGTCTGAACCAAATTACGATTGGTGGATGAGGGAGGTCTATCGATCAGGTCGCCTATCCCATTTCCTTTCTATCTTATTTTTCCCTATTTGTGTCGACATCTCCAATATCTTTCCACTTTTCTCGAGGAATCCACCGTGCGTTGAAGCCCCTTTTCGAAAAGCGGATAAACACACCAATTTTCCTTTTCCAGGGAAGTGACGAGCGATCGATCGATCTTGTTGAAAATAAAGACTGATGCCTGCGCGGGGACCGAGTACGCTGTCAACTATCTGGAACACGTACAGGCCGTCATTTCCGTGAACGCTACGCGGCGTGGCGATTTGGAACTGTTTCTAACCTCCCCCATGGGTACCAGGTAATTAATTTCGAACTTTCCAGTTTCGGATTTATTATAACAAATCGGTTGAATTATTTCTTTTCAGATCGATGATTCTGAGCCGGAGAATAAACGACGACGACCACAGAGACGGTTTCACGAAATGGCCTTTCATGACTACTCATACTTGGGGAGAGTATCCTCAAGGGAATTGGTTGTTGGAGGTATCGAAAGATTCGAAAGAGGAATCGAGTAGTTTCTCTCCTTTTTTCCCCCCTCTCTCGTGAGAAAATCGAGTATTTCAAATATCTTATCGATTAAATTTCGTCCAGGTGAGCTTCAATACTCAAACACCTCAACACGGATGGATCAGAGAGTGGACCCTGATGCTGCACGGCACCAGAGAGCCGCCTTACACCGGGCTTCCGGCAGCGGATCCACATTCGAAATTGGCGATCGTGAAGAAAGCGCACGAGGAACGATCGTCGGCTATGTAACGAACAAGACCACGAAGAAGACCCTAGATACATTCATATCGAGAGATGTTCACGCGTCTACTAGTCTTATTGTTTAAGGATCTCATTTTTACGAGCGACAAGAGAAATATTCGAAGTTGTCGAAGCTGTCTTTTCGTAATAGTTGATTAACCCGTAGTAGAAGAAGAAGAAGAAGAACAAGAAGAAGAAGCTTTATGCACGATGCTCGACAATTCTGATCTTCGGATAATTTCTGTGCAGTTACATTCGAATTTTTGCAGACTGCTGCGTTCTTTACGTACGATTCCTGTGATATCGCGTGCTATTTATTTTTTTCGTACTATTTTTATTTATTTTTTTTTTAGCTATACGGCTATACAGCTTATCGTTTTAATTTTCTCGTTTTTACGATAAATTATATTATTTATATATGATTTAGATAAGAAACGTTGTTGACTTGTTGTCAGAGAAAAATCGTGTTTTTAGTCTCGCATGTCGATAATTCTTCTCGATAATTTTTCTCTATTTAATTTTTAATTTTACTTATGATCATTATACCGCGATTTTCATCCAGCATGAAAATTAATCTCAGAGAAAAACAGAATATAAGCGATTCGCGTTTGCAAATCGTTATTCGCGTGAGCATTCGAGAAACCTATACGAACCTATACAAAGTTTGAAGGGAAACTGACGATTTCAGTTTTATTCCACGCGACAACTCCTATCAATGAATAATAAACAGAGAGAAAGAAGAAGCGAAGGGAAAAAAATATAACGAAAGATATCGCCATCTAAGAAATGCTAACGCCAAAACAGTCTCAGTTGGGAACAATAATCATTCGGAATTATTCTCACAACTCGACGACGAGCCCGTCCGTCTCGTACCAATTTAACCATTGAATTCGTATATAGTTGAGTTTTTAACGCGTGTCGAGTTGGGAGGGGAAATATCAAAACAGAGAGCAGAGGGAAGGGAATAGAATTTGGTGGTAGTCCACGCGTGCCAACGTTTGTGATTCATCGATTTAGAAGATACTTTCAGGAGGAACCGTTACGAAAGTTTCGCGAAAGAGGATACGATGAACTTTTTGTATATCGATTGATATTAGTTCCTTATTATACGAGTGTAAATATATAAACATGCATAGATTTCTCGAGGAATGAAACGTTGCATCGAAGCTTGATCTTTCCAAATTTGCGCAGAGTTTTAAGGGAGGATAGAAAAAGAAATTAACCAAATTATAACAAATCATCATCGATTTAATCTCTACGATTCCAGAAGATTTTCCAACAAAGACAAAGAATTCGAGAAGTAATCGTATGATTCTCTTTTACCAAAAATATCGTAAAAGATTTTGGACACGATTTACGTGTAATATATACGTTCACCGATTCTGACGCGTCACGCGTTTTTTTCTGTCTCTAAGAATTCGTAGCGTGAAACTTTCCCCGAAAAGAATCAGTATTCACCCTTGAACTTACATATCCACGCGTATCCACCATGATCCCTCGAACACGACGCACAATTGTATTTCAGATAATAAGGACGATTTTTTACCAAAATTTGTCGATTCGCGAGCTCACTTGACTCGAAGAAAAGAAAAGAAAAGAAAAAAAAAAGAAAAAAAAAGAGAAAAAAAAACAAATAAATAAAATAAATAAACGACCACGATAAAACACATACATATGTATATGTATAACAGTAGCGAGTCAAAAAGACTTCTCTCCTGCCCCCTCCCCCTCCGATTCAGTATTCAAAATTTGTAAAAAGAAACACGTTGCAAAGGAACGTGTGCGTGTAGAATCAAGAGTGCACGTTTAATTTAATCCACGTTCGCACGCATGGACTATTCGAGGCAATGTTCGATCGATCCACGTGTTCCCTCTTTGATCTCCATATCATATCTCGGTTTGTATCTCTTATCTTATTAAACGAGGGCAAAATTCGAATACGAAACGGATATATATTTATCAAGGGGGTTCCCGAAACTTAGCCTCCCCCCCCTTACGTTTTTCGCTTGCATTGTACTGCTCGCCCTACGTGATCTAATATCATTAGTCCATGCACTTTTGTAAGAAAAGAAAAGAAAAGAAAAAAAATGAGATTGTTCCGCCGGAAATCGTATCCACGAGATGTTCCCCCCGACTTCAGACAGATATTTCGCGGAGATGTAACGAGTAACCGACCGAGATCCGTCGTCAGTATTAGAGGATTGATTGATCGACCGAGGAAACTTCGTTCGAGAAGTTTCCATTTATTGTTATTATTATTATTATTATTTGATTAAGCCCCTTGTCGGGATTAGATTAATTTCACATCTATATTTCGCATATTGCATCGTATAGGAAAGACTCGATGGCGCGATTGGGAATCCAAAACCTCGTGCTTTTCTTCAAGAGTTGCAAGAGGCCTCCCAATTTCGCGGGACGAGAGTCTTTCGCGAGAATAACGTTCCAATATATTTACACGATCTCCGCGTGTGCCCGAGAGCCACTTTCGTTTATCCTAGAAAGAATACATGTATTTTTCAGCAAATTGATCGATTGACGCGTAGAATGAGACTAATCGAGAGAGAGAGAGAGAGAGAATAATTTGGAAATTGGTTTCGCTGTTGTGAATGAGCGAGCGAATTTTTAGCGAGAAATATGGAAGGATACTTGGCCCGTGCTCGCCGCGCTGCATATTAATTATATTCTACTCGAAGAATTTTAGATTTCTCGATCTTGCGAATGGGAGGAAAGCGAGGGGATAAAGAGATTGGGTAAAAGGGGGATAGAAAGAAGAGTGTGTTATAGGAAATAGAGAAAGAGAGAGAAAGAGAAAAAAATATATATATATATATATATAAAAAGAAAAGATAAAGACGTGTAGATATTCTAGATACTAGATATTCTAGATATTCGGGGAGATTTGCGCATTAAACATTGAGAGAAAGAAGAAAAAAAAGAAAAAAATCAAGAGAAAATATACATATTATATATATATATAGTTGAAGTGAATTTAATCAACCTTATTCTGTACGTGATGTACGTGGATGAATAAAATCTTTATTTTTTGGCCTGCATCGTTTTTATATGCTGTACCTGCGATCCATTCACGTCACCGCCTCCCCTTCGAAGCTGATCGATTTATAAATAATTACCCATCACGTTATGTCGAGTAATGTCTTTCTATTCTTTTTTTGTCAAATAAATTTCGGACAAAGGCGAACGATCGAATTATCAAGGAAGAAGGAAGGAAACGGTCGAAAATGGACGATTTTATTTTTTATCTCGCCACCACCCCGTCAAATCGACGACGAATACCATAAGCAAAATAAGATTGGGTAAAGAAGGATAATACATTCTAATTATATTAGGACTAAATAGATGTTTCATATCAACGTAGTAAAGCTTCGTACTAAAACAGTTTCTTTACGGCTTCGTTCAGATCCATATCGATTTGTTTCATTCTTTTACAAATTCTTCCGGTTCTTCTTTGTTACGTACTCTTTTTCATATTCTTGGAAAACCGCTTGATCGAACGAAAATTACTGTTTTCTTCCCTTCTGTACTAAAAAATGCAGATTCGTTTAAAAAAATAAAAACTCTCCCAGAATTATTTTATTTTATTTGTACAAATTGTCAGTTTAGTTAGAACAGTTATCGCTCTGCGTATCCATTTTCAAAAGAGTCTCTCAATTTTATCTATTCTTTATTACATAGAATTACATTCAGAAGAAAGATCAAGAAATATTCTATATATCCGTTTCGAATAATTAAAACGAATAATTGAGCGTACATACCTGAGTGAAATTCATCAAACGTAGTGGAATTATTTTAAACACGTTACCGTGAACATCTATAGAAATTTGCATCGTAGAGGGAATAATATCGAGAGAGAGAAAGAGATAGGGTTAAATCTGAAAGCAGGGATGTGTCGCATAACGAAGTTAAAATTTCCATACATCACGCTTCGCTGGTAACGCGTTTAGCGTATTTTATTGGGCCGATGGAGGAAATACAAAGCAATCGACCGTCGAAAAACGGATCAGTTGTACAAAGAACGAATATCACGAGTCATTTGAACATTGCCCTTTTGTCTTTTTTCTTTTTTTCTCTCTCTTCGAACGAATAATCCTCATCGGGATGAAGGAACGTTATCTCGTTGCCTTCGTTCAAATCGAACTTTCAACCATTATATCGCGATGAAACAATGAAAAAGAAATCGTTGAAATTTGAAATCTCATTTTCGATGAGAGGAAAAAAAACGATTTGTCTATAAACTATAATATAAAAAGCGAAGTAATTTATTAATAATAACGAAAGAGAGAGAGAGAGAGAGAAGAAAAAAAAGAAAAACATCGATGACTCTGAAACATCGTCGAACTCGGAGCCGAGATGGAATATTTTAATGGATTGTTTGCTCTCGATGTCGCGACGACATCCACCCTTTTTTTCCTCCCTACTTGCGTTTTTCTTTTTTTTCCCCCCTCCCTTTTTCGAAATCGATAGTTAAAACACGATTCAGCCCTGACCTGAAAATAATTTTCACTTGTTTCAATCGTGCTCCAATTACCGGTAGGAAAACAGAGTTCCGTTGGAACCGTTGTTTAAGAAGATGGGATACGAATGGTTACGATTCCTATTCGCGGTTTCCTCCTTTCTCCTTTCTCCACGCCAAGAATGGAATGGCTCGCTATCTTTCTTTTTTCCCTCCCTCCCCCTCGTTTTCAGTGTTCACAGGGTTGACAGATTGGCGATCGATCAGTGTAATTAACTTCGTTCCGTTCGAGGTACGGAGCACTGCCAATTTGCATAATTGGGCCGGCGTTGTTAAAACGTTATTTACGCGGGTTTCATAAATTCAAGCGAGGCCTTCCGCGATTAACTCTTCGCTGTGTGTTTTATATATATATATATATACGACGATTTCTTTCCTCCTATGAGGAGATACGAAACGGGAGGAGAAGTGTTTAAAATTTCAAGCCTCCGAGTAACGAGACCTTTTCACATAGGAGCGATGCAAATGAAAAAACTTCATCGTTCATCGATGATACACATTGCGGTGCATTAAACGTAACAAAGTTGCGTGTTTCTCTTTTTCCTCCCACGTTGCATTACGCAGATCCAATGATTAAGTCAGTTCACAGGATCGATTTGAAGATATTGATGGAACAAGCACATCGAGAGCAATTTAGCAGATAATTATTCGTAACGCGATTTCGCAATGCTCGTACTAGTTCCCTGCAGGATCAGGATAACGAAAGAGAAAGAGAAGGGCATAGAATGGGATCATTGGAATATCGGAACATCATCACATGGAATATTTGCATCATCTCAGATTGATGATATATACGAATATTAAAAGTAAGTACTTCGAATCTAGCTATTTATAAAGATTAAATAAGCCGTTTCTATATTCGTTCTTTGCGATTCTACGTTGCAATCTGTGCACGCAGCCTAACGTTTATCATCGCATCTGGGGATTGTCGAAGGCGGTAAATGTCAACTGGGGAGCGAAATTTCGAACTCGTTCTTATGGAGGGGGGATTCACCTTTGTTATTTCGAGAGTTTTTATTCGATGATCGCATGCTCGTGGTTATATATTTCGATGCTTGTATCGCGAGATCTTGGCCGACGTGTTAATCAAGCCTTCGAGGGTCGGCCGAATTTGTTTCGAGCTTTTGACGCGATATCGCCGACTCTTCCGGCGGCGTGGACCTGGATATAACGTTATCCATCGATTTTATACGAATTCATGGATGGATTTAACGAAGTGACGTCAGTTCATCTCGCTCGTGGCGTTCTTTGAAATAATTTGGTATAAACTTCAGCTTGTCCCCCCACTTCGATACACGCATCCAAGGTTTTTAATTGCTCGTGCATAGGCGTCTCGACGAGGCTGAAGTTTCTTATTAGAAGTAGTTTATTCGAATTTTAATTTTTCGTTGAAAAATCTACTCGAGAAATAGAGAAAACCGTGAAGTCCGTTCTTTGTTTTATCTCAATCGGTTGCCAAGATAAAAGGACTCGAAAGGAATTATATAATTGTGTAAAATATAATTGAAAAATATATTTACAGTCTATTTAATTCGTAAATTATATCAATAAAAAAGTTAGACTTCAAAGGGGATATTTAATCAATTCTCAAACTCGATTTTCCATACATTTATCTAACGTTAACGATCGAGAAAAACGTTTCGTCTTCCTTTCAATCAATCATCTCTCCGCAGGATTAATCGAATAAACGTACAACAACGATTCTTCCAAAGAGTGAAAAAAAGAAAAAAGGAAGCGAGAGAGATTCGATCTATCTAACAACTTTATTTCGTATTATCTTCACGGGGAGAGAATCCATTATACTTCTTCAGCCTGGCTGACAAAGTTTCCGCGGCGGGCGAAACGAACGCACTCCGAGTTTTCCCACTGCCTCTGACTCTCACTGACTCTCCTAACGTTTGAATATCGAGGGCTTGCGCGTTACGAGCACGAGCTTCTGATATCGGAGAGGGAAGAAGAAGAGGGAGGAAGAGAGAAGAGGGTTCGAAATAATATCGGGGTAAATTATCGCGATAAATAAATCGATACATCGATACATCGTCTACCAATGCTCGATGCTCGAATAAGGAAAAAAGGAAGAAGGGGAAAAAAGCGAAAAGAAGAAGAAAGAAGAGGAAAAACAGACGAGAAAAACGCACGATAATTATAAAGATGTACACATGAGAAATAAGAAATGGAATGGGAAGGATCGGGGTGAAACTAGAGAAGGACGAGCGAAGAGAGAGGGAGAGAAGGGGCTTCGAGATAGAGAGGGAGAAATGGAATGGAGGAGGGAGGTGGGCGAAGCGTGTGTGCGGGAGAGAGAGGCGGTACGGTGGTTGAGTCCGGCCCGACAGTCCGCGTGTTACCCCCAGCCGTAAAGCAGGGCCGCGTTTTCTCGACTTCCGGTTATCTCGTGCCAGCCTAGACGCAGAAACAGTTTCCGAAGAGGAGTTTCGGGAGATACGAGCGAACCCGCGCTTCGATCATTCGTCCGTTTCGTTCCCCCGCGGGCGGAATCTAGTGAACCGGAAGTGAACAACTCGGCAAAGTGAAATCTTCGAAATAGGGGAATAATATAAAAACGATCTGATCCCAAGGGTTTGACAACATTTTTTGGATTTCGTAAAGGTGAGTCGATCGATCGTTCCTCTCTTTCTCTCTCTTTCTCTCTTAATGGAGCGAAGATAACAATGGCGAGAATAGAAAATTGATGATAATCGGTTAATTTTTAATCCCGTTCCGTGGAGTAAAAACGAGTGAATCCTGGTCGATCAGGATTCTTTATCTATAAACGAGTTAAGAGATTTAAAAGAAGAAAAAAAGGGGGGAAATAGGGGAGAGTTATTTTCTTAAAGTCGAGAGTGATAAAAGTAAGACTTTGGTAGATTTATAATTGAAGCGGTTAAGTTTATTTGAAAATTGAATCGGAAAGTTTCGTACGATAAATCTATTTTCTAAAGTGACACGGATATCAGACAGTTACACAAAAACACCGTTTTGAATCCTAATCTAAAAATTTCAAGATTAAAGAAAGATTAATCGCAGGAACTTTCGTGCAAGACACCGGTTTGCATTTTCGTTAATGAGGCTGTTAACGAGCTGAATCAGCACGAGACTCGCGTAACTGTTTACGTGTAATGTTTGACATTCTTCCTCCTACCACGGCGCATCGTCAAACTTGCTCCCGTAGTTCTCGCGATTTTATCACCCCAGACGCGAGAAAAACAATAGTTCTTCTTCGTCTTCTTTCGAAAACGATCACACCACGCATCCCAATTCTTCCTCTTTTATTCCTCGACACGATATATATATAAATTTCTCGAAAGAAGAAGAAACCGATCCTCGACATCGATCCTTCCTGAGAGTTTCGAGCTTCGAATTCATCCGCGCACGGATAAACGCGGATAAACGCAGGAATATACCCTAAAAATATCGAAGAGATTTCGCGCCGATTCGATTAACCCAAGGTTAACTTTTTCTCGATTCGAGACGCATCTCGAACAGAAGCGAGCGACAATTTCCGAAATCCCCCTTCCGCTCGAAAAGTTTTAGTGGCCGCGCGCAAACATTTCGCCGAGATCGACCGTTCTCGGTTCATGCATTCCAATCGATTCGAATCCATCCGAGAGAAACTTTGGAAAAGAAAGAAAAACACGCGAGACATTCTCGCGAGATAACGCGACAGAGAGAGAGGGAGAGAGAGGGAGAAAATGGGACGAGGAAGAGATAGATGTTTCTGTCCGGTTCTTCTCTGGATTTACGTTTCGTCCCTCGATCCAGCTTTCCCTTTCGCCCCCACCAGTTCGTTTACATTTTTCTTTTCGCCACCGCAACCCCCTCAGGCCTCGATCACGTACTCCATTGACTGGAAAATGTGATCTCCCATCGGCCCTGAATATTTTTAACCCGATGCAAAAAATAATCGGCGAATATATCACTCGCTTACGTGTTACTCCTATGAATAAACCCTCCTGCGACGACGCGTCTGCTGCGCTTGTTTTCATCAATTTCGACGGCGGTGATCGGCCCAGTTCACTCGTGCGCCATCGTAAATCTTGGTTAGAATTATTATCGGCCCGGTATATAAATCTTTATTAATCGATCGATCGATCGATCGGTTTTTATCCCTTATCGTTTCTTTATGACGTTTGCGCTTCGAAAATACCGATGCCAATAATAATTTTCCCTTCACCTCCGTGAATTTCCCGACGAAATAATTCTCTCAAAGGTGAAAAAGAAAAATTCATTTTTTTTTCAGCTTCGGTTAGAATTTTCGAAACTTTCGAAAGACGGATCGGTTATTTTATTCTGAGTAATATTTCGAGCGGCGAAGCAAGTAATCGAATGAAATAAATAAGAAAGACGTGCATGTTTTTTTCCCTCCTTTCGAAACGAAAAATCTGTCTCTGTGAATGACGTCAGTTTCACGTCAAGGGGACGTGCACCGTGCTTTTCTTATTATTATTAGACGAGCTTTCGATAAAAAATTGTTTATCATTCGCGAAGAAACGGTTTCGTAATACCGATGAATTTGAGAAGCGAAGAGAGATAAGATTGAAATTTTTATTAATCCCGCTGCATTTTTCCCCGTTTCTCGAACGAATATTATTGCTTTAGAACTTTTGATAGAAAGAAAAATCAGACATTTCTTCGCGATATCTGTCTACACGTGATTCGACTAACGGAATTATTCGCTGAGCAGATAGGATTGTTGCACAAGACAATAAGAAAAAGCTGTCGATTCGATTCGATTTGCAAATTTCAAGTAAAAAACAAAAAAAAAAAAAAGAAAAGAAAAAGAGAGAAGAAAAAGATTGTTGAACTATCGTCGGATAAACAAGTGGATCGAGATCCAAACTTTTTATCAAGATATTCTTGGCCGATTACTTCGTTTTGATCGTTTGTTGGGGTTTTTTTTGGGGAAGGAGAGAAGAAACGGTTTGGATGGAACGGTGCGTTTTGCCGCGACAAAGAAATGCGCATAAATTAGAAATCCCACGGTGGAAACAGCTTGGAAGTAATCCAGATTAAACCGAGGCTTCTCGTGAAGGCGATTTAGTAGACTCTAAGATCGCTTTTCATGATACGGAGAACGACTTAATTCGTGCGTAACCTTGGCTTTTATAAATCTCGCTTTATCTACATCCGAGTCCCTACCACTTATTCTGAATTTCTTTTGCGCCACCTTCCGACCAATGAGTCACGGCGGAAGTGGGCCGGGATTAAACGCCGACTTATTATTACAATCGCGTGTGTATTCGACGAAACGTGATCGAACGATAGAATCCGCGCACGAAACTACGATTTAAATCTAATTTGCGCTAGATATTTCCAATATCCATCCCCCTCTCTCCCCCCTCTTTGCGAAGCCACGAGTTTTCACAGAGATTCTGCGGGACGAGGCAAGCGTCACGCACGTTCCATCGAATTATCGCGAGAAAGAAACGAATTTTACGGAAATATAACGCGTTTCCTCCTTCAACTCGACGACAAATTCCTTTCTTCCGAATTCTCGCGATTCGAAAAACGATCCATCGTGAAAAATATTCGACCGACAACTGTCGGAAAATTCTTTCAAAGCGAAAGAGAGAGAGAAAAAAGGAAGAATTAATTTCTCGATTAATTTTTCCCACAGATTTCTCTGGCGATAGACTAGAAAGATGCAGGAGCGGAAGGGAGGGCGGTGGATCCGGTCGGTGGTTTGATCCATCGATCGGCGGCGAGGGAGGGCGGCTGGAGAAGTTTTGGCGGGCTTTGAAGAGCTAAGGGAGTTCCGCGGGACCCGGCAAATGTGGCTTTGTGCACGGTGAGCCGGGGTTACGGGGGCCGTGGGGCCCGTGGGGGCGGGGGTAGATCCCGTGGCGAGGCAAGCGTGAGGCTACCCCTGAGTCCTCGCACTCTGTGCGCCCCTGGGGCCGGAGGTGGCGCACATGTGCACGTACAGGGGGGGGCTGGACCCGGTGGAACCGCGGCTGGAACCGGAAATAATCCTGGCACCGAGGAGGGATCCGGCCTTCCGGACGAGCCAATGGTGAGTGTTTCTTTCTTATTTATTCCATCCAATTAATTTTCTCCTCCTCTCCTCCTTTAGTTTTCACCCCTTATCACCCCGACCACGTCTTAACGTCTAATCCTCGACTGGCACAGTGTTGACGTTCCATTTTCCTCGACATTCCTTTTCCATCCCACCTGTGTTTTCCCTTTAAACGATTTTCTTTACTAATAAAGAGGATTCCTTCCAAGAGGAGTCTTCCCCGTATTAAAGCAATTCCAACCTTCTCTTCTCAACCTCTCTTCTTCGCGCTTTTCTCTTCGGTGCACTCGCGAAAATCGTTAACAAGACGACGCGTCGCACGGATTTTATCGACAGAAACGTCGAGAAAAATAACAATCACCGCTTGATTTTGATATTTATCTATCGAATCACACGGTGAAACGATCGAAGGAACGATATACGTATCGAACGTTCCTTCCTTTTTTTTTCAAGGAACGATACATTCATTCGATTATTGAAATGTGCGTAGGTGCACGTGGAGAGGGCCGCGCAGCAAGGTACCTGGATATGCTGCGTGCCATGTTACTGGCTCAGACGAAGTAAGGCCGTGCACAAGGCGCTGCTCACGTTCGCGATGCTGCTCGTCACCAGCCTGCTCGTCACCAGTCCTGTCCTCTTCCTCATCACCACGCTGCCCGAGGGAGAGCAACCGCGTGAATGCCTGCCGTTGGTGAGCGACAACTGTTCTCTTTAACCCTCCTCCCCCAACGATTGTTTCCACGAACCCACGCGAGACCTCTTCACCTTTTCAACGCCGTTTCCGTGCTCCTTCCCTCTTTGTCCCTTTCCCTTTCTCACCTTTGTTCGAATTAGGATGTCGCGAGTTATTCTCTAGCTCAAAAGTTGCGGTGTTTTTTTTTTCTTTTTTCTCTTTCTTTTTTCCGCGAATTTTGCCAACGTTACACGAGTATTCTGTATCTATTGTAAAGGGGAAGGGAGAAAGGGTAGTTGATTACGGAACACTGGTTTCAGTCTTTTCATCCATGGATCGTGTTATGCGGGGTTGGTTGGATGTTGTTTAAATGAAAACTGCGCTTTTGGAGCATCGTATCATATCCTGGAAGGAATGGGAGTGTTTCGAGGTCGAAAGGGAGAGAGATCGGCGTTTATTTATCTGTCCAATCTCTTCTTTCGAAACGCCGAAAAATAAGATTTAGACAGAAATTCTTGAATGTGATATTTCTGTCTAACCGGTGTAGAGAGAGATCCGGTGTAAAATCTCGTAAAACCGAAGTTGGATCGTAAAGCGATGCGTCTTCTGAAATATGGCTCCCTTCGAACGTTAAAATATCGTTGCCTGTTCCGTTCTTTTCAGCGTCGCATCGATTCCTCGCTTCCTTTGTCGCAACCCGAGTTTCGCCTTTTATTCCTACGGACACACATTATTATTATTATATTATTCGTTGTATTAATTCCTCTCTAAATTAACGTTATTGTAGATCCATAATTTCATACATGAAATGAATTTCGATTCTTCGTAATTATCGTGCTTCAGGATTGAACCAAGCAAACGATTACACTTTCACAGGTTAAACAATTGTTTTCTCCCCTTCAAATCTTCTTAAAAAAAATATTTTTGGCAAAATATAGATCTAATTTTTTTAATTGTTGCGAATAAGAATTAGTTAGCAGCAGTGTAACAGGTTTTGTCCATGACAACAGTCACCCCTTCGAAGTATTATATCGAAACATGTACATGGCAAAGATGTTAGAGACGTGTCACGAGTGGGAATCTCTGGAAATTTTCGTCTCGGCGATCAACGGTGAAGGAGAGTTTCGCGTGAAAAAAAAAAGAAAGAAAAAGAAAGAGAATGAAAGAAAATTCCCAAAGCCGATTTTTCACTTCCTCACGCTTCCTTACTCGTTTCCTCGAGATGAGTTCGAGGAACGTTTGCCAGATATAAATACGAGAGAACGAATATTTCACAGTCGTTGATTCGCTCGAGACGATTTAACTTCTCCGGATTTCTTATTTTTTTCGTGAAGCGTAAGGGTAAGCAACTCTGTTGGGAGTAAAATCTTCTCTCCCAGTTATTGAGAGGTGAATTCAGGGGATTTTGTGAAATGTTATTAGGAAATATGTACACTTTAAAGAGAGGATTCTCGAGATTAAATAAGATACTTGTTTCAAGAATAAAATTCCCCCTTCCCCGTTATCGAGAAATAAAATAAAGCTTTCACAGTTATTTCTCGACAGCAAGTTTAACATTTTACTTTGAGCATTAACGAATAAAGTAATATTAACACAAGCCAAGAGTGCGAGTATAGCGATGACGTTCGAGAATCGAGAGTTCTCGAGGATTATTTTTACTTTGAGAACAATATTGGCCAATATCATCGATATTAGGAAAAATTCTCTCTCGAGATTTTATTTTATCATTTTGCTACCTTAAGATGTTACTCTCTTGACTGAATCCTCGTAAGGAAATTTCCTCCGATTCTTTCGATTTCCACGTTGATGCGTGTATCGGAATGCGAAACATAGGGGAAACTTTTGCCATCGATAGGGGAGAACGCGATGTAAATCTCAATTGGATTTCACGCGATCGCTGGAAACCTTCAACGAGGCTAAACGCGTTGCATCCGATGTTATTCTCGCACAAATAATAGCCGTATAATTGGTATCAGTTCGCAGTTATCCCTATAAGGTTTCCCAATTAACATTAAGCAAGTCTATAATTCAGTTAAAGATCCTTGAATACGACGATAATTCGTAATTCGATATACACCTCAGTCCTCAGATTCTGTATAAAATCCCGTTTCGAATTCATTTCGAATTTATCCGAGTTTCTGAATTTAAAAAAAAAAAATAAAAAATAAAGGAACGAAAAAATTTCGATACAATCTCATTTAACGAGAAATAATTCGTTCATACAAGTACGGAGAGTACCGTAATTAGAACCGAGCTATTGAAAATTTCTCACAGTTTTCACAGTCAACATTAATCTTACTTTATTATTTACGTTGCGTGCTCGTGGTCGGCAAATAAAAAAAAAAAAAAAAAATATTCGCAGGCGATTCGACGGTCGATCAAAGCGAAACGTGTTTGCGAATTCGAGAAAAGGGGGTTAAAGGCCGGTGAGTATAATCGTTAACGGTGGGATCGATCGATTGTCTCGCGGAGTGGCGAGAATAAACTGTGAAACATAAAAATAGATCGCATCGAGCGGGCGGCCTCTTCGAAGGAAATTTATTAATTCCAGTGGCGAGGTATTATTGGCGGAGGGGAGGAAAAAAGAAAGGTTGCAAGGTCTTAAAATTGGCCGAATTATTTTTCCCTCTACTCTATTCGGATAAATTGTGGGCGAGGGGGATGAAAAGCAGGGGAGGAACGACGTGGATAATGATAGACCGTGGAAACAGGAATCGAAATTCGAGTTTGAATTTCGACGCCTCGACGACGGTGTATAATTATCATTAACGTCCTATCCAAAATTTCAAGGATAATAACGTTTATCAATTGCGGTTTAATTATCACAGAGACTCCTCTGGTTGCTTTGTAATCAACCTCGCATTCGCCAAATACACGATTAAATTAAATTTCAAGTTAATGCGGTGATATCCGCGAGGAAGGTTTTTAGAGAATTTTATTTTACGCGCATTCATTCGATGCTGCGTTCAACGAAAGCGGGCCAACCAATTTTCCTTAACCGGATATCGATTCAAATTTTTAAAACAGCTCCTCGAAATTGCGCAAAAAAGGATTGCTCTTATTATTATTATTTCGAAATTTATCTTCTCGAATTCCTCGAGTTTTCCCCATTTCAAAATTGGAAACTTGCAAAACTGGTTAACAATTTTATTTTCGCTCGAAATCAAATTTTTATCCTCTTGGGTGTGAAACCTAAGTCGATATTCGAGACTTATCCAACCCATCGACCGGAATCGGCCAATTTTGAAATATCGAACGTACATCGAATCACGTACGAATTTTCGTTCGATCCTTCTTCGGAATCGTTGAACATCCATTTCGAGGGATTATTAACAGGGAAGAAAAGCGTGGGGATAATCCGTGATCAATTAACCGGTTCTTTTCGGCCGCGTCTTCCCTCGGCTTCAGCCTGTTAATAAGTTTGCAGTAATTACAGCTGCAAGGGGTAGTTAGTGGGATTCGAAGCAGATTGCCGCTCGAATATTCCGGATGTAGTTAAGGGATTGGTTATATCGATGTAATATACCGCTCGCGTTTCCTCCATCTTAAGCCGTGTCTCTTAATTGCCTTAAGTTCTCCGTGTCGAATATATCGTTCGTTTGCCACCATAATGGGGCGAGGGGGGAGGGAGAGAGAGAGAAAAAAGGAGAAAAGTTTTTAGCAGGAAAGAGAGTTGGAATATTTTTAATCTCTAAAAAAGAACGTGTAGGGATATTAACTTTATAAATATTAAATACGTGTATTAAACGAAAGATATGCGTAATGACGTATTGTAATTTATATAATTATGCGGAATATAACGTGAAACATATATAGTATATATATATATATTTGCACGAAAATCCGCAATGTAATTATCATATTACGTTATTCTGACATTGAATAAAGTAATATGGAAGAATTATGGCAATCGAATCGCAATATATATATTTATACTTATAACGTCTTTAGTCACGATGAATATATATATATATTCGTAAAACGCATGTTATTCGAGAAATTATTAAAATTGCTAAAACTTATAAATTGTTGAACAATTGTAATATGTACGCACATAAAACATGAAATATTTATTTTACAAAGATTGCGATTATTTGAAGAAGAGTAGATCCTGACGCCATTTTCGCAGCAAGATATGCATGTATGCAATGCGTGAAATATTCACGGAGTTTTCCCCCCGGCCGTCCTTTTTCGAAACGTTCGTCAAACGATCGAGACGGGTACGAGGATTAGGCGGGATGCGGCGAAAAGATCGAATACATTCGATTTATTCGACATTGGATATTCAGCGTCGACGACAAACGATGGATTCGAATGCTATTCCCGTGGAGGATTCGCCAAGTTCGACCACGGGTCGTTAGAGAGAGGGTTGTACGCGCGAAGCCATACTATGCGGTAAGGTTTCGAGGCAAAATGTCAACCCTACGCGAGGTCAGGGTTTCACCCTTCATCCTGACCTTTATCTTTCAACCTCGGACACTTTTGACCCCTCAATCCCTCTATCTAAGGGCTCCCCCCCATCTTCCTTCCAACTTTCTTTCTTCGTTTCGTCTAACATTTTCATTGTGAAAATGGAAATCGGCACGAAGAGATGCGTTTCCAGTAGAAGAAGATGTATTTCTCGATTTCTGCGTGTAAATAGCCCGTTATTTATACGCGGATCGATGTGCTGTTTTGAAAGTTAATTGGGTGTGCGAATTGCAACATGGAGAGATCCGCTGTGTGAGAAAACGCGAAGAAAAGAGATAATTCTATTTTATTCTTATATAGATAGATTCAGTTAATCAAAAAGGAAAATTAGAAAAATTAGTCGAGCAATAAGAATTATAATTGCTTTTGTTCAATATTCACGGTAACAACTCGTTCAAAACTTTCACGAAGAAATAAGAATATTCTTCTGTCGTGGAAATAGAAGTATTAGAAATTCGTATTGACGCGCACCGTCAAAGACGTGCCAAACTTTCTCACTCGCATTCTCCACGCCATTTGCCACGCTTCCTTACGCGTAACCGAACTTCAATCCCGAGAAATTCTCCTCGCATACTTGCGATCTTCCCCCCTTTAAGCCCATACGTTCCGAATCGAGACGAAGATAAATTATTATCCACCTTATGGCGGAACAGAGATCCTTGCGCGCCGTCCAAGTACGATGGATCACGAGCAGGCCGTGGAATACGAAATTGAAAAGTTTTTCGGGCTTTTCCTAATTTTATTCCATTTAAGCCGAATTCGTTTTCGTATCGAAAACCGCCAAAGAAGCTGTTTCCTTTGCTGCGCCGGGGCGTAGCAACCTCCTCTTCGAGACCTCCTTTCCTTTTTCGGGGGGTTAAAGAATTCGAAATTCACGGGCGACTTGGCGAAGAATTTCGGAAAGCTTGAAATCTTTGAATCGCGAAAGCTGGGTCATTTAGGCGGATGCTTACTCAGTCTTGAAGAATTTTCATCAGAGAATATTTTCGTGTAAAGGAATATATATATGTGTGTGTACGAATATGGAGAAATATAGCTGGTTTGGGGGAGAGAGGGGAAATCGAATGAAGTACAGATAGCTAATATATAACGCAGATTCTATGACGAGAATTGGACGATTTGTACGCATAGATTTTCTTGTGAAATGATAAGGATTCGTGCGTCGTCTCGATATTCGATTTAGATTTTGATTCTTCTACTTTTTCATCCCGAGACGAGTGAAAAATTCTCTGAGAACTGGATCGAATTGGTTAATTTCACGCAACCGCATCCGACTTGAAGGGGGGTGAGGCATGATCGTTGGTGAAAGGATCATCATCCGTCTTTGTCAAGAAAAGAGGCGCATCCAGGGGCGTCCAGGATGAGAGGCAATTGATGACAATGAGAATCGTAGACGTATAGTTGCGCAGCCCCCCCTTTCGTTAGGCCCCTCAAATTTTTAGGTTAACTCTTTGGACAGGTTTCACAGGATATGATTCGATTCTTCGCTTCCTCCTCCTCCTTTTTCCTTTATTTATCTTCGCCGGGTTCGCGTCAAACCATTCGTCTTTTTCAAGAAAGACGTATCATTTCGCTTCGCGAGTGCTCCCCCGACGCATTAAGGAAGAAAGGCATGTGATCTTTATATCTGAAGACGAATCGAACGAGTTTTTCCTTTTTTCTTTTTTCCATCCAATCGCAGAAATAAAAGAAGACCCGAAGTTGCATCGCTTTAAATTATATCTATCCGATAGATCCCCCAATAGAATTCGTCGTACGTTTTTTTCTTCTTCTTAAATTTCTCCGCTCTTTCTTTCTTCGAAGATAAGAATAAATGGGAGAAAATTTTACTCGCTCTCCTCAATCGGCACGGCGTGATCTGTATACACGCGTGAAATATTACACGCGATATTAGACCAGGAGGTCGTGGAAAATGGACAAATAAAGCGGCGTGTCCGTTTCAATTACACTTCCCTCCCACTTACGTATCGTATCGCGCCAAATAAATTAAATTAGAAAAGAGGGAACAGCGGTGTTCCTACGCGATAAAAATTTTACGAGGGAACATTTGAACCGTGCACCGCACGTAAGAAACGTATCCTTGACCTCTTGCATTAGCAAAATGATTCTCAACGTTATTTCTCAAACTTTATTCCCCATTTCTTTCATCCTCATTATTGCACCCGCCTCGCCTTCACCTTCGCGCGATTATCTCCCCCTTTGTGCAATATAATATATATATATATATATCCCTCGTCTAATTTCTTTTGTATCGATCAACGACCTATATAAGACTCGAGAATCGTTCCTTCTAATCCTCCTGGATTAAGTTGGAGGCTAACAATATGAAAAAAAAAAAAAAAAGTAAAAAAGAATGAAAAAGTCGAAGAAGAAGAGGAAGAGAAAATATGGGACGATTTTGATTGCAGGACGAGGCCTGTATCAGGGAGAGGGATGGCCAGGAGGGTTTGTGCGACTCGAAAGCCTGCGAGGAAGCCTCGAAGCGGATGGTGGCGTTCATGAGGAAGGGGATGGATCCTTGCAAGGACTTTTATCAGTTCGCGTGCGGCGGTATTCGCGATCAGCAGCCGTATCAACCTAGCTCGAGCTTCAACATGCTCCAGGCGAAGGTTGACGATCATCTTCACAGTGAGTGAACCCATTCTCCGTTCTTTCCTCCGTTTTTCTTCTTTTTCTTTTTTCTTTTTTTTTTTTCCATTAAGACACTCTTGGAAAGTTATTCGAGAACTCTGTTTGCGAACCTCTTTTCCGAACGAAGGAAAATAGTTACGTGAATATATATATATATATATGTGTGTTATACATATATCCATCCACGTTTAAGATAATAATAATAATAATGATGATACTTGTTTTTGTTAACGAGCTTTCACGAGCTTGTTTACGTTAACTTACAATTAAGAAGAAAAGAAAAGATTAGGAGTAAATTATTTAGTTGGTAAATGGAACGGAAGAGTTTTAGAATTGTGGATGAAATTTAAGATAAACTAGTGATATTATATCGCAAACATTTTTACAAGTTAATAAGTTGCAGAAGAATCGCGATCATTTCAGTTTTACGTAAAAATATTACGAAAATTATTTTACCACGTTTCGTTCGTTCGTTTAATCGAGGCTCGATCGATAAAACCAAAATTTGAATGTCGAAATTAATTTCTTGCCAATTAATTGAAGAAAAAAGAAAAAAGGAAAAAGAGAAGGGAAGCTTTTCCACCAAGTTTCAACCCGAGCACTCGAGGAAGGGATAATTGATTCAGAAGCGTGGGCAAATTTTCCCTCCGTCATTTAAACTTTCAATTAACCAAACGCTCAGGAGCGTATTCGAAACGAAAGTTTCTGATCGCGTCGCCCCTTTCCCCCCTCCTGCTTTGAAATCAATTCGCATCATCATCGCGAAAACTCTTCACGGACGCATCCTCCGCCATTCTCCATCGTTCGATTAAGTTTCAATCAATACTTTTCGTTCAATCCATTCGCGGCCTTACCTTGATCGGTTCCTCTCGCGCCCCTTATTTATACTCACGGGGGATGTTTAGAAATTTCCTCGCTTCCCCGCCTTTTCAACCCCCTCCTATCCAATCGTATCTCTTCTTGGATCTCTTCTTACGTAATCTGTTGTCTCAACTATTCTATTTTTTTTTATGGCTTCCACCACGAGAGGGGGGAAGTTAATCGAACGAGTTTCGAGAGAGGGTTGAAAAGTTGAACGTGTTTAAATTTATCGATATTATCGGAGAGAAAAGAATCTGTTTGGATTGGTATAAAATCTAGTCCACGATTATTCTCGATTCTTAAGAAAGTATTTTGGGATGGTTACTCATCGAGCGTAACGATGAGTTCGTTATGCGAGTTTGATATTTGGAAGGTATAAAAAAAATTAAAATTCTCTCGAGATCTAAGTCTCTATTTCCATTAGGCGATCGTTTCCAAATCCGATCGAATATTTAAAAGCAGAATATTAAAATACTTTCGAGATGAAATTTCGCCCCAGAAATAAAGGATTGTCCGTTGGGGGGATTAAAAATATTTTAAGTATTCTACGCTACGAAATTAAAATCAATTCCCCGGGCGTGTTATTAAAATACGTCCCGAATCAATTCCTTTCGATTCGCGTTATCGTCGAAAATTCGCGAGTTAAACGAGACGAATTATCGAGATTCCAATACATATTTCGCGGCGAGTACGTGCGAGTAAACAGAAGACAGAAGAATCGGGGGGAATATGTAGGTCATACGCGATTAAAAGAGCTGGACGTGCATACGTCACGATGCGCTGACGTAGGGGATGAAAAACAACCCCTGCCGCGTGTCCATCCTGACGAAACATTGTGGAAAAAAGTCGAATTGTTTCGCTCGTGCAACAATTGCGCTCAGATAATAATTTCATCCGAAATTTTGAGAACCAGCTTCGAAAATTTATCCATGGACTACGACTCGACTTTCAACGACCAGATAGCGACATTACGTTTACGCGCATCTTTCGCCATATTTCCTAAGAATTTTCGCTGCTTTACTTGGAAAGCTCGTAAATCTCTGAGTTGTTGAAATTTTTATTCCTCTGTTAAATGTTGAGGAGATTAAAGAAAATGTTCGATGTTCGAGCAAGTAACGTTTGAACGAAAGGATAAAACGATATTTGTACATATAAAGATAAAAGAAACGACACCACTGCGACGCTTTCGTTATTTCGATAAATAATTTTCCATCTTTCAGTAGGTCGTTTAGAATTTTTGGTTGAAGGTTTTCTCTCTTTAAAGAAAGAGAATCCGCTTCCCTAAACTCGAAGGGTGTGCTTTCCTCCCCGTTTTGGATGAAAGAGGGAGAAAAAGGTCGGCGGAAATGAAGATTTACAGGGACGGAGAGAGTCTATGAAAAAAAGACGCGGCGTGCTCAAAGAATGACACATGGACGTTCCGCGTAATAATTCATCGCTTCTCCTGCTCATTTTTTTTCGCGCGAACGAAGCACTCATTCGAGCTTGTAAATCTTTCTCCGTCCAGCATACGTGCTCGAATGGAGATCTCAACGCGAAAGAAGGGATCATCCCATTGTGTGTTTTTCGATACGACTTCGTCTTCTTTTTTTTTTTCTTTCTTTTCCTTTTTTTATCTCGAAAGCGAAACGAATATACCAGATACATTTATGAAATTGTTCTCGACCGAAAAACGTCTCTCCGAGAATAGAAACACTTGGACTCGCTCGTCACGCGACTATTTTCTCCTCGTTCTCACTTATCATTTTTTATTTCGACCAGAGAGAGAAATGTCTCATCCGACGGGGGACGAAAAAAAGGACGGAAGAGCGGAATCCAGACGAGAAAGTTTGACAAGAGTTTAAAAATCAACCTCTTTGTCCCGTAGTTGGCGCCACCGTTTCTTCCAAATTTCTTATCAATCTCCTTTGGCTCTCGTTTTGGAAACACGAGACTTTTTTTCATCTCGATCCCTGTTGCCAGGAATCAATCGTTGAATGAATCGTGTCGGGTCGAGGATTCCTTTGGCCAAATTTTTTCCCCCGGGGATTGTCCTCGATGTTTTTGTGCAAAACACTTTAATCTTGAAGATTTTTACACAAGATGCGTCTCTTCTCCAGACTCTTTGGAATAACATTTTACGTATGCCGATCGATCGTTTGAATTTAAAATGTTTCTTAACAGAGAGCTACTTCTATATAAATATTTATCCTTTCTCCGTTTGTGCACGTCGAATAAGATTCTGCTCCAAACATAGAGAAACATTTCGATCGTTGGTTAATTATTTATAATCGAATTATAAATTTAAATACATTAAATACACTTACTATAATAAGCATCTTTCGAGTCTTTTATTTTGAATAAGCGAATGAATAACGGAAAAGTGTTAGAAAGAAATTCTTCCATCACGATGGAAACCTGTATCAGTTCGAAATCGGCTGATCGTCTCGTACGTATCTTTGTTCCCGGAATATTGGCGAAGCCTTAGTGCCTTATTCTGAATTTACGTAAGAACAAAGAAGAGTTACAAACTTGATTAATCCAACCTGCTTAATGGATCAAGCTCGGTTCCGTTAAGCTAGAATCACGTCGAAGGTTCCTCCATAATCGATTCAATTCTACGATTTTGCATACGCATCGTGAAATCTAAACATCGCAGAGATCGATCAACCGCACATTTTTCGCGCATTTAGATTCGACACGAGTGTGCACGTATATATATAGAAATTTCCTATTCCATTTTTTATTCTACGTTTTCAAAATTTCATTCATGAACGTATATCAAAAATTCATTATTCTTTCGTTACAAAATCCTTTTAGAGATAATCTTACGGCGTGTATCAACGTTTCACAACTCTTGTAGTCTCTATCGAATAATCCGTTTCGAATTGCGATACCGTATGCACAATCAAAGGAGAATAGTGTTTTCCTTTTGCTTCGTTTTAGAGTAAGACACGGTTCGCTTAATCCGCCATTGTTCTTGTCTCAGCCGCGAAAATTTAAACGAGGCCGCAAGCGGTTCGTTTCCCCCTTTATCTGGAGGAGAGACGTATTGATTAAGCGGGAAAGTTGGTTTCGTATTTCACATCGGTAGATTCAACCAAGATACGCGGCAATACACTTTGACCGCTAATTCGATAATCTCTCAATCTCAAAGCGAAATTAGCTTTATCGTATCGGCGATCTATTTCAACGTGTACAATGGACAACACAGTGTTTTCGCTTTTTGCTTTTCGAACGTAAATAAATCGATGTTCGTTTGTTCCTTGGTCGGTCGATGCGCGCCATTGTGAGCATAAGATTTATCACACTTTACGTATTATGCTCGACGTATGGGTTTATCGACATACTTGCGTCCGTTCCGTACGAACAAACACACGTTTTAAAGCAGAATATTTTTAGAAGTTTGTATTATTGTATACGCATATCATTTTCTTGCTCGTCCATCGAACAAGTTATTTCAGTTTGAATTTATTATTCAAGCATGTTACAGGTATATATGTATAAATAAAAATTATTGTATATTAAAAAGTTATTTCTTCTAAATTTGATACATTAAATTATCATAATTTCGTTGTTCGAAAGAAAGAAAAGTGGAAAGAAAAATGAGAAATTTTAACAGCAAATAAAGGAGGATTCTTTGGGAGAAGATTTTTCACGAAATCATTGTTTGTTTGTACGTTGAAAAGTATAGTTGGAACGGAGAGAAATTGAAGTTTTCCCTGCAATATTGCCTTCTATATAAAATTTCGTTGTTAATCCAGAATGCAAATCGCAAGTAGGTCTTAAATGGAATTCGAGTCGCCTAGTTACTATTTCGTGGAAGTTTTGTTTATAACCGCAACAGCGACTCGACTAGAATTTCTGGGTAAATTCAGACTTTATAAGTTCGCGTTATCGAGAATCTCGAGCAATGAGATAATAAAAAATATCGAGACTCTCCCCTTTCCCCTTCTCTTCTTATGCAATTCTAACTATTTACCAAGTCTATCCATTTCCATAAATAGAACGTCGCCACGCTGCAGTTTCGAAGCTGGTGAAAATCGGGATACAATTTCTTTCTTATTATTTTCGAAACAAGAAAGAAACTGATAATATTCCTTCGCGAACACATTAATCTTTCGATCTTTTCCTAACATTTGATCAAATTATTTCGTCTAAACGATTTTGCATCAAATTTCGATCTGTAAAATGAAAATTCGCGCAATAATCGAACCTACTTCGTGGGAATATGGAAAAGGTCAAGGTCGTTAAAAATTCATCCCCTAAAGTACAGAGATCCATTTACGAATCACCTTGTAGAAAATTTGGCAGCGCGATTACTCTTCTACTTTGGCCAATGCGCAAAACTGTCTGGCATCCACTTTCCAAATTCGGAAGAAAGCCAAACGTGTTTGATCGGGAAGAGAATTATTCTTAGGCGACGATCAGGAGCCAACCAGATCGCCTCCCTCGAACGGCCTAGTCAGACAGAATTCCTTCAATTGGTACCCTCTCGTTCGAAATGATTTTCGAAAACATCGTTTCGTTTTCAGACGAATCTCGAGCAGTTTCGATCGATAAATTTCTTCTCCACCACGATAAGGAAAATTGCCCTCTCCACCCAGAGATTCCATCCTCCCTTTCCTCGATAGAGTTGTGTTTTATCTGGCGTCGCGAACACCATCGATTTTCATTTCCTCGATTCACGCTGTTTTATTTTTTCGCGTGACTCGACCGGCAACAGTTTGGTCGAGTAACGATTCCAGCTGATATTTCGACAGGAAGAAGATAGATCGAAGCCGATCCTTGGGAAACGTGGCGACGATTAATTTCACCGACGATAAATTTTCGTAAAAAGCTCCATTTCCATTTAAACCGATTAAACCATCGTAACTTTGGCGATAAATTTTACTATTGCAACATATCGTACCAACGTTTGGATAATTCAATTTCTGCAGTTCACCCTTTACTTTCCATTAATTTCGATCGCCCGTTCGTAGAATTTTATAAATCGGGAAAAAGTCGCGAATCGGTTTGGATACGTTTGTGCTGGTCGAATAATTCGAGATTCGTTTCGAAACGATTTGAAAGCTGGACCCATCGGCCATGTATAAAAGCTTTCAATTTTTAGCGAGATACGTTGACCGTTCTTCTCTTTCGACTCAAATCGAACGTCAATGAAGTATTCAAAAAGGAAATATTTAGAGAAACGATACAATCAACGAAATTTGCGATGAATATCGGTAAAGATGTCGGTAATGATATCATAAAAATATAATATACCATGATTCTCCAACATTTATGTAAAGATTTCTTATAAATATACATATACATGTGTATAAGAAGCAAATAAGAAACTCTTTCGACAATAATAATAATAATAAAAACCTCAAACTTTGAATTCCACTTTTTACCGTATCAAATACTCAACAACCTTCGGAGATTCGAGAGGCCAATAAATAGAAACATTAATTCCACGAAATACTCGAGTGGAGGAAATTGACCATGTCAAGTAGGATGGAACACGACCTCGAAACCAGTCCAAAGACGGGGACCGTCCAAACTCATGCGTCACGGGGGGAATATCCTTGCCGGGATGTTGTTCGCAAATTGTGGTCGACATGTGTGTAGTCCCGGTCAAGGAATTGGCCGACGCCAGGCCAGATATCTCCAATTCCGCCTCTGTTTGTCGACGCGTGGACGCGTTATTAATGGCACGTAACCGATATCAATTCCCTTGAAATCGGGCGATCCGTTTCGATCACGACTCGCAAGCAAGAGTAATTCACCCTCGATTGGTATTCACCATTGGGGATTCGATGTATCGATTCGTTGATAATGATAATAAAAAAAAGGAAAAAAAGATGGATCGATATTTTATTGGGGATACGGGGAATCGTTTTTCGGTGTGGAATTTTTGTTTTTTGGTCGATGAAAAGATACACGATTGATGCGGGGGATGAAAGGAAGACGGAGGATACGGATAGTCGATGATGGATGCATTTTTGCTTTGTTGATGAGAAAAGATGATCGATAGGAATTGCCAATGATGATGATACACCATGGAATTTTCGCTTTGTTAACGAAAAGATAGATCGACAAGAAAGGGATGATCGATAACGGAATTTTTGCCTCGGCTATTTCAGAGACAATAAAACGGAAGATTCTGCGTTTTTTTACTTTTCCTTTCTCCACGCTCGTTGTTTCGAATCGAAGCACCATTGCAAAACCATTGCATTATTTGAAATTGCGTATAACGAGAGCGAAGAGTTTTCGAAATCGACGTAATCTTCTTCGCCCTCGTTCGAATTAATCTTCGTATCGAGATGGCCTCCGACGTCGGACCAGAGAAGATTCTATCGACTGGAACAAGATACTACAATCGCCACAATTATCATCTCTCTAAACGGTGGAAATCGAAATTTCCATCGCGAATCAATTTTTGCCTCGAACGCGATGAGAGATAATTGATCTTTAATCGGCTATTAACTATCAAAGAAATTCGTAATAAAGAGACGCAAGATTATCGAGTCGATCTCGGCAAATTTGCGTTCAACCGGCGTTTAATATCTACTTTTCTTTTCCACGGAAATGCATTACCTCGTCCGGCTATTATGCTCGCATTTAACCTGAAATACGCATCGACTTTTCCCAACGATGTAACACCGTATTGCTCGTAAAAAAAATTCCGTATTATGCACGTCGAGAGAAGAGATACCAAACCAGAATTGCAAATCCAACAAGAAATTTCAAATCGTTTAAATCGTTTCCTTTTAATCCGGTTCTAAAATCTTTCTTGTAAAAAAAAAAAAAAGGAGAAAGAAAAAGTCGTAATGGTCTGGAAACTGTCGTCTTCGTTTCGAAAACTTCTTCTTCCGCCGAAATCTTCATTCGAGAAGAGGGAGAAAAAGTCAGAAAAAGAGACTCTTCGGGATTGAATATTCACTCCCGCGTTTAACAGTTTTTCGAGCAACGTCTTAACGACCATTCGATCCCGTGGAAACTTTCATTTTTCCCCTCCTCCACGAAAAACAGAGAAACCCAGTCCAGGCCGAATCTTTTTCGATTCGCGTGGTTAAAAATAATCGCAGAGGAGAAAAGTAAAAAAAAAAAAAAGCGAGCAGAATCGTAGCAAGTATCTATAGAAGGGAAGGATGAATTGAAGGGAGGAGAAAGTGAAAAACGCACATGTGTCGACAAAAGCTGGCCTCCTCCCGCTACTGGTTTCTCCTCTTGCTGCAAAGAGAGGCTGCACTAGGCCGAAATTTCGAGTTTCCATTTAACCGCGGGAAAGCATGTGAGGACAAAGGCAGGAAAGGGTAGGCGAACGAAAAGTGGAAACGAAGGAAGGGAGTGCAGACTTCCGCTGCTACTTTCGAGTTTCGCCTCGAAACGCGTGTAACGAGTTTCCGTATATAACGATTCGAACCGCTCCCCTTTTCACTTCCCTTCTTTCTGTACTGGATTCCATATAATTAACTTGGAATCGTCTGGAATTAGTTTGAACGCCTCAGTTTCACCAGTTTTCCCTTCTTGTCAACTGCTGTCGTTAGATAAAGAAATAACGCCGCTCGTTTGCCGAGGAATGCAATCGGGATTTGAGTTATCGAAGCGAATCGATCGAACTTCGACGCCGGTACAAACCGGATCCTTTCGCTGTTCGTTCATTCGTGATGCGAAATTTCGTTGGAAAGTGTTCTCCTTTCGAGCGCCGCAAGAACCCCACCATTCCGGCGCAAAAAGGCAAAGCGAAAGGGGGGAATTGTGACGTTAAACAATGGAAGCACGTACGGCAACGATCGATGAAAGAAGCACCGTTCTATAAATCATCGACAGGCCTAGCATGGGTTTACTTTGGGAAACGGTATAAATAATTTACGGAAGATAGAATCGAGCGGTAAAAACCGAGTTTCTATTCGATCTTCGAATGGGCAGTAAAGCGACTCGGGGTGTTTCTTTCTCTCTGCAAATTGGTCGGCAGCGTGTCAGGGTGGCTGTGGCCCTTGATCGCATTAAATTCTAATTCCTTTTACGGCCGCAAAGTGAGAGAGAATGAGAAAGAGAAACAGAGAGGAGAGCATAGCGCAAGAACGTATACAGCGCAGACTACAACATCGATTTTCAATCTATATCCGGCCACGAGTTTATTATTGAAAACTAAAATTAGTAGTTTCACTTCTCGAATATTCGGATTAATGAAGAAAACGACGAGAGAAAAGTTCATTATCTACCTATTGTCTTTATTGTCAGCTCGTTGCAACTTGTCTAACCAAGAATAAAAGCTGCTCCTCTCTTATCTACCACGAAAATCGTTCTACCAGCGAGAAACTTGATGGGGAGACTGGCTGATTTGAGGGGAAGATAACGAGAGATCGAATGGAAGATCGAGGGGGAGAAAATTTTTGAAGAGAGGCGGTCGAGGACGCGGTAACGATTGTACAACGATCGAATATTGCAAAAGGGATTGAAAATAATGAGGGATAAAGTGACGATAGGTGGAGATGGGAGAGGAGAAGAAGAAACGGGTGGATGTCGAGGACGATCCGGCGGGAGGTCAGCGAAAGGCTGACGGAAGGGCGGATTGGGTTGTGCTCGGTTAGCCGGTTACTATAAATATTTCATGTTAATCGATATACGTGCACACGGAAGTGTGTCATGCACGTTGTCCTGTGACTCGACACAATGCTCCACATACGGGCTGCGATCGTTGGACGAACGACCTCGACGAGTGGGAACGGAGGAAGTCGAACAACGTTCGCATGTCGCTTTCTTCTTCCTTCCTTCCCGCCCCCTCTCACCATTCTATTCCTCGATCCTGAAATACTCGCTCGTCGAATTAAAGTCGATCTGTAAATCGGTTTGAAATAGGTGAAATAAAGGACGTTAAATCTCGAATCAAACTTCAACATTTCTTGCGTTCGCTTTTGTAGCGTTAAATTTGATAGTCGAATAAAGAGAGGAGGAGAAGAAATTTCGAATCTTGATCGATGCTCTGCGATAAATTAGATCGCTTTCGTACTCGAAATTGGAAATATGGTAAAAGTCGATTTGCAAAAATATATTGTAAGTTGGCCAGTTTTGATAAGATACAAGGATAAAATTTACAAGAGAAGCGTATAAAAGAGAAGAGCGTGGAATCTAATTTAATTATCTTAATCAAAAATGGTCGACGCTCGTCCAATTATTCGAGCTAACGAAATTTCCGAACTAAAATTTCAATCTTCTAATTAAAAAACTTCGAATTACGTCGCTTTCTCGGATCCCAAGTTCGATTATCCAAAGCTCGCCGATCTTTTCATCGCGTTCCTTTCTCTTCTCTCGTTGAAACGTGAATTTTCACTCTCTCGATACAAACACCGGCGCATACATCGATTCCGTCTGTCTTTCGAAAACGAGACGCGGAGGAGGAATCCGGTTTCCGGATCTATTTCGGTGAAGTCGCCCCTTCGATCGCTTTCCGAACGTTCGCCAACCAAACGAACCTTTGCCATTTTCGAACGTTGAATGGTGCAGAACGGCGATGCTATATTCGGCCAAGTTTCAGCTCGAGATTCCCGGCTCATCTTTTTATAGAGCGACGAATCCGTGATTTATGCTTCCTCGTGCCATCGAGGTATATTTAAAGGGGACGAAAAATATTTCAACGGGGGGAAGAGTTCGCATGCACTTAGAGAACATATTTCGTCCTCTTTCGTGCCGCGTTTTGTTCCCGAATAATCGTTGATCATTTTTATCACAAACCATATCGTTCCTATCATTGTCATCTATGAATTATTCACCGTTCCAACATGTCTGAAGAATATTTCACGAAATATTATAAATTCCTCTCCTTTAAAAAGAGCAAGAAAAAAAAAATAAGCGTATATTTCTCCGATCTTTCGATCACTTGTGATCATCTTTCGAATCTCACTACAATGAACATCTTCTTACAATGTATAAAGTATTTGTAAAGATTAATAACACGTTTGAATTAATTTCTGTTCAGAGTTAATGGCGAACAAGAGCGGTCACATGGTGGGCGAGTTCGAGAAGTTGGGCCAGTTTTACAACGGATGCTTGAAATTCAGGGAGAAACCGGTGAATTTTACACCCGGTAAGTCCGATATTTAAACTCGAAACGGATGCAGCGGTATCGTGACGGACAAATGCGGCGTCGTTGCCGGAAATAACGGCGCACGCTAACGACACGTTTCCGCACACGATGCGTCACATTCGCGCTCTCCTCTCTCTCTCTGAGCTCCGCACGCGATCAAAATTGAACCGCGCATCTCCGCAACTCGTTCAAGTCCTGTTTACGACCCTCCCCCTCGTGCTCTTCCCTTGATTTTCCTTCCAAGCAGGGGACTTTCACGATCGCAATTCGACATCCCAACGCGACGGATCGCAATTTCTTTTGCGATTCGTAGGGATTTAACAAGAAGAGAAGAACGGCATTATTGGCGAAAGATTTATTTTATGCCTCGCCCGATACATATTTGTTCGGATATTGGAGTATCGAGGGGAAGGTATGGGATATTCGAGGTACAGTCCTTTCTGCGATTGGATCGAAATTTAAGCTCGAAAGAGGGAACGCGATAGAAATTCAACTCGACCCTCGTTCATCTCGCAGATAAATAAATACGAGTAAATTTTAAAAGAACCGGACAAGAGTCAATAATATCCGACCGCTGTCCAATCGAGACGACTCGATTCTCCATCCACATCTCCAATTTCGTCTGTCAAAGGCAAGAACGAGGGATCGTGCGTAACAACGATTTCTGGATCATTTTCAAATAACAATTTCGTCGATCGACCGTGACAATTTTTAATTCGTCCCACGCGTCTCCACGATTCATTTCACGGTATATTTAGAAGAAGAAGAGAAACAAGAATTATCCGGCTAGAAATATCCGAGTTGACGAAATATTTATTCAGCCCGAGGAACGTAGGCGAACGTGGAACGTGGAATAAAAATATCACGGGGAGGCGTTCGTAAATACGATATAAACGGCGCTCTGCAACGGCGAATGCGGACACGCGATGTTTGCAGGTTTGGGACGTGCATCCTCTCGACGATCGAAAATTGTTGGTTTTTATTGGCCGCGCGAGTATGAATAATCGATCGGCCGAGCGAGGGCTGAATCTCGGCGGCTGAATCCCCGCAGAGGAGGAGGGAAAAAGGGGGCGAAGAACATCTGCGCAACCGATTGAATATATGAATGAATCCGTTGCCGCGATACGAAACGCAACACGTGCAACATTGCGGACAAACGTTTCGTGCTTCGTATACTTGGGAAAAGTTGCCGCCGATTTATGGGCAAGTTTCAGACTATACTTTCATTTTTCATTTGCCAAAAATGAACGTAGATTGTTTCGATCTCGTCGTTCGGAATATATGTTTGCAAATGTAGATTGAAATTATAAGAAGAATTAGAATTGATTAACAATTCTCGAATAATGGATTTTATCCATTCGCTCGTTTTATTTGTGAGAGAAAAATATCGTTACATCGATCGGCAATTATAACTTCAATCGTTTGGAATTACATTAACTTCCGATTTACTTCCACGAGCTACTAACCACGAGCTTAAAATCTACCCTTAATTTCAATAACATGACATTATCGTTCTTCTCGATGATAAGAAAAAAAAAGAGGAAACGCATTTGTTGATTCACAGTAAAGATCAAGAAAACGTCTCTGGTCCCCTCTCTTTTCTCGTTGACGAGTAAACGACAATGGATATCATAATAATTTGTTGAAACGGGAGAAAAGATCGGCGTGAAAGGGAAGAGCGCATTTTTCGATGCGCTAATGCTTTCTCGCGTCTTCCCTTTTTCTCTTCTTCTCGCTTGCATTGTACTCTGAACGACGGGCAGAAGATGTTGCATCGGTTGAAAAAAAAGAAGAAAAGAAAAGAAAAGAAAAAACGTAGTGGAGAGAGGAGAGAAAGAGAGAGAGAGAGAGAAAGAAGCGGTGACGGAAGACGGTGTTGTTGGTGGTGGTGGCGGTGTGCAGTAGATGGTGAAAGAAACGAATTACAGGATGGGATTGCGGTCGGCTTGAGCGATGAAAAGCCGTGGAAGGAAAAAGGGAGAAAGAGAGAGGGAGAATTGCAGGGAAACAGGGAAAAACGAGCGGTATGGAGGAGAATTCGGGCGAAAGAGAGCAACCTGTGCGAGATTATTCGATGCCGCTCGGCTTGTTGGAATTGTTTCGTTAAAATCTATGTGACAATTGCGAAATCAGAAAAATCCGAGCGATACGATGGATTTTGATGCAATTCTTTTTTACAGTTTAAATTCGTTGGGATAGAAAATTTACAGAGAATCGCGAACGATACGAAAAGAACACGTATATTATACCGTTTCCAAACTCGTCCCCTTTTAAAAATCCTTCTCGGAAAATTCCGATACAACCACGCCCGGCCCAATCTTCACAACCGAATCGAAACTTCACCAACAAAACAAAACCCACGAAACCGCCACTCCGACAAAGACATTTGCGCTAACGATACGCGTCGAGTCGAGTGAAACTTCAGAGGAGGCGGTCCTCCACTCCTCCCTTCTTTAAAACAGATTCGCTATTATTTACGCTGAAATATTTTTCCGCCAAATTCGGGAACCACCCTCCAGCGAATTAATTTCATCCGAAAGGAAAGCTTGATTGCGAACAGGTCGTTTCGTGAACCGAGAACTTATCTCGTGGCCGAATTTCCGCGAACGAACGGCTTGAAAATTTTCGGAGGATCGAGTAGGAGAGAGAGAGAGAGAGAGAGAGAAAAGAGGGGGAGAAAAATCCGTGATTCGAAAGAAGAACGGTTGGTTGGTTGGCCGTAACTCTCACGTCATAGGACCCAGCACGCTTTAACCCAGAAAGTCAATGTAGGCGGTCTAAGAATAGAAGCGAGGCAATGTCGGGTAGTCGGTGGTGGAGGCGATATACGGCCGACAGTGCGATTAATCAATCAGTATCGGCGCCAAATCGTCGGACGGTGGCATTAATCAGAGATGAATCGAAGCGAGAGCCAGGTTTCGTCGAAATATCACGGTGAAATGTATCCGCGTGTATCGTTTCGTTGTTTCGACCTCGAATAGGATTTATCTTTGCTCGTTTATAAGTTTATATTTAGTATCGAGTATCGGGTAACCGTTCGATTCTTCGAAACGAATTTTTCGGTGAAAAAAAAAAATAAAACGTCGGAGATACTCGTGGATGACGAGAACCTGTTGGTCTCGTTGGTCGACGAGAGACTTGTCGCATCGCACTTGATTGTCCGTTTGAAAATACAGCGCCCGGATCGATCGAATCGAATCGTTTCGGAATGTTTGATTAAACCGTGATTAAACCGACCGCTATCGCATCCCGCCCAAATTCATTCGACTCGTTTACATCGAGCAACGATTCCACGAAAATTTCCAACGAAATTCCAACGAGTATTCGCCTTCTTTATTAGCCTCGAAGAAGAAATGACAAATGACGGAATAATCGCGTCAGGTATCGAAGAGAGAAAGAGAAAGAGCGAGGAAGAAAAGAGGAGGAGTGAATCCTCTTACCCTTCGTAATGCAACGGGTGAAACGACCACGTGGCTTTCCCCCTCCTCAGAAATCCTTTGCCGGCCTATCGTTCAATTCCACGTTAGCTTCTTAAAGCTACACGATCGATCATCGATACTCTTCGTTGACCACGTTCGTCTGAGAAGCACCGACCATTCTTTCTCTCCCTCTCTCCGTCCATTTCCGCTAGAAATGGATTCCAAGTAGCCGCGATTCGAAGAAAGTTTAAAGGAGAAATTTATAGCGGGATTGTCCTTGGCTCGTAATCTCGTTATCCGTCACGTTTGCATGCGCGCCACGAGTTCGATGAAAAAGTCTTCCCTGTTCCTCGTCCCTTTGCTCTATATCATCCCCTCTGCTTTCCAATTTACGTTTCGAATGCGTTTGCTCGAAAAGGGAAGAAATGACAGGGCTTTCGTAAATGGGAAAGGTTTTTCGAAATGCCGAATATTGTTCCACGATTTCTCGGTCCCAGGGATCGATGCTGTTTAACGCCATTTCGAAAATACGATCGAGAGATTAAGCAGAAAGCAGCGGGGCGGAAACTCGTGGACAATGCAGAGGGCGAAAGGGAGATTGATGGATTGGAGATTTGAGACTTTAGACCGATTCAGCCGTGCAAAGCGAAATTAACGCAGGTTTAGATCAATGCCTACGAAACCGGATTGCAATTGGCCACGTGTAAAGCTATTTGGAGCACAGGATGCGCTCTTTAACCTTCTCCCTCGAATAAGAAACTAAACCGCTCCTACTACCTCTTTGCCCCTTTTCTCGCTCTTACTTCTGCTCTTTGCATTTGCTCGCGCGTTTCGTTTCTTCCCTTCTCCTTGACGATTAAAAAAAGAATTTGTGGTGCACATCGAATGGAAATGCGGCTCAAGGCCGCGATACGGGCCTTGGAAGTTTGTTCGAGCAGGTCGTCGAGCGGGAAAACGGAAAGCACGCTTTGTTGTGGCGGGGGAGGGGGCGCACAACGGCCTCCCTCGGTGCATCATTCGACGTTAATTGACTGTTAAGCCGGTCGTCGGTTTTCTCTGCTGAAAATCTTGGTGCATACACGGCTATCCGTACCACACGTTGGATAATTATTAACCCACATACACGTTTCTGGGTTAATTGAATTAAAATTTTCACCAACTATATCTATATATAAAAAAAAAAAAATCCCGCTAGATGGATAGAGTTATAAAATTCGTGAAAAACGGGGGAGGAAAGGGAGTCAAAGCGAGGGTCAAAGTTTGTTTTTCGTCTGACGCGGATTTAATTGAACGGCGGTAGAATTTCATAGCCGTGTGGTGGTTTTCGGCGGCCCGTTTTTTTAAAGCGAGACCTCAAGCGTGAACGGCAACGCGGAGCGGCAAAAAAAATTCTTTCAACCATAATTGAAATTCGCAAGAAAAAGAAACGAGAAGAAAACGGAAGGGAAGGGAAGGAGGAGAAGAACGAGGTTCGAAAAACGCGGATGTCGATCGATTAGCTCGTCTCGATGGTGAAACGCGCACACACGTACGCGTCGCTTTTTTCCCTCTCCCTTCATAGAAGCCAGAGAGGCTAGTTTTTCGGGGGTTGATTCGCGGATTATGTTCGCGGAGCGAGCACTCTCGAAGCGTACGCCACGTTTGGGATGGACAGTTTGCTGGCGGTCAGCCCGTTGCCTTTTTTATCTCGCCGCGATTTGCATTCAGGGAGGAGGGGGAGAGGGAGAAGGGGTAACATCGCGCTCCAATGCATGAAACAATTTTTTTCTCTCTCTCTCTCTCTTTCCTACCCGGCGGCCATTTCCAGACTCTTCTTCCTCCATCAGATCAGATCTCTCCCCCGGTAGTAGCGGTGATCCTGGCTGCGATTCGACCAGTCTCGTGATTTATGGCGAGAGACGTTTCGAATTCTTTTTTTTTTTTCCTTCCTTTCTTCTCCTTTCCTCGTCGAAAAAGAATTTTTATTCGTTCGTGCGTTTATTTATGGACGGATCGATCTCGACCAGGTCGAAGAAATATGAGGAGTCGCGAATTAATACGAATGCAGGAGGGAGAGGAGGGGATCTCGTCGAGATATGGGATATTTTTATCGATAGAAGAGATGGATTAAAATATCGCCAGATGTGTAATAGATGGACTGTTACGTTATTATTCAGAATAGAAAGACGTCGGGATTTTTCTGATAGTTATTCCTCGTATTATTAATATTACGCGTATATTTTATGTGTTAATAAAAAGATCGAGTTTCGTAGTGTCCAGTCGAGGAGAGAGATGCACAAAGTTTGGTATTTAAAAGAGCGAAGTTGAATTGCTTTTGGCTCGCTCTTTTATATCGCTATATTACAATAAAATCCTTTCGATGGTTAAAATGCGTTCGACGATACTGTTACGTCATGAATATTGCTCGTGAATAATTTATATTTACAAAACCGTGAGAAAGTCCATTGATCACGATGGGGCAACTTTTCGCTTCTCCAATTAGCATTAAAGTTTCGATCGTCCCAGCGGTACGAATCGACGAATTGCTTCCTTCAATATGAATTACACATTGACATCGAAGCACAAGCCTCGAGTCAAGTAAATTCAACTATGATTATGATTTCTTTTCAACCGTCTTCACACGAAATTCGAACAACGATCGAGAACGATAATGCTATTCAAACTCGAGTCAAATTCAGTGATACGAATCAACGATTTCCAACCGCGAATAATTCAAGAAATTCGAACGAGCGCAACTAGACTTAAACTGACGCGAATCGAAACAACGTGAACAACATCGATCGATATAAAACTCGAAGCAAAATAAATTGAACCTCGTCGAGCGATTCACCCCCCTCGAGAAACGAGACTCGAACCGTGATCGAGATTCGAATCGACGATACTGGCTGGTGTAAATGGTTGCTGATCGCCGATGACGTCGACGCAAGAGCCGATAACGTAGCCGACAATCACCCGGATAATAATGTCAGCGGCGGATTAGCTCGGTTGTACCCGGCTGTGTGCGGGTGGGCGCGTAATTAATCGGGGAACAATTAGTGGATATTACGGGTGGTCGCGCGTGTGGTCGCGGCTCGTTTGCCAATCTCTCGGAATCGAGTCGTTCCGCATACCTCTCGCAGATGCTCGAACCACCACGCGAATCGTTGCCAGTGTCTCGAACAACCTTGGACGACCGCCTTTCTTATTCCGGAACGATAGATAAAAATAGTTAATAGGCGGACAGTAATCGATCACGCGACAGTAAGAAACGAGTCGGAAAAACTTGGCTGACGTATTCGAACATGCTGTTTCGTCTTCGATCGCGGCACAAATTATTTTCCAATTGTGATTACACGCTCGTTTTCTCGTTCTCGTTAGTTCGGGGAGGAAGCGCAGAGGTGGTTCTTCTGGAAATAAATCATTTAAGCGGTTTAAAAGCTTGGCTGGTATCGCTCTCAATAATTGTGGAAAACCTTGAAACTTTTGAGAACGGGTTGAGGTCCCATCGGCGATCGTCGTATCCAACCAACCTCGAAGGAATAATAAAACGGAATAATAAAGCAATAAACTATAGCCTTCTTCCTCCCTCGAAAATCTCGCTGTTGTTAACACCCTGTTTCACCGTCTATCATTTTAAGATTCGCGCAAGGGAAGACCTTTTCTGGTTTTGCGAAAAGCGTTTCTTCTTTCTTCACGCGGTGTTTGATCGTAGACTCGAGCTATCCCCTCGATTGTGCGTAATTATGAACGAGTCCTTGGAGGAAAAGACGATGGAGGTGGGTTTCTTTTGCGCAGCGGGCTTGATCGCGTGCGTACGATAAACGCGACACGAGGCGGTGAAAAAGCGTACACGCATGCAGCAGAATAGGGGAAACGGTTCGCGTGCGTCTTGGCGGGTCACGATCCGTGACCCACTTTTCCCCCGCTGACTCTTCGACTCTGCTTTCGAGTCGAACGTCGATCGTATTTCGATCCTCGCGAAAGGTCGAGATATTCGCGTCCCTGTTTGCTTGCGTCCAACTTCGATTATCCACGATTATTGAAGATCGACCGTGTCTCAGGCATTTCCACGTTTTCTCATTATCTCGTTTCAGGGGACGATGCTTTCTACATTTTCGTTATTGTGGCCCGCGCGCCGCTATCGCGAACGACTTTCGCCACCCTTCTGCAATTTGCTATAGAATTGCTCTTGCTTCGAGCGTTACAATGGCTGGTTGGTAACACGATAACTTCTCTCCCTCTGCAAATTTCATTTTCAAGTACCTTCTGAAGGGAGGCTTGATATTCCGGTATCTTTCGCTTGAAATCTGAACTGAGAGAGGGAGAGAGAAAGGATATTTGTTCTCGTTGGAATGGTTCGATATTGATTCCATTTTGGATTAATTGTAACAACCAAGGATAAGAGAGGGAATTGGTTAAGCTTTTCACGGTCAAGATTGCTCGCGCTTCTATTCACGCTAAATCCTACTATACGTATTACGTATATATATATATATATATGTCATCACAAAGGACTCGACTATAATTCGTGGTATCGCCTTTGTACCGGTATAGTTACCATAGCGAAGCCTGCAAACTTTCAAAGTAGTACAGCGGGTGGTATTGTCTCGAAGAAGTCGATTTCTATTTTAATCAACGGAGGGGGAGAAACGGGAGAAAAACATAATGCATAAATACCGCGTATATCTCTTTACGATGCTCTAACATCACGTATCTAATCTTTAAAACGAACAAGCTGCCGCCACAACGATTATCCCGCTCTACTTGCCGAGCCAGGACAATTTTACTCCACTTGTTCGACCATTATTATTAGCTCGTTCTCCTCGTCTACCCGTATAACCAATTCGTTCTACTCGACACAATGCGGATACTTCATTCTACTTGTCCCTATCGCGACATTATGATATACATACTTTGACATATGTTTCCTTCACTTCGATCAAGATCTAACTATCGTAACTATGCCTAATCCACCTGTCTTTGTTTATCGTTCGTTCCACTTATCACGATCGACGTATCCTTGCCCGTTCGTGTATCATAATCTACTTTATCGCCCGAGGCTGTCTCCATCCAGAGAGCTGTAACCGCTCTATTCTACTCGCCCGGCCACTGTTTCGAGATACGAGTTACGCTCCGAGACAATCGAGCCGTTTTCCCCTCCGGCGGAGGGGGATATATATACGTGGCACGATGGAACGCGAGGAATCGATTATTACCGGGCCGGCACCTGTACCATGCCGACGTGTTTCGTGCAACGGACGACGATCCATTACCCAATTAACGGGGGAAGATTAATCGTGGAGGCGGGGGTGGGGGCAAGCGTTGGGATTATAAGCCGTTGGCAAATAAGAAAACGACGAAAACGACGAGGCGAAAGTCGCCAAGGGTGTCAAGGTTGGACAATTTGGCCTCGAGCTAGCTACGTCGTCGTACGGTCGGATGATTTACTCCTACGTCTACGTCGGCCAAACTATTCCGTGCTGGAACACGGAAATTGTTCGAGTTCGAGCAATAACGGATGAAGAAAAACTTGGAAACTAAACTTTCCTCCCCTCCTCCCTGAATTTATTTATTTATTTATTTATTTATTTATCAGCAATAAATTTATCGGATATTATACGAGAGGAATAGTTGTTATATTCCGTTCCAGTGATCGATATCTAGAATAAGCTCGTCGAGAAATTGTAATAGTGGTAAAGAATTGGTTCGTGAGTTTCGACTTAGAAGAGGGGGCGGTGAAAGGAGTGTAGAATTTCTCGAGGAATACTCGACACGGAATAACTGTGGCAAGAGGGAGGAGGGGGAAAAAAAAGCAAGGTAGTACCAAAGTAGTTCTATATATAGACATCGCATCGAGGCACGTTAGAGGGTTGGCAGTTGATGACGAGAAGCTTTTTTTTAACCCCTCCCTCCCTCCCAATGTTAATGCTCGACTCGGAAACCGTGTCAAGGACAATCTCGATCGGTAGACACTTCCGTAACTTTCTTCAACTCATTGGGAAACGTGCAGTTTCGTTGGATTTGCCGGATTTTTCGGGATTGGAGGAAGGGGGAGGAGGCGTGGGAAATAGGATAGGATAATTTCATCCATCGATGGAAACTCGAGGGGGGGAGAGACAACAGGCAGGTGGATGTTTCACGAGAGTGTTCGTCAAAGTCGTTCTCGACGCGGAAGAGTGCACTTTCCCCTGAAAGCCGGAAGTTCACGTCTCCTCGTCGCTACCCAGAACTGAATGGAAGGGTTAAGGAGCGCGACAAACCTCTCGCGCCATTCTTTTCTTCTTCTCTTTTTCTTTCTTTTCTTTATGCCGCGCAATTGATTTCACGCGCTTCGCTTTCAATCGATCGTGTTTGATGCTTTCTCCTTTCGGACGAAAGAGACGGAAATTTCCATTTCTCCTTTCTCTCTCTCTCTCTCTCTCTCTCTCTCTCTCTCTCTCTCTCTGATAAAGTAAACATCGATTCGAAAACGATTCGATAATTTTATATATATACATACAACAGTAGAAGCATTCGATAATAGCGACCTTGAACAGATACGAATCATACAGTATCGATTCACTAACTGAAATTCGGTATACCATGATTCTTAAACTTCTCTCTCCACCCACGCGAAATCTTCGAGCATTCTTCAAAGGGCTCGAGAAACGAACGTTTCGCCTTACGGTTATACGTTTTGTCGTGACGATGATACACGATACAGTTGGGAAAATGGTCGATTCTCGAGGAGAGAATGGAGAGGGATGAATTAAGCCGGTCGGGCACGGTTAATTTCAAAGCCGGTAGCCGGCCGTATCCCGATTGAATTTCCATGCCTAGGAAATCGGGGAAGATTGTGGGTTGCGGAAATGGAACTTCCGGATTGTTCTCTCCATCCTGCCTCGCCCCTCCCTCCTCTAAACGCGTTTTCGATCCAACCGGCTACTCGCTCGTATGCGCGTTTCGTTAGGACGCCTCTAATTACGAACGCGAGTGAAATCAACTGCCGACCCGGCCTCGGCCGCCAGAAACGCGGAGAAAATTATCTCGTTAGCGTGGAAAGAGTTGGAAAGGTATAATACACACACATCGAGGGACCGAGAGAAATTGCGGATTTCTAAATTAAGTTTTCCAACCGCGCCGGGTATTTTATTCCCTTCCCCGGGGCGGATGACGCGTCCATCGGGGATGATAATGAAGTTTTAATTTATAGAAAGACTTTTATCCTTATCGAGAATCGAAAAAGGGGTGTAATCTCTGTTCGAGGAAATTGTCAACTTCTTCGTTTGTTGTTCCAGAGTTGCGTATTATATATATATATAGAAGATGGTGTTATGGTTGTATTATATTTTTGTAACGTGTGCGTGTAATGAAGTTTTTATCGAATATTCTCCGAGATTTTTATCTTGGAGAATTGAAAAGAGACTAACTGGTTGGATAATTAATTTCTTTATTCCTCGAGAGTTATATTATCGAAGATTCTGTTTTTGTTATATTATATTATTGAAAAGAGAATTGAAAAATGGGTGGATGGATAATTATTAACATCATTTTATTTTAATTTCACAATGAAACGAACGTTTCGTTGTTATTATTATATTGTATTATCGTAACGTAATTTTTAATTATTGAAAGAGAACGATCGAGTATTCTTGAGAAAGAAATTCTGCGAGAAAGGAACTAATTGATAAGATAATTATTAACTCCTTTATTCCTTATAAAGTTACATATAATTACGTTATTATAAAGATTTCATTCAACGTAATGGAACCAATGTTTTCTTCTTTGTTATTATTATAACATATTTTTTTAATTTTTAATCGGAATAACTTCGATTTCGAATAGTTACATTAAACTTACAAAATTTCTACGTTTAAAATTTTCGTTAAAATCCCACGTTGTGATAAACCGCGAATAAATTAATTGGCAACAGGCAAATATCAGACGCGATAACCACAAGTGCCAGCAACAATATCGATCTTAATTAAAAACTTAAAAACGTAACCTCTCTCTCATAACAAGCTCCTGCATTTCCACTATTAATATATTATAATCTTTTTCGAATAATTAAACAATTAATAATAAACAATGAATCCGAATAAAGCGAGGTATTTTCGTAAACGGAGAGATATTTTATTACGAATAAAAAACTTAGAATATAAAACTCTTAGAGAAAACTTTAAACGCGAGATGAAGGGCAGACGGGGGATGAAAAAAAAGGGAGGAATTTCGTCGATCGAAAGCAATCCGTGTATGTCGCTTGCGTCATGCGAGCATACAGACGAACAAGGATCGAGGGGGCGCAAGGAGGGAGTGGATTGCGGGTGGAGGACGCGGTGGTTGATGTCGATTTCGTACGTGCAAGAGGGGGGAGGCGCGCGCGATTGTTCGCCGCGATTGAAATCACGCGAACCTTTACTTAACGGCGAACTTGCCAGGATTTCGAGAACGTGGATATATTCACCGTGCCAAGATGCCATCTTTATCGAGCTCTAAGCTTTGCCGCTTAGTGCTTCGCTTCAGACCTTCCTCTTAAAGGGGCGAGTTTCTAATGGAAATTCTCCACCGACCGTGTATATTCGAACGTGCAATTTTCCTGGGATGACATCGGCATGCGCAACAAAAATAAAAGGGAAAGGAAAGGGACGAGTTCTGAAAGGGCCAAATTTTCTTTTCCCTTTTTTTCAATCGCTGATATGAATTATTGGCGAGAAGAATAAGTTGAGCAAAATTATATTACTTAATTGAGAATCATAATTGGTAAAATGATCACGAAAACAAGATGGTTGAACGTTTCTGATAAATAATAAATCGTAAAGCTCAGCCAACGATATTTACGAGGGACAATATTACACTCGCGGTTCGAGATGTCACTGTTAAATTCTCTTTCGTTCGTCGCCAATACGTTCAATCCAACTTTTTCAACTCGGCCGAACTCGTCCATCGACCGAACCTCTCGATTACCTAGTTTTCCCTTATTTCGTCCCACGACTCGTGACGTAATCGGGAATATCAATCGATCAAGATCGACGATCGTCAAACATAGCGAAACGCGTGACAGATTCTCGATAGCAACGTATCGAAGGTTGTCGATTCTCCCCGAACGAGAGGACGATCGTAAACCTAGATAAGATCGTTGTTGATCCATCCGTATGCTGCGCATGAACCGACGTGCTCGCCTTTTATTCATCGGTTTATCGTTGCATCCACGATGGGCCGCGTATCGACAAAGAATGGACGCGAAATGGTCGATGATGAAAAGTCGCTCGTTAAACAGCGAGATGAATATATCGGGATCTGAACTTTGTTCCACCGGATGTCGAAATCCTGCTCATTGTTGTCCGTGCTCGTCGAACAGACGCATATCGATTTTTGAATGAAAAACCTCTCCTGTTGCCGAGAATTTTCGATTATTTTTCCATCACCGTTATTCTTTCCCTTCCTCCCTTTTCTCGCGATGAATTCCGTTAGCACACGCACACACACTCTATCGTTCCATCCTTGGCGAAACCTCGTTAAAGAAAAAAGAAACCTTGTTCACGATCACTTGTTTTCAGTTTACGAGCTTTTACGCGAACTCGGGGGCTATCTACCGCCGAAGAGCATTGCACCGGTCGACATAACACCCCTAGTTTCGAGGTTGTTGAGGGTGAACGGCGCCCCCCTCTTCGACTTCTTCGTCGACGTGGATCTTTACGACCGGTCTAGATCGTCCGTCTTCTTGGATCTGCCTACGAAACGTCAAGAAGACGCTTTCTTCGCGGAGAATCCGGTGAGTGTACCCCTCTCCCCCCTCCAACATCTCTTCACCCGCACAAGTAGATCTAGCATTAATCTCTGTTACTAGCCTGTAAACGTATCTTTCAACTTTCAACTTTCGTCTATCCTCGCACGCCTATAGAAAAATGATCCCTCCTTATCCCTTCGTTCAAAGATTCGAGATGAACTTTCACTTCGCTCGTTTCACCGCTACGCTTTTCATCACTCGATGTTGAATGCATTTCCCGCACGACCAATACGATTAAATCTCTTATCGAGGACTCGAGCCAACCGAGACTCTCGAGGTCGAGGCCAACAACATTACTCATCGGCTGCTATCGAACTGCTACATGCCCAATATATATATATCTATATAAAGGGTGTATCGAGAATCACAACGAGTCAGGAGAAATAGTAGAGTAAGAATTTTTGACAGAATGCTGCACGGAAAATCGATCATAAAGTTCTTTCTATGAAGCCCGTGCACTTGAGCCCGTGCAAAGCAGCACTTAACACGACCCTACTCTACATTCTACCTCCTCAAGTGCACGTGCATCAAAGTCCGCGATCGATTTTTCTTCGAAAACAAAAAGTCTCGTTTTCGACACGCTTTTTTGACACACTTTCGCACCATTTCGTCTTGATCTTTCTTCTTCTTCCTTTTTTTTTAACATACTTTTTTATCTCTCTGCACGTACAACGTATATGCAGCAATTTTCAATATTCCACGATTTTCATCTCGAGTTTTCCGCGAGCGTGCACAACGAAATTTCTAAATCTGTTCAATCTCGGCGGCGTTCATCGATTTTGGAGGGAAATTAACGGCCGAAACCCTCGCGTTTGCATCCGTTATCGAGACTCCGGGGGATGAATACTTCTCGGCTATTAATAGATAATAACACGATTAAACGGAGGAGCCTCGGTTAATTCCTTAAAGCAAATGTGTGGCGAGTTTCGACACGCGCGCATAAATCCTTTTTTCATACAAATTTTCCTAAAGTGGCTTCGAATTTTATCATTTCGTTATTCTTCGTTATTCAATCGGCCCCCTTAATATCAGGCTTAGCCACGATTTAGCTTAAGCTAAATTTTATACGACAAGTATCGATCAAAGATGGCTTCTAATATTACGTTTCCATGATCGGAAATGTGAAAATCGCGACTCGACGAATGTTCCATCGATACAGATTGATTTAATAATTTAAATATTGTTATTTTTGAAAATAAGTTTCCCAGGCTCTTCGATGATACGTATTTCAATATGTTTATGATTTAGATTTAGAATTAATTCGTATCTTTTGTCTCAGTTCTTTCATAGAATTGGTCATCTTCCTCGTCACTCTTTCACACAGTTCAAAGGAACAATTTCAAAGAATAAAAACTATCGCCCATAAAAAGTAGAGAGATGATCATAATTCTCGTCGTTTGCTTAACCAAGTTTTCCGAAAGATTAAAAAAAAAAAAAAAATATCGGTCCCAGGATCATATCCCATCCATAAAAGGGAGAGATTAATCATAATTCTCGTCGTTTGGTTAATCTTAAGTTGAGAGAGGGTCGATATCGAAGGAGATCGTAAAAAGTTCAGGTGAAAAGACATTGAAGAGAAAAGAAGTTTGCAACTTTATCACAGCCAAGAGCGACGGGCGTTCGATGGACGTGGGTGTATCGAGCCTCGTTCTCAAAGAGGAGAACGTGTCGGGCATTAATTATTACGCCCGTTCTTTCAACCGTTTTCCAACGGTCATCACGTCGATGATCGTGTTCGGTAAACTTCGCCTACGTCCTCCAACATTCTTGCGAAATCACAATTTATTCGTGGAACACGGTTTCCATTCTTCTTTCGAGAAATAAGTATAAACAAATCCAAATATATATATATATATATATATATATATATATATATATATATATATACAATTTTAAATTAAGTCATTCGATTTTCTTGCTCGTTTGAATTGCACCAAAAGATCATCAACTTCTCGTTCTTTTCCTTCCTCTCGAGAATATTCGATTTGAAATTGAAGGAGAAAGTATCGAGAAAGATTCGTGGAGGAGGAAGATGGCGGCGAGCTACTCGACGAGGAAATTTTCGCCGACGATCTGACCGGAATCGGATTATCCGTCGAATTTTGGATGCTAATTACAAGGAAGAAGGGAGACGAAATTGCATCGGGGAAAGTTATTGGGCCGGAAGAGAGCGAGGCCGCTTTTTAGATTAAACAATCCTCCAAGCTCGATCAGGGAGAGAGACGTTGTGATTAAGTTTCTCGTTCAAGTTTCGCGATACTTTCCAACTTCCGCATTGTTCCGGGCAGGCTACTTGGAATCAAGACGGCCGTAATTTCATCATCGATTAAATCGTGGAGATCTTTCTCTCTGGAAGACTGCGGATCACACAGGGGCCGATTGCAAGCATATATAAGGAAATTCCGGGAAACGATCTCGAGGCCTCTTCGAGCGTGTCTTTCAATGCCCCCTTCGAGTGGTTTAACTTTGCCCCAAACAAGATCTCGATCTTCGAGATCCGCTCTTTCTTAATACCCAAAAATCCTTCCTCCTTCTCGAAAACGGGGAAAGTCGACGGATTCCCCGATGTTTCACGCGTCCACCATATATTTCGAAGAGGAAATCTTCTTCCAAGAATTAATAATTCCAGGGGATTAATCACAGGAGCGATAAATTAAGCACGGTATTAACCGCGGAGAATAAAATTTCTTTTTTCTTTTCTCTTCTTAATAAGAGAGGCCGAGACTTCGAGGTTGAAAATGGGGCGTTGATTCGCTGGAAGCGGCGGAGGATAGGGTCCCGGTGGATGTACACGGCTCGACGCGTCCACCTCTTTTGTCCCGGCAACCTCCTTGCGATTGTGATAAGAGCTTAAGGCCGAGAGGATTTTAATACTTGAGCTCGACAAAAGGGTTCACCGTCGTTGACGACACTTTAACTCGCCTGTTGGTCGACCGGTTGAAAAGAATGGCACATCGGGGAGGGAGTATTATTCCCTTCTTTCTCGTCGACACGAGCTTGCTAGCTCAGTTTCATCGGTGCTTCGCCTTAACGACATTCCCCTAATTCACGAGCCTTCGAAGATTCTTTTCGTGCGTCAAGTCGACGATACATTAATTTAGATATCTAATAAATCTTTTCGAATGTACTCGACGACGAGTCGCGAAACGATTTCAAAATGGCGGATAAACGGGTGCGTGGCTTCTACTCAGACAAACGTTCGGTTCGTTTTACGCTGGTAATCGTGCGCCAACCTATTTCACGGATCGTTTACACGTGGTTATCCGCGATTCGCCTTCGAAAGAAACAGACGCGCAGAGATACGAGGATTTGAAACGATTTTCGAGGGACAAGTTTAAACGGGATGCTGTAAATGAATCGGCCGTGAAGTTCGTTCCGAGTTTATCTTATTACCTGACCGAGTACCGCCGAAAATCATCCGAGTGTCACGAGGTTGGGGAGCACGTGTTCGATAATGTTCGAGCCACGAATTCAATATCGGGTTTGGAACGAGGGTCTGGCTGCATCGTGGTGAATTTCAATCAAACTGCTACTGCTACTGGCTCGTCACGAGCCAGTCGCGGATGAATAATGGCCGATTCTTGATCGACGTGCTAAATGTAGCGTAAACGTATCGTGTTATATAGATCGATATACCCGGGTCTTAAGTAGGGGATGAACGATCCAGATAAATTGACGAGATTTATTCATGATTTGGGGAAAAAAGCCTCGTTGATCGATTCAACCAAATCAACCTCGAAGAACGTCCTTCTTCGAGATGGCAAGAAGGGGGATAAAAAAAAAGGAAGTCGAGTTGTAATATCGTGGATCGCGAAGTAGTTCCTTTCTCGGGTCCAAAAATTCTCTCTTTCGCCGCGAGGCCAATAATATTTCAAACATTTTGCATTTCTTTACACATAATTTTCTCAACGTCGGCCGGAAGGGTGGCGCGCGGAACAGAAAGATACGAGAAGAGGGGCGATAAACTTTGGCCAGAAAAATAACATAAATCGTGGAAAAAGGAAAGGGGAGAATCGGGAGAGAAGCCGGAAGGCTGGAAACGAGGAGGTGTGTTTGTGTGGATGGCAGATCGGGCTAGTGGGAGGGGGAGTGATCCAGGACACACTGGAGCCAGGAATTTTAACAGGCGAGGTGTAGGCGAAATAGTTGGGGGTTGCTTGGCCGGCCGCCAGAGTTCTCGGCTCGAATCGGACAACTATTTTCCTAATTTTCCATTTCTTTCGCAGTTTGACCTTCCATCCTCTGTTTTTTTTCTTCCTTTTTTTTAAATAATCGTCCAATTTCCGAATCGAGATGAAAATTTTAAAGCCCGCGTTTGCTTGTTTCGTATGTTTCCTCCGTGTGTGTGTGTGTATATAATGTACAAAGCATGTATAGCGTAGTTTTATCCACATGAACATGAGTGTAAGGTGTATCCGCTAGCCAATTCGTAGCACGTTGTTTACTTTAAAAAACTGCGCCTGCGATGCCAAGAGTGTACCTCGATCCAATCTTACGCTACAGCGAGATTAGAGATTGTTTGCAAAAATACTCTAATCCATACTAGAACTAGAACGGACAATTAGCTGGAAAACAAGTACGGTAGATGTGTACAGCCTCTCTAGAGAGAACACTGTTCATCGTTTGCAGACGAATTTGCATGAATTTAATCTGTTCGCAGTTAATAGTGATCGAGTTTCGAAAACTTATTTGAAAATAACAGCGGGGAATCTGTACACAACCTTCTCGATTGGAAAAGAATCTACAAATATATCGTGCAAGATGAAGCGAATGAAAAAAAAAAAAGAGGGAGAATATTTTTTTTTTAACAAGCCACAAACAAATAGCCGGATAAAAGGTAAAAGGCGTGTGAATTTTGTGCGCGATTAACTACCTTAAACAAATAAACGACATCTCGAAGCGGAGAGAATTTTAATCGCGCGACTGTTCCCGTTTCGATGGTCACACATCACGTATGTATAGTTATGTGTCGTGTGGACGTTCCATTTCGTAACGGAGGGAAAGAGAGAGAGTATCGTTTCATTATGCTAACGAAATATCGATTATGATAATGCGTATGGGTCCGATTGGATCCGCGTGATACCATTGTTACGACAAGGAGGATGATACGTGATCGACCTCGTCAACGGGTTTGTTTCGAGCAATTTCTTTTTTTCTTTTTTCAGATTGTCGTGCATAAATGCAATCGAGTGAAATCGACGTTGATCTTGAAAATATTTATCTTTATTATACGACAACTGGTTAAAAAAATCACGTAATAAACACGATCCTTGGAACGGTGATTATTATATCGGTTGTGATCGAAAATTTATCCTCTTTTTTTCTTTTTCTATCTTTCTTCTCTTCATTTATTAATGCAACGTACAAATACAACGAAATATATATCTCGTTATAACAATTTCGCGTACTGTCATCGATCTAACGAGGTGATTAATGGGGAGCATTCCCGCCGAAACTAACGTATTTCATCCACGTTACGAATCATTAACGAAATCGAATAATCGATACCGCGGTTACAGGTAATGGCTACTAATTCTCTCGGATATTCTATATATCTTTCTATACAAAAAGTTGTTTGTGCGTTCGTAACGATAAATTAACTACGAGATGATATCCGATCATAAACGCCGGAAAAAATTCTCATTCGTCCTCCGCTCGAATGAAAATAACAATATCGCTCGCCTCTATTTAGAGATTTTATTAAACGTGGAGAACGAGGGGAAAAGGAGCATTACGAATCGGCAACCTACGAAAAGAGCTCCGTTCTCCATTGTCGGATGTTTGCGCAATTTAAAGTAGCAGGAGGAAAAAAAGGAAAAAATAGTAGTCCGCATCTCTCTAAGGTTAGAAACTGGAAATGCGCGATAAAGGGGCGAAATTAGCTCGGCTAATTTTTGTCGGCTAATTAACCGTCGTTGGAAACGACGCGTGGCCCCGCAATGCGAAATCCGTTTCGTATTCAAAACGAACCGTATTTTTCATCGTCGAGTTAAAACAGAGATCGAAAATCGAATCAGATAGAAGACGATCGCTACAGAGATCGATTCTTCGATAGAGCGTGCTTGGGAACAAGTTGATAAAAACACGACTCTTAATTCGAGTTTCAACTGAACCCGGCTCGAAATCGGAGTAGGGTAGATTTAAGGTTTCTGTGTGAATATATAATTAGAAAAATATCGTTCGACTCTTTTAATAATCCGATTTAACCTTCGATAGAGCAGAACGGAAGTCGATTAACACGGTAAATCATTTATCGTGGTTACCAAGTGGAGAGGCTCGGCCGCCAACCGTTTGGATAATCGCGTTTCCCGCGATTCTGTTCCCAACTCTGTACACAGGTTTACGCGTGGACGCAACGACGATGCGCGATACGCGGTGTACCCGTTTTCGATTCCGTTCAAATGTACGCCTAGCACGGAATCGAGGGTAAATATTTGGATGGAAGGGATCAAAGTATCGCGATTTGACACACGAGGCGCGGATTTTGTTTGGAGGAGAAGTCGAATAGTTTTGTAGTAAGCACGAACGAATGGATTATCCAAGGATTGAACGTTGAACGTGGTGTGTCGTGTCACAGGAAGAAGGATTACGATGGGCCAAGGCGTACTCGATGATGGAGAAGCGGCAAAAGAGGGCGGTGCACGAGGAAAGCCGAGCTTATACCATGATCAAGGTACGTGAGTAATTGTATCCTGACAACCGGCAAATTCCTTTTGATACACGAGCCTCCATGCCCAATAACGCGCTATCCTTTACACAGCGAGAATCGGAACAGCGAGCGAGCACCGATTATTGTTATTAATCTTTAATATCGTCAAGTGGGAAAGATCAAACGCGATACGTGTTGCACAATTGCCAATATTTTTTCATTATCGCGATGGAACGTTGTATGGAACGCGATAATGATTAACTGAATTTGATAAGCTTCTATTATCCGAACACGTAAGTATTGATCCGGTATAACCAGTATATAACCAGTACGTATAAATGGAAATGCGTTGTTTCTCACCTTTGCTACGGGAATAAATTAATTAAAAAAATGTCCAATGCATTGAATATTATGGACAATCATTGGGGCCAGACTCTACGTGTATTTTGTACGTATAATTCTTTTAATCGCGTCTTTTTTCTTTTTAATCGATATTCATCGTAAATAAAATCGAATTTCTTGCTTTTGATAAAATATCGACCCTGCCATTCCTTTCGATTATTCGATTAAATTTCTTTCTCGATGGCAAAGATTTCGAACGAGAAAATTATCCAGGATTTCTTAACGGACGTAGAGAAATTTTTCCAAAGCTTCGAGCGATATTTTACTCGTACGTTCGTTTTCGTTCTTCCTCCCCCTCCCTTCTCTCGTAAATTGTGCGGCGTAATACATCACGTGTTATCAATTCGATCGAACGAATCCCGCGGTGTTGCTACGATTCCTCCGAATTCTACTCGATTCTTGCGTTTCGTCACCACTCGTGTCGTAAATCCCCGTCACTGATAAATTTCTCTCTTCTGTTCCCACCTGATGGAATCGACGAACCATCCACCTCTCCATTAAATTGTTAAACACATCATCGATGATGCATAATCCAATAACGATAATGAAAATAATTCCTATCATTTCTTCTTCAAAATTATTACATCAAAGACATATATATATATATTTTTTTCTACGCTCTTGGTTTCGTAATATTACGCGTAATAAATCCACGCAACGTGGGATTCCTCTCGTAAAACCGTCTGTTTGTGTCTACCCGCACAAGGATTTTAACAATAATGGGAAACGTCGAAACGTATTACGAGTAACACGCGTGTCGAGGCGAGTCTCCACCAATCTGTCCATCATTGTCGTCACGACTTTCGTCCGAACGAAGCCGAGGGAGGCGGCTATAATTGCGCCCTCTCCTCGAACCGAGCGAAATTGGAACGCGTCCCGATCGATCGACCGGGAACGAAACCGGCGCCGATACGATCGAAATTATTATTAATTTCGCTGGATTCGGAGCTCTCGTCTTGGAGAATCACGGGGGGACCAAGCACTTGGGACCCCTCTCGAATATCAATTAATACATTTCGAAACTCGCTTCCAGCACGAGGGGGGGAAGAGGAAGGGAGGGTGAGAGGGGAGAGCGATCCAGCGTTTCGCCGCGATGACTGATCGACCCGCCCCTCCTCGCCGATATAACGGACGAGTGCAAATTATGTTTGCATTCGAAAGACGTATTGTTCCTCCACGGTGGGGACCGAAGTTTGGGGATTAAACGTTTGTTTTGATTCAGGAATCTTCATCGATGATTAACGATGAACGAGAAAAATATTTCAAAGGTGGATTGACTCGCGATCAGATATTGAAGGTAAAAATGAATCTTGCGTAATTAAGGGAAAAGTAGAAATTAATAGAAAGACTTTTATCTTTCACGTGAAAATTGATTAAGGGAAAAGTAGAAATTATGTAAAAATATATATATTAGAAAGAATCGAACAAATATTTTTGTACTTTCGACGCCTCTTGAAAATAAAGGAGTTCGTTTAGTGAATCGGACTTTTATCTTTCATTGGAAATCGATCGAAGAAAAGGATATAAATTATATGTGCAAATACAAATTAATAGAATCGAGCAAATATTTTTGCAAGTGTACTTTTGACTCTTTTTCGAGAGATGAGCAGGAAAGGGAGAGATAGAAGGAGGATAAGGTGTCGGTGATTCGCGAGAGATCGAATCGCGCGGATTTTTCTCATTTTTTCGTGGAACGTAAATGCGTCCCGAAGAAATCTGGCCCCGAGACGTCGGGTACACTTGACCTACTTGTCGATTCTGTCGAAATCTCAATCCCGATATTAACCGTGATAGTGCCGATTTAATCCATAAGTATTCGCGGTATGCGGCCCGACGTGATCGATGGAACGTCGGCGAGCTAATTAGGCTGGCTGTAGCCGTCGAATAAAGCCATCGTGGCCGGATATCTGCCTCGTTATCTCGATAAAAAATAGCGAGATCTAGAAAACGGAGAAGCAACATTCTCGAAAAGTCGTTTATACTCCTTTCATTGTAGGTTATTTTTGGAATAATTTATAACGTTATCGATACTTGCGAAAAGAATGGCAAAGTTATTCGAAAGTTAAATAAAATTATTAAAACTGTAGAGAAATATGCGTGTTAAATTCCTGAAAGTATTGTTCCAATTAATTTAAACTACGCTTCGCGGACTATTACTCTTTATTCTAGGATAAAATTGTATTCAAAAATACGCGAAAGAATGCGGAAACTCTGAAAAATGAATTTCCCTTTAAAAGAGATTTTCTAAAAAAACAAAAATTTTGCACGAGTAACGAATTGTGTATCTATTTTCCCTGTAAAATAATCTTCGAATTTTTACGAGTCACTTTTCACGAACAAAATTTCGTTAAAAAAAAAAGAAAGCCTCACAAATGTGTACATCAGTGAAACGTAGGAGGAGGATTCTGATCAAGATGAATTCACCACGTTCCATTCACCACCCTTTTTCGAATCGTTTTTCGTTACGATTTTAGGATCTCTTGAATGAGACTTGACGTCGCGAAGGGAGGAAGTTTATAAATGATTCGCGGATTCGTAAGAGAGACGTAAGAAAACCGTGTGTACATGCGTGCATGCACGATCAGGCCGTGTGTACATAAACGGATGATGGAATCTCTTAAGGCGCGAATAGTGCGTGACGAGCGAGGAGAAACCGAAAACCGAAGAGTATGAAAACGAGACTTAGAACATCGACATATAAAAATAGTCTCTATCTCTGCACGCAAGCAAGAAATTCCTTGCAACTTTAATTAATTGTTTTGGATGGAATTTTGAAATTCGAGACAACGCAATCTTTCGTCCGCGTGCGAAAGAGAGATCCGATGACGAAATCGTTCGAAATTTCTGGAATGCCATCCAGTGAATTTTATTTGTTTATTTATTTTTTGCGAATTGAAGATATTTCCATCTATAATTTTGTTTGATAAATTTAGTTCGTTTGATAAAGTGGTTTTTCCGAACAAATTTCACTTTGTTCGAATAACATGGCGTTATTTAAAACTGTTGTTGAAAAAATTCAAAGATGCGTGTGTTTATTCGATATAAATTTCGATAGAGAGCAAGCATGGAGAGCGGTTTTCAATGGAACCGTTCGTTTGAACAAATAGAAAGATAAATATAGCATTAAAAATCGTTGCGCGTGAAAAGTTTGTATCAAAAACATCCCTAACCTAAAGAATTCTATTGAACGAATTTCGTTTCGATTGGTTAGTTTCGCATAAGAGAAAGAGAAAAAGAGAGGGAGGGAGAGAAAGGCGAACGTTGCGTTGTTAAAATCGTTAGATCGTGCGTTTGAAAAGTTTGGTTATCAATCTCGATTGAAGCGGGGATCGTTTCGGTGAAACGGAATTGGCGATGGAACTAGGAAAAGAAGTGGAAGAAAAATGGAAAGACGAGAAACGATTTGTTCCACTTCGGCTAATCCAAGGGGGAGGCTAAATATGACAAGTTTCATTAAACTGCTTCTCATATATCTCATATCTCAAATATCCTCTCGCTTATCATAAAATTGGACTCTCCTTGTTTTTTTCACGTACGAAACATTGTTCCACTTTCGACGTGAGAATCAAGAGACGCGAAAGAAAGACACTGCTCGCGTAATTCACGATCGACTTATACCAATTTCGAAAGGGGGAATAAATTTTCAGAGATACGACTCGACGCGATGAGCCATTGCGGACGATATTTCCGCGAGATGCGATTCGTCCCGAATTAAAGACAACGCTTTACTCGGGGAGGGGGGAAAAAGACACATCTCGACCATTCTGTCCCCGTGAAAGGTGCCGTGTCGCGTGTTTTATCACGGTATACTTTTTCCACCACGGCGCGATAAATCTCGCGCGAATTTGTACGCCCGATCGTCTCGTGGGAATCACGTTTCGAACAAAACGTCCTACTAACATCCGTTGTAGATCCATTACGACGATCCTGTTGCCTGCATAAATTTTTTTCGCTTTTTTCGTCAGAGGATGACGAGATGAAAGGGGACGAAAGATTTTCAGAAAGATGATCTTTTGAACAATCCACGGGAAATGGAAAAGTAAATTTGTTGTATCGAGAGGAATTAGAATGGGGAACGTTAAGAGGATACGCGAAAGAGAAAAAATAAATTGTGATCACAGCTGCTTTTGAAAATTTTGAAAAATAAAGTAAATAAAAGGGAAAAAGAAAGAGTTGAAAATTAGGAGACAAAATCTGATCCTTTGAAGATCTTAATTTCAAAATATATTAGAGAGGAAAAAAGGGCAAAATCGGGAGGAGGGAGGAGGAAAGAAATAAAAAGCAAATTCTCGATCGTAACTCTCCTTTGAAGATCTCGAGAAGCTCGATATTTCGAATTATATAAGATAAAAGGAAAATTTAAGAAATTTTAGAATCTCTCTCTTCTAAAAGAACGTTCAAAAATCGCAAGCTTTGACATTAATGGAAGATAAAATCGTCTTTTTGCAGTTTATTCATACAAACGTAAATCGATTCGTGAAACGATATGAATAGCTTTTATCGATACCATTAAGTTTAATCTTGTGTATACTATTAGATATATGTATATATATGTATATATAACCGTTGGAAAAGTCAAACGGAAATGGGAGCGCATATACCCGTATATGGAACTATAAAGCTTACATAGTGGAAACGTACGATTTTTATTTCTGCGCTCGTTATCGACGTCTCCGGGACATTACGCCAGTCTCGTTTCTCGAATATGGTTTTCTAAGTGGTCGCAATTCCTCCCCCCGCGACACGGTTAACTGACCGAAATCAACCGATCTCGAATCAAATACTCGAGCGCACAATCGAGGACAACAATTGAAATAACCATCCGTCTTGATTAACCTAACTCTTACGAGACTTTTACCCCAGATCCTCGGAATCGAGATCGACCCGCTCGGAGGAGAATTTTTCTCCAACTCGGTTGAATTGAAATTTATCTCACCGACGAGTTATGCTTCCATCTTCTCCCATTCACGCCCTTCTTCTCCCCCCGAGGGATGGAAACAAGGAAGTGAATTAAGATGAAATGTGGACTCCTCGTCGTGCAACTACGAGGCAACTCGAGAGCAAGGAACAACTCTTGGCCCCTCGGCCGAGAGTTCGCCATTCTCGCCATTCCCCGAAGATCCGTCTCTACCGCGAATTCGAGTAATTAATTCCTCTTCCCCCTATTTCAATTTTTCCCCCCGGTTTTCCAGGGGAGAATGAAAATACGAGAACGAATCAATTTGGAAAAAATGTTTGGAGAAGGGAAATGGGGCGAGACGATCGACACGTTTGTTTAATTGTCTCGGCTCTGCGAAATTCGTGATATATAATTCGCGAAGCCTTAGCATCGCGCAAAATGACGTAAAACGAAATAAATGCGTACACATACACGAATGCACACAGATATATAAATTTTCGTGATCGATAACAGACGAAGGACAATCGAGCACGTGTTATTCAAAATGCAACTTAAATCCATTATTGCTAAACGATTGGGAATTTGATTCTCGAGTTTTAAGCTCCTTTAAATTTTCTTCAAATATGAAATTAACGTGGAATTAAAATTTATCTCGAATAAAATTCTCACTGCTCGCTCGCGATTCGATTAACAATTTCATCAAACACGAGACAACAATTCTTCGATATCACAAACGAACATTGGCCATAAAACTTATTACAATCACAGACGTTAATTATTTGCAATTATCGTTTCGAACAACAAATTATTACAAGTATAACTTTATCAGTCAATCATTTCCTCTTCGTTTAAATGTAATAATAATGATTCGTGGATTCCAGTTACACGGAAATGTCTGACAATCGCTTGGCTTTGGAAGGAAAACTCGTTCGAATTTTCTCTCGGCCAATTTGGACGGCCAATCACTTTGCACGTCTCTTTCCTCGATATAATAAACATGGCTGCCCTTAATACAGTTTCGCGAATTCGACCTTATCAACGAGCGTACGGGCAAATGAAGAAGTTGGCACAAGTTACGGGTTCAGTTTACGGCGGCGAGTCATAACTGTCTCGCGGTGCAACGCTTAGACTGGAATTAATTCTCGCAGTGGAAACGGTAATATTGCAAGTGATTTGCTAAGATCGTATCCGGCAGGAATGCTACCTAGGCCAGGCAAGACTAGGCCGGGGCATAATGCCAAATAACGACGCTATTATAACGAAGGGAGTTGTTGAAGGGGCGAGATGATACCCCAAATTTTGACGTTTCGATCGTTGTCCACGAATAATAAACGAAATACTATTTTTCGAAAAAAATGATTGCTCGATGATTCCATCATACCTTTTTACTTGCAGCGAATTAATTAATTTCACACTTCTGTTTCCTAAGAATTTTCCAATAATGCCAAATAACGACGCTATTATAACGAAGGGAGTTGTTGAAGGGGCGAGATGATGCCCCAAATTTTGACGTTTCGATCGTTGTCCACGAATAATAAACGAAATACTATTTTTCGAAAAAAATGATTGCTCGATGATTCCATCATAGCTTTTTACTTGCAGCGAATTAATTAATTTCACATTTCCGTTTCCTAAGGATTTTCCAATAATGCCAAATAACGACGCTATTATAACGAAGGGAGTTGTTGAAGGGGCGAGATGATACCCCAAATTTTGACGTTTCGATCGTTGTCCACGAATAATAAACGAAATACTATTTTTCGAAAAAAATGATTGCTCGATGATTCCATCATACCTTTTTACTTGCAGCGAATTAATTAATTTCACATTTCCGTTTCCTAAGGATTTTCCAATAATGCCAAATAACGACGCTATTATAACGAAGGGAGTTGTTGAAGGGGCGAGATGATGCCCCAAATTTTGACGTTTCGATCGTTGTCCACGAATAATAAACGAAATACTATTTTTCGAAAGAAACGATGATTGCTCAATGATTGCTCAATCATAGCTTTTTACTTGCAGCGAATTAATTAATTTCACACTTCTGTTTCCTAAGAATTTTCCAACATTAGATAGTCCATGGCTTGGTGTAACAGATCTCATCGATCTTTTTTATCTTCCATTTCAAAAGTTAACAGTACACGTCCATTCTATGAAAGCAAAGTTAATTTCAAATTAAATTTTATTTCCGTTTTATCTTCTCTCTTATCCATGATAAGAGAAACTGGACGTTTGTTACGTACATTGTTACGTACGTGGTTTCGATAGAATTTTCGCATCCAGTTTCGTGATATTGGGATATTCGAATAATCAGAATGTCTGGAATACTCGAGTCTGCCAAAAAAACCGAGAACATCGAGGAAATGGAGCGGCGTCTCTCGAGATGCGGATACCTTTCTCCGCGATAATCCACGACGAATCGGGCAGAGATTTCTCCGAACGTATTAGAAATGCGGGAGCATTTCCATCAATTTAGCCCGTTGAGAATGGAAGAAATTCGAAACGATTACACGCGAGATTGCGAGATTCAGAGAGGGGGTGGTATTCCGCTTGATTTCGCAATATGAATCGATGAATGAAGAGCAGTGTTCGGGAACGGAAGGGAAACAGGATCTTACAGGAGTGGAACAGGGGGAAAGAGAAATAGGGGAGATTCTGGAAGGGAAATTCGTTTTCTTGCAAAATCTCGGTTACGAAATCTTGGTCGCGACTTGGTCCACCCGCATCGATTCCGTTTCGTTTCGAAAAATTTTCGTACTCTTGGAAAGAGAGGAAGAAATAATTTTTCGGATTTATCGATCGCTCGTTAATCGACACGATTAACAAATTACGATTTTCGAAGAAGCGAGGGGGTCGTTCAACTTTGGAGGATGGTCGTAATTCTCGTCGATGGAGGAACAACACCGGTTCTCTTCGGGATAATTAATTTCTCGATGGAAGTTTTAAGCAAAGGGTGGCGGCCCGAACTGAACTCGGGGATGCATTGGGCGTAATGATTATGAGAACGGTGAATTACGAGGGGAGCGTTTCCTCGTAAATTTGACGATATATCCGCCAGAATAATCTTTCTTGGCGGATAAAAGCGTCCGGATTGAAGCGGATTTTCGCCCGCTTCCGGGAATTTAATCTTCGTAATTGATTCATTCCACGACGTTACAAGTCGAGCGATACGCTGTTCGCTCGGACCAACGCAGGGGTTAAACAAAATTTAACCCTCCTTTTTCTTTTTCTCCCTTTCTTTTTTGGCCAGGCTCGGGATAAAAATTTTTTTCTCCTAGGCCGGCAAATTAAACAAAGGCCGAGGCCGAAACGAAATTGCGAATTCAACGGCGGCGTAAATGAAGCACGACTCCCGGCAGAAACTCCTCCGCCGAGACCCTGAAAGAATGTTTCTCTTTCACGGCGCAAGAGGGGTTGTGTTGTTTTGAAAAAAATATACTCGAAAGAAACGGCGAAACCAAAACTCGGCCAATTGTAACGCGGAAACAAGGGGGCTTAATTAACCAGGGACTCGTTCCCTCAAAACGTCGAGTCGGAAATTAACAAATTCAACAATGCTACGCTTCAATCTATGACACTATAATTCATAATTATATCAATATTAATATTATACTTTCGTCGTGTTGTTCTCCGGAGACGAATTTTACAAGGGGAGGGGGGGAAAAAGTTTCGTCAATTTATTTTACACGATGAAGGTATACATGGAATAACTTTTTGATTGGATTTCAAACGGATTAAAGTCGTTAAAACTTCCATGGATGGACAATTAAAAGTCGTATCAATTTAATTGAAGAGTTTGCGGGTTGAGGATTTGCAATCGCTCGAGTTGAGAAAAGGAAATTATTGTTTACTACACTTGGCGTTAAACGGACGATTCACTAATTAATTATCGTCAACGAGTCCCCTAATTAGAAAGTGATCGATATTCGAGATCGATCGAGAAAAATCTATTCGAGGTTTAAAAAAAGGGGGGAAGAAGGAGAAGAAAAATACAGAAGATAAATCCATTTTCCATTTTTCACGATCTTTAACGCGGCGAACATTAATTCACCCATCACCAGGTTGAATGGAGAATCGTCGTCTCGAGTCTATTCAACCGTGACGTTTAATAAATGATTACACGTCGTTTCTTCCAATTCCTCTTCTTTCATCCTTCTTTCTCCAATCTCTTTTATTCCCTCCTCTTAAATTTTTACGCGGACACTCCCCTCTTCGAGCTCCTCTCTCCTCCTTCGATAAGTTTAAACTCGACGCGCGACTTTGTTACCTCGATCACGAAATTTCACGAGAGATCGGATAAAGATCGGCCGAATAAATAGCCGGATTCGTCGCTGCCCTACTTACGGAAATCGGTGTATACACGCGGCGGATCGCTGCTTTCCGTTCAAATTACACCGATCCGCTGCCCTCTCGAGCCGCCCTCTCGACTTTACCCTCCGCGCCGTGGATCCTCTCCAATGGATATCGAAAACTCGCCGCGTATAGTCGAGCTCGAAAGGGAAATGGCTCGCGTGCGAGCTCTCTTTCCTTCGTTTCGAGTTCACAATCAACCGTGCCGTTGTAGAAATATAGGATAAGAGGATAGGGGAGAGGGGAAAGGGTATAGACCGCTCGAGCAAGTCTCGAGAGATTAATTAAGAGACACTCGTACGATAACTATACAATTTGGGCGATCTATATTTCTTGATTGTTCATACTGAGCGATCTTGACGTTGTTTGATCTTCTTAATTATAGGGAAACGTTTAAAGATATGAAGATATTTTTTTTTTTTTGGATCACTATTATCTGATAATTCGTAAATTTTGCGAGAATATAATATACATATAATATATATAGTCGTACGACGTGAATATTTTGTATCGAAATCGCGTGGAAAATGAGAGGAAAAATTAAACGGGGAAATCAGTTTTGTCGAATATTTGAAATTGATACGAAATTTCAATAATATATGAAATTTTTCAGCCATTCTTATCCTTTTTTTTCCCCCTGCGTTAACTTCGTTTTTATCGTTATATTTATTCTACGGATCGAAAAAGGAAAAAGGGAAAGATCCGTTTTCATAAATCATCAGCCCAAAAATTTTTATCCGAACTCCACTATCCAAGAAATGAATTTCATCTCGCGTATTTCGGAGAGGCTTCGTTTAATTTTCTATGCGCGTCCTCTTCGTGGTGGCTCTCTTAAAAAGCTCTATAATACGTATAATTTACGACGACCAACCGCCATGCTTGGTCCATAAATATTACACGCACACGTGTTCGTGTCCGAACAACGGATTCACTGGAAATTCGATAATTCTTAACAATTGATACACGCGTATAAATTATCCAATTAATTTGCCTAATGGATCGAAAAGAAGCACGATCGTTCCTAACATTGTACAGTTACCGTCCTCTCGATTCTCGGCGGATTTGATCGGATGCAACGGAACATTCGGATACACGGGCTCGATTAAATTTAATAAAGCCTGATAAATTTTCGAATTCTGGCCGGGCAGCGATATTAATTCGCGCGATGAATATTAATAGCCGTCGTTGACTGACTTGGCGAGATATGTTCGATCGCATTCTCGCTCCTCTCGTTTCTTTTCTTTCTCCCCCAAAAATCGAAGGTTACTCGACCAAATGTCAGAGATCTCGTTTCGTTTCGTGTCTTACATTTCTATTCGCCAAGTCGAGGAGGATGAAAATTGGATCCAAGCTTTATTTTTTATTTCTTTTCTTTCTCTTTCCCCATCGAATTCGTTAATTCTCGATAGGACGTCCTTCGAGAGTCGACTCTCCACGATTCCCGGCCATCGAGTCGAGCCGATTCAATTCGGTCGGAATCGAAGCAAAATCCCTGGACGCAGAGGGAAGGGTCGCGAATGTGTCGCGCGACGATTAATAAAGCGAGAGGTTCCGCTCCAGTCATCCCTCCTCTCCTCACCCCACCCCACACGCTTTTAATGAAATTTCCCGCAATGTTTACGGAGCGAGGACGACGAATCGACGACGACGGTAATTAAAAGCCTCGCGTAACGCGTACAACTTCTCGGGAAAATTCTACGAAAATTCTGACCGGATATGGCTGTGCTTTCGTTCTCCGCGTGTTCTCGGCTCGAATATTTTGTATAATTCAATATTTCTATATTTTATTCCCGGTTATTTATATTAGGAAAGTTTCGCGGATTCTTCTTTTGTTCGAGTGAGAAAAAGGGGAAAAAAAAAAGAGTCGTCGATCCAAGATATCCGGATATTCGATCGAGGTAACGTAAAGAGAGATGTACGCGGAGGATTAAAAACTTTGTTCCGCGATGAATCTGCGTAATAAGCAGTTTTTCCGCCGATTTATCGCGGTAAATATGACTGTCGCTTCTGCCTTTCCGGCAAATCTCCCCCCTCACGCCTCGCTTTACAAATGAAACCATCTCGCGGCTGTTTGAGCGCGGAGTGGAAAGCAAACGTTGCACGGAAGACATTTAAACTTGAGGGAAATTGGCGCGGATTTAAAACTCGCACGTTTCAACGAATTTTCGATTTTAAATTCTCGTCGTCTCATTTTTTTTTTTATATTCTTTGTACTATTAAATAAGAAGAGATTATACGATAGTTTTCTAGAAGAAATTCGGATTAAAAGAGCCTAAATACAGCATATGGAACAGGCGATATTTTTCCTGACTTATGAAAGTGGCATTATCGTCTCCTTTCCCGGACAACTTTCCGTTCTTCGTCGATATACGAGGTATTATTCACGTTTGAACAGTCGATTTTAGGGCGAAGAACGCACGAATATACAAATTTCCATGATGAAGTTTATGGATTGAAAACAGACCGATCGATGCCACGCATTAAAACTTACAAAACTTGTTTTCAGCCTGTGAGAATTAATTCTTCAAAGATCAACACTGTGCAGAGGGGAAGCTGGCCGTGGACCGTTCGTGAAACTATTCATCCTCGATTTATTCTCGACCCATCCCCCGACCTCACAGCCACTCGGCTCGCTTTCATATCCGGCACCGTGTTCCACCATTTCGTCACCGTCACTCTAATTAAGCCTGGAAATTCGACTAAATGCATCCTGGGCCCGTTCAAATAGTCGTGGATTCAGACGCCGATCCGAGCAGCCGTTCCCTTCACCCGTCCCTCTCATCCACCACGATTTCTTCCCCCGACGCTTGTGGGGGAGGGACGCGTTACATGCAAATCGAATTGAAATTTAAATTAATGATCCCGCGTGGCGCTGTCCCTGCCTCGAGGATTCGCCCCTGTGTCGCGTTGCATCTTTGATAATCTTTCATTCCGTTCCATATTGCGTGAACTAATCTAGATCAGGGTGGATCTTGTTAAAGAATACGTTTTAGTATAAAATACGAGAAATACGAGATATTTAGAGCCGCTGTATCGGATCGAAAAACGCGAAGAGTCGATCTTTTCTCAAAATAAAAAAAAAAGGAAAAGATATTTTTCTTTTATTCTTTTAAAAACTCTGAAAAAATTCTCGAATATTTACTTTGTCGAAATGAGACGTTTCAAAGATGGGTCGTCAGGAAAGATAAAAATTTGTTCAGGGAGAAACGATATTTTTCTTCAAAGTGAAACGTATATCCTTACGTATATCCCGCGTGGCAATTACATTAAGCCAGTTTATGAAAACCAAAACGAGACGCAATTTTCGCCGAGCTCTTTGTTCTGCTAATTACAGCAAACGAACACAGAGCCCATTTTGCTTAATTCCTGAAAACGATGAGCGGCCACGCGAAGCCGGCTTTGTCGCAGCGTGGATTTAATAAATTCACCGTTTCGCCGTTTTATATCACGGGCGTGTAAGCCGCGGCCCCGTGTTTTACGTATATTTTTACCACGTTTCCTCCAGATCCTCCTGAAAGGATAAGTAAGTTAAGCCGGCGAGAATAAAGCGGACGTTTTGCTCGAGAATTATCCGATTCATCTTATTAATATTCCAATCTAATCGCGTTTTCATTCGTTTTCATCGGTAAGAGTTTTTAAACGAACGATGAGAATTTCAATCGTTGGATAACACCATCGTGTGAAATCAGATTTTAAACATGTTGAACGAATGTTTTTTTCCGGATCAACTTTAAAATTTCCACGGGCGAAAAGAATCTTGTTCGACAATGCTTCTGTTAATTTCATCGAGTGAGAAATTTTAAAGGTTTAATTTTTTTCGAATTAAACGAGATTTACGTTTTACATTCTTCCGCGTCGTTCCAAAATCTCCAGGAAAATAAAATCGAACCTAATTGATATCCTGATCTCCATTCAGTTTAAATTAACGAGATAATATATTTTCTTTCGTTCGATTTCCAAAGCAACACCGAACGAATTTAAGGATCAATTTTTTGGAATTAACGAAATCTAATATTTTTGCAAAATGCTTTTTCGATCGATTCAGTGAAAATTTCGGCAGAAAGAATCGAATCGAGATCCTGGAAAAGTTTGCCGCACTTCTTAGAGCATTATGAGCAACCTAAGCTAATTAATTTGCCTTCTTGTTCGTTTACGATTCGTCCTCGAATCCATCCTCGTTTCCACCCAGCCGAATTCTGGACCCTTCTTCGACTTTCCTCCCCTCTCATTTTCATTACCCCTTACTTCGAAACCTGCTCGCCCGTCTCTAAATTCGGCAAAAGTGGAGATCGCAAAATTGGCTTTTCAAAATTTCCATCAGCAGAGAACAAAGTGGGCCGAGTTTCCAATGGATATCCGGAATATCCGATTGCCAATCTCCACGTAACTGAGAAGTGTCCCCCCTTTTCCCTCGAATGAATTTTTCCTCGGGACAGGATCCTCCCAGATTTCTTCGCCTCATTTCGGGCCGCTCTTCTTACAGGATCCTCGATCGCGCTTTCCAATTCCCCTCCGCGCGAATAAAACAGGCGGATATTGCTTTAGTTACCATACCATTGTGCCACCCCCCCCCCACGACTTCATTTATTATTGGAAAAAATGGTGGGGAGGATACATCGAGGATAGACCGAGGATCCATATCAACTAGGGATCGATGCGAAAATCGGGATGAAATTGGGTCGTGTTTCTTTTTTCGCGGAAAAAGGGAAAGAGAGAGAGTGATTGGTAGTTGATGGCACACCTTGATGGCAAGATGAAAGAAGACGGCGTTCCTTTTAATTCGATTGAAGATCAGGGATGATTCAGACAGGGGATGATTGGAAAGAGTTGCGTCTTGATCTCGATCCGCGAGTGCGTCGAATGAGCGGGAGGATGGCCGTTGTTTGACGCGTGATCAAAGTGGATGGTGAAAGGGAAACGAGAATCCTTGAGATATTGAAAATCGCGAATATTTTTACGCCGCGTTACAAGTTGGAAATAAAACGGAAATTTTTTACAATATTTTTCTTCCTATCCCTCGAATGTACGCCACGATCGCGCTTTAAACGTATGATTTATCGCGTGGAAAGATGTCGGTTCGACGAGCAAGAAAAGAAATCATGCAAGAAATTGCAATGCTCTCCTCCAGTTTCAACCAGGATTGTAAAAGATGATGGCCATAAACGATTCTTGATTTGTGATCGTACATATAAATATGGTCGAACGAGCGAAGAACAAATATTCCAAGGAGTCATCATACTCTTGTAGAACGTACGAGATTGCAAAAAAATGGCGAGGAACGATCTCTTACCGGAAGATATTTCGGCGTGCTCTGTGTTTCCACATTCTCAGGGGGACGCGTGAAAACTTGTTCCCTCTCAGGAGGAATAAATGGAGGAGGAAGAGGAGAGAGAGAGAGAGAGGAAAATCTGCTCGATAGTCGTGCCGTTGCATATACGAAAGCATTTCGAGAAGTTCATCCAACAGGGGCGAATTCCCGCGGGTGGGCTAAAGCTTTCCTCGAGCGGAAAAGTTCCCGGTGTGAGAAAAGTGTGGCAAAGATAGAGCCGAGCACAGCCTCGGCGTCGAACAGCCTTATCGACGTTGCTTTCGATCGTTTCCTTTTTTTTTTCTCTACACCCTTCTCGTTTTCTTCGAGACACCCGGAAGCGTCCATCGATCTGTTGCGAAATTATTTACGCTCGAATAATTCCTACGCCCCTCTTCCGAGTGGGAGTCGCGTCTAAAAATTTCTATCGATGATATCTCGAGCGACGAAGAAGAATCATTGGAATTGTATTTTCAATTTACGACGATTTAATTTTTCAATCAAGAAAGTTTCTTCTCGGAGACTTGATCGTGTTTCGTTCGATTAATTTTTATTAAAGTTCGATTCACTTCTTGGATCGCCGAACGTCGAATTGATCGAACTCCCCCGTTATTTTCAGAAACGATTTAATTTAATTCAATTTTTCCATCCGTAAAAGTTTCCCCGGGTTATCACGCGAATTGGATCTAATTTTTGTTTCTCTGTATTTCCTTTCTTTTCCTTTTTCTTCCCTTTTCCGAAACGGTCGGAGTTTTTAATCCCTAATCACGAAACTTCCAACTTCTTGTATCCTCGTATTTTCAGAAACAATGCAGTTTCCATTTCCCCGCCGCGAAAGTTTTTGAATACCTTCGAGGCTTTCCCTTCGCGTTCCCCGAGTTTGTGGCTTCTTCGACCCTTCGCCTTCTCGGCAACGGTTGCCATCATCGATCTTCCTCTTCCGCGGATGAAGACGCGTGTTCGACGCTTTTCTTCGCGATCCTGATCCTCTCCAAGCGAATATCTTCATCCCCCCACCCTCTGAGCACAGTTTACACGCGCTCGACCGATCAAATACACGGGAAACGACGTAATCAAACGATTTCAGACGGTTATTATTTTCAGAGTAAGATGGAGGAGCTAAGATCGAGAAGGATTCACAGAATCGTCGAGGGTTTCCTGCCGAAGAGTATGGATCCGAAAGACCGCGCATCGGAGACCGATCTGCTGTTACAATTCTGTCTGTCTCTCAGCAAGGTAAACAACTTTCTTTTTCTTTTACCCTGATCACTCAGCCTTCTAAATCTAAAGAAAGGAGAAAAGAAAAAAGGAATTTATTCATCACGATATTGAAATCTTGATCCCCAGATATATCCGAAACACAAGGATCTGTACAATTGGGTGGACGTGGACCAAAGGGTGTACGTGCCGTTCAACATGTCCTATCTCCAGGAGAGTTTCGGTTATGTGAGTAAAAGGTCGAATACATTATTGTATCGCGGTCACGTAGGCGATTTTTGAGAGGAAAAGTGACTTGGTCCCGTTTGTTCCCGGGTTAGATAAGGTGGGGGACGCTGCTGAACGCCACTCTAGGCGCTGCCACTGCCGATCTTTACAATCACAGCAGCCGCAATCGGGATCGGATCCCTTACGAGGATCAGCTGGTCTACGTTTACGTTACCGCCCCCCGTTACTTCCGCAGCCTTGGCAAACTGCTGAACCGCTTTTCCAGGAGGTGAGCGGTTTCGATACGAATTCGAACGTCCATCTTTCCGTTCGAAGAGGGAGGAACTGGCGGGAGGATCGAGAAGCGGCGAGGATTTTTTTGACGTCTCTTTGAGAAAGGATAGGTTTTATTTTCCGTTTTTGCGAATTTCTCAAGATTTTCTGAACGATCGGGTGTTTTTTAAGGGAATTTATCGCGGCCGCGAAAATATCCAAGACTCTGATGTCTGTTAGTGGCTCGTATTTTCGCCACTAAAAGGAAGGCGAATTCGATTCTTGCGCAAAAGTCTTTCCGCGACATTAAGCCCGGGATATTAAAGACTCGAGTTGTTCGTGAGCTTCATAAATCGAATTAGATGATCTTGGAATAACTGATTATCCAAATACGGAACCGTTGTTTTGGGAGGACTCGAGACCTTCGTTCTTTATCATTCCAAACATCGAACGAAACGGATAAAATGTTTGAAATTGAAATTTTAGTCTCTTAGAGGAAATTACAGTTTCTATTTCATCAAAAATGGCAACGAAAATATTATAGATCGAGCGTTGAAGAATTATTCTCGAAGATGAATGGAGGAAATATATCGAGGAAAACGGCATTTTTCTTTTTTTTTTTTTACGATAGCGCAGGCAGTCGCTATTTATTAATCGAATCGCCTGTGTGGTATTAAAAATAACGATGGAAGGTAACTGCACCTGCAATTTTTACGATCGCTCCTCCTATCCTAAAATTACTTTCGATAACATCCCTATCGAATCCCTTCGATAATTTTTCTCCTTTATGGGCCAACCAGTGTGGACATTTTTACCCGATGGAAATGGATTCTTCTCTAAATAGTTTACACCATGCGTGCGTAAAAATGGGCGCGTAAATCGGGTTGAATTATCGACATGGATTTATCGAATGGATCGAAATACTCATACGCTCCCCTTTCGCCGCACATTCGTCAACAATTATCGGAAAATATTATATCAGCTAATACAGTTGATGATAATTTTATAAACGCGAAGCTGAACTGTTAGTTCTCTCCTGTTTTCCCTGGGTAAATAACGGTTATGCTCTACAAAAGTTCTGACTGGCTGTTGTTCAAAATACGCGTGTATATATATATATATATATTATTGATAACGAGCGGTCGATAAACCGGAAGTTGAGGATTCGAGCCGAGTAAATATCGGCCATTCGGCCAATGAATCGACTAACGAATTATGGAACGTAAACGCGGTCGATCAGAAGGCTTTATTGCGTTCGATTGCGTTTACTTTCGTTGGATATTCGAGAATATACGAAGGAAATATGAATCGAATGCACGAGGAATCGATTAGGAAACGCGATATCACTGTGACGGATTGCAAGCGTCACATCATCCCTCCTGCCAAGATTTCTTGTCCTTTAAAATAATTTTCTTAAACTTTTCGATTTTGATGGGACGAGTTTTTGCTTTACAATTAATTCGAAAACGGATGGAGGGAGGGAATTTCCTCCTCGATTCTTTGACAACTGCTCCAAAAAAAGAGAAGATTTGGGAAAAAGAGAAACTGGTCTTCGCAGCGCGAAGATTCAATGATCCAACGGGGAAAATTTCCATCACCGCAAGAATTGATATATCGTATCGCGTATTCGTTCGCTCGATAATCGAGCCACTTTATAGAAACAAAGAGAGAATCGAAACACGATTAATTCGCCTTTCGTTCGGCCCAATTAATCCCCCCATAATTTCTCTTTTGTCGAATGGAACAAAAGCAGGGTCTTTGAGGATAATAGTCTCGATGACTCGACAATTTCCAAAATTCATAATTCAAACGGACATTAATTAATTAATCGAATTTAGAACAGGAGTAACTCTGATATACTATATTATACGATATACGATACCGTATTGTTAAAGAAAATTTCGTTTTCAATAATCCGTTGAACGTTTAAAAAGTTATTGTTACATTATTACAAAACAGAAAGAAACAGAGAAGCGAGATCGATTTTAAAATTTTAAAACACGTTCCTTCGTTCTTTCAAACTCTTCTATTAGCACGATTGGATATTTTTCCCGATAATTCCGCAACTCTGCGCGAGGAAGTAATGCTCCGAGCATCGATTATCACGAATCGTAAACCGATCGCACGAAACGAGGTTCTCACCACGCTTGGTTGACTTTCACGCTCCGTGTGAGCCGAATTTCACTTTGATGGCACTGGCATTTGCATTTGCATAATGCATATACGCGTACCGCAACTTCCTCTCAACCGGTCAGCATCGAAACGAATTCGCGCCCTCGATCGAAGTTACGCGTGACAGTTTTAAAAAGGGAGGCAGAAAATACAATTTCGAAGCGTGAAAAATGAGACGGACGCTTTGCTTTTCTTCGCGAGTGAGTAAATTGGTAACTCGAGCTCGAGAATCGAATTTGTCGAAAAATTTCGATAGAAACTCTCGACGAGCTTAGAAGAGTAAATTTGTGTGTGTGTGTGAGAATATCTCGTTATTTCGACGAGAGATCGAATTCAATTGGTAAATCGATTTCCTTGATCGAGTTGTTTAACAATAAAAAAAAGAAGATAGAGAAAAGAGATAAAAGGGATAAGTGATTGTGGCGGTGGTATTCGCTGGAAGACAGCTCGACTCGAGTTATTCGGTCGGTGAACACGGTGGAGCGCTTTGCAGCAAAGATCCAACGTGAAATTCTTCGGTCGGTCGGTGTGAAGCACGAAGCAACAGATAACATTTTCGCACCAATTATAATATGTAACGATAGTGAATAATACGATTTTCCTATTTAATTTTCTCATTTCCTATTTAAACGGATAAAGTGGCGACAAATCGTGGAGTTCGAACTTTGCCAATTTAGTCCTAATATCGGCAATAGCAGAGCGTATAGGATAGGAGAGCAAACATTCGAGAATTCCAAAAGGCTCTTGGCAGCCCACGCTCGTTCCTCGCTATTATCTCTCTTAGACAGACGCTACGCGAATGGAGGGACCGAATACAGCTACGGCGATAATTATTGTCGAAGGCATTTCGCGGAACGAGAACGAGACACTCGCCAATTTCTGTCCCATCTATCCGTCCTTGATACCTTCGAACCAAGTTCCGCTTTTTTCCAAGTCTCGCGCATTTGCAACTTCTCGTGAATTTTCATCTTTTCCAATTTTCGTTCCATTATTGTTTCGGTTACGTATGAGGAAACGTGTTGAGCCAATTTCGAATCACGTTTCAGATCGCGATTAATATTTAATCTTTTCGAAGGGTGGTTGGAAATTAAAGTTAAAGTGCCGCGAAGAATTATTAATAGGTGGATGGTATCAGTATGTGGGGGGTAACATTTACGAGGAGAGAATTTCGTACGCACGATGTCGTAGCACGCGGTTAATAAACGTATAGCACGACCATAAATTTTGATATCAGAGGCGAGCATGCATCGTAAATCGGTGCCTAATTCGTCCATTACACTTTGTCAGGAAATTTCGGCGCATCTGCGCCAATGCTGTTTCCGTGTACGCGGAAATTATCGTTGTCCCCGATTTAAAAAGATTTTTATCGTCGTACATTAAAAAAAAAAAGTATTTTTCAATCTTTTGGCAATTATTGAATCCAGAATCGGGCTTAACTCGAACTTGAAAATTTCGAATAAAGTTACTTTGAATAATTGCTTGATATTAAAATGCTCGAATAACATTTATCATATGGCTATTACACGGTTGATTTGCTCGATTGATTTTGAACAATTGACCAAATAACTTTATTCCTAATTTTCACTTACATACTTCTCCATATCTCCATAACTAAGGAAAATTTAAAAGCACCATTTTATCGTGGTAATGGAACGACTTGTGAAAGCACGATCTTGATACATCTCAGTGTATATAAAATCCATAGAAGAAAAAAACGCAGTTAAAAATAAAAGGATCTAAAAGTCTAAAAATTAAGGAGCGTATAATATTATCTCGGGTATAAAAGAATATCCTCGAAATTCGTTTAAATGGACTCGTATTTATGGTAGCGCGACCATAAAGTCTCGATGGAATCGATAACGTTAATTCGTTATGTTCTCGGTGCCAGCTGTTCATTATTATTATAGCCACGAGGCCATTATACTTTTCGACGAAATATATATATACATGCCTATTCTCGCAGGCTCGTTATTTCATCCTCAGAAAAAGTTATGGCCAATGCTAGATCGAGGACTGATCGAAACAAAGATAAAGAGAGAGATGGATCGTAAACGTAAATAAGGTTTTAATAGAATAATACTCACGAGGGCATCTTGTTACGAAGGATTATTCACAACGGATTGTTGCTGCTGTACGCGACGGACACTCTCCACGACATCGTGAACGTGACGGGGAGCAAGGACTGGAAGCTTTCTTGTTTCAAGCTGACCAAGGAGGTGTTCGGTGAAGTCGTGGGCGCTCTCTACGTGCAGCAGTACACGCCTCAATATCTAGAAACCCTAGCGAACAGGGTAAGGCGATGAAAAATAGTCTCGTGCATTAATTAGCTTAGTTATCTTAGAAATCTTATTGTTAAGATGGAAGGAAAAGAAAAAAAATTAGCCTCTCGTTCCGCTTCGCGAATATTTCCCTTTCCTCCATCGCACGAACGCGAAATAAATAATGTTGGTGTCGCGAACAGGTGGGTGGGTTGTTCGAGCGCGTGAAGGAGACAGTAGCCGAGCGTATTTTAGTGAAATCTTGGCTAGACGAGGAGACGAGGACGCAGGCGTTGTTGAAGTTGAACTCGTTGCGGGGAAGATTTCACGTGTGGCCTGGTTTCCACAATGAGAGTTTGCTGGCCCGAGAAATGGCCGAGGTGAGCGGCTTCTTCCTTACATTCCAAACGCGTATCGATACATTTGTCACCTTTAAATTCTTTCTTTTGTTGCCTTCGACAGGTGGAGATCGATCCGGACGACTTTTTCCACACCGTGTTGAGACGGTTCCAACAGATTCGCACCGTCGACGACAAGGTTTTGAGGAGAAACGTGACCGAGAAGTAAGAAACCTCGCCTCATCTATCCCGAACGAGTTTTGCTCGAAAGAGTCACGAGCCAGCCCGCGAACGTATATTCAATATAAACGCTCGTCAAACGAATTTTTTTTACTTTCGCAGGCGTCGTCATCCCTACAACGTGAACGCCTATTACGAATCATCGACGAACACGATTGGTAAAAAAAAAAAACGAGAAATATTTGCACCATTCTTTGTTGGGGGAACGGTGGAAAAAGTAGCTCGTCGATTTCAGGCATCCCACTGGCTATGATGACAGCCTGGTCGTGGTCCTGGGACGGTGGACCCGCGTATGCAGCGCACGCGACCCTCGGATCGGTGATCGGCCACGAGATCCTCCACGCTTTCGACCTCCATCGACGCCGACTGCCATTGGATCCCGATATGAACGTCGATCAATGGCTCTGGATCACGCCCGAGTCTTGGAAGAGGTTGGAGGCGAGGATCGAATGCGTTGCGAGGCTTTACGCCAGGAGTTTCTGGAGGAAGGTTCAATTTTACGGGAACGACGTTGCTGTACAGGTTGGGAAAACTATATATATATACATATGTGTGTGTACGTGTGTATATCTCCTTGTAAATTTGTCGTACGAGGTTGCGGTGGTGAAATCGGAGGGATGAAACGTGTTTCAGTTTGATTGGAACGTGACGAGGAACGAGAACGTAGCTGATATCGGAGCCTTGCAGATTTCGTATAAAACCTGGCACACTTTGACGAACGGCAAGGATCGAAGTCTTCCAGGATTGGAGGGACTTCGCGCGAGCCAGCTTTTCTTCATAAGCGCCGCCCAGGTAAACAAACAGACCGGCCGCCGTATTTCATCGATTCGAGATTGGCTGCTTTCTTCTCCTTCAAATTTTTATTATTTCCTATCCTTTCGAATACACGCGTATCGAGATATTTTAAATTCTACGTGTCGTTCGTACGTGTTCAATTTTCCGTTACACGGAGGTTGACCTGGCTTTTTGCGAGAAAAAGAATTTCCCGTTTTTCCTTTTGCGTATACGCGGTCCGATATCCAAGCGTTAGTATGCACAGCCGTTTTGAATTTCGTTGCATTTTTACGACTATTTTTTTTCTATTGTTTTTCTCTTTTTTGTTGCTTTATCGAAAATCAATATTCGTCACGGAGGGGATTTTCTTCGATTTTTAGCATTGAACGTTGTTTTCAATTTCTTTAACTTAAAGCAGCATTTAGAAGAAGATATTTTTTTAAAAGGTACGATAAACACAGGATTGTTATCTTCTTTTCCAGACTTACTGTTCCAATATGACTGCCGAGGCCTACATTCTTTCCGTTGAGCTCGATTACCACACACCTCAGCCCGAAAGGTATTGAATCAATCACTAATCCTCGTTTCTCGATCGAACGAAACACTCGATAATATCGATATCGTGATTTCTTTTTGAAACACCAGAGTCAACGGTATAATGATGAACTCTCAAGCGTTCGCGGACGCGTTCCGTTGCCCGCTCGGAACGAAGATGAACCCCCCCAACAAGTGCACCACCTGGTGATGACGATCAGGCTTGGACGTACAATTCGCCGACAACGTCAGCGATTCATCTCACGATAACTCGATCATTGGATACGGCGTGGTGTGATTGTGGCACGTGAAGAGCGAGGAAAAGCGACTCAAGGGCTTTAAATTATTTTTCTTCAACAATCGTCGAGCGATCTTGCGTCGGAGGGAATCGATTCGGGTAATAGAACTCGTCAAAAGAAAAGAAAATTCTTTTATCCTTTACGAAACTGTTCGCAAAACGAATTAATATTTATACTTTCAGAAGTTCGATTTGGAAAATTAGAGGCGAGGAAAGGATCGACGGAGCAACGACGATCGCTCGATTCGACACGGAGGATCGATCGACGGAGAAGAAGCTTGTTGCGACGTTTTCAAAGTTTTCTCTGGAAACCGGCAGAGGGGATCTCTCCCTTTCGGTTCGAACGCGCCATTAATGTTAATAATCTCTCCTTACGACGCTTTAGAGGACTTTAGAGATTTATTATTATAGCGAAAGCAATAAATTGTTGAACGAACGAGAGAGAGAGACAGAGAGAGAATGTATACGTATGAATGTGTGTGTGATAAAAAAAGGAATAAAAAAACAAAAAACAAAAACAGGCGAGTGAACGAGAGAGAATAACGAGGAGGCACGTGTACGCACGTGAATAAATAAATTTATCAAAGCGATTTCTCGACTTTGCAACGAGTCCGCAAAATCGGCGGGCGAGCTGGTGATCGTTGCATCGTCGGGGGAACGATAATAATTATTCGTTTCATTAGCGGAAGGAGTATTGCACGATAGACCGGATTAAAGAGTATACGATCGACATACATTTCGTACATTTCCCACGATTGACACGAAGGGTTACGTTACGTTAGGTAGGAGTCGGCGAGTAATCTTCACTCGCGCCATCCGAGTTCGTTTAGAAATGTTTCTTTCTTTTTTCAAGAGTTCGTTTTAAAATCTCTGCGATATACTCGAGGAGCTGTAGATCTCGAAGATGCGAGATTCGAGTCGCAAAGGAGACGAACGTGGTTGCAAACGAGGCGGATTCGTTTAGTTTCTCGCGCACCCGATTGTCTTCGCTCTTGTCTTGCTCCTGTTAAAAAGTTTGTAAATAAGTCGTGCCCTTTCCCTTTCCCTCTTCCCCCCCCCCTCCCTGATCTTTTTCGGTTTAGTTTAGTTGATTAGAGGAGCGGCGTATAAAAAAAAAAAAAAAAAAAATAAAAGTAAAAGTAAAAGTAAAATCGTCGAGTTGAAAAAAATTAGGGGAAAAAGAAAATAAAAATAAAAAAAAAAAATAATAATAATAATAATAAAAACTCGTCAATCTCGTCACGATTCAATATTTCGGATAGATTCACGCTGAGGAGGGCTTAGAGAGATAACCAGGCTGGTTAGCGCGCGCTTTCTATCTCTTCACCCGTGTATTTCGCTCGGTTCTATCTTCGTACGGACACAAATTTCGATTGACGCTTCGCTTTTATTCGTGACATCGTTTCGCTCGGTTCTCGATGGAAAAAAAAAGAAGAGAGGAAAGAAAAGAAAAGAAAAGAAAAAAAAAAGGAAAAGAAAAAAAACGGGTTTCAGTTGACTCTTGGCCGATCCCGACCAACAGCTCACTCGACTTTCGTCAACTTCTGACGTCTCACGATTTCTGACACACGTCAGAAACGTATCGTCTCCCTTTCGCCCCCCTCCCCCTCCCCTCTCCTCTCCCTTTTCCCACTCGGAAAAGTTCTCATCAATCTCATCAAGGATGACATCAGGTTATCACGCCCTAAAGTTAAAATAAGAGTTGCAACGATATTCTTTCGATCAAGAGTTCAAAAAAAATGTTTCAAACCTCCCAGACAAAGCTATCCCTTGCACAAAAGTATATCGTTTCGCGCAATTTTCTTTCGTACGAGAGCGATGCGCGATTGTCGACATCTTGTTTCCCTTATTCCTCTTGAATTATATCATTCTCGAAGCGGTGGGCCGTTGGTCGCGACGCTCTTAAATCTCCCCCTCCCCTCGAAAGACGTGGAAAGAATGGTTGAAGCGACGAATGGCTCGCAATTCCGATCTCCGAGGGGAAAAGACCGAATCGTGGCCGCGAGAAAGGGACACAGAGCCGTCCCGTCCGCGTCCGTGGGAAATTGGATTGTCGGGGGCCAAATGGTAGCGAAGAAGATTGTTACAATTTTAGTGCGTTTACGCAAGAATCGCGATCTGTGATATTCTTAAGCGGTATTTAAGCAATTAGAGGGATCGCGTCCGACGCGTCCGTTTTCCTCCCGATCGCGTCGGATCGATTGTACGGGATTGGATCGTTCTCTTATCGACGAGGAGGAATCTGGAAGAATCTGTGAGGGGTCGAAACGGCGCGCTCGGATCGGATCCCTCGCTCGAATCGAAAGCATAAAGTCACGTTAATTGTAAATGTAAATGGCTGAAAACTCGTATGGCAAATAAATATGGTTTATATACAAGTGTGCGTATCAATTCCCCGAAGAGTTTATATATATATATATTATTTATCGGCCGATGAAAGCTGCACATTGTAGCGGTTCGAATATTCGTCTGGATGAAATTTTTTTTTTAAATTTCGTACTTGGAGAAAATGAGATAAAATTTTTAGTGCTTTTTTGTTTTTCAAATATATAACTTCGTAACGGGACACGGGAAAAATTAAAAAAAGAAAAACAAAATTTTTAGAATCGAACGCCGCTGCGTACGATATATAAAATATCGCAGGAGAACGATTTTCCAGATAGAAACGTGAAAACTTGTATCAGAGAATTTAGATTCGCGTTTCGTTCTCTCGAAGGAATTTCCCCACGCGCGAAATAACAATGGTCGGTGTTTAATAGGAGATTTAGAAAAAAATCTGAATGAAAATGGAGGATTATAACGTGTATAACACTTGAATACAGATCAAAGTGGCCTGAAAGTTTGCGGCGAGTTCGATCAGGAAACAGACGAGTGTCTCGACGTTCCTCTGCTTCTAACCCCACAGAATATCCTAGAAAAAGCATAATCGAAACCTGTCAGAAAGTATCAGTGTCCAGAGGGCAATCGAAATATATAAATCCTATTTCATACGCAATTCGCATTCACGAAATTTCTTACATGAGGGAAAATTCGAGGCCGCACGCCTGTACCCGAGGATGAGTTCCATGACAGATGACCTAACATGTCACCGGCTATCTCGCATCTCCTGATCCTCTGGGTAAGGGTGAAACGGAAACGGGACGGGGTACTCCCGACCGAGAATTCGAGAAAAAAAGAAACGAAAAATCACGCGAAATCGCTACATATGATCGATTTTGTTCACGCGACCCATCTATGCGCAGATGACACTCGTCTCTTATGGCAGAATGAGCGCGACACGTACACCATACGTGTCGGAATTCGAGTACGTTCCTCAGCTTCACCCTTCCAGAAATCCCGATTGCCCGTCCCGGTTCATCAGCGACAGGCAAATCAGAGAAGACTCGGACGAATGGGATCGACCGTTGATCGAGATCAGGGCGGTGCTCTCGCACTGCCCCCTGCTTGGAAACGAGAAGTAAGCCTCGACATTTACCTCTGTCTCGAGAGAGGGAGATATCTGATTCTTCGAATTCGAACCCGTAGAACGAGGCAAGGTGTTCACGTTCGTCGAAAACGTAGACACGACGAGGAACAGAATCCAGTGACGATGAGAAACTGCACGCGGAAGATCATTATCAGCATGAGGTTCAACAATATCGGCAAGGTTCTGATTACAGATTCCTACGAGATTATTATCGTTTCTTATTTCTTCCCTCTTCTCTTCTCTCTCTCTCTCTCTCTCTTCCTGTATATTCGCGCGAATAACGAGGTATAACGGAAGAATGGTATTGCCAGACCGAGATCGAGGAGAAATTCGTAGTGATCGACCACGTGCTGGACCCGTTCACGATGGAAAAGATCCCGCTCCAAAATCCCTATGTGATCAAAGTTCGCCAAGATACTATACTGCAGTTTTATGGGTTGAAATTTCAAAGTGTGAGTATAAGAGAAAGGGAAAAAAAAGAAAAAAAAAAGAAAAAGAAAAAGAGAAAATCTTCCACGAGAGATAAAAATGAAAAATCACTTTCCATCATCGGTCGACGGCTCTGCTGCTCGGTTACTTCGATTCCTTTATCGGATCGCGATAAGTGCTATTTTATCCGACAAATTTCGCGTGTCCTTTTTTACCATTCGTTGGTACCACTACTACTACTACTATTATTACTACCACCACTACTAGCAGAGCGGTCGACGAGATCTCGCGGGCAATCTTATTGATCGCGCGGCTTTGAACAAGGTTGTTAACGCAGAGGCGAGGGAAGAGGTGATTAACAACCGGAGCCCGAATTTTACGGGATGCAGCGTTACCGAGCATCCCACTTGCGGCCGATCCTTCATACACGGGAAACCTGTTCCGTTCAGCGAGGTAAACGGCGCTCCCAAATACCATTTCTCACTTTGCAACGAATATCTTTCGTGACTTTCGTTGTCAATCGCTCTTTTATAGGGGAATTATACGGTGGAGATAGATCGTAGAAAATTAGTTTGACGATTCGCACGATTCCGATTTTATTTCCAATGAAATATCTTCGATCTTACACGCGCGAAATGACAATTGCGGAAAACGAATACGGAACATTTGACGAGGATTTCTCTTTTAAGAGATTATCGTCAATTGTTTGAAGATTTATTTCTACGTTTATTCGTATTATTCCAAATAAGATACTTTTGATATAATCAGTTTTATAATGTATACGCTCAATAATTCATACGATTCGATAAATTCAGAAATTCCGAGAAGAAGTTATATTTTGCTTTCTGCCTGGTCTATTACAACACATAAAACATTCCCGATAACCCCTTTGTTTATCGAGGATCACGGATAATCCGGTTGCAGGGTTTCTGTTGTTCCTGCAATTCGACGTTCGAGAGACATCATTTGCCCGATTCGAGCCAGCCGACGGGAAGTTGCAGCGGCAAGGCCAAGTCAAACTACGAAGCCGCTGCAAACAAATCTTGCAACAGGTTTCAGAGCGAAAGCGGGTGGATGGATACGGAGGATAATTCGGTGGCACGAGGCCAGCCAACAAGGGGCGAGGCTCCATTCCACCAGAAACCAAACGTGTCTCATTCGTGTATACCTGGCAACGAGACAATCGAATTCGGAACTTTGTACGACACGCGGAACGGGATCCAGATAATTTTGTCGAAGAAGCCGCTCGTAAATAAGGAAACGGTGAATAACGGGTCGAGGAAAAGCGAGGGGCCGGATTTTCCTGCCACGATCCGGGCGAAACAGGACAGGTGCTACGATGGAAAGGGATTCGAGACGTCGACGAGCGTTTCTTCGTATCTGGAGGTGATCGTGGGAGAGTTGTTGGATGTAACGACGGCGGGGGTTGGAGGAGATCGGGCGTTGACGCGAGAGAAGGGAGGAAACGGAAAACTGATCGAAAAGGAGGGGAATTTGAAACAGAGGCAATCGACGATACCCGTTAAAAATTCAAGATTGGCGAAGGAAGATGGAGGAAAACTTTACGAGGCTAAGAACAATCGCGAGTTCCAGTCGATGGACAATTCGAAACACGGCGGATCGATGCGCGTGGGGAAAAGTTCAAGATTGGCGAAAAAGAATGGAGGGAATCGATACGAAACTTGGAACGATCGCGAATTCCATAATTCGAAAGACGACGAGTCGACGACGGTGGGGAAAAATTTAAGATTTTCCAATGGAAATCGATACGAGGCATCGAATAAACGCGGATTCCAGTCGATCGGTAATTCGAAACATAGGGGATCGATGACAGTCGTTAAAAACTCGGGATTCGCGAAGGAAGATGAAGGAAGAAATCGAGACGAAGTTTCGAGCGGACGCGAGTCGACGCGAGTTCACAATTCCAAATACGGCGAATCGATGACGGTGGCGAAAAATCGAGACGAAGCTTCGAGCAATCGAGAGTTCCAATCGATCCACAACTCCGAACACGGCGAATCGATGATAGTGGGGAAAAATTCAAGATTCGCAAAAGAAAATAGAGGAAATCGGTATCAAGCTTCGAACGATCGAGAATTTCAATCGATCCGTAACTCCGAATCGATGACAGCAGGGAAAAATCGAGACGAATCCTCGAACGATCGAGAATTCCATAACTCTAAATACGGCGAATCGATGACAGGAGGAAAAAATCGAGACGAAAGCTCGAAGGATCGAGAATTCCAGTCGATCCATAACTCTAAATACGGCGAATCGATGATAGCAGGGAAAAATCGAGATGAAATTTCGAACGATCGAGAATTTCAATCGATTCATAACTCTGCATCGATGACAGCAGGGAAAAATCGAGACGAAACTTCGAACGGTCGAGAATTCCATAACTCTAAATACGGCGAATCGATAACAGCAGGGAAAAATCGAGACGAAATCTCGAACGATCGAGAATTCCAGTCGATCCATAACTCTAGACACGACGAATCGATGACGGTTGGGAAAAATTCAGGATTGGCGAAAGAAAGTGGACGAAAACTATACGAAACTTGGAACAATCGCGAATTTCATAATTCGAGACACGGTGAATCGATGACAGCAGGGAAAAATCGAGACGAAGCTTTAAACGATCGAAAATTCCAGCCGATCCATAACTCCGAATCGATGACAGCAGGGAAAAATCGAGACGAAGCTTTCAACGATCGAGAATTCGAGTCGATCCATAACTCCGAACATGGCGAATCGATGATAGTAGGGAAAAACTTGGAATTCGCGAAAGAAAGTGAAGGAAAATGGCACGAGGCTACGAACAATCACGAATTCCATAATTCGAAGCATGGCGAATCGATGACAGTGGAGAAAAATTCGAGATTTGCGAAAGAAAATGGAGAAAATCGGTTCCAAGATTCGAACGATCGAGAGTTTCAATCGATCCACAACTCCGAATCGATGACAGGTGGGAAAAATCGAGACGAAAATTCGAACGATCGAGAATTCCAGTCCATCCATAACTTCGAACATGATGAATCGATGACAGCGGGGAAAAATCGAAATGGAGCTTCGAACGAAGGAGAATTCCACAACTCCGAACACGGCGAATCGATGATAGTAGGGAAAAATTCAGGATTCGCGAAAGAAAATGAAGGAAAATTGTACGAGACTTCGAACAATCGCGAATTTCATAATTCGAGACACGGTGAATCGATGACTGTCGGGAAAAACTCAGGACTGGCGAAAGAAAATGGTGAAAATCGGTACCAATCATCGAACAATCGCGAATTCCAATCGATTCGTAACTCCAAACACGGCGATTCGATGATAATGGGGAAAAACTCAGGATTTGCGAAAGAAAATGGAGGAAAATTGTACGAGGCTTCGAACAATCGCGAATTCCATAATTCGAAACATGACGAATCGATGACAATGGAGAAAAATTCAGGATTACAGACGGAAAATGGAGAAAATCGGTACCAAGCATCGAACAATCGCGAATTCCAATCGATTCGTAACTCAAAACACGACGATTCGATGATAATGGGGAAAAACTCAGGATTTGCGAAAGAAAATGAAGAAAAATTATACGAGGCTTCCAACAATCGCGAATTCCATAATTCCAAACACGGCGAATCGATGATAATCGGGAAAAACTCAGGATTCGCGAAAGAAAGTGGAAGAAAATTGTACGAAGCTTCGAACAATCGCGAATTCCATAATTCGAGACACGGAGAATCGGTGACAATGGAGAAAAATTCAGGATTACTGAAAGAAAATGGAGGAAATCGGTATCAAACTTCGAACAATCGAGAATTCCAATCGAATCGTAATTCCAAATACGGCGAATCGATGATAATCGGGAAAAACCTAGAATTGGCGAAAGAAAGTGGTGGAAAGCTACACGAAACTTGGAACAATCGCGAATTCCATAATTCGAAACACGGTGAATCGATGACGGTGGAGAAAAACTCAGGTTTGTCGAGAGAAGGTGGAGAAAATCGGTACCAAGCTTCGATTCATAATTCGAAACACGGCGAATCGATGACGGTTGGGAAAAATTCAGGATTGGCGAAAGAAAGTGGAGCAAAGCTATACGAAAATTCGAACAATCGCGTGGGAAAGAATTCAGGATTCGCGAAAGAAAATGAAGAAAAACGTTACGAAGCTTCGAATAATCGCGAATTCCAATCGATTCGTAATTCGCAACACGACGAATCGATGACGGTGGGGAAAAACTCAGGATTTGCGAAAGAAAGTGGAGCAAAACTGTACGAAAATTCGAACAATCGCGAATTCCATAATTCAAAACACGGCGAATCGATGACGATGGAGAAAAATTTAGGATTTGCAAAAGAAAATGGAGGAAAACTGTACGAAAATTCGAACAATCGTGAATTCCATAATTCGAGACACGGCGAATCGATTACGATGGAAAAAAATTTAGGATTCGCGAAAGAAAATGGAGGAAAACTGTACGAAAATTCGAATAATCGCGAATTCCATAATTCGAGACACGGCGAATCGATGACGATGGAGAAAAATTTAGGATTTGCAAAAGAAAATGGAGGAAAACTGTACGAAAATTCGAACAATCGTGAATTCCATAATTCGAGACACGGCGAATCGATGACGATGGAGAAAAATTTAGGATTTGCCAAAGAAAATGGAGGAAAACTGTACGAAAATTCGAACAATCGTGAATTCCATAATTCGAGACACGGCGAATCGATGGAGAAAAATTTAGAATTCGCGAAAGAAAATGGAGGAAAACTGTACGAAAATTCGAACAATCGCGAATTCCATAATTCGAGACACGGCGAATCGATGACGATGGAGAAAAATTTAGGATTCGCGAAAGAAAATGGAGAAAATCTATACGAAAATTCGAACAATCGCGAATTCCATAATTCGAAACACAGCGAATCGGCGACGAAAGAGAAAAATTCAGGATTAACGAAAGAAAGTGGAGAAAAGCTACACGAAGCTTCGATTCGTAATTCGAAACACGGCGAATCGATGACGGTGGGGAAAAACTCTGGACTGGCGAAAGAAAGCGGAGAAAAACTATACGAAAGTTCGAACAATCGCGAATTGCATAATTCCAAACACGGCGAATCGACGACGGTGGAGAAAAATTCAGGATTGGCTAAAGAAAATGGAGAAAATCGGTACCAAGCTTCGATTCATAATTCGAAACACGGCGAATCGATGACGGTTGGGAAAAATTCAGGATTGGCGAAAGAAAGTGGACGAAAATTATACGAAACTTGGAACAATCGCGAATTTCATAATTCGAGACACGGTGAATCGATGACTGTCGGGAAAAACTCAGGTCTGGCGAAAGAGAGTGGTGGAAAACTGCGCGAAACTTGGAACAATCGCGAATTGCATAATTCGAGACACGGTGAATCGATGATAATCGGGAAAAACTCGGGCCTGGCGAAAGAGAGCGGTGGAAAACTGCGCGAGACTTGGAACAATCGCGAATTGCATAATTCGAAACACGGCGAATCGATGATAATGGGAAAAAACTCGGGATTGGCGAAAGAGAGTGGAGAAAAGCTACACGAAGCTTCGAACAATCGCGAATTGCATAATTCGAAACACGGCGAATCGATGATAATGGGGAAAAACTCGGGATTGGCGAAAGAGAGTGGAGAAAAGCTACACGAAGCTTCGAGTAACCACGAATCCCAATCGATCCATAATTCGAAACACGACGAGGTGGAGAAGAGTTCAAGATTTCGAAATGGAAATCGGTACGAGGGTTCGAGCAATAGCGAATATCACACGGTCGTGAATTCGAAGCACAAGGGATCGACGTCAGCGGGGAAGAATTCGGGATCGGCGAAAGTGAGCGGAGGAAAATGGCACGACGGCTCGAGGGATCGCGAATTCCATACGGCCGGCGATTCGAAGCACAAAGGATCGACAATGGGGAAAAAATCGGGATCGATGAAGAAAAATCGGCACGAGAGTTCAAGAAATCGCGGATTCCAATCGGGCGGGAAAAATTTGTCGGAGGTGCAGAAAAATTCGGGAGATTCCTCGATGAACGGGCGATCGGACGAACGGGAGAGTTTGTTCCGCGCCGTGACTTGCCCTGAGATTTCGTTTTATTCGGTGGAATACGAATCAAAGAAATTGATACCGGAAAGAATATCGAAGGAGGTTAACGGCGAGGATAACGCGACGAATGGTGGACGAAAGAAATGCCAGATCGAGTCTTTCTACGCGAATAAAGATTGGACTTTGAAGCGCGAGAAGAAGAGCAGCAACGCGTTCTCCGCTATCGATGTGGCCGCGATCCGACCCCCTATGCATTCGAACGGACGTTTGAGGCATTTTCAGACAGGTGTATTGAACAGATCAGGCACGCGCTGGACAGTCCCGGCGAAAGAGATCAGGGACGATAATTTGGACGAGGTAATAGGAACCACATCCGCGTGGAACGAGGGCGAAAGTCTCGACGAGAAACGCAGAGCGGAAAGATCCGGAAATTTTCGATCGAAGAGGAAGGTGTTCGGCGGCTCGAGAGAAATTTACATAGAGGGGGAGAAAATGATTTCGAGCGCGAAAGAGGGAAAAGACGATTTTTACGCGCGCGAGAGGAAGAAGCATCCTAGGGAGGAGACGATCGAAAATTACACGCCCCAAAAGAGGACGTTGAAGGATTTGTCGTTGAGGAACAACTACGATCATCACGGCGAGAAGAAGTCGAGGGAACATTTTGCCGGTTACAGGGAGGACAAAAGCAACTTTAGATCCCGCAGATACGTAAAAAGTAAGAAAAATCAGCATCCCATACTCGAGTCGGAGGGAATCGTGAAACGAAAATTTCGGAAACGAGGTCGGCAAAAGAGGAGCGAAAGGGCGGACGATAGCGAAAGATTCGCGGAGCCGAATTTCGGCAAAGGTATGCAAATATATATAGATAACGCCAAGTCGATGAAGAAACCGACGAAGGGATTCGTCAAGATGGTGGCGAGCGAACTCAACGATAAAAAAGATTTGGATGAGAAGAGTAAGAGCGAGAAAAAGGAGGAGAAAAAGGAGGAGGAGAAGGGCGATGAATTGACATCAAAGGACACGGATAACTTGGACAAAAAGATCGAGGAGAAATTCAGTCGCATAAGCGACACGCTCAAGGAGGATACGATGGGGTTGAAACCGTCACAGAGGAAGGAGGTTATGGGAAAAATGCAGAACGACGAACCTCCGAACGATTTAGACAAGTTGCAAAATAAAGAGAATCAAGATAAAGAGAATCGAGAAAAGCAAGATAAAGAGACGATAGATAAGGATAAGCAAAACAAAGACACGCAAGAGAAGGAGATAAACGCACAGTTGTCGAATCAACCAATTGATGAAATTCCCGATATAAAAAAGCTGATAGGGTCTGTTTTCAATGAAAAGATAAATAATTTTGACTTCAACAAGAAAATTCCCTCTTATCAATCGATCGGCATCAACATCGACCCAAATTCCGATGTAGATTCTCAGGACAAAGAGCTGAAAGAACAAGAGTTCTCGAATAAAATAATCCCCTCTTATCAATCAATCGAATTTAACGTGAATCAAAATCCTGATGTAGATTCCCAAGGTAAAGAGTTTAAAGCGCAAGAAATGTCGAACAAAGAGATCCCTTCTTATCAATCGGTTGACGCGAATCAAAGTCCTGATATCGGTACTCAAGATAAAGAGTTCAAAGAGCAAGAAATCTCGAATAAGGAGATCCCTTCTTATCAATTAGTCGACACGAATCAAAATCCCAATACGGGTTCTCAAGGGAAAGAGTTTAAAGAGGAAGAATTCTTGAATAAGGAAATCCCTTCTGATCAATCGATTGACAATCAGAATCAGAATCTGGATTCCCAAGGTAAAGAGATTAAAGAACCAGAATTCCCGAATAAAGAAATTCCTTCCTATCAATCGGCCGATTTTAACGCGAATCAAAGTCCCGAAACGGGTTCTCAGGATAAAGAGTTTAAAAACCAAGAACTCGTGATTAAAGAAATTCCTTCTGATCGATCGGCTGACACGAATCAAAGTTACGACATGGGCTCTCAAGACAAAGAGTTCAAAGAGCAAGAGATCACGAACAAAGAAATCCCTTCTTATCAATCGGCTGACGCGAATCAAAGTCCTGACATGGGTACTCAAGGTAGAGAGTTCAAAGAGCAAGAATTCTCGAACAAAGAAATTCCTTCTTATCAATCAGTTGATCATCTATCAGTCATAAATCAGAGTCCTGACATCGCTACTCAAGACAAAGAGCAAGAAATCTCGAATAAAGAGATCCCTTCTTATCAATCGGCTGATTTTAACGCGAATCAAAGCCCCGATACCGGTTCTCAGGTGTTTAAGAACCAAGAATTCGCGAATAAAGAAATTCCTTCCTACGAATCGGTTGACACGAATCAAAGCCCCGATATGGGTCTACAGGATAAGGAGTTCAAGGAGTTGGAATACGGGAACAAAAAGATTCCTTCCTACGAATCAGCCGATGTGAATCAAACTCCTGATATCGGTTCGCAGAATAAAGAGTTCAACGAGTTGGAATACGCGAATAAAAAGATTCCCTCCTACGAATCAGCCGACATGAATCAAAATCTCGATGCGAGTTCTCAGGGTAAAGAATTGGCCAATAAAAAGATTCCTTTCTACCAATCGGCTGACGTAAATCAAAATTTTGATATGGGTGGTTCTTCTCAGGGCAAAGAGATCAAAGAATTAGAATTCTCGAATAAAAAGATCCCTTTCTATCAATCGGCCGACGCGATTCAAAGTGACATAGGTTCTCAAGGTTCTAAAGAGTCGAAGGAGCAAGGATTCGCGAACAAGGAAATTCCTTCTTACCAATCGGCCGAGTTCAACGTGAATCAAAATCCTGACACTGGTTCCCAGATCAAAGAATTCAAGGAATCTGGATTCGGAAATAAAAAGATTCCCTCGTTTCAAACGTCCGAAACCTTTGGTAACGTGAACCAAAACAACGATATCGTTTCTCAGAATAAAGAATTCAAGGAAATAGGATTCGGAAATAAAAAGATTCCTTCCTACCAATCGGCCGAATTTAGCGTGAGCCAAAATCCCGATATCGGTTCCCAGAGTAAAGAATTGGGATTCGGAAACAAAAAGATTCCTTCCTACCAGTCGGCCGAGTTCAACGTATACCAAAATCCTGATATCGATTCTCAGAACAAAGGGTTCAAGGAATTAGGGTTCGGCAATAAAAAGATTCCTTTCTACCAATCGTCCGAATACAACGTGAACCAAAATCCCGACCTCGGCACTCAGAACAAGGAGTTAGGATTCGGAAATAAAAAGATTCCTTTCTACCAGTCGCCCGAATTTAACCAAAATCCGGATATCGGCTCTCAGAATAAGGAATTAGAATTGGGAAATAAAAAGATTCCCCCCTACCAATCGGTCGAGTTCAACGTGAACCAAAATCCCGATATCGGCTCCCAGAGTAAGGAATTGGGAATAGGGAACAGAAAGATTCCCTTCTACCAAACACCCGAATTCAACGTGAACCAAAATCCCGACATCGGCTCTCAGAACAAAGAGTTCAAAGAATTGGAATTCTCGAGTAAAAAGATTCCTTCGTATCAGTCGGCCGAGTTCAACGTATACCAAATTCCTGACATCGATTCTCAGAACAAAGGGTTCAATAAAGAACTAGAACTGGCGAATAAAAAGATTCCCTCGTACCAATCGGCCGAGCTCAACTTGAACCAAAATCTCGACACGAGTCCTCGGGATAACAAAAAGATTCTGTTCTACCAGCCACCACCCGACGTGAATCAAAATCCTTACATGATGTCTCCTCCCCAGGATAACGAGCAAGAATCGGGGAACAAGAAGATTCCCTCGTACCAATCGATCGATTTTAACGCGAACCAAAATCCTTTTATGAACCCCCAGGAGCAAGGACTCGCGGTTAAAAAGATTCCCTCTTATCAAACGGCCGAGATCAACGTGAGTCCGAATTCCGACATAGGTGCTCAGAACAAAGAGTTCAAAGAGCTGGGGATCGCGTACAAGGAGGACGAGAAAGCGAACAAATTGTCGTTCGGGGACAAAGGGAACAAGCTGAACCAATTGTTCGACAATTACAAAAGCTCGACCCCGAATTCCGACCTGGTCATCTCTCCGCCGATCGGGTCGCCGATCATCAACGAGCCGTCGAATCAAATTTTGTCGAACGTGTTCTCGCCCGAGAACGAAATTCTACCGTTAGACTTGAGCAAGAACGACTTACTGTTGAATCCCAACCCCGTGTTCACGACGGAAAGATCGGACTTGACGAGAGCGCTGGTCGTGGTCGACTTCTTCAAGATCGTGCCCGACATGAATCCCGAGTCGTTGAGGATCCCCCATGCCCCCCTTGTCGGGGTAAAAAAAAACATTGAAGAAGGAATCGGGCAATTGAGGCCGAGTTACAGGATGGCCACGGAGGGGACGACGGCGCCGTTCATGATCAACGAAACGACGGAAACCGAGATCCAGATGACCACCATCACCGACCAGATGATCCGGCCGGGTTACAAGACGCCGAAACCTGGCCGCACCTCGGTCGGCGGTGCCAACTTCCACGAAGAGATCGGGATCGAGGGGATAACGATCCCCGAACGGCACACCGTGTTGGTGCTCACCACCGAGTCCTCGCTCGAGCGGGGATTCACCGATCTCGAGTCGATCTCGGCCACCGTGCAGCCGGTCAAGATAGGTGGGCAGAAGCTGTGGCTGGGTAACCAGAGACGGAAAAAAAAACGCACGACATCTTCGATGCAAACGGGCAAAGGCGGCGCGGAGAAGGTGGTGCGCGAGAGGGACACGAGAGGGATGCGCGAGAGCGAGGATAATAATCCTGAGAAGGAGAAACGTCTGGTGGATTCGCTGTTGAAGTTCTCGTACAAGGCTACGAACGTGGATTTCATAAAGAAGAAGTTCGGGTCGAAATTCTCCCACGAGCAACAGAATTTCATGCGGATACGGGCAAGCGTCGGCGGTGCAGGTAAGCGGATGAAGTATCGGGAGGTGGAAAAGGAGGGTGGTGGGGCGAGCGACGATATCCTGACCGATTCTGATCGCTCGAAAGGTGACAACAAGGAGGCGGGGACGCAGGAGAAGGTTCCGCCGGGGATCAAGTGGATTCATCATCCGTGGTTCGCGACCACCGCCACCGCCGAGTACACGATCAGGAAAGGGACGAAGGACAATTACAACCAGCCCGTGTTCTCGAACAAGAGTCCGTTCGGGTTGGGCAAGGGTGCGAAGATAAAGGGGAAAGACAGGTCGAGGAAAAGTTACTCGAGTCCGACGATGGACGTGGTCCCGGGTAGGATACTTCCGCCCTGCAAGGACAGGCATCGTCGCGTGGGGAGTCACGAGGCGAAGATGACTTGCGACACGAGGACGAATCGGAAGGGGAGGCGTTTGCTGTCGATCTCAGGGGCCGTAGGGGCTCCCAGGGACGAGAAGAGAGACGCCGAGCACCGGGCCAACAAGGACAGGAAGAAAATCGAGGAGCACGGCAACGAGAACAATTTCATCAGCGACGATGGCCCCGATATCGAATACGATGACGCGTCCGTGCATCGGAAACGTTTGAAATCGATTCGCGACAAAAATCACGAGAAAGCGAAGAAAGAGGAGGATTCGACGAGGGTGAAGCGTAAGAAGAAGAACAAGAGCGACAAGAAGCAGGAATTGGTGTCCTCGTCGCAAGAACTGCCGGACGAGGACGATTACAACGAGTCCGAGGAGCAGATGGACGAGGACGATAAAACGGTGCCCGTGGATCAGGGGTCGAAGAAGGCCGACAACGACAAGGCCGAGAATCTGGACGAATCGGTGGAGAATTTCGACACGAATCCCACGTTGGAGAATCTTTTGGAGAAAGAGTCGGACGAGGGGTCCAAGATATCGGAGGAAGAGCAGACGGACGACTCTTACAACCAGTTGATTAACGACGTTTCCTCCATGAACGATTTCGACAAGTATTCCAACGACAACGGGAACCAGGCACGATCGGTGGACAACGGCGGCGACAACAAATTGGAGAGCAACGATCTTCAAGAGAGCGACGAGCACGGGAAAAATTTCGAGATCTCCCTCACGGGGAAGATCCACTTGGAGAGCGACTCGTACGGGCGGCCCGTTTCCATCAGTTTCAACGCGGAGCCCGAATTTTTCAAAGAGAACTCTATCGACGACGAGAAAACGAACAACTACGGGAATCGATTCCCACTGGAGTCCCCCAATTCTTTCGTCGACACGTCGGACGCCCTCGTCTCCGGCGAAACGGACAACGCCAACTTTCTGTCCGACGTTTTCGACGCCGGCCCGTCCGTCAACGTGCCGCTCGATCAGATCGACGATCGATCGGTGGCCAGGGAGTACCTGCTCGACACGGTGCGCGCCAAGAATCGGAACACGGGCAAGTACAGGGGCGATTCGGACCCGCGGCAGTTGCTTTACCTGCAGAAGAAGTCCGTGGACAACGTCGCGTCCTCGGAGGAGGACGAGGACGCCGGGTCGCCGTTGGGCCAACGCGAGCCGTCCGTCGACGAGAAAACCTGGAAAAGGACCCTTAAACGTTCGAAGAAGGAGTCCGCGAGATTCTCGTCGGCCAACGACAACGCTCAGCGGGAGGCGGAAATGGAGGAGCAGGAGGAGTCGCCGGACACGAACCGCGACGATCCCGTCAATATGGACGACCCGAAGGACAAGATCGCGTTGAGCGACGAGGAGTCGATGAAGATAAACGACGAATTTCTCGACAATTTGCCCCAAGTTTCCCTAGACTTGTCCGACTTGCCCGAGAGTTCTTTCCTCAAACCGGACATAGGGAGCCGGGAAGCCGTTATAGAGGACAGCCTGAGCAACGTGGGCCAGACCGAGCGTTGTTTCGCCCCAAATTTCACCACGATAAGCATCCAATTGCCCATAAACATCACGTTCACCGACAAACGTCTAGGCGTGTTGGCGTCGGACGGGGATCTGAGCATTCACGACGTCAAAATGGCCGCCTCTTTGAACACGACGAAGATGGAGCAGCGACCGAAGAACGTCTCGGCACCGAGCCTCGAGACGACCACGATAATAAGCAGCTCGAACGACACCGTCATACAGGCGGAGCTGTCCTACCCGGAGCACGTGCCCGAAGCCCCGAAGAATATCTCCGCGATCGCGATGGAGGTGGAGAAGCAGGAAAAGGCGGCGGCGGCGGGGACGTTACCCTCCGAGACGACCACGGTAATAAGCAGTTCGAACGACACCGTTTTGCAGGCCGAGCTCACGTATCCGGAGAAAGAGGAGCGCACGTACTTGAAGAATATCTCGGGGATGACCACGTTGGAGCCTGCTGCAACGACCACGTGCGAGCCGTCGACCACGTGTCTGCCGACCACCACCACCACCACGCCGACGACCACGACCGAGGCAACGCCGACGACCACGACCGAGGCAACGCCGACCACCACCGAGGTGGCACCGCCCATAGTGACCACCACGGTCGCCCAAACGACCACGTGCGTGCCGACCACCACGTGCAGACCGACGACCATATGCAAGCCGACCACTTTGTGCAGACCGATCGTGATCCGACCGTCGATCACGACCACGTCCGTCCAGGCGGTCACCACCACCGTCCAGGCGGTCACCACCACCACCACCCCGCGCGCGCGAACGATGCCCCCGACCACGACCACCAGCATCGCGACCACCACCATATTGTCGCGTATGAACGAGACCGTGATAAAGGCGGAACTCAGCTTCCCCAAGCAGAAGGTGAGGCCCGAGGAGTTGAAGAAAGTGAAGCCTGATTACGGGTTTGCCAACGACCAGTCCATAGAGAGGAAGAACATGCTGGCCATCTCGGAATTCGTGAAAAAATTGGAGAGGCTCGTGACGGATAACGTGACCTCGAGCGACGCGCCCGGCCGCACGTTGATACACCTCAAGAAATTCATCATCGTGCCCAACAATCGAACGTTCTGGAGTTTGAAGCAATTCGCCGCGCCCGGTTACCAGGACTTGGGCACCACCGAGACCGTGGTCATGCTGGGGGACGAGGTCCGATCCAAGAACAATCCGCGATCGGTGAAGAGCAAAGAGTTCAACGGGGTTGAGGAGAGCTCGAAGGAGGATCGTAATTTGATCAAGGAGATAATAGAATCCGTGATAAGGGGGGAGGATCTGAAACGAGACGAGAAGCGGAAAATTGGGAGGGAGACGGTGGAGGACGGGTTGGAGGATCGGGAGGGGGAGGAGGGGGGGATAGACCTGGTGGAGGTGGAAAGGATCGGGTCGGCCGATGTGGCCAGCGTGCGGGATGAGACGCCGTTCAAGGACGAGGGTTATCCGCGCAACGTGGCCGGCAAGAGCGTGGACGACCAATTCCTCGAGTCGAATCTCGAGGGGGGGAAGAGGACGTCGAAGAAGAACAACGGTGTTTGCGCGGGAGATAAATCGGACGATTTGGAGAAGAGGGAGTCTGCGGTTATGGATAACGTACGGTTGACGAATGAGCACGGGGAACACGGCGGTAAGAAGAAGAATACGAAGCACGTGAAGAAGAAGCGGCGAAGAAAGCGGAAGAGGAAGAAGGGGAAGGGGGATAGGAATAAGAAGAATAACAAAAAGAGCAAGTGGCCTTTCAAGAGGAACTTACTTATGCTGTCGGATGAGGGGGAAGAGGAGCAGGAGGAGCAAGAGGGGGAGGAGGAGGAGGAGCAGATTCAACCTTCGAATCTTGATTATGGAGTCAAGTGGAAGGATCGTGATAAATTTTCCTCGCGCGAACAAAGGGGCAAAAATATGCGATCTACGGCGAAAGGAACGGCGAACGAAAGTAGAGCGAAGGAACAACGGCAAATTCGGGGCGGTCAAGATTGCTCGGATCCCAGGCATCCTCCTAACGTGGACGCGTTGAAATATTTAGAATCCGCTCACTGTCTGCGCTTCAGCGATATGTGGTTCGTTTTCCTTTCTGTTCTCTTTTCTTTTTTTCTTTTTTTCGTCTTTCGTCGAGGAAAGAAAAAAAGAAGACGACGCGAATTTCGTTTTCAGGTACTCGGTGTATCAATTGGAAGAGCCCATAATAGTCCACAAGGTAGATCTACGGCTTTACGTGAAGCATACTTTGCCCGATGGATCGATTCTGTGGAAGGATTTGTCGAACGGTTCGATCATAAGGTAAGCGGTTCAATCAGAAGCGTAGCGATTAAGCACGTTTGAGATCTTGGAGTCACTAAATTCACGCTACACAGGACGTTTATCTCATCAGATTGGGTACCTTCGATAAATACTATCGAAATAAAGGAAATACGGTGGCTCTTAAGTATAACGAAATGAGATCGCCATCGGGCATCGAATACAATTTGGATCCAACGAGAGATCGCTTATTGGTACCATCGAGGCTTTCTGAGGAAAGAGCAAAGTATTCAGAAGCTAAAGGTTTTGAAAATAATATCGTAAACGAAAAGATCAAACAATATAAGCCATTATAATGTAAAAGAGAAAGTTTCGATATACGTTGTATAGGATGGTCAAGCGAATACCTAGTTGTGGAAGCGAACAAGATCAGTGGGGATGTAGACGAGTGTGATAAGGCTGGTGTAGGATTCACGGCATTCGCTGGCCAACCGGATCGGTGCGAGCATGTCAGTGGAACCTGTTTGAAAAATCAGCCACTCGACTACTGGAGGCACGACATCGTACGTATGACAAGCGCAATAAACGAAGCGATAGTGAGATCAACCTGTCCACCTGTCTATTTTTATTCTCTCTCCCCCCCGATAATTTTCAATCGCACGGATATTTTTTGTGGACGGTAATTCCATAGGTACCTGCGACGCCGTGCAATTCCTTTATTAATAATTAGAGTTATTATTGATACTTGATAAATGATGTAACCGAATTATTTCAACGTTATTTCCTGTTCACACACAACAATTATTATACCGAGTCGAGAAAGTAATATTAGATTTAACCGGCGAGCTTTGCTAATTCGCAATGTACGTGGCATGTAAGAGGGACATTTTTAGGACGCATACCGTGTATCACTTGTTACGCTAATGTAATTTTATTAAGTACGAATTTAATGGGTTCGTTCGTAAAACGCTATACGAGCTGCGAGGCGGTACAATGAGTGAATTCATTGTGGCAACTGCATAATACCAAGTACGTGTAATTTCATCTAAATAAACATGATTCGTATGATTGCATGTGAAACGCTATGCGACTGTTGCGCGAAACCGACGAATTCCATCCCAATAAAAGTTGCACGCATTTCCACGTGAAAATTATCTTTAACGACGCCAGCAAGCGCAGAGAGCGTGATGAATGGTGAATAAAAAAAAAAAAAAATTTTCAATTTTTACGTATGATTGCGCGCGATATCTTTGCACGAGCTCTGCGAGAGGTCTGCTCTTATATTATAATGGATCAGGAACGGAAGGGTGGGCCGAATATTTGCCGAGGTGGCGGCAACATTTCCGTAAACTGGTGGGTGTTATCGAATCGTTACACGTTCGATCTAATGTGACGTGGTGGTAGGAAGCACGGAAGTCTGGGCGGGCCGGTTGCTACTTCTTGAGCAATTTCGCCCGGGTGCCGAGCGAAGCCATCAAGTACAATGTGAACGGAACCGGAAGCCACGAGTTCCTCGCACTGGAGTACCATTCGATGCACGTGTCTGTGATCGACGTCGAACTCAGGGAGGACTACAATAGCCTTCTCAAACCCGGGTGAGTTCCAGAGAGGTGATGATCGTTTCGGGGATACGTTTCCATTCGTATTCCGTTTGTCTACTTCCTACGACAACTTAAAAAAAAAAAAGAAAGAAAGAAAGAAACGATCGACGTGCCGGGCGGAATGTGATCTAGAAAAACACATTTCTCGTTGATAATGGCGTTCATTTTGTCAACCGTCGTTCTAGAATAATTTGCCATACCGAATCATTCGAATCATTCGATTCGGTAGAAATTTCATTTCGACATTGCAGCTAGTTTTTTCATGCCTTCGAACGACGATATTGATCAAGCTAACTGCGATGCTTGGAGGTATGGGATAAAATGATTGGGATAGCGACGGATTCTAAGCAAATGTAACGATCGCAACGTGTATCGTATCGCCTTTGAGACATCATTTGAGCGTACGGTCGATACGATTAATTTTAAGGTGAAATACGATGTTCGTATTAAATTTCAGGTCGCTTGGTCAAATAAACGAGGTCCATATAGATAATACTAAAATTGATAACACGATGATAACAGTGCTGATTACCAACAAAGGCCCATCCCCGTCCTCTTACCGATTACGGATTACGGACTGTCCCCAAGGACTTCCGCCATCGTGGTTCAACGTCGAGAAAGAGACGAAGACTATCTCGCCCCATCATGATCATAAAATAATTCTGAATTTGTACGGCAAACTCCCTTTAGAAGAATTCTCTTGTTCCGGTAAATGTCGTGAAAACTCGCGTTGGTCGATTTCCTTCCTCCCCCTCCCCAAGGGTTTATTTCTTCGTTCAACAACTGAACGAATCGATTTGAAAGAAAAGAAATCCTTTTTTGATGATTTCATCGTTTCGTTTCTTTTTTTTTTTTTTTTCCAGCGATACTTATGAACCGTTACGACCAGCTGGTGGCACGAAGAAGGATAAATGTACGAAAAGGGAATAGTTGCTCTTGCGTGAAAAATTCCGACTGCACGTGTACCGATAAAAGCGATACAAGATTTAAGCCTGCCCAGGTCAAAGATTATCACGTCGCCCGTCTTGAGGAAAAGAAACCGACTTCAAACAAAATTCCAGAAGAGCCTAAAGTTTGGCCTACGATTTGGCCCGGCGTAATGACAATTTCTTGGCATAACGTTATGACGATTGTTTGCTCTGTCCTGACCATTTTGCTGTTATTTCTACTTCTTCTAGGTAATCCAGAAATCAATTTTGGGAACTTTTTTGTTTTTTTTTTTTTCGAGAAACGAGGATTAAAGAGGAACTTTTTATTAGGTTTCTTTAAATGGATGTTTGGCTTATGCGTGCCGACAGTAAGTCGTTGGGGATTGGACACTTTGATTAATACCGAAAAGATGGAAAGATATTACGAGAAAGATTTAAGATCGAGAAGCGTTGTATTTAACGAATTAGGGCAACCTGTGCATCCAGATACGTGTCAAAAGTCTGTCAGAGTGTGCAATAGGTAAGAGCAGAAGAAAGTATTTCAACCTACGAGACGAAATTCTTTTTCCTTTTTTTCTTCCACTACACCGTCAATTTTTCCACCCGATCACTTATCCCTTCCTTTCCAGGATATCAGAATTTATTCTCAACGTTTCGTTTTTCTTTGTCTATCCGTTCATGGCTCTCTTTCAACCTCGTGCGAAACCTCAACCACCTAGCCATCAAATTAGCACCACCAGCACCACGAACACCACCACAAGTACAAAAGAATCAAAGGTGAAAAAAAAGAGACGATATATAACGATCGACGATTCTTAAATCTTTATATTTCACAAGAATCATTTTGTGACACGAACGAAAAAACGTTTAGGCGAGTTTGTTATCCGAAAAGGAAGAGAGCTCAACGATGATACGCGTCATCACGTACGGCGACACTATAAATTCCAAGATGGAAGAGGAGGACACGAAATACGTGATAGACGAATTGAAGAAATCTCAAGAATCGTTGCAAAATCTAAACAGATACAAGGTAGGCGTCGTATTTACATGAATAAAATTCCATACCAACGAATTTCAACCGACACCACCGTCGTCGTTTTCAGAGGGAGCATACTGTAAGGCAACAAAGCTCATCCGATTAATCCGAAAATCAGCGTGTCGAACCGTTTCCGGGGGAGAGGGGAGGGAGGGATGGGGTGGGGAAGGAGGGACACAAACGGCGTTTTCACGATGCGGATACGTCGATATTCATACGTCGATTTGAGAGAAATGCACGATTTACCGTGCTAAGCTCGACAGGAATTATACGCAATGCGGAACACGGGAGAGGGAATTTGTGGATACCGCTTCCGGTTGATATCTATGGCCGGGGTGTGTCCTCCACTTCAACCTATTTTTCTTTTTTTTTTCCTCCCTCCCGTCGAGTGCTATTTATACGCCGCGGTGGAATGTAAATATTCATACGCGCGTGTACGCGTATTTCTTGCGCATCGCGTTTAATCACGGTGAATAAAAATAAATGCCCGCTACACCGGGGGTGGGGAGGGGGAGGAGGAGGGCATTTCAGTTGCGACATTCACCGGCCTGTTCAGCCAAAGGTTAAACCGTGCGCTAATCACGCTCGAGAAATGGACGATTCACCGATTGATTTCTCCCGTCCCTTTTGTTCCCAGCTTTATTCGTGTTTCACTCCCTTCTCTCTATCCCTCGCTCTGCTCTGCTCTTTCTTTCTTTCAACTTTTCCTTTTTTTTCTTTTAACTTACTCCAAACGAAGTGATTTTTTTTTTTTACACGGAACAACGAAACAGAGAAGAGGTGTCGCCCATCGAGTAACAATACAAAAGTGGTTTCGCGATAATCCGAGTCGATTAGACTCGATCATTCGCGAACAGGAGTAAGAGAAACATGATTCTCGAATTCGTATTCGTTTCCTCACGGTGATGATTTTTATCGATTCGGCCAATTTTTTTTTCTCCTTTTTTTTCTTCTTTCTTTTTAGAGAAGTAAGGGGAACATCTGACAACCGCCTCGGCCGACTGGTTTTCATTTTACACGACATAAGAATCGATCGATTGTCGGAAGGAATCGATAAAATCATGACGCATTCCGATTCACGGATATCCCTTATCACGTCGCTCTTTTTTTCCGGTGTCTGGAACATCTGCATAAACGTGCAATTTCTCTGGCGACAGGTAGCCATGGCTACCACCTTCATACGTCGACCCGTTGCACTACACGTCTCAACAACGAGAGGGATCTCGGTTCCCTGTCGGTTTCGTTTATTTTCCGTTCCTCGTCACATACACGTAACTGGGATTTTACGAGGGGATATTGTCATGCGAACGACAAAGCAGACGTTGGTTGTTATTCTTATTGTTCGTCAACCGCGTTTAACGCTATTTCGTCTGTGAATCATATTTTCTTAATGATACCATCGATACTTTCCCTTGAATAAACCGGTAATACGTCCCTGTCGCCGTTGTTAATATTTTGTTACACCAAGCTCGCTGGCAAAATGCATCGAAATGAAATTTTGAAATTTCATCAAACACCATTTTTTATTATTCATTCGATCGACCACTCCTTTCCTCCATGTTCTCACATATTTTTCCCAAATTTAATCAAGTTGCATTTTTCCAGCTACCTTCGTATATTTCGAAAATACACTCGTCACTTTTTTTTTTTATCTTTGATATACACTATATCGAATAATTGATAATAGATGCCTATTTTTAAAAACGTGTGTAAATAGAACGATGTTTTGCTAAGAGCTAAACGCTCGACCATCCACGTATTGTTTTAAAATAAAAACGCTCAACGTAACATTTTGTTATTCCAACTTTTCTCGTAGCTCGTATTTTTTACCTAGGTATATTATCGACGACAGTGTTGCACACGCGAAATTTACAATGCAAATATGTATGAACATGTTCCTGTTTATTGTCCCTTGACTAGTTTCATAAGATTATATATATATTAGATAAAATTATCAATTTTTCGTTCACTCATGTCTTCAAGCTATGTTCTAATTTTTTTTTCTTTTTTTCTAAAAATTACAAATGAATTTATCAAAAAAATTTTACCTACAGCTCGTCTTCAATAATCACGATATTTATTTTATCCGTTATTTACAGATATTCTATAAATTATTAAAATCTTTAAAACTCTTCTTTGTTCGTTCAACGAGTTCACTTTTAAGATAACGATGTGTGTGGCGGAGAAAAAGACGATCTTCGTAAGTTGTGGAGGTTATACTCGGCGCATTGTACGGTTATCTGCATGCACCTGTGTCCAACTTGGCTGCCTGTTTGCGGCCGACCACGGCTGGAGAAAGGCTGTTCTTTCTCCATTGTAATTCGGTAGCCTCGGGCCACTTCAGATTGACTGCACTCAACTGACCATAGAGAGGCTTGGGGCAACGAGTGCGCGAAACGGAACAATAGTCGTCACGTCGGCTCCGCAAAAGAGCGTGGCGTATGCATTTCTTTTCGTGAAATATTTTCTGCTTACGGGGCGTTCGAAATGTCAAGACGAGGATAAGAGATCGTGTGACTTCCGGGTCAGACCACGCGCTGCTTTTCTACCAATTACCGCGATACCTGATCGTAGCGAAACCTATACATATGTTCTTATTTGAATGCTAACCTAACCTAACGAGCGTCCAGCTGACTCGACGGCGGAAGAGAGCATTATATTCTCGTTATAGTTCTCATTTACACGATACGCGAAAAAAGATTTACCTCGTCTTGCTCTGAATATGTAATTTAACCACCAGTGTATACGCAGCAACGTTGAAATTGAGTTTCACGCGAAGAGATTTCTTGAACGAATCATCCGTCATTACGATTATTTGCACGGACAGAGCGGAATGATTAACAATATTTCCGATAGAATTCAAGGTTATGTGATATGAAGATAGAAAATTTTTAGTCTCGAGGCTATCGAATATGAATTAAATATTTATGTTTTTGATTATATATATCGAAAAACGGTTAGATTTAAAGAACGAAAGAAAGTTATCGCAGGAATGTCTACTCGAATGAGCAGTCAAAGAAAAATAAATAAACTCGATATTTTTACTGATCGATGAAAAGATAAATTTACCATTTCGAGTAAAGAGGACGAATTGATATTGATATTTTGAAAACGATGGAAAACTTTTAAGGCCGAAGAAAGGATAAAAGAATCTTTCCTTTCGAAAATTTTTAAAATCACGTTTTCTTTTGTTTCGATTAAGAGCAACAATTAATGATGATTATAAATTATTGTAACACATACCTGAAGCTTCGAAGAATATATTCTATCGCAGAAAAAATATTTTTGCATTGCAAAAGTTTACACTAAATAATACACAAACACAAGTATAAATATATCTTTAACTCTGAAAGATGTCTATGATGCAATTTCACAATTATATAAGTATATACTTCTAATTCTAATTAATATTTCAAACTGAACAAACGTTAGGTGCGATTCTCACTCGATTTGATATAGAAGATGTGTGAAGTGAGTCACAGAATAAAAAATATATCGATTAATCGATCTAGCTTATATTGCATCTTTGACACAATCTACGTACGCTATTGGTTGATGCAAGTTTAAAAGTACCATCTGGTGGTCACTAGCGAAAATATTGATTTAAAGTTAGTTAATTCGCGCGGTCGCAATGGAGTATAACGGTGAGATTTCGTGTGAGTGAATTTCAAGAAGAAATCAGTGCAATCAACGTATAATTCAACGTACAAAGGTAACATTATTTGCTTTCCGTGATAATCTTTCTTGCAACCTACGTAAAAACGTCTGACTTTGATCGTAACCGTAATAAGCTAACAATATAACCATTTATGTAACTGATGGTAGTGGCGTCACTCATTGCCTCGAATTAACCTTGATTCTATTCTGCTTTCGATCAGCCGTTTTTGCCAGTGAAACTATTGCGAAATATTCATTCAAATGGGAATAAACTCGTCTGTTCTCTACTTGTATGTGTGTTCTGATCGTCGATTTCTCGCCAGTTTTTTCTCTCTAACAATGGTCGCTGTATGTTCGTAGATCGAGATATCGTCGAGCTTCCACACGTCGAGAGATCGTATCCGTGACCAATAAGCCCTGTTCTCGGCCCTTTCTCCCGGAAACGCATCAGGATGAGCCGTAGAGGCAGTTACCTCCTTCTCTATGTCGTCGGCAAAGGTAAGTCACGTTCGAATGATAAATACCGCGAGTACACGCGGCTAGCGTGCACAGGGCCGTATCAACTCCATTGCACGCAACCATGTCAGTGCATCGCATATTATATCCACATTTATTTTTTATCTCTAACGAAACGGATTGCGTTTTTAATTTGTAAATGGATTTCGATGAATCTACCGTGAGTACAAAATTTCTACGTAGATAGAGAATATCTAATATCTTTCTATCACGTATGTGTATAATGGCGATAATATTAATGGCGATTTTATTTCGAGCACGATGACAAACAGATGGCGTTAGCGTACGTTACACAAGTTGCGATATTCTATTTTATTTCGAATTTAATTTCACGCAATTTTACGTAATACAAACATATCGTATAAGTATATAACTTAATTTAAAATACCGTATCACAATTGCTATTGCAAAGCTACTTCGGTTCCATTATTCTCGCTGGTCGTATTCGCGAAATTAGCTGAATCGATGAAACGCTACATTGTATTCTCTGTGCAATGGTACACATCTGGTGCCCCATTCGGTATATACGGAATCCAAGCGTACAATAGTGATTAGGGGACAAAAGGCGGAACATCATGAATATATCTTTAATAGGTGCTCTGCTACGTCTTTGTCTTACCATCTCGCCTTCTCTTTTTCTCGCGTTACGATTTTTCATCCCCTCCAAGCCCCGACTTCCTCCCTTTTCACGCAATTTTTCCACTCCCTCTTTCTGTGAATCGGCTTATTGTGCCGATCGTACCCTAAAATACAGCCACTCGAAATTCCGCCCACGCAAGGACAAAGGCTCGGAATTTAAGTTTCGAAGTTCCTGCCTCGAACGTGCACGCACCCCTCATCCGTGTCGTATATCGTGCGTTGTACACACATTGTTCGATTTCTACAGGAAATTTCCAAACAATCGGTGAAAATCAATCACCAGCCGCTTTTCTACCGCTTTTGACTTTCTTCGTACCGGGGATAGTTTCGAACGAGTTTTGATCCAAGCTGAATTAACATAAAGTTCGACGGCAATCGGTTGTACATCCTCGGTTAGTTATTTATTGCTTGATCGTAGTTTATTGGCGTTCCTTCATCGTTATTTACCAAAGAATTCGACGTATTATCTGCCACGGACTATCGAGGCTTTTGGTGAAATTTAACCTGTAATTCCAATAAACTGGTTCGCGTTTCTCTACCATTTATGGCCATTCTTCCGTAGAAGGAAATACAGTGGCTGCGGAAAGTATTTGCACACTATTATGCTTATTACAGCATCTAAATGCTAATTAACCCGCACCAAATAGATTAAACGTCCTATGAATATATACAATACACTTATTGTACTCCAACGTGAAATATTTACTTAAATTTCCCCTTTCTCTCGTTTCTGGGAAATACAAATAATTGTCGCGACACGTTTCGATCGCGGTATTTGTCCTCGAAGAATGATTCCCGCTCGCAAAATTCCATCATTCGTTTCGATCGCGCGTTTTTGCGCCTCTGCCCCACTTTGAACGCTGCGCCTAAGTCTCCACCGTTATCGTCGAATCGGTCTAATCTTTGGCCGCGCGCGCGCGCCTTCTTTTCCGCCAAAAAAAATACCAGACAGAGACCAGTTCTGTACGATCATCAACATTCGTCACGGTATTTAAAAGATATCTGGGTTCTCCGTGAAGTGGCGAAACGACACTCGACGTGACGGGAAAAGATGTCTGCGACGAGACTTTCGAAGAAATTCGAACTGTAAAACCGAATCGCAATTGCACGGCCTCGTAACGGTTTGCCAGGCGGAAGGAAAAACTTGGCGGATCTAATAAGTCGTGGTCGTTTTTCCATCCACGCCTAAGTCTTTGGTTAATGAGGGGATTCGAGGTTAACAGTATCACGAGATTCAACGGCGTGAAACGAGAAAACATTGAAATTCCCTCCCAATGGTTGCGCTCGTTTTAACCTTGCTTGTTGTTCCGTTCTATTTGACTCCAAAATCAATTTTATTTTCTGTTTCTTGTTTTCCACGTACGCTTATATTTTTACTCAAAATAATATTCTATAATAATTAAAAGAAATAGATTATAATTTAAAGAAAAGGAAAACATTAAAATTTTCAATAGATATTTGTATATCTTGTACAATCACGAATTAAAACCTATTTCGCACAAATTATATCAGATAAGATTGCGCGCTACTTATCACGGAGGAAGAATTTCAAATTTATTCGTAATTTAATTTATTTGTCGAACAAATACGAACGGTAGAAACGAAGAGAACAGCAGGGTTAATCTTTCTCAGCGAGGCCCTTGGTCGACCGAAAAGATTCTGTTTCGCATCCGGGAACCGGTTCCAGTGAATACGCGTCATTGGCCGATCCGTCCCCTATAATTTTACGTTCGAAACCGCACATTTATCTAGATATTAACCGTTCCATTCGACGGTCAATGCGCTTTGTAATAGAAGTTTCGACGATAGGCGGCGGGGTGGAATGAATCGGTTCGCTTTTCGGAAACGCAGTCGCTCAAACTTTTCGAATAATTTCGTAGGGAAACGAACGAATTGGAATTACGAATTTGAAGTTGCGAATCTGTACTTCTAATTTTCCCTTTTCACCCGTGTTTCAATTACACGATACAATAGGTGTTCTCCGTTTCAGGGATAAAATCCAATGTTTCGCGAGAACTAATTAAATCTGATAACGCTTTTTCAATCGTATTTGTTTCCAAGTAGAATCACACGCGTATAACATATATCGCGACAGATCGACTCCTAATTGCACGAAATTATATAGTTACTCGAGACAAGAAAACTTTCTTCGCAACACTATTTTGCAAATCGCATAATTTTAACGATTCTTGAACTCACGTCGACACTTATGATTCGAATCACTGATACCGATCGCATATCTATCTCGATAGTAGTCCATACACGAAGCAATTTGCATCCCACGAGACCTGCGATATTGTTGATATCGTCGAAGCATATTCCGCTTCGTTAGCTTCTTAAGAAAAGTCTCGGGTCGAATTGGAATTACGAATTTGAGGTTGCGAATCTTCTAATTTCCCCTTCGTCGTACGTGTTTCAATTACACAATAGCTGTTCTCCGTTTCCGGGATAAAATCCAATGTTTCGCGAGAACTAATTAAATTTGATAACGCTTTCGCGGTCGTATTTGGATATTTATTTGCAGACAAAGTCGTTTCACACGCGTAAATAATACATCACAGATCGACTCCTAATTGCATCTATATAATTCGTTGCTTACTTAGACAAGAAAAGTTTCTTCGCAAATTGGATAATTTTAACGATTCCTGAATTCACGTTGAAACTTATATACATACGGATCACTATATCACTGATACCAATCACATATCTAGCCCGATAGATCGAAGCATATTCCGAGGTTCTTAAGAAAAGGTTCTCGGGAAATTTTCAAGTTCATCCACGATCGAGACCGGTTCACTTCCGGCGGCTGCCACACAATCGAGAATTGCCGCATTTACATTCGCGACGCGTGTTGCGCAATGGGCCCCAGTTAACGTTCCCCTCTTACCAACTACCATCTCTAGCTAGATCGTTGCGCACAGCTGCCGACGTGAATTCCGCATTAACGCCCCGAGCAACGAGATTCGCACAACATCGGATCGTTCTCGCGAAACCTGATAATAGCCGCACATTTACCCGACACACCCACCCTCGAATCGACTCTAATCCACGCGGGGGGAAGTTGGAACGATCGAGAACGAGGCGAGACTTTCGAGAGATCCGGAAAGCGAATACCGAAAGATAGAGCGCAACAAACATCGCACGTCGTGTTTCCCCCACTCCTCTCCCGAGTTCTTTCGTCCCCTTGTGTTTACTTGGAAAGAACCGATGATTCATCCGTGTTTACGCGGCTACAACGACGTGGCTGGCAATTAGCGAAACAGCGAAAATATATTTTGTTACCTAATTAGAAGGGAGGGGGGAGGATGGAGAAGTTTCCAGTTATTGGTGTTCCACCGGAATTCGCGGAAGTTTCGTAGCGAGAAACTTGAGACGTTAGAATGAGAAAGCGGGACAAACGGAATCCCTTAGCACGGAATGGTATGGCGAAACTTTTGCCAGAAGAGTTTTCTCAAGCATCGACTCCGGCGGTCTACGCTTCTCCTCTTCTCCCATCCCTCTCCTTTTTTCTTCTTTTTTTTTGTTTCCCCTCCTCCTCCTCCTCCTCCTTCTTGACGCTCGAAATGCGCTTTCTATGTATCGTTCCCTACGTGCATCGGTTTGCATATCTAAGCAACAACGTTTTCCCGTGAAAGGGGTCTCGAGATGCTTATTTGCCAGAATGTCGCCGGACACGAGGCAAAGTTTCACGTATTTGCGGAGTGGTTAACGTGTTAATGCGCAAACTTGAAGCAACTCCGCGGTTAAAAGCTCGCTTACGAAGTTGCTGGCAATTCCGGAAGGTAAATCTGTAAAACTTTTTCGCTTCGTAATCTCAAATTCTCTTCCTCCGATTCGAATTTTCCTCCCTTTCGAAATTTCCAACCTGTCTTTCGCCGATCTTCCAATCTCTCTCTTACAAAAGAGGCGAGCTGGGAAAGCTTGTTTCGCGGAAGCAGAGGAAAGGGGAACTCGTTCTCGTGGTTTGTCGTTTTGCCTCTCGTCGATCCTTAAACTCTCTCTCTCTCTCTCGTGAACAATTCCACGCTCGTGGTTGAGAATCCCTTTCGCGAGAGAAGAAAGCTACCCGCTGGCGCGATTTACCGGGGCGGATGAAGGGCGATCTGTTTTTTTTGCGCGCTCCCCCTACACCAGAAAATATCAGCGTGTACACACGCTAGAGAGGAAAATTGTGATCTCGAGTTTTGTAAAAATCTGTTTACCAACCAGGGAGTCGGAGGGAAAGAAGTTGAGGCAACGCGTATATAAACTTCGTTGGATTAACTTCCGTTTTTGCGAGTCTTCTCTCTTTCTCTCTCGTTAAATCGCTGTCCCTTCTTGCCTTTTTCGCGTGTATACGAATATATAAAATTGCAGGAAAAAGTTTGAAGGAAGATGGATCTATCCTTGTGACTGATGCTTCTCTCGATAGCTATTTCCCTCTCTTTCTCTTTCCTTCTTCTTCATCGAAATGGACATGACAGTGTCAAGATCTGGGCGGGCGGAGAGAAAGCGAGAAATTAATTAAGAAGCGCGAGCGTTTAGAGGGAGGCGATGAAATTACTCGCGAAACTCGGTAAAGGGTATTACAGCAGCGAGCTCATAATTCGATTCACGGGCGAAAAAGCAGCACTGTACCTCTGTTACGAGGAGCAAGCGGAACAAGCTCGCGCCGGGTGAATAGGCTTCGCAGTGAAAAACGCGAAATATCCACCCTTCTTCGCGCAAATACGCGTCTCCGCTAACTTCCCCCTCTCCTATCGCGGATTAATAAATCCACCAAGATCCCCTCTCGATATAATCGTTCCTTTCACACCCGCGTGGCCTAACACCTTTGCGAAAAAATGAACCCGATAAATCCTCTCCTTCAACATCTTCTACTTCATAAAAAGAAGGAGAAGGGAGGAGAAGAAGGGGAGAGTATTAGTGTAAAGAGCGGAATCGAAGGATCGCGATGGTGGTTAACGGTGGTGGATAGCTCGGGATTAAATAGGAGAGAAACCACGTGGGAGCTGGAATCGTATCGTCGTCATACCTTATACGATGCCCTTCGACTCGATGATCGTGCGCGCTCCCCGTCTCTCGTGTGCGAAAAACATGGTACACGGTCAGACCGGTCGAGTTTCTTAATGAGGGAGACGTTTGCGAAGAGCGTGCGGCTGTGTGGCGCACCTTGGGGAAGGGGCCGGGTACGAGTGCACGCATACCTGCACCTACGTGGCCATGTGCTACGCAGCTGGGGTACCGTCTTCTATCGGAACCAGTCTTCTTCGCCGCATTCCCTGGCCCGACTACCTGGGAACTCGGTGTTTCGTCACGAGCCTCCTCCTCGTCACTATCCGATCGGGAGGGATTTCGAGGCCGCGTGGCCAAACTTGATTTTCGACCGTGGAATTTCGGCCCGATGTGAGTGAACGAGACACACACACACACACAAATACACAAGAGGAATAGGAATTCGTAGACGTTCAGTGGTGAATTTTTATAGTTTTTTGGTTTTTTCCTTTTTCTTTCTCTCTTTTTTTCTTCGTGTGTTCAAACGTACGATGCTGATATCGGGGAATATTGGTTGACTTATCGGTTCTCAAGCGGCGATAGTTTAATTTCGTTAAAACATCGAGCGTCGGGTGAATTTTATTCGGTTTGGACGGTATCGATGCAGGGATGGGATGGAATTGTGACGTTTCATTAATTTAATTGAACGCTGGGCCCCCGCGCGTTGCGTAATCTTTTCATCCCCGAACTCATTCGTCTTTCCCTGGTTATATATAGAGAGAGAGAGAGAGAGAAAGGAGTGTTCTTTGCCGTGGATTCGAGTTTCGTTTGCGAGATTGAAGACGCGAAGTAGATACGATTTATGAAGGGACGCGGAGGAAAAATAATATTGAGAATCGTGCAAAAAAAATATTCCCCTCGAAATCTTGCGATCCTTCTTTCTCAGATTCTCTGAAAAATTATTATCCTTGATTTTCGTTTATCCTTATTTTGATTCGCATTTAACGATCGAATGCATTAATTTGCAATACTCGAGTGAAAACGTGAAAATCTTTTTGCGCGTTAGGCAAGGGCCCTTAAGAAACCGGACCACCGGTTGCTCCGCTCCTGTTTGTCGTCCCTCGATCACGATCCCGATCCACGCGGCCAGTCTTGCCGCGCCAGCGCGATCGAAAGGATCGATGTCGTTGCATCGCGCGGCCGCGTCGCGATCGTTTCGAAATATCAAACCGCAAATCAATTTCGCGCGATATCACACGGGTGCAGTGAAATAAACATCGTCCATCGTGGAAACCGTATACATATCGAGAGACGCGATATCGATATGATGAAAAATCTAAAAATAACACAGCGATATATTTTTCTTGATTGATTCCTCCTGAAACAACGTCTTCCGTCCTTAATTATTTCGTCTTTTTTCGTCTCGTTCATATTCCTTCTCCGTTCTCTCTCGTGCAAGATTTGTTGTTTTGTCGGTGTGCGTCGGTCTCCGGTGGTACGTTTTCCAGTTTCTTTTTTTCTTTTTTTTTTTCCCTCCCTCGTGGAACATCGTGTTGTGTATCGAACCGCCGTGTCACGAGTCGTGTTTTCCACAGTGGATTTTTCATAGCCGTCGTCTCTGGATGAAAAATACGGGGGAGCCACGAGCAGCGTAACGGGGGAGTGTTAAGGGACAATTATATTAACGCCCTTTCGGATCACACCCTCGCTTACAAGATCTTTCTTGGGTAATTTCTTAAGAAGGGGGTATACCCGCCGCTTCTTAAGCTTATTTAATCTCTCTGTCGTCTTTTAACGGTGGAGCGGCATAATCTAAAATTCATTGTCTCCCCCGAGTTTCAACTTGGTCGTCCGTCTCTTTCTCTCTCTCTCTCCTTCTCCGCTCTTTTATCGTAACGCTGTCAAATCTTATCCGACCCCTTCCGTTTTCTATCCTCCTCTCTTCTAATTCTCGTTGTCGTTAATTTTATCGTCGTTCTCGACGTCATCCATTCATTCGGAAATAAAAAAAAAAAAAAGGAAAAGAAATAAGGAAATTTATTAGGTCGTTGATCGAGTTCTTTAAGGAATTTTCTTTATGAGAAATATTGTATTCGAATTGTTTCGTTTAATATTGTACGCGAGTTAATTTGAATAGAGATTATTAATTTACCCGTTCTCACTATTCAGCAGATATTCGATCCCATTGGATCGTTGGAGGATCGTTAACGCGTTAATTAATTATCGATCACGCTTTTTCCAATTGTTTAGACGAGATAGACAATTGTCGAAATATAGAATATAGTGGAATATCCGCAAAATAAATTTCTTAACTTCCTGCCTTTCTCGAAATTTCCCTCGGCTTCCTTTCACACCCGATACATTCTCAGTCAGTTCGCGTGAGTAACGACTGACTTTTTTAAGAAGTAGAGAAAAAAAAAAGAAAAGAAAAGAAAAAGAAATTACAGCCTATCATCGTTTACAAGCGATCCATACGACTCGCTTAACGACCCAATAAGAAAAAAATTGACCCTTTCTCATTAAGTTATACCAATATACCATCGCCTCGCATCGATAAATTATCGTGCTTTACGATTCTCTTCCTGGTCACAGCTCGTCCGTGACGAATCGCCCTTCGTTCGTTTCTCTGAACCGCGTCCCTGGATCGGGATTCATCAGGGGGTTTTCGATCCCAGGGGAGGAGGAAGTCTGGCGAAAAACCGGAGGCCTGGTCGGTGATTAACGGTTTTGCACGCTCGTTTTACGGAAGGCGCGACGTTTCGTGCGTGGCATCGAGCGATAGCCCGCCACGCACCGCTTCGTTTCACGCAGCTGATAACACTGTTTGAACTGTCAGTCGTCGCCTGATACCGAGTCGGTGTTTCACAATTAGAGAAGCCCGTGAAAAAGTTCGAAACGTCGTCGCTCCTTGTGATTAATCGCGTGCGCCTGGCGGGAGGGGGAGGGTTCGACGAGCAGCGGAACCCGGAAAGGAGAGAGTTACGAGGACGAGAGCCGTGGCGATATTTCAACGGAGCGTCCTCTTCTCGCAGCGGCGAGATAAAAGAAATCGCGGTGTATCGAGGAAACCGAGCGAACTCACGCACGCACGCACTCAACGCCTCGAGCTCTTCGAATAAACGCGTTGCCACTGGTAAAAAGAAATTATTCTGGAAGGCGCGGCGCGATAAATAACGAGTGTTCCACGAACGATGCTCGAGTTCTCCCCGAGTATCTAACCAGACCAGACGATTGCTCAGCAACGCAAAAATAGAAGGTGATTGATCGTGCGTCGCGAAAGGAATGCGATCTGTGCGCGGTGAATCTCTATAGGAGTGTTACGTTAGCCACGATCCCCCATTCGCGGATGAAATGGCAAATTTAGTGGTTTCTCGGTGAACGTGTCACGGTTCTCACCGTTTCCTGAGATGTGTGTGCTACGTATGTTACGCGAGATCGAGCCGTGTTGAGAAGAAGGGACAAAGGAAGCTTCCTTTTCAAGCCGATCACTTGGATCGTTTTTCTCGGCGGCTTTTTATCGAGCGGATGATTCCTGTGATAACGGGTTGGGCCTGCAGAGGGGAGTGGATAGAGATAGTATTGGTCGCGCAATCAGGAATCATCGATGGAACGGGCGGGCATCGAGTGGTTGGCAACGTGCTCCACCGGTTAATACCGGCCACGACGAAATTACGCTGCGCCAAGTGTAGCCAGAAATTGGCAGGATAACGTGGCCACAGTCGATTACTGGGTGCAGCGAGCAGGCAGGAGAGGTGCGTTGGGTATGTACGCCTGCATTTACACGTGCTCGATAATGGCGCGTGCCGCAAAAGTAGATTCGTAGATCCGTCCCTCCGATTAATGCAGCTCATCGACCTCTTTTGCTTCTTTAAGGCGGCGAAACTTCCGATTTCTTTCTCTTTCCCTTTCTAAAGCATCGTGGAGAACACGCGTGTTTTAGAATTCTTCTGGAATTTAAATATGAGTCCAATAAACCACTTAATTCAATTTTCGTGATGAAAACAAAATTCCAATACGTTTGCATACACCTCGTATTACTATATATATATATATATATTAGTTCTCAACGTGGGTAATAAACATTTGTTTACTCTAAGATTTGTCTAAATAATCAGCTGTTCGCGTCGCGGCAATTAATAAAAAAGATGTAGAGGGGAGCGTTCTCGACGTTTCTACGGTTATCGTTCACTCAAACCTACGCGTTCGAGGAGAGGATCCCCCTCCAGCGCTGTGCGAAGATCGAATGACAAGGCGGGAGGCGTGGGTGTACTACGCTCGTAAGATCGGCGCACGAGGGCGGCCGGTCACCCCGGTGAAACGCGAACAAAGAAAAGTTTCATGGGCGCGGTGATGAGTTATCGCGAGCTCGCTTTCGGATGCAACTTATCGTCGCGCATCGTGTTAAAAGTTGACGGACTCGTGATTACGAAAGATGAATTCGTTTCGAGTTATCTAATTCATCGGACGTAATTGATGAAAAATAAAACGTTTCGTAAGAATGCGAATTCTTTCTTCGATTCGTTAAGTTATAACGTTAAGTGATAACGCATATTTCTCTTCGAAAGTACGATTACTTCGTAAAATGAAATTTTCTTTGTTTCTCGAATATATATTATCGTATATATCGGATCGTCTCTTTCTGTCCTTTTTACAAGTTTACAGGAGTGGTAATAAGATTACGTCTTTACATTTTATAAGTACATTCGTGCATAACAAGTACTCGCGTAAATAAAGTCTGGAACAAGAAATTCCACTCATAGGCGAGCTATAAAATTCTCAATTTAATTTCGTTGTGCTTTTTGGAATTCTGCCCTTCCCAACTTTGTGCAGCAACGTTAAACGTTACGAATTATCGTAAAATTATCGTAAAATTATCGTAACACCATAAAATGGCGCAATATTTTACAATATCCTTATCGACTTATTTATCATTTCAAAAAAAAAAAAAGAAAAAGAAGAAGAAAGAAAACCAAAGAAAAGAAAATTGACACGATTCAACGAGACACGATTTAACGAAAGACAACGATAAAAGGAACGCGTAATCGTAATACGATTCTCTTCGCCCACAAATTCGAAAGTGTGTCGTCGTTTATTCGAGAACGTTTGCTCTCAAACGATAAATCGGGCAACGTTTCCCGTCGATGATTTCATTCCTGGTATAAATTCGCGAATTACCGACGTGATTTGACTCCTCCTGAACAGCCCTCCCCCCTCCGTTCAGTGCGCAATGAACGGCAGCGTGCGTGGCCGCGTGTGTATACGATAAAGCTCGGCAAACATTCACCGCGGCTCGATTCATATTCTCCACGATTATCGGCCACCGAATGAGCTGGACAATGGCGGCGAGGATGGCCAACCACGATCCGTCGTCCGTGTGTTGGTTATCTTCGTGTGAATGCACTTGCCGCGACGGAGCGCGGGTTTCGAAAAGAGCCGCCTCGTAACGAGTGTATCCGGTACAAGAGCGAGATCAAAGACGAGTGGCTGCCGAGAGAATGGTCGGTGTTTCTGTTGCGAGAAATCGAAAATTTCTTCGTCCTTGTAGCTGCGCGTTAAAAGGGAAATATAATTCAGATTTGGGAAAATTGTGGATCGAATAAATTTAGAAAAATGTTTTTTTTTTGGCGAATTGGCTCGAAGTCGATCGGCGAAAGTAAATAGATTTTTCTTTTTACCGAAGAATTTTGCGATTCTTTGTGATATTCAAACGGTATTTTTTCGGCAGCGGAATAAAAGAGAAACTTAGGTCATCTCTCTCGTATTTAAAAGTTAGATTAATGCTGTTAAGCAGTGTTCATTATATTAGCGAGAAGTATACGTGGAAGAAGGGAGATGAATTTGAATTAAGATTTGTTAAATCTCAAGCTTCTTTTCAATCTATCTGATCTTCGATATCGTCACACCTTGTAGAGCTCGCAGCTGTACGAAATCTTGATTCGACTCCATAGGAGTCTCTTCTTAATTTCGAAATTCAATTTTATCTCTCCCCGAGACCATATCTCTCCGAGACCTCTTTACAGTTAAGATATTTAACGGAATAGAAGAAGGATGAGATGAAAAGGGAAAAGAAATCGAATGGGCTCTCGCCGTGAGACTGATAATTCTTCTCGATCTCTGAAAATCGTTCGAAATGGATAGGTCCCATCGTGGAACTAGGGATCGCTACGCGTACCACCGTTCTTTTTAAATTCTCCTCTAAACATCTGCTGCGAATTCGCAGGATCTTGGTTTTTGTCGTTGTATCGAGCGTTGCATCGCTACGAAACGAGAATAAATCTATTTCCCTTTCCTCGTAACGATTCGCGTTACGTCCGAATTCGAGGCAAAGAGGGATATAAATAAGCGAGGATCCCTTGGAAGAAAGAAGCGGCCGTTTCGCATCGCGGTGGCACGATATCTCGCCCGAGTTGGCAACAGTTGTTCCGTTGCCAGAACCGAGCACGTGGTTTATTCGCGAAAAAATGACGCGCTTCTCCGTAAGGTCGTGGTGTACGGAGAAAAATGGAAGGGAGAGGAAGAAAAGGGAAGGAGCCTTGGACCATCTGGGGACCACGAATCCGGGCCCCCGCGTGGCGAGAACCTTGGCCAAAATGAAAGAGAAGAAAAAAAATGTGTACGTTCGACTAACGTGAAAATATTCATTAGAAATTTATATGGGAAATTTAAAAGGACGAAGCGAAAGAAATTATTAACGAATATTATTAATAAAATTTGTAATATGTCGAAACGAATGATCAACGATGAAAGAAGGATCTAATCATCGATTTAAAATAGGAAAAGAATGGTTCGATGGAGCGAGAAGATGTGTCGCGAGATTCGATCGCGAGAAAGCGTTCTCAAAGAGTCGGATATTTTTTTCTTAATTGCAACAGGCCGCGCGTAACAGTGTAACGCGTGGCGTATGATAAATAGCGAGTAACGATCAAAGGGAGCACGCAATATGAACAGAAATAGCGATCGTTTCACGGGGCATTTCTATGCGTGGCTCGGTCGTGGTGCAGTTGCACAGGTCATGCACCTCAAAGGCTAGCCTTGTCAGGGCCATGAATAGCCCCATCGGCTTAGGAACGTGGTGGGGGGTAGGGAAGAAGAACATCGTGAAAGGGCATCGAGTGTTTTCAGAAGGTACTGTACACTCGAGAACCACTGGAATACCATCCACAAGGTATAGATCGCCGGTCCATCAGAAACGATACATCTATTCAAATGGGATCTTTTCTTTTTTTTCTTTCTTTTCTTTTCTCTCTCTCTCTCTCTTTTTTTTGAAGAAGCGCTTCTTGGATTTTCCAAGAAATTGAGATCCTCTTGAGATCCTTGCCTTCGTTTCAGGAGGGTTCCGTTAATGCGTTCCGTTCGCAGTTCTCGAACAAATTCGTCCGTTCGTAATTCAATTTTTAAACGCGGTTTTAAAATTTTATATATATATTATACAAATTGGATTTTTTACGTTTTTTACGGGGGAAAAGCATAATGCGAAAAATATCCCGATCGTATCTGATTTCATCGTATTCGAGAAAGATCGATACGCTTATCACCGTGGAGATTTTTGCTTGATCTCATTATAAATTGAAATCTTGGAGTAACGAGTATTAAAGAGGGAATATTGGAACGTTGGATGCTCAACTTTGAAACCTGTGTGATTTTTAATATCCTCGAGGCGATATTTTTTCCTTCTCCTCCTCCTCCTCCTCCTCTTCCCTCTCTCTTTCATTAACATCCGTATCACGTACCTCGGTTATAATAGTACCTCGGTTACATCGCGGGTCTTTGTGATATGATTGATATTCGAAACGTGCTCCTTTTCGCGTTTTAACGTTCGCAAATTCAAATGTGAAAATTTCAATCCTTTTGAAATCTCGTGCCTGGTGATAGAAAGAAAATTCAGGCTGGTATAATAATTTTAATTAACACGGTGATAAAATATCCACCGGATACGATCTTATCCGTGATCTCGCGTCATGTGTTTCTCTTGCATTACGAATACATCGAACGCACGGAATATTTCATAAAAGAGATTTGCCAAATGAATGAGAAGATAGGGCCGTACATTTTTGCTCGGAATTGGGTTGTGCTCTCTCTGCGTGTTTGTGTTTATCTCTTGCTTTATATTCCGATCTCCTTGCGACTTTGTCCCAATGCAAAATTGTACGAAATTATTCGTCCAAATGGAAAAACTTTGGGCAAGAAATTCTGATATTTCAGTTTCGATTCTGTTCAAACGAAATTATTCGATGAAAAATTGGTCCAAGCCAATTACCGGCAATATAGCCTGCATGCACAAATATGCGCTCGATTAAGTGGCGTGTAAGAGGCACCGTTATCTCTAGTGGTGGAGAGGTGAGCGTCAATCCGTGAGAAAGATTAATGGTTCAGCATTATCGAGCAGATACAGTTGAAGTTAATCTGTAAGTTTTTCACGCGCGGGAAGTCTTCATTTGACGTGCCGAAAATTCGTTTATCACGCTCGACAAAACCGCCATCACTTCCATGCACGTTGTGCACGTTTTTCTACCTCCACTGGCCTTCGCCTTTACATATTTTTATTATAGATATCCACCGAGATTATTCTACCGTTTATTAAAAAAATAATTCGGATACCGGGAAAATAAGGAACATTTCTTTGATCAATTTATAATGTGTATCCTTCTTTTCTTTCTTTCTTCCTTTCTTCTTTTTACATCCTGAAAGAAAATTCAGATCTGGAAATAAATAGAGAGAAAAAAAAAAAGAAAGAATGCAGGAACGAAATGCGAAAAGAGTGACCCGTTAAAGAGAATAACGAACGAGAGATCAAAGGTCTCGTCGTTTGATCAATCAAGAGGTCAAAAGGGGTTTAAGCCTTCTCGAGCGAGGTTTTACTTTTAACGAGCCATCGCTAATGCGTACCAGTGTTTTCGCGATTGATGCGTGCAACGATTATTAACTCATTAACTCGAAACGGTGCCACGGTCGAGAAATCGTGCCCACGCCGCTTCGCGTTTCTTTCTCGGCTCCGAGTACAAAAGATTCGCGCGCGAGCGATTTTTCTTTCCTCTTCTTCTTTTTCTAACATTGTTGCCGATGAATCGAAGAGAGATAGCCAGAGTTGTATCCTCTTGGTGGCGTCCCACTGTTATTTTGGCACCCGTCCAAAAACCCTCTGTTCAAAGAAAGCGGTGAAGCGAGCGCGAGGATAACATTGGATAAAAAGATGCTCGCTCGATAGATAGAGATGTCTTTATTTATACTATCCCCCCTCCTCTCTTGTAATCCGAAAGAGACAATTCTCTCGACAATTTCTCTCTTTCTCACCGCATCTCTTCCCCTCCCCATCGTTAATTTCGACACATCGATGTATGGAAAATTTGAAAAATGAATCGTTCTTTCCTTTCGCGTGATCAACCGAGGAAGCGATAGCGACTCATCTGTGCGTAAATACGCAGATGAATCACGTCGTAAGTGAAAATGCGTGTACGAATGTGCGCGCGTCGCTTTCGCGGAATCGACGAACGAGCGGAAAGATCGGTGGTGCTCGCTCGTGCAAAGAAACTGTATCGAGACCACGCGTGTAATTAAGTATTCGCGTATACGCGCGGTCGTTGTTCGCGGGAGAGGGGGAGCAGACGAGAGGAGGAAACACGAGTCGTCGACTCGTGTGTGGTCCCTGTGTACCGGCGGCTGCCACACGATTCGTCGACTCGAGCCCTCGAGTTGTATCGTTCGATTGGATACGAACGATTACAACTCGAGACAGCTGAAACGGCTCGTGTGCGGTATATATTTTCAATGTTCAGCTCGTGAACATTGGATGGCGATTAAAAAAAGTTTTTTCTTTTTTCTTTTTTCTTTTTACGCGGTCAGAATCAGAAGAGAACCGAGTGCACACGTCACAGTCTATTCGAGCCGATCTTTGCGTATATATATACATACACGAAATATACGAAATTGTCTAGCGGATTTTTACATCCCGATGATGTATGAAATTTATGCTAATATATGCCACGAGCACGGATCCACACGTTTTTTATTTATTTTTTTTTTTACACGAGCTTTTCTTTCGTTTAATGGCAGCCAGTTATACGAGGAGAATGGCGATTTAACTCTTCGATTCCGGCAGACCCCGATCGAGATCCGGCCCGAGTCTCAGTCCGGTAAATATCAATTGGGACCGAAATTATGCCAAGCCGAATCGAAGAACCCATATGTCGGTTCACTCGTGCTTGTCTCTTTTCCTTTCTCCTTCCTCCAACTAATTATATTTTTAACTTTCCAGATCTTTCTTACGTTGCCTGCTCTTTTGCAAAAACGAGTTTCGTTTTTCCGTGTAATAGAGACGATTAGAAACAATTTTATTAAACTTTATATTTCTATCCATATTGTGTTCAATTCTTTTCTCTCGTTCAATTTCCATGATATAATTAATTGAATAATAAAACCTGATAAAAGAGATGCTTCCTACAGCTCCTGTATTTCATCGCACTGTTCCAAGAATTAATAATACCGCGATCGGTTAACTTCTTCGAAACTTCTTCGTGGAAAATCATCTCGTTCGATCCATCGGCGAATCGCGGCTATTAACGCCATATCGAATTTCGCAATTAATCGTCATCTCTGAGAGATTTCTCGTGTCCAGAACGTTTATCATGAAACGTAGCAAACGGTTGAAGCGCGGATCAAGAAGAATTTCGTTAACGAAACGAAAATGCCGATTTCGTTGCAACGTGTGCAATCTCTGTTCCAGAGAGGCAGATTTAAGATTCGGGTCAGTGCATCCGAAAAATGGGTTTCTCTCTCTCTCTCTTTCTCTCCCTTCTTGCGGCGTTCCCGCGTTGCCGATGGAACTCAGCCATTCGGCGTGTCGCGTTCCACCCGCGCGGAATGTATTTTTTTCGAGATGATAATTACGAGCGAAACCCTCTGTTTCGCTCTCTCCTCCCCCCTCTTCCGTTTCCCCTTCCTTTTATTTATCGGGTCCGTGCATTGTGCCCCGTTGGAACCGCATTGTCTCGAAAGAAACGCTTTTGTTGCTCGTTTAGCGGTCCTGGTTAATGGAGAGAGGGGAGGGGAGACTGTTACATATAGGATGATTCAGAAATATATTTAGACACGGCGGAGGAAATATGTAGAAACAAGCAGTAGTGAGAAGTATACGAATATGGTGCCCTCCTGTGTATCTTAATTTCTAAATTTTATAAATGATCGATCATAGGTTATAGGTTTGTACGAAGAAGAAAAATTGAATTACGGTCGGGGTTAAATATTTATCATTCGAAAGCATGGAACAGTAAGTGGTTATAGTATAGAAGAGCGGATTAACTATAATATAATAACAAATATTGTTGTTAATGATGTTGATAATGTATTTATGATCAATGAATTTAAGATCGATTAGATCGTTATTTGTTACTGATTTGGACTATTCTATAGCTTTGGAGAATTAACCAAATCAAAGGTAGAACGGTGCCAGTGAATGCTTCACGAAACCTCGCATACTTTCAACGTTAAAAAAATATTATTTTCCCCACAATTTAAAAAGTCCAAGTATCGACGCTTATTTCTGAATCACTCTGTACATTAGTAGACTCACATTTTCGAGCCAGCACGCGGCCGACATCTTAATTGTGGGTCAATTTCAGAGAGAGAAAGAGAGAGAGAGAGGAGAGGAGAGGAGAGAGAGAGAGAGAGAGAAAGAACGAGGCCATGGGCGAGCAGCAGGAATCTCTCTCGAATCTCGCGGCTACGCGGTGGCCCACGGCCGATATCTCGATGAACAGATCTAAAAGTAGAACTCTGGCCGAGAGATCCTTGAGGCGAGGCCGCGTGGGAAACGTTAGAATCGCGTGGAGCGCGCCTCTAATACTCTGATGGGACGTTGCTTTAATTCAATTTACGCTGCACGTCATCTTCTGAATTGAAACTTATATCTCGGGGGAGGGCACCACGTTTCGATATTCTATATCCGGGATATTCTTTTAGATTTTATCCATCTCTGCTCGTCATTTAATCGAAATTCGTTCGTAATTGCCTCGAATTTCGAGACAAGCAACGGCCCTCCGGCTAGAAATCTTCCTGGAATGTAATTCGAAAATGAATTTGGCAATAATCGCGATATCCGGTTATTATTGGGAGATAATTAGAAATTTGTTTTCTTCGAGGATTTTTATCGACGATGCGGGAAAAATTGCGAAATATTGTGGAATATCGAGAGTAAAATCGAGAAGAATTAAATGAATTTGTAACTCTTATTCGAACGTTTGTAAAATACGAAAAGGGTGAAAGATATATCAACGAGATGTTTGTCAATGTCTATTCTCGTTTTGGAATTATGAATTCGAAAAAAAGAAATTTCACGAAACATAGCAAATCTTTCTTGGAATAAGAGATCCTTTTGTATATTTACTCCTCTAACCGGAGAAAATTTTATTTCGCCATAACGAATGTAACGTTTCAATGCGATTCGATGCACACTTTCGAACATTAGATTCATCTTCCCGTAAGAGGAAAAATGGAACAGACCGTTAAAATGGGATAAAACGACGAATATACGAGAACGAAATAAAAGTTGCACGATTCTCTCTCAAAATAAACATTAGGTTTGCTTTAAGAAAGGATCGAATTAATCTTATCATCGACGTATTCGTTTAACGGTCTTCTCGAACATCAAAGTAAGAATTTAGCCGAAGATTTATTTTTACCGCGGCCGTGAATCGCGATTAATCCACAAAATTTAATCCCCGATATAAATATTCGAGGCGAGCACAAATATACTTCTACGATAGTCAATATTCACCGTGCAACGGTTGGCCAGGCATATTGAATTCCAAGCGGCCGTTATGGTCTTTAACGATTCGACGCACGAGCACGTGGCCGGCCATTACAATATCTAATGCGTCCCAGGCTTCGAAAACCGAATTAATTCCGACCGGATATCGGTCAACTACCGGATACCTCCACATTGCTAGAACGTGCGCCCGCCGCTTAACCGGAAACCTAAAACGGGAGAACCGTTTTACGGAAGCGCCATCCAATTTTTCACGGATATCCCCTTACTTCCCACTTTCACCAAATAAAAAACCATGCAATTACAAAAATCTTGGAAAAAATTCCAAGAGACGATTCTCGTCGATCCAATCCATTAATTAATCGGACTAATTATGAATTAGTAATCGATCGGATCGATCGTGAGAATATTCGCATTGTACCTTTTTTGCCTTTTTCACTCACGACGAGGGTTGCCTGTTTTCGCAGGATAAGGGAGAAGGAAGATTGGAAGGGGATTACGATTACGCGAAGATGCGAGAACACGCAGGATCGAGAAAATGAACGATGAAATAATCCTGAAGGGTTTGACCGGTGGCGGTAACATTCCATTCGCGGACGAGGATGGAACGGCGCTCGATCACGTTGGCGGCCGATCGAGGACAGAGGTGAGGCGGAAGGAAGCGCACACTTTCGGGACATTCGGCGGGCCGTCGAGGATCGATCAAGAGGGAAGAAGCTGCTCCTCGATGCTCGAACGGAACGCGAGCATGTTGGTCGGGCAGCAGCAGCAGCAGCAGAGGCAGCAATACAAGCAATCGCCCGACCCTAGGAGGATCGGCGCGAGGAACGAGGCGATCGAGGGGAGCGGGGAGAATCCTCTGCAACGATACGAGAACGCGGTGCTGAAGTATCAGAGGAGGCAAGGGAGCCGGGACAGGCAGAACCACGGTTGCTCGAGCAGCGACGAGAGCGTGGCGAGGAACAAGTCGAAGAGCATCAGCTCGATCGACACGCAGTCGGTGAACAACATATTGGACGAGTACGAGGACCTGGATTACGGGAGGTCGTCGGATTTGAGCGACGTCGGGAGCATAAGCGTGTCCAACTTCGAGGCCGTGATGATGGACCAGCGGAAGAAGCAGCAGCAGCAGGAGAGGTCGAGAGCGTTGGCCGCGACGAGGATCCAGCCCAAGTGGCCGGGCGCGCGAGAGAAGTCGCAGCCGGTGGCGAGAGCGAGTGAACCGATGCAGGCGAGGCAGAGGTCTCGGGAGAGGCAGAAGGAATCCTCGAGGCAGCCGCAGTCGCCGATCGAGGACGGGACTCGTCCCTCGTCTTGCGTGCCCGTCACCGTGGACCCAGGTCGCGCGAGAGTTCCGGAGGTGTTGCTTCGCAAGGGGGAGGTGCAGAAGAGGGTGGACGAGTGGCTGAATCAGACGCAGAGCCAGAACTTCGCGGGGGCGCGGGAGAAAGCGTTGACCAGGTCGAACAGCAGCGCGGATCAGAAGAGTCAGAGGAGGTACAGGCAAGACTCGAGGTCGAGGTCGATAGACGAAGGTAGGGACAAGTCGAACGGGACCTCGTCGAGCTACGACGATCTCAGCCGGGCGGAGAAGAAGGTGGAACGCAAGCCGAACGTGGACAAGGTGAACGTCGGCGTGAACACGAGCAGAGGGACGTACAAGGAGTATCTCGCCTCGAAGAGCGGCGGCGGCGGCAACGGGAGGAGCGGCAAGCAGCAGGATTACGGTTTCAGCGCGTCGAGCTGCGGCGCGACGATCGGCAGAACGAGGGACATGAGCCCTTCGACCGCCGGCTCTAGGATTCCGCAGAGGGGCCCGTTGGGCTCGAGCTTCAGGTCGAGGCGGTTCGAGTCGTCGGGCAACGAGGCGAGCCAAGCGGATAATAGCGGCGGGGGGGAGCAGCCGTCGCAATTTTACCAGGGCGAAAAGAACTGTCGCGCGAGAAACGCGGCCGACAGCAGGCCGACGAATTTGGTAAAGACGAGAAACGAGTCCGATCACGGGAGGATATCTGGGGTGGTGGTGGTGGTAAGCGGCGTTACCGGTGGTTCGACAACATCGGCGAGCGCGAGTGTCGCGTCGGTTATCCCGTGCAGGAAAGCGTCGTTCAAGCGGTCGCAGAGTCACGATCAAAGCGCGGCCGGCGCGTCGCGGCCGCTCGTTAAGGAAGAGACAGGCCAGAGAGGCGGCAGAGGAGGGAGCGGCATCTCGAAGGGCCCGGCCAACCTTGGTGACCAAGGCGAGCCGATCTCGCCAAATAAGGACGGAGAAAGTAGGCGGCCGGCTCTCACGACCGATTCATCGCGAACGGCTGGTGATAAAGCAGCCGATGTTGCCTGCAAATCGATCGAGGTTCCGAGGGATCGACCCACGCGGGTTACGGGTGGTGAGTCGGGCGGTGAGTCTAGGAGGTGCTATCCTCAGGACAGCAAGAGGGACAACAAAATGGATCAGCAGACGGTGGTTTACGGTGCGGTTGGCGCCCGCGTGCGGACTCTCCAAGGTCATCAGGAATCCCGCGTCACGAGGCCGAGGAATCTCCAAGCCGGCCTCGCCCCGCCGGAAGCTAGAAAGCCACCGGTTCTCCCGAGGAGGGATCAGATTCCTTGCTGCCAGGAGGGGAAGGAGGATCGGGCGACGAAACGTTCGCCGATCGGTTCCCCTCGGTCCACGTTTAAGCCGAACAGTCGGGTTTACGCGGCGTTGCAACAATTGAACGAGCAGAACTCGGCCAAGTCCAGGTCGACGGGCAACGGCCCCGCTGACAAGTCGCCCGCGAGACCCCACTATTCCTCGCCGAATCACGCGGTGGAGAAGATTTACGAGCGCAGTCTTCAGCCTCAGGTGATTCACGTGGACGACCTCCAATCGATCCTTCGACCTTCTTTGCAGGTTTCTGCTTACGGCGAAGGAGGGACGGCCGCTCGATCCGATCGCAAGTCGCCTCCCAAAGAAGTGGTTATGCTCGGCCAACGAAACGAAAAGGAGGCCGAGGAGGAAGAGGAGGAGGAGGAGGAGGAAGAAGAGGAGGAGGAGGAGGAGGAGGAGGAGGAGGAAGAAGAAGAAGAAGAAGCGGAGGTTTACGAACGGGTCGGTGAGTTGCGGTACGAACACCTGGAGACTATCGAGGAAGACGATCAGAAGAGCGAAGCGTCCGTTTGCGGATACCCGGAGATCGGATTGAGTCGATGCTCGAAGATCGAGCAAGGCCTGGCGAACGGTAGGTCGCAGGAGAGGAGGAAGAAGAGGAGGAAGAAGGAAGGTTTGACGCAGTGTTCGAAGCCGGATCAAGCGAACGAAGCTGGCAGGACGTTCGTCACGTTTCGCTCATCCAGTTCCCCCCAGGGCATTAAGGCGAACCTGCAATCTCGACCCGCCGCGACTGGTTTGTCGGAGTGCAACGAACAGCAGGAAAAACGGGAGGTCGCCGCTGCCGAGGAGCCGCCGAGGATCATGATCGTCCACGACACGGAGATCCCTTACGATTCCGGGAACCCGGCCGACAGGAGCGAACCGTGTCACTCGCGGGAGAATAGCAATCTCTCCACCGCCACTATCCCCGTGGACGAGCTTGAGAGTGAAAGGCAGGCGGCAAAGTTCAAGGTCGAAGACGCGTGTCTTGGATCGAACGAGATGTCCGATCATCGAACAATGGAGGCGAGATTTCAAAAGGAGGATGCCAAGGAGGTCGGTTGCCAGAAGGTCGATAGATGGGAGAGCGAGAAGGAGAGGGCTAGCTCGAGGGAAATGGAGGAGCGCGGGTCTGTGGTGAACGAAGTGTTGGTGAAGAATCTTCAGTTCGAGCAAGATTTGCCCAAGGATTCGGTGGAGCATATTGTTAGTGGTGGTGGTGGTGGTGGTGGTTGTAGTGACACGTTTGGAAAGCTCATCGAGCATGTCGGTCAGCAGAGAGCGATGGGGTACCACAACGTTTTGTGCGACAATTACGAGAACGTGCAGAACGCGAGGTATAAGGAGAGCAAGGTGTACGTGACGAAAGAGGAGATGGAGCGGCAGAGGCTGATGGAGCTGCTCAGGAAGGGAGATTACGAGTTAGCGAAAGCGGTGAGTGATGACAAAACGACTTTTATTGCCTTCTTCGCTCTTTACTTACGCGGTTGGTTAATGTTTTACGGGTTTAATCGCTCATTTCTGATCCCCCTCTTTGTTTTGTCTCTCGACGATCTGTCACACCTGCTACGCGATGATAAAGTAAATTGAATCGCGAGTCACGGTCACGAACAGTTGAAAGTGGTCTTTATTAGTCTTATCGATTCCAACATCTCGATCGTGATTCGAATCCGACCCCAGAGCAGCCAGGATTTTGGCGGATCGACGATGTCGTTGGGAATCGTTTCATAAATATCGCGATCGCGTTTCGATAGTGGTAACCAGACCGTTTTAATTCGATCCGAGATAAGCTTCATTGGAGAGATACGGTTGACAGCAAACCAATAATTACATTTGCCGTTCGATACGTATATATATATATATTTATTGTGTCGAGTCAGTGGTTCTTCCAATAATTACAAGTCGGAATTAACCGAGATACGTTCGATTTCCTCTTTATCTCGATCGCGTATACACCGAATCACCATTACGGGGAAAGCCTCTTTCACTCGTTTCCAATGGTGTTTCGTCGCTACGGTATTCCATTTGCCGCTTCCATAATCTCGCTCACACCGGCGATTTCCAACTTGGCAAATTTTCGCCCACGGCGAATTTCGACGAAGCATGTAAACAGACCGTGTTATGATCGGCGAACCGCGATAGAAAATAGTTGCCGGCTTGTTCTCTTGTTCATCCTACTACCTCTAATTACCTCTAATCCAAAATTTCCCCTTTTCACCTACTCCTCCATTCATCTCGAAGTGGATGTAACGATTTTACGTGCAGTGTGTCTTTCGATGACCCTTGTTTTACGAAAGAAAGTGATCTATTAAAAATAAACGGGTGGAAGGAATTTGGGGGAGATACGCGGTGGAAGGGAAGGAGAATTAAGAATAACGGAAATTATCGCGGAGAGGGTAGCCAGCGTGGAAGTCGTTGCCTCGTCGTGGTGCACGATCTCGAGACACGAGACTCCGCGTAAGAAACTGGTGGGAGAGACTCGCACGATTTATGATCCAACCGAGCTGGGAACCGAGCATTAGGTATGCGGTTCATAGTACGCTTTAACGCGCAAGAAAGATGCAATAAATTGTAGCACGCGTGCTAGTACGCGCGGCCCGAGGCTCGCTCTTAACGAGGTTTCGTTTTCGACTTTTTCCCCCCTCCCCTCCCCTCGCCTCGCCTTTCGTTTCAAGGACGTTGTAAATTAATTTTCACCGGCGTCCATTCAATCGTGGTAATCGTGTCGTTGTTAATCGATTTTTCGCAATGGCAATGCGAAATTTCACACTGAATTCTTTTAATTGTTCGCGCGTATGTCTACGAGTAGCAGGCCCATCGACGTCCATTACAGAAACGTGAAGAGTCTCGAAGGGAAGGGAGGAAAAATTGCGTTTCGCGAATTTCGCGGCGCGCATCAAGACGGCATCGACGGCCGTTTAATGGATCGGATTAACGAGAGATTTTTCAAAAAGGTTGGCCACGAGACGACATTAACGATGGTTCCGTGCTGGTGGATACTCTATGTATCCAATCCGAGCTCAATTAACTCTCGCGGGCTGTCATCACCAGACGTTCGATAAATTGCTTTCGTATTCTTTTATCGGCCGTTTTTAAAGGACTCCTCCATTACTGGTTAGCGATTCCGTCGGCCGTGAATTCATCCCATGACATGTTATTCCGATGGGAGTCGCAATTAACGTCGTATTCTTGCATTGTTCCGGAATAATTGATCGATTTACGGACAATGTGTATCGCGATAAATCTGGGAATGCTGGCAGCCCAAGCAAACAGTAATTAAAACCATGTTATGTATTATCGCAACGAAGGGGGAAGAGGGATCGGGGAGAAAAAAAAAAGAAAGAAAGAAAAGGATTTTCATGGAACTAATGGCGTGCAGCTTGTTTCGCAACTCTCGTTTATTTCTTTTTTTTTTTTTATTCTGCTCCAGATGCAAATAGCGGATTATTTGCCCATTGTTACTCTGGACAGGGTATAAGCGATGTAACGAGATGATAATAACGGTAAAAATGACGGTATTATTAAAAACGATTTTATTTATCAATTTACCCGAAGATACGGTGGATCGAATATTTATAAAAACTGCGAAATGCAAATTATTCTTTGCCCTCGTTGTCGAGATTATTCCTTTCAAATTTCTCGAATTATCGAATCGAAAAAAAAAAAGGAAAAGATTCTTTTCTTTTACTCACTCGATGTAAAAAAGAACGGTAATTATACGGCTGGAAGAAATTATAAAATCTAATCGTAAAACCAAGTATCCATCATTTTCTTTTCTCAACTTCCTCTCCGATCACTTCTCTCCAACTTAATAATACTCGAAAAAAAGGAAAAAAACCGTATAAAACCAAATATATATAAAATTTTAATCGAACTCTCGATAAACAGTAATGTAATAGGGATGCAAAATGAAGTTAAGGGCGTGTCGATCGAATCCGCGAGAAAATACCGCTTCTGACTCGAACTCGGCCGTCATATCGGGTTCACCGTGCCTCGCTCGTAAATTTCCGCGATCAGGAGCAGGAGAGAGAGAAACAAAGGGGGTTGGAGGGAGGGGGAGCGTCGTACCTGCTCGTCCGTATGCGCGGAAGCGCTCGCGTACGCGCGACAACGGCGGTGTGCGTATGCATTTCTGCACGTACGCGCGCGCGTTTACATATCGATGAGCCCACTCTCTCTCTCTCTCTCTCTCTCGAGCTGCGCATATCTGGGTGGGTGCACGCACGCAGCCCCATTGTCCACAGTCGGCGATACACAGTCGGCCGACCTAGGAATTATGACTCGATTAATTCCGCTGTGATTCTCACGCGGTATCTCTAATGCGTGCCCGCGACCCCTGCTGGATTGCTCGAGGATCCGCCAGGATATCGCGCGGAAATGGGAGCCAGAGTTCGATGAGAATTCGATTAACCTGTGGTTTCGCCCGCGCTCGAATTGGGTGGAAACGTTGCTTTTGATATAATAATTTGGCGGATGTTTATTAGTCTATTTTGCCAGATGTTCGTCCAAATGTGGAGATGTAGGTTGTACATGTACGTGGTTAGGTTTTTGAAATGATTTGAAAATGTTTAATTGTGTTTTGCAAGTCAATGGATTCTTATTCTTCTCTGAGGATATAGAAACTCGGAATTCGTCTTTTTCTACGAATTTAAAGAATGTGACGCAATTTGGAATGTTCTATCCTGGCAGATCCATTCGAATTTTCAACGAATTCTCCAGTTCAATTGAAAATAATCCACGTTACTAGAAAAAGAAAGTCGCGAAATTACTTTCGATCGAAAGAAAAATTCTAGATGGAATTCGTGCGAAAAAAGTTGTAATTTTTCTCAAAGAATTTCAATTTCGTTCAAGTTTTCAGATTGCTGAGAAAAATGAAGAAATAACGGCGTTAATTTAATTTAGTTTTTTCGTATAATTTCCATCAACAAAATCAACTCGAGAACAATACGCATCGGTCTCGCTCGCATCGAACGTCAATAAATTGTACATGCGCCCTTACAAAGCGACAGAGGCACCGATTCGCGTCCTTTCCAAGCCTGAAAATTCTTTTTTTCTGCTTACTTATCGCAACGAACGAATCGATCTACCGTAGCGATCGATCGGCATACAGGGTGCACACGTATGGCCACCTGCTGTCCCTGACAGTGTGCATCTCGATTAATCTTCGCTTGATTTTGATGTATTGCGGCCAAAATTATGTATGCAGATGCACGTATATCCCCGGCTCGAATTAATTGGCGACAGGGATCCGGTTACAAAAAACACACGGATGGATATACGGTTACGTTCCGTGATGAAAACACGGATTGATCGTTTAATTGAGACGGTTTCGCGATGCATTTTGGATGAAAGCGAGTCCGTTGGTGTAGCGATTGCAATGCCAGGCCACGCGTAGTACCATGCCATGGGAGGGGAGATATCTCGGTCGAACGTTGTACGTGAAAATCGTATATGCCCGTTGTCGACTGTAGCGTCCGAGTATTATCCGAGCCTCATCGAGTCGTGGCATAAAATGGCCGTGTCTAATTTTATGCGAATATAAGTGTTAACGCGGAGAGCAAATATCGCGAGTCGGCAGGCATTCGGAGGTGAAACATCGAATACCAATGGAGCGTGAAAGAATTCACGGTTAGAGGATAAAGGCGTTCTTCGTCGGTGAAAGGAGAGGACAGGTGTGGAAAGTGGAAGAGTCGTGTCTCGAATCTCTCGCTATCTCTAATATTATATTTGGCTTGGCTTATTATTATTATTATTATTATTATTATTATTATTATTATTATTAGTTGGACAGTTCGAATTTTTTCCTCTTACACTTATTGTAAAATTTATCGTTGGCGGGGTAATAATTTCAAGACCTTATATTTTTAGTCCTACGTTTCTATCGAAAATTATTAGTCGCAGTCTCTTTGAAGTCTATGAACCACGCTGTTAAACACGTTACGCGAAATTCATTATAAATTACTCGCGACTGAAAAGTGGAAACATTTTATGTTTCACGAGGGATAAAAAAAAAAAAAAAAAAGGAAAAAGAAAGAAAGAAAGAAAAAAATTCTCGTCCAGGCCATTAAACGTTCATAATAGATAATCCTTTTAAATATTTCGCCCCTGTTGCCCGGGCGCAGTTGGAGAAAATTAAAATTACTCGGCTGAACTCCCGATAAAATGTTCTATTATCAAATTTATATTTTCCCCTGGAAACCTCCTTTAATCTTCCCCGCTTGTTCGCAAACGCTCACGTTCGTCCGTGAAATTTATCATCCTTTATTTTCCAATTCGTTTCTCCTCCTCGATGGCTAGAGTTTCCCGTGTATCTCCAAGATATAATGACCGCATTTTGCATGACGATGAAGAGAAGAAGTCGGAGATAGGAAAAGGATATCGCGAGGGTATTATTTCTTTTTTTTATTGAATTTACTTTCAAACGTTTGTTACGTTTGTTATCGTTCTTTCCAATCAAAAAGTTATTATCGATTCACACGGTATCGGTTGATAGGGGAAAATATTTTTTAACATTCTTGTATCGATATTTATTTCCACACGCTGGATAAACCAATTATTTTTCTCGAACCAACTAATCGCGTCCAACGTGTTAATTAAAAATTCGATAGCGGTAGTAATTCAACTACAACCGGGCGATAAGAAACGCTCGTCCTTGTATTCCGCAAACAAAATTTCGCGTGGAGGTGCAACTTTGCCATTTTTTTCGCCTTGAATAACGTATCCATTTGCAGTAAATTTTCGAAGAAAACGGCGCCGCGACGCGTTGAAAATTTTCCAATTTCCAATTTTCTCTCGTTCATCGCGCTTAACAACGAGAATTATCGAACGAGTAAAGTCTGGGATCGAGGGAGGAGGTCCTCGAGGCAAAGGGCGCGAGACTTTATTTAGAAATCGACTATCCAGGACAAAGGGGATGACACCTGCACTGTGTTTCGAGTGCGCTCCTCGTGCGAGCGTCGCGACGCTTCCTCGGTTCATTGGATTTCAATGGGCAAGCCTCGTTGCCTCGATCGAAGGGTGCACACCTTTGACGCGGTGTTTCCTCGAACGGAGGAGACAGGGTGCGACAAGATGGAAAATTCGAATTCGATCGTTGCGCAAACTTGTAAAATTATCCGCCATTCCCTTTCGTGATCGCGAGGATCGATTCGCGCGGCGAATTACACGCTTTTGTCCCGCGATATCGGCCAGATATTAAGACGCAGAGAAAGCGAGAGAGAGAGGGGGAGAGGCGCGCACACGATCCTCTCGTATTCCCCGACGACGTATCGATTTCCACGGACGAAGACTTATGATGGTTGGCGCGTGTACAGGCTAACGAACAGCAACGGGGTATAAATTGCATCGATATTGCTGGATACGCGCGTGCACGAAAGTACGAACGGCCATCGTCGGCCTGTATCAGTTTCGCGCAGTTTATTAGAGTCGTAAACCGGGCGGTGGCAACAATTCGGTCGCCTGTCGACGATAAGAATCGATTGGAATAATACGCGATATAGACTGAAATTACACGCCTCTCTAAATTCGGCGAGCAATGAATCTCCTTCTGAAATACGATTTCGTCAAATTTGCTCGATCAACATTCTCGCCTTTTTCTTTTTCTCGCGTTGAGTTCGAACGTTGTACGCTCGTATCAAGGAGATCTTGGACGAAATTGAAGCATAATTAAACGATTTTCAATAGTTTTCGTGTTTTAAAAGTTCATTCAATTATTAATTCCCAGAATCATTACACAATTGTTGTAATTAAAATAAGGGAAGGAAACATAAAATTTATCGATTTATATTAATAAAAATTGTTAAAAATACGAGAAATATTGAAAATTGTGAGAAAATATTATAAATTACAAAATATTTTATGATATTTTCAGCAATAAAAACATATCTCTATTTGAAGGGTCTAATGATTTTCTAAAAATAACTTATATAGTTAAAAAAAAATATCCACTAAATAACTATTTCAGTATCGACCTTACTAAATTAAACATCATTTCTTTGGTCGCGTTTGTAAAAAAAAAAAATCTGACTTGGCATAAACTTCACATCACACTTTCATTAGCAAATCTCCGGTTAAAGAAAGATATCGTTTTTCGTTATCTCTCTCCTCCCAAACTATCCCTCCGTCCTAAACATAGACGTTCAAAATTGAAACGTGACTTAACCAGAACTTTGGCCTGATCTACGCGTGTTCCCTGTCTAGGTATACCCTCCGCTAACAGCTGTGTTTACGGTGTATCTAAAGCCCCCGCTAGCCTGTTCCGATGGTTTGCCCGCCTCGTATTACGCGGTGCTTGTTGTGGCCAAATGCCACAAGACTCGAGGGGCTTTGCCAGCGATCCGTTCGACATCGGGTTCGACACAGTTTCGAATATTCGAAATTATGGCTTCGATGAAACCGTGCCTATTATCCGATACACACCTCTCTCTCTTTCTCTCTCTCTCCCTCTATATATATATATATATATTTGCCATCGTCGAATCTGTCGCCACGTTAAGTCAACTTGCACGATACGTATCTCGGCTGATTATGGAAATCCCTTTAATGGCAAATCTAGGATACGTGTCTATAAATGTGTACACACTTGCTATTCAGTTTCGAAATCTCTCAAGAGGATTAAGCTGCACGGTTATCGTCATAGACGTCGGTGTCTCGCTTTTTTTCCAGATGCTCCAGTTTCCAATGAATCGCCCCACTCTGCGATCATTATACCTTGGTGATATCCGTGCTTCTCTTTAGAAATCTCTCCATGTCCGTTTCGAGGATGTGCCGAGATATCTTGTCGAAATCCTCGATTGCAAAGGGGCGAGAAGTTCCGCTTTGGAAGTTTAGAAACTAATTACTACGCTGCAACTGTGTAATTTTAATTTTCAGATTTTGTTCGTAGATACGAATAATTTTGTTCGTATGGGGGTGTAGAAAGTTAGAAAGTTAGGTTGCAAATTGGTTTAGATTTTTTTTAAGAACTGTACGAGTATCCCAAGTATTTCTCTTCTATCCGTTCTTTCATTCTTTCGAAAATATTTACGGTTTCTTTTGGTCGCGTCGGAGGAACGGAAGTTCTCGAAAGACCTCTCGAAGAACTCTCTTCAAGAACCTGTTCAAGATATAACAGCATTTTTTGTAACGAGTTTGCAGGAAACGAAAGCTTGTTCGCGACTGCTACGGGATACAAGAATTACGTTTTTGAACCGTATCCTGTATCGAGATACAGGTTTAATAGCATCCTCTAATTTTTTTCTTTTAATAATGCGTTTGGAGCGATTGAAAAATTATTTCGAAATTATATCTTCTCGAATCGTATCGAGTATTCTTTTTTTCTTCTTCTTCTTTTTCCTTTTTCCCTTTTTGCCCGGGTTATCGTTATTGTTTGCGAAATTTAATTAATTCGTCGTATCGATAGCTTTGGTACCGCCCCCGATTCCAAATTTAGCTTATAATATTTTCAGGGCTCGTTGAATATTTTCAATTATTGAACGTACATTAACGTAATTACTTTCGTTAGCATCGAAACCCAATTTCCGTCAAAACCATCGCGTGCAAAGAATATTCAGTTTATCGGCGGTAACCACCAACGCGGTTCAGTTACATCGATGCGGAATAATAAATTTCACAACGTTCCATCTGGCGTGAGCTTAACCCTCATCGGGCGATTCGAACGAAATAGATAGGTCCTCGTGAGAGGAGGAAGCAAGCTCAGCGTGAACCTGAAATTCGCCAGCTTCCAAGTTGGAGAAAATTTTTGCGGAAGGTCCAAATATCTTCGCTTTGTGGCGTAGAGAAAAATTTCTCCATTTCCAGATTTTCGCGCACCGACCAATTTTGAGAATTGTATCAGAAACGACGCAATGTCCGCGCTCTGTGACAAGACTCTGATATTAATATCTTTTATAAAATCAAAGTATTTAAAAATTTCACTCGATACAATTATCATTATAATATCGAGTTATTAAGAAAATTAGAAAAAGATATTCGATATCGAAAATATTCTACGATGTCACATCATCCCTGCCTCTTGAATCGATCTTTCATTCTTCGTCACCTATTTAAATTTATCGGGCGTCTAGAAAGAAGAGTTAAGGGTCACTGGCCATTTATAACGAGATTATCAACGCGGCCACGTGAAGCCGATTTCCTCGTGAGAGGCCCCTAAAAATAGTAAGCCTTCCAGGAGGAGACATACGCGGTTGAAATTGCCATATGGTGTACGTCTCGTTTCCGACTGGTCGATCAAGGGGGCCGAGAATATCTTCTCTCTCTTTTCTCTCCCACCAGGTATAGCCTTTCGTTAAAAAGTCAAAAACCATTCGCATTCGAAACAGAGATAGCAAACTCAATGATAATTCTCCATCTAAATTAACGATCAACGAAATTCTAAATCATCTCAGAACAGTTTTTCGTAGATTTCGTTGACGGATAATTATCGCGCTTCTTCCATTTCTGTCAAATTCGGTTAAATCAAAGAAAAATGCATTGCAACGCGCGTACAGGGTACGGTTCCATTTCACGAAATCCTCTTATACGTACACCTATTAATCCATCTCGATAAAAAGAAGAGACATCGCGAGAATTACGAGTTGAACTCGTTGGTTGATTCTCGATAAGAGTTCCACGATATGCATATATCTCGCGCGGATCGTTCTCTATGCAACCTCGTAAAACGATCATAGAGTGATCGAGTTATGGAGAGACTATATATAATATATAATATATATATCGTAGGAGACGCGATAGTCGGACAGTTCGTTCCACCTTTTGCTCGTATTTTCGCGATCCAACCAACGGTCCTCGATATTTTACGATCGAGGCGCATGGCGGGCAGCGATAAAGGGGCGGAAGAAGGCCGCGCGTTGGCCTTTGCTCGCCGTAAAATGAAATTTTCCGCGACCAAGCGTCCAAGTGTGCGTGCATGAGTGCGTGTGTGTGTGTGTATGCAACGTTGCGTCGATCGAAATTTTCCACGCGAGACAACGGGGAGTTGGCCACTTTGCGTCGTCGACCCGTCCGCCCGCCACTTTTATTCAACTTTAGCTGATTACGGGAAAAGGGAGCCCGTCCAACGATTTCCATCAACCGGAGTTGACGCTCCGATGGAAACGATGGAGGGAGAGAGAGCCCGTTCACTGGAAAATTAAATAGTAACCCGTCGTCGAGGAGGATTTAGAGTTTTCCCGGAGTTCGAAAACTTCTTCTTACCAACAACGATTTCCTCTCGAGGAAAGACCGGTATCGTACGTATCGGTCACCAATGGTGAAATCTTTGAATTCTTCTCGATAATTTCGGCGAGAATTCTTGGTATTTTGTTATATGTACACGGCACGGACTCTTGAATATCGATCTAACGCGAAGAAGGAAATTGAGGTAAATAAAGAGACGTATATGTACGTACTAATGGTTTTACGCCGTAGATGGAAAGGAATGACGCGGTTCGAAGTAACATCTGTCGCGTTGCGCGCCATATGCTGCTCTCTTCTAATCGTTGTTACCCGATGGTCAATTGGAAAAATAACTTTCTCCGTAGGAAGAAGGGAACGCTTTAGGGGAAATCCAACGAGCAACGAGTCAGGATTAAATCCCATTTTCGGTCGACGAGGAAACTTCGCCGGGAAATATGAAATAACGTAAACGAGTCCGGGCTTCGAGGGGTGGGAGGAAGGGGTTTACGCAAGAATATACGCCTCGTCTCGAGAACGCATGGACGCGGACGCGAGTTACAAGAAAATTCCATTCGGCGAACGATCTCCAACAGGGCAGTAAATAATTTCCAAAGATCCTCCCAGTTCGTCGTGGATGTCGCGAATTCATCTGAATTCAAGGCGTTGATCGCATCGTGGACGGAAGGCGAAGGGGGTCGAGATACGAGGGAGGGGGCCAAGACGACATATTTTCCCCGTGAAGTGGCTCCTGTCTCGTCTTTTTCTTTTCTCTCTCTCTCTCCTTTTTAAGCCAGCAGTTTTGTTTCATCCGATTCGCAGTAAGCAGTTGTTTAATAATGAATAATGCATGGTGGATAATGGATCAGAAGGAAAATGCGGCGACGATGAAAGAGCCTGTTTAAAAAGGGTTCGCAATTTCCTGAAGTGGCGCTCGTCCCTCGTGTATTCTCGGGCTTCTGTGTGCAGCTGCCACACTTGGCTGCACACTTGCCTCCGGTCCCCGAAGTTTATTAGAACACGAACTTTGTGGCCTGGCCCTCGCGTGCAGTTAGATAAAACTGCGTGAAAAGGGGAAAAAAGTACAATCTTATTTGAGGGCGTATAACAAGAATTAGACGATCCTCCTCTTAATTTAATTGGAAAGATAGTAAATAGTAGATCGTTGGATAGTTTGGACTGATATTGGCGTTGTTGATCAGTGTAAGAAACAATGATCGACGCGTCGCGAGGTATATATTTCTCTTTCTTCTTAGAGAAATACAAAATTTACTTTACTTTCCTCGGTATAGAATCTCTTTCATGAAATCTGATCAACGAACAATAGAGAATAGTGAATTGAATAGACAGAAATTCGATTAAAATTTTCGAAACGATCTCCTATCCCTTAATTCTAATTCATATTTCGAGCATACATGAAAGATATTCGTAAACGCGAAAAGTCACTTCTAACTTTCAAGGAGGCGAGAATCGATCGATCCATCTATTCGCGGGAAAATTATCGCAAAGAAAGGTACGAAATATCTCTTATTAATTTATCCCTGCCGGCTTAAGAGGAACGAAAGTGACAGAAATAATGGGATACGCGATTCTGCACGATGTTAAATTTTATCCGATAGCTGAGGGGTAGAGGATAAAGAGTCTATAAGAAGCGAATAAGGGAAATTCTTATCTGGTGGTCGGGGGATTGCATAGGTGGTGTAAGGGAGGGGGGCACGGAGTTAATTAGTATTTATCGCGGGAATAAGCCGGGAGATTGGCTAGTGGCCGCTATACCGGTCTCTCGAGTGGAATCTTGGGGGATGAATTTTATCGTCCAACTTTCCGACCCAACTTTATCTCGTCCCGTATAGCGACACATATTTCACAGGCTTGCATTTTCCTAAGAATTACGACGAGTAGAATCTGGGAGGCGGCATCCTTGCTCTCTTTCTCTCTCTCTCTCTCTCTCGACTCGTTTCGAAGGCGCGATTTACGTGCAAATCGAAAACTTTGCCAGATGGGCAGGCGAGGACGAGGTGGTTGATTTACGAGTATCGGTGGAAAATTCGCGGAAGCGTTTAGTTTCATCGTTTCTGCCATTTATCGTTTTCCTACGTCACCGATGCGCTCGCGGCGCCGAAAGATCGATGATTTATGAAACTCGTCGACGCATCTGCGTTTGATTTATTCCCCCGGATCCTTTTTTCTCCCTAAGTTTTTTCTAAAAAAAACCGTCTATGAAAATGCGCGGCCTTGAAACAGGAACAACGTGTTTCGAGAGAGCGTTTTAATTCTCGTGGAGGAAAGCTGGTGTATTTTTCTTTGCTCCGTGTTGGGACTGGAAAGTCAAAGCTTGAACATCCTATCTCTCATCCTTCTCGCTCGCCCCTGTTTATTCCATCTCTCGTTTCTCCTCCCCGAACTTGGAAAACCGAGGAGGAGCACGCGCCCTCTTGCTGCCCGAACAATGGCGCGAATCGTTAATCTTCATAGCACGTTCATAAACCGCGAAATAAAAGCAATCCTCGCCCGTTGTCCTCGATCAAATGCTGACCAAATTTTACACACGGGTTCTCCCCGGCGTGTAACACTCTCGTGGAATTATTCGAGAGAAGAGAAGCTTGGAATGGCGGGACGCTCTCGGTGCATCGCGGGCGAGTTGTTCGTGGAAAATTTTTGGAAAATACGTTTCGATTCATTCATCGCGGATTACGACACGAGGGGGAAAGTTGACGCCCGGGAAAAAATATCCGGGGAAACTGTCCTGCCACGTTTTTCAACGATCGTTATCGCGCCAACGCGACACGTTGGCCCCTCGTCCTTTTGCTTTCGCCACCCGAGCTTTATTTCCCGCGCCAATGTTCCAATGCTCGTTGGGCATCGTTATGACGTGTTCCGATCTGATGTTTCTCCCTTCCTTTCTTTCCTTTTTTCTTCTCCTTCGAATGACGGAGATCGCGAATCGCATTTTTAGCACGAGAGTGTAAATCTCGAGATACGCGAAAAAAGGATCGTTTCGATGCTTGTTTGTTTATTTTATTTAAAGCGATTGTATACGATTTAAAATATAAAATCGTATTTTTTCCTTTTTTTCTAGTTAATTAGGAAAACTAAATCGATATGCAACGATCTATGTTCGAGGAAATTTTCAATTTGCGTAGAGACAACGATGTTCAATAGTAGCAATATCGATGAGATTCGGTATACCATATTCCATCCCGATTCGATACTTGATGATACTTGTCCGTGGAGAGCAATAGTTTGTATTATTGTATTATAAAGATATCTGGACCGAGACGGGAAGATTTCGCTGCACAAACTTGCGTCGAATCGAGAGATGCACCTCTCCTATGGCGTCCGTGTTGCGCTCTTCTAAGAAACTCGAATTACTAGAAATTTCCATCTTAACGTAGGAAAACGATTTTTCTTTTTTTTGTCTCGCTCCTAGGGAATTTTAACGAATCTTCTGGTTTGCGATCAGGTTCGATTCCGGGATACTGGCCATTCATCCTAATCTATTTGACGGATAGTTATGGAATTCGCGGGAAAGGGATTGCGTGACGTCCTAATGCTGTCATAAATCTCACTTTTCTGACCCCTCTTAATCGACAATCTCGAAACCAGAGAATAGAAATTTAAATTATCGAGACAGAAATCGTTTCAAGAGGAACAAATACAAAAATAGAATTTCAATTCCGGGAAATTGAGCTATATATCACTAAATAAATTTTATAGTGATCATTTAATTATTTACCCTTGAATCATTGTACGATCAAATATTTCTAACGAAACGTGCGATTACGATTTCGAAAACCATTACGAAATCAAAGGTTAAAGGGTAAATAAAAACCTGTTAAATTCAAATACATAATATGAATAAAATTGTACGTATTTGGAACGCGGTTCAAATTTCCAGCGATCAATTAAAAATTTCTTAACTTTCCATCCCCCGTTGCAAAATTATTATTCCGCGATGGTTAGCATGATTCAAAATGTTTACGATATAAAATTTTCAAAAACCCGGCAAATTAAAGTCCCCGTCTCTGTCCTACAAATAAATAAATAAATAAAACGCACATGCGTATTCGAGCGCGGCAGTTCCAGCAGTCAATTAAAAATTTCTTAACTATCCGCGATGCAAAAAAGAAAAAATGCCGATAAATTAAAATCGTTTATCACGTGTAAATAAACGAAATCACGTATCCCAACGAATCCAATCGATTATTAAATAAAAAATCGAACGAAATTTAACCCCGATGAAGAAGACGTTTCACAAAGGTTTTACACCAGTTGATCCGCGAGCATCGCGAACCAATTCAAATTGGAAATTGGAATTGTGCTCGCTCCGTGGAATTTACGTGCAAGCATCTGGCGGCGGCTTAATAAAGCTTCCGCGGCAGTGGTTTCGACCAGACTTAATTAGCTCGTGGCTCGTGCTCCTTCCGTCCTTCTCCCCTCCTCCCTTCCTCTTTCTCTCGTCTTGGACTCTCTCTATCCCTCTCCCTATTACGAAGCAACAACACGGTCGACTTTCCGGCTTCCGTCGAGTTCGCATCCACTGACTCCGCTCCCTCTTCTTTCTCTTAATCGAAGACACCGCGTAAACATTGGCGTGCACGAAATCCAAAGTACGTCGCGAATTTTCTTAATCGAATCGTTCGAACGAATTCTTCTATTCTTTGATCCTTGTCTCCTCCCAATTAGATCCAGCGTTTTAATATCCGTTCCGCGAGGAGTTTATACTTCTCCCCGCGACAGCGGCAGTAAAATTAATTAGTTTCTGTAATTAAGCAAACGGCAAACACGAGTCTCGTTGCTCGCCTATCGAACCACAATCGAAACCGTGGTATTTTATTAGCATCGGTTAGAGGGAGAGGGAGGGCTTCTTCTTTGCGAGTTTCCTTTCGAGAGACCGTCGATGGGTGGTTAATCGGAGAGAGAAAAGAGATAAGATAGAAATAACGGGATACGAGAGAGAGATGTAGCCATGTTGAGGAGGGGGAAGATAGCTCGGCAGAAAATTTCTGATGGATTGAAATTTCCTCCCCTCCTCCCTTCCCGAGATATATCCGGCGCGATATGCTAATAAATGTCAACAGGGTCTCGGCATTCGATTTATTCGTCGTCTCGGAGGGTAATTTCCTGGCAAAGATTATTTCGATACGCTATCAATCAGTTGTCAGAAAGGGGGAGGGGGGCGCATCGATGTCGAAGGCGAACAAGGTGATCCTTTTCATGCGCGCTTTCGTGAAAGTTAGTAGATAGTAATCTCGATGAAGATATATATTCGAGATGATGGGAGAGAGGGAGAAATTTCTGAGTCGTTTAACGCACATCGACGTCTCGAAAGTGGCTTCTTCGAATTATTAGACCATTTAGGGGCCCTTCCTTTGTAAGACGGATCGTTTATGGATTTGTAAGAGGATTACGCGGAAAGGGGATCCTCTCGTCGATGATCGCACGATTGATTCGAACCGTCGCGTAAGCGATAAGCAGGCGATCGCAAGATTTACGACTCCTCCGTCGACATTCGTCGTTCTCGATCTCAGTCTCGGCAATCAAGTTTCGAGTTAATCATTCTTCCGTCATCGTGACGCCAGGTTAAAGAAATGAATTTCTTTCCAATTTCTTGCTGGCGAGAAGGAGAGTAAACGTTTGTCGAGTAACACGGGATGCAATTGTTTCCAATTATTTCCAGATTAATTCAATGCGCGCATTTTTCGGTTCGGAAAATTCTGTTCGAACGGTTCGATAGTACGTTTTTTTTAAAGAATAAAAATAACTTTCGGATTCGTTCCTTACCAAGAAAGAATATTAACGCGAAGTGTGATCGAGATAGGTTGTAAATTTAATTGCATTCGAATTTTATCGCGCGAAACAGCTCTATTTTTTTTTTCTCTTCGCGCAGCGTAGAACGGAAATGCAAATAGTTGTTTCGAACGATGTATTATCGATAATTATTCGATTATCCCGTGATATTAACAGGGGTTAACGTGGACAAAACGGAAGTTCATCAGTGGACGTGGACATGCATTTCCACGATAATATTAATATAGACGAGCAGGGAAAATCAGATAATAGTGACTGTTTATCGAATCGTTTTCGCGATATGCCTCGTTTCGATATTTTCATTAAATAACGATGTTCGGGGGGAGGGTGGGATGCCGGAAGAGGATGGCGAATTGGAGCCGAGTTTACGTTTCATTTCGTCGTGGCCATGGAACCAGGTCACGTTGAAACGTTTCGAAATTGTTACGTAAAATTGTTTCGCTTTTAAGAGAGAGCGCGCGCGTGGAAAAACTGCTTTCGAGATAAAGCGGAATGCGAGAGGAGGAATATTACAAAAAAAAAAAAACAATGGATCTCTTTTTCCGATCGATTCTCCCGTCAAAATCTTAGAGATTCTTTCATCAACTCTTTCCCTCCTCTCTTCCTCTCCCTTAAACCATCTCAAAAATCTCGCGATTTTTTTTAATTTCTCACAAAAACCGAACTGTCTCGGAAAATTTGAAACTACCGAATCTATCGCGTCTATCATTCATCATCTCTTTTAATCGGATGATTCCTCGGGATCCGCTTCATTTGTGCAATTTAAATCATTCGAGCAGGGAGGCATTCTGACCGACGTTTTCCACCACCGGTCAAACAACAAGGGGAAAAATCGCGACGGGAGGGTGGATATATATTTGTCTGGCGGCGGTGCACAGGCGCAATATTCACGGTTTACGTGCAATTTCTGGTTTCGTCAGGCGTGGCGGATCCAGTGGCAGGAGAAGGGGGTACGGGGAGAAGAAGAGAGAGAAAGAGAGAGAGGGAGAGGGAGAGAAAAGAAGAAGAAAAAAGGAAAGAGGGAAAAAATAGAAAAGGGAAAATAGGATTCCTTGCCGACGACGGTGAATTATCACGCTTATCTGTAGTCGCGTATTCCGGAATTTCTGGACTAAAACTTCCCCTTGGCCGCGGCGAGATGCAGAGTTATGCGCCGGCGATAATACGGCCGCGTCACGTGCAACGGAGGTCGGAAGTTGTTCCCTAACATTCCCTAACATTTCGATTGCAAAAAGCTGGCGACACGTATGCACGCGTCGTTGTCTCGAACGAAATAATTAGCGTCCCGTACCTCGTGTTTTAAGTGGGGTTGAGTTAACAGTGTAAACAGGGGAGCTTAATGTTTGCGCAAACAGCAAGAAATTATGGAAATTTTCATAATCAACTCGTACTCGAGACGGGTCGAAACGCGAACATGAAAAAAACGTATTTACTCCTATGCTTCTCTTTTGTAGCGGAGACGAAAGGAATGGAAAGAAAAGAGAAGGAGAACGTAATGAAATATGTAAAAATGTGCAAATATGTGTAAATTTCCTGGAACGAATATTTTTACTCGGTTCAATAATATAAGAATATAAGAATTCATGGAAACTCTTTTTTTTTTTTTCTAAAGAATTCCCAAAATCGGAGATTTCTTTTTTTTTTTTTAAATACTTTGATAACCTAAGCAATTCTCCAGAGTCATTCACGAGTTGCACAAGTTGTTAGAGACGCATTCTCGAACGCGCGCGTTAATTTCATGCACGGTGTATTTTCGTGGCCGCGGCATTGACAGGAGTTGAAGCTACCATGCCCACGGGGGTTTCGAGCACCAACAGCGGCGGCATTATGCATACCTAGCTTGCGACATCGTATATCATCCACGAGGCGGTGTGTAAGCCGACGCGTATACTGGATCATTGCGTGCGAATCGCGAAAGCGTCGAAATGACGTATGCGGATTTGTACGAACACCGATTGTCGCCTCGAAAGTGGTTGAATTATTTCCTGGCATCCCTTATTGCATCCCTCCTAAAAACCTCTGCTGAAAACCTAGCTGAAAAGTTGCTGCACACCAATTTTGAAATTTGAGAAAGAGAAACGAACTCGTCGAAGGAGTGTATTCTCACGATTGATGAGGCAAGAAAGTATTTTTTTCTCCTTCTTCTTCTTCTTTTTCGACGCTATGCAACGAGGCTTACGTTTCGATATAACGAGATATACAATCGAGACGTACGATCCGGAATACGACCGAGCTCTCTTCTATCGTATATCCCGTGTACGATAATAATCTCGAGTTAAGATATCAAGATCGTTAGCGTATAGCAATGACATGAAATTCTAACTTTTTGAGATTTCAACGTATAATACTTTTATGCTTTCTTCGTAGGGATTGAAAACATTCTTTTCCCCTAAAATTGTTGTTTTCAGGTAATAAATTGCGACCTGAAACGGGCGATATAATAGTACAGATTATTGAAATCTCTTCGACAAAATATAAAATATATATATAAAAAAAAAAAAAAAAAATATGAACAAAACCACTGTTCTGTTTCGGGAAAATATCGGCAGAACTACCCTTACCGAAACATTTCGATCGATTTTTTTTATTTTTTTTATTTTTTTTATTTTTTTCTATTTTTTCCCTTTTAACAAACTTCATCCCCGATTAATATTAAAACGAACCCTCGAAAAACATGGAATTTCATCCAGTTGAAATTCCCGGTTGCGCCCCGAAATCTTTGTGAAAATTTTCCGCATGCGGGGATAATCGCGAATTATCGATGCTTTCGTCTCGATCCAATCAACTCGTAACCACCCCTCCCCTCCCCCCTCTCCCTCCTTTTCAACGGATTATGGGTTACCGGAATGAACGGATGGAAATTTGCATTGGCGCTTCCGCGGTGGCCGCCGATGTCACAAGCGCAAAAAAAAAAGGAGGGGGAAAAAAAAAAGGGAAAAAAATGCAACGTACGAACAAATATTTGCACCCGCATCGAATAACGGGACGACGGAACATCTATCCCCCCTATACGTCCATCTTCCCCCGTGCCTCGATTCCGTTATTAAGCAAACATTTACAATTTCCCTATTATTTCCCACGACGCGTGTCGTGTTTCGTTACCTGCCGCCAAACAGAGATATTACCCCCCCTCTCTCCCCCTATTAATCGCCAATTTGATCATCGACACCGGATCGGCAAACGTTTGCCGAACGCGTGGAAGCGCACACACGCGCACACGCGATCGACGCGCGTCCAAAGTCGCGTCCTCGAGTTTTTTCGATCTTTGGAAGAGAATTACACCGACGATCTCTCGAGGATGTATCGACGAGGGATAAATATCGAGCAGGTTGTCCCTTGGGGAGGGAAGGAGATGGCGTCTAGACCGTTCTCTAGCCACCGCCGGATCGGGTCGAATCGATGACGATAATAATACCGCCCTCCCCTCCCTCCTTCCTTCGTTGCCCGCGTTGCCACGACGACCATTAGAACGCACAATTTTACTCGACTCGGTTCTAATAAACTCGGTTGGCGGTCGGTGTTGGCGAGATTGGGTCGAGATTGATTTCTTTATCGCGCTCCCTCCCTACGATGCGCCTCTCTCTCTTTTATCCCGTTCGTCGAGGATCGTGACGACGCTCGATTTTGTTAATCGTTAAGGAGAGAGAAAGAAAGGGAGAGGGAAAGAAAAGAAGAGAGACGAGGCACGCGTGTGCGTTTTCACCGATTCACCGGGAGGGGATAGAATCGGGGGAAGGTAAACGGAAGGAGACGATGCTCGAGGGGGATGGAAAGCGTTGTTGAAAAGATGCCGCGTGGAATGCTCGTGCAGAAGACGGCGAGATAGTTTCATTCAGGCAGACTTATTTACTTCTTCTTTTTTATGAGCCCATTGACCATTCGTTTCCCTATTTACGCACCGTCGTTTCCCCTCCCTCTCTTTACGATATTGTGTCTCTTACGGTAACACAAGCGCAACAAGCTCTCGATTTTCATTTCTGTACGGATTCCAGGATTATTCTATCCTTCAAATCGTCAATTTCAGGAGGGAGAATTTATCTCGAGATGCTTGCTCCGGAATCGTGAATAGAAATATTGATAATTATGGGTATAATGTATCGCGTATCATTAATTAGCTACATATTAAACGTCGCTATAATTATATTATAATTATATACGAGTTTGGGATAACGTTTATTATTTCGAAACGGTTCGTAGGATTCGTAGGAACAATTATCGCGGGCCAAATGTATTTCTCTTAATTAAAGCGCCGACCTTCCATATTATTGTTTATAGCGGAAGCGGTATATAGTGTAATAATTTTACTCGGCCAAACGTAATCCGGTGCCATACACTTTTTCCGCCACGGTCGTGAAAGCTCCGCCTGTGACCCGGACACCGGCGATTCTTTGTGGAAAATGGCGAACATATGGAAATAAATTCCCTCAAAGACAAGATTCAAAAAGCTCCCCCCTCGTATATTTCATTACTCGTATATTCTCGTAACTGACAGAGTCGTTTTTTTAAAAGCCTATCCTTCAACAGGAGAATGTTGTGCTCATTTTTAATCCGTAATTTATTCCGCTCTTTCTCTTCCAAACGGAGTTTAATAATATTTTTTTCTTATAGAAATATTTTAAAAACACGAGAAGAGCGATATCGGATCAAAAGACACGGATCTTGGCACTTTTGGCACAAACAACAAGGATTCCATCTAATTGTAAAATTGCACGGTCACGAACATTCGAAGTTATTTACAACGCGGTCTAATATTTTATTTTGTAGTGAAAATTCGTATTAGTATCGGAACTTAATTCGATAAAGCGAAATGCTGCGCTCAGCTTTCAACCAGTGCCGCACGAAAAGGGAAGAATAACCTTTTCGCAAAATTTGTCACCGCGCGCTTTCGACTAAATCGCAAGTCCTTTGTAAGGTGTCCGTTCCATTCGAGATCGCTATTTGTTCCCCGCTCGGCTGTTACTATTTTCGAAGGGCATTCCTCCGCCCCGTGACGTTCCTTCCATTAAACATCAACGTTGAACCCCCCTCTCTTATGCGGTTTCTCGTCCCATTGAACGTAGGTTTGCAACGCTGCAAAATTCGAGACGAGCATTTCGCTTATCGCCCCCTCTTTTGTGTATGCTCTCCCCTTTTCTTTTTTTCCACGATCACGGATTCATACTCGATTCTCTCGAAAATCGATCCTCTTGGCGTGCTTCTCCTTTAGGAGGGAAAAGGCGAGTGGAGGAAAGGAAAATGTTAACTACGAAGAATGTCAACGCGTGGAGGGGAGAGGAAATTTTCTACATCTCTGGAATTTTCTCTTTGTAACAACGTTGCAACGTTTACAAACACGAGTAGACTTTGACTCGGCAGCGCCACTGGAAAATTTATCGATCCCCACAGTGCTCGAGAATGCAGTGTCCGACCCACGTGCGTGGATTTCGCGACGCTTGGTGAAATTGTAGACTGGTCGCAGGAAGTCGAGCGATCCTGGAATTGGAAACAATAAGCCGGGTGTTAGCCGTTCGAACGAGAATCAGATTCCTTCAACAGAACCGCGTATGTACATCGATCTGTAAAGGTAATTGTTTCCATTTATTCGTCTAGGTCAGAATAGTATCGGATAATTGAGTTTAAGGAGTTTTAAGTAGAAAAATTGTGGATTTTTTACTCGATTGTAATGTCTTTTTACGTTATTTCGACGACGACCACGACGAGATCGTTGCATTTCTGCGATGAAACGTTCGTGGAATCTCGATTCTTCGTATAAAAAAGTATGGAAAAATAAAAAATTGAAATCCATTTTTATCTCAATCGTGTGTCAAGATGTAAGGATTTAAGGTTTCCATTGCGTTAATAAGACCGGATTAGGAAACGGGCCCATTGACCTGCTCTTTTTTCTTGGAAATGTGCGCTATCTTGTTCTAGGTATCGTCATTTAGAATTGAAAATTACCGTTTTCTTCACACGATGATATCTCGGGAACAGGAAGTCGTATCGAGATAAATCAAGAAACGTTTTAAAGGGCAAAGTTCCGCGCTTCCAACGATCGTTCACTCGTTGACCGGAAGTCACTCATCTCCGAACCTATAAAAATTAAAAAATTTTATCGAGTTTCAAGATAGATTAACGCGATAACGCCATTGACGATCTTATCAACGGTGAATTTGTTGGAACGAACAATATATTAAGTATAAAGCATTTTCGAAAAACACTTTTACCGTTTTATCAATCTGAATGGAGCAAATACCGCTTTAACGCAGTGGCTCTGTTTTAAAATTTCCTGTCTCTTGTTCCACGTGTACGTGGCGAGGATAATCGAAAATCGATCGGCCAACTTCTATTGGGCAACGGTACTTGTACAGTTTAGTTCGAAACGCATCCATCTTCGTCATCGAGTTTTTCTTGCTTCTCGTGCGTGTACCGCGCGTGTGTTGTGCAACGAAAAAACGTTGTATTTCCGTTGGATTCGACTCTCTGCAAAAACTTTTTACTCGTAGCACTTTCACGTGTAACCTTTTACGAGGATCCATTACCTTTCATTACCGCAGTTTCGTCAACAAAGGATCCATCCGAGTGAGTCGTCACTTGTGTAAAATCTTGCGACGACACGCCAAATATTCCCGTGTCCTCTTCCTTTTACGACTTCCACCGTATCCTGAGTTAAAGAAATATCCCTTATATTATGTTATAAAAAAAAGTATTATATTTCCTCATTTTTTCGAGATATATATTCGAGAGCAGAACTTCATTTTTTTAAACGAAATAGAGAAATAGTAGAGATCTAGAAAAGCTATGGAAAGACAAAACTTGGAGTTGGATAAAGATTATACGATTCGAATAAATCAAAGGACAAATTACGAAACATTCGAATCGTACTTCGTTTAACGAATAGGATAAACTTTCGAGCAGGGAGAGGAGAGTTTAACCTAGTTAGATCTAAGAACACAATCTGGCTCCTCGAGACAGCCGTTAAGTTGGCAAGTTATAAGGAAATTGGCGATCGAGGAATGCGAGTCGCAGAAAGAAACGTCACCGATTTAATTTCCTGCGATCAACGGCCCAGTGGAAAACAAAAATCACTCCATCTTGAGCAAAAGAATCGTGTGTGGATCGATTCAACTGCCATCGCATCGTTTCCAAAGTTAACTATATTTATAACGAATTTATAACAACAACTTATAACTTTCTAACTAATCTTCCCTGTAAAATTATCCACCATTGTTTCTTTTCTCTTTTTTCTCATCCATTATTTTTCTATTATTATCGAAATATCGAGAAGTAATTGCATACAATGTTACTCTTTCTCTTTGATCGCGTGACAGCTCGATTCGGATAGGAAATGAAAAGAGAGATAGAGAGAGAGAGATCTCTCGGTGAACTCGAGCCGGATGCCGGAGATGATCGCGATCGGATGTCACGGCGGCAAGGAACGATGTGTAGCCGCAGGTAAATAAAGAGCAGGTGCACGCGGCCTAGGTAATTGTACCATGTATTTACGTAGGCATGCACGGGTAAACGTTACATCCTGCGCCCGTATAATTCACGCCCTCGGTACGTGTGCATGCACGCGGGATACACCTCCTTCTTATTTTTCCATCTTCCCATCATCCCCCGTGTTCTCGTTTACCGCCGGTGTCCTTCCTATCGGATGGGTAGGAGAGGAGAGGGGGTCGGATCCTTCTCCAACGGCAAACTGTTTTTTAGACGGGACCGTTTTGTATTCATAGGATGTGGCCCGAGATAAGGGAGGGATGGAGCGAAGGTTGTTTAGCGAACCCGGTCTAAAAGTTATCTTCCTGCGAGATGCATCGACGAGGAAAGGCCGTCAATTTCGAACGAGGACGAGTCTCGTGAAATTGAAAATTGCCCCTTACGAGCTACCTCGCAGAGATACGATACATGCGTTTATTCTTTCCAATTCCTTGGATTGGAAAAGAGATATTTCGCGCAAGGGGAGTGAATTTCTTTCTGTTCGAGCTTGTAAGTAAATATTTCAAATCCGAGTTTAACGAGTGGACGGATGAAAGAGATTACCTGTTCCGAGATTACAGCCGATAGGGTATAAAGTAGGAAATGGCGATAGGACGTGGGGATCGTTTATCTTACACATTTCTAACGTAATTATAATATACGCGAACCGGACAAAGGTTTATTTACGAAACGGAGTCACGGAGCAGGGTATTTATCTTCGTGGAAGCGCTCGAAGCAAGCGGCGACGCGACGCATGTTAAAAACCGGAACACTCGACGAGAGGCAATAAGAAGAGATTCCTCTTACTACTCTTTCGACCCCTCTCTTTCTTTCTCGAGCGCGTTGAACCGTCTCCTGCGTGGATTATCCCCTCCCTTTTTCCCCCTCTCTCTTCCATAAAAATTATTTGCGTTTCTTCTTCTTTTTTTTTTTTTTTTCATCGCAGAGACAAAAGCCGTGTTTCGATCGACGAGCGAGATTCGTTACGGCTCTTCTCACCGAGACAATTCGTCGTTTATCGCGAGAAAACGTTGGATCGCGCGCAATATCAAGTATCAAGCGCCGTCGAGAGTACAACCGAGATTGATTACGCCGATTACCGTATAATCACTGTCATTTGTCTTCTTGAGCACTATGTAAATTCAACTTTCACTGGCTCGCCGTTACCGGCAACGAGTGAGTAATGTTTATTTCGACATGTTATCGCGTTGATCCGCCTCGCGCTCGAGAAACACAATTTATTTAAAAATACTTACGTACTTTTTATTCCCGTTGCGCTCATCTTTAAGGAACAATTCGATGATAATTTTAGCAATTCTCGCGATGTCGATTAACTTCATTTCATAAAATAAGAAGGATATATTTAATCAAAATTCCCTTTGAAATTCGGTGCGCGCCAACGAGTCGGGAAATGAGAATAAACAGGAAGAGGAGGAAAAATTCAAGCGAATTTTAATCCAGCATTCTCGCCTTTCATCCCTTCATCTTCCAATCGTTTAACGAGGTGGTATTAACCGCGTTCGATTAACGGCCAAGTTTCTCTCAAAGGAGGAGCGCCTCTCCTTCTCACCCCTTTAGTCATCGTTAACACGCGCCCCTTCCAGCCATAAAACTTCCCCCGCCAGTATATTTACGCCAGTTTGCTCTTCCCGTGAAATTTAAGACGCGCTCTTTGGAAACGGCAATAAAGAACAATGGAAGCGAAACTTGGGGGGGGGGGGGGAGCCGCGGGTATTTTCCATAATTCCTCCACCGCCGGCTCGAGAGAATACGTTTAATTAAGGGTGAATCGCGGAAAGGAAGAGGCGTTCCTCCACCGAGGAAAGGAAAGGAGAATCGGACAGATCTCCTAACTCCTAAGAAAGGTATAGTGTATCTGCAAACCCTTTCCCCCCGGATCATCATCAACACCTCGCTCGTTCGACACCCTCGTTCAAGTTCGAATTGTAAAAGAGATACACCCTCGACGACTTATCCCTCCAAGCAACGAGAAACGTGAAAAAGACGAGAGGAGATACGATCTTCCTTCGTTGTGCGTGCAACAAGATCCCTTCTCCGCGCTTCCTGCTCGAGGCCATTGCCATCGAGGGAGGGAGGATCGACTCCTGGACCGGTCAATTAGCCTCGATCACCGCCACGTGGATGACGCGATGATCGATGCGAGGAGGAGGAGGACGACTCCGCCTCGAAGCGGAGAGAAGGGAACAGAGGCGAATTCGATTTCGGCGGGTGGAGGACGAAATCGCGTGGAGCGAAGTCAGAGATCGATAATTGAATTGCGGCCGGCCGTGCATCAAAACACGCGAGCTCGGTTCCCAGCAACGTTTCTGCCGGGAGCAGAGATCGTACCTCATGCGCGCGGCGAGTGCACTCGAGCCTCCATTAATATCGTCTGACACCGGCCGATCTCCTTCCTTTCTCGAATCCAAGTCTTGGCCAAGTCGAAGCCAAGAGCTATCCCGAGCTTTCTGCGAAGAGAATCGTTTCGTTGTAGAAATTTCGACAAATTTCGCGGTCAAGTATCTCTCTCTCTACCTTTCGTCGAATAGTTTCGAAGGAAGCAGAGGGGGGCAAGGAGAGGTCGTTAACGGGAAAGAAGAAGAAACTCGACCAGTTGATGCGAAATCGACGATTCATCTCACGGCAGATGGCGCGATCCGGAAATGGCTCGTGTCCCCGCGCATCCGATTCGATGCGATACGATCCGGGTGAAGCGTTTCGCTCGATTGTCGAATCGCGTGAGAAAAACAGCTTTACGCTTTATACGTGGATTTCCAGTTTCGCAGTAAGGAAACTGATTCGAGAGAAATTCTTCCTTTCTTTGTATATATATATCGTTTCGTCATATTCGAAACTATTGTATCGAATTATCGATCCGAGTTTCATTGAATTCATTGAGAAACAAGGAGGGTATAATTTCGATAAAAGCGATTCTTCGCTCGCGAGGGAGGAATGAAAGATGACGGCTTGTTAAAGGAATAGGAAGAGGAGTGAAACGCGCGACGAGAAGGAAGAAAGGAAAGAAAGGAAGAGCGAGGATTGGCGTGCAGTAGTTGGGTGTACGCACCGGTTGCGGCGCGTCGTCTGGGCCCTCTCGGGTTGTCTGGGACGCTTGCGTCGCGACGCTTCCCTCGTACGCCGGCGTTGCTCCGGGCAACCGATGGGGATGAATCTACGCGACGCCCGGCGTCGAGTTTCCTCGTAGCGGGTGGGGCTGTTAGACTCTCAGTGCGCTCCACGACGCTGAACTGACCACGTACAACCCGAGCGTCGCGCGACAACCCCCGCTTGGATCGCGATCCACCGATCGATCCGCTTACGTGCCTCGACCGCTTCTTAATCGTCCTCGATCGAGCCACGATCACCCTTCGAACCGAGTGCGAACGGAATTCGCTGCGATTTCTTTCTCTCTCTCTCTCTCTCTTCTTCCTCTTTTCGAAAGGGTTAAGAAAAAAAGGAGAGGATAATTTCAGTCAACGCGTCCCCGGGTTTTATTTTACGGGTATTTTATTATTTATACTCGAAGTGAAAGTTTGATCTTTCAACGATGAGCGGAATCGCGCATACCGGACCTCGACTCTGCTCGATTTCCTTCCAACGTCGAAGAGTTTGAAAAGAGGTGTTGATACGTAATTTTGGAGTTTCCACCGCGTCCAATCCGGTCGATCGACGTTTACCGACGCGCGACGATTGCATCGAGGAAAGCGAAGAATTTCTTTCCCCCGAAGAATCGAGTATTTGGTCGAGAGTGATTGTTCCCTCCTTGTCAACGTGGTTAACGGGAATAATTGGGCAAGGGGGAGCGAGTGGTGGTGCGCGCTCGAGTGATGTTAAACTAATTGGAAAGAGCGTAACGCGTCCACGCCGCTCTTCTTCTCGCTTCGGGAAACGAGAGGATCCCGTAATATTGGAGGATGAAGAGGGTGGAGAGGTTACCACGAGAATGATGAAATAACTCGAAAGTAAACATCGAAAGGAATATTTCGAACGAATCTTATTAATCCCCCCCTTAGCTTGTTTCACGATAATTTCGCGATCCATCGAGCAGGGTCGAGGCGATGCGATCGACACAGGGGGGGGAGGAGTATATGGATGTTGGATTAATCGGCGAGTGATCGTACACGATCGAGCGAGGATGCGCGCGGACGGGAAATCGCATTAGCGATCGATCGAAATATTAATCGGTATCGACGTGTGCGGTGTCGTGTGAGAAGAATTGAACGACGAGTCGTGATCGTGACACACGGCCAAACTGGCCGCTAATAATTGATCGTGACAGTTGCAGAGTACCACGATAAGTAATAAAGTTGTGCGAGAGAGCAGTGAACATCGCGAGTGACGTTCATTTTGTTTCCGTTTATTCCTCGTCGAGCGAACCTTGGAGGATCGAGGATCCATCCGGCAAGAGAGGAGAGGATCGTCGATCGTAAGTCGAGGAGGAGGCGGTAACGGAGTCGTTGCAGAGTTTTTCGCGCGCTAGTAGAAGATTCGAGAATCGACCTCTTCTCCTTTTTATTTCTCTTTCCTTCTCGGTTTATTATTTTACTCGGTTTACCGATCGGAACTCCATCTCGCGAAATCTCGGAATTTCTTCCTTTCTTCCACTTCTTCTCGCAGCCTGGAATAATCAGACTACTCGTCCTGGGCTCGAGGCAACCATTCTCTCGTATAAATGCACGGAATGCGAAAGAACAATCGATAGAGATTTGTACGAATGACACGAAAGAATCGACATCGTTTTAATTTCTTTTTTTAACTCGTCGGCTTCCAAAAATCTCTAGTTTATTGAAAAAAACGCTTGTTTTCCTTCCTATCTCTTCCAATCGAGGGAATTAAAAGGTAGAAAGAAATATCAAAGAAAGAGAGAGAGAGAAATTCAAGCGTGAAAATTGAAGTTAGAAGAAAATTCGACCGATTTCTAGATCGGAGAAAGGGATCGCTTTGAAACTAATGAAAACCCTCGCCTCGAAAGGAAAGAATGTCCCGTAATTACTTTTATTCGACGTTCGCTCCCTCTTCTCTCTCTCTCTCTCTCCCCTCCCTCTTCCTTCTCCCACTCTCGAAGCCGGCGACACCGAGGCAAAGGCACGAGGAAAGTTGGCAGCCATAAATTAAATCTGCCTGTAACGATTCACTCGCGCGAGAAGAGTACGCGTATTTTCGAACCTACTTCCGCCAACTTGTTAAATCTTCGCACTCGAGACTCTCTCCGCTCGAGAGAAGTTTCTTTCGAGAATATACGCGCAAGTTACCCTGTCCGTATCCATCAACATCGCGACATCGGATCCTGTTTCCCCGTGTCCTTTCTTCCAGACTTTGATTCCACTTTCCTCCTCTCGAATTTCACTCGTTTTCTTATTAAAAGTCTCCATCAGTTCGGCTGATCGGCACGAATTGTTCGAAACGAAGCTTCGAATTTTCGTAATACGCGAAAAGCGGAACGCTCGAAATATTATTCCGTTCACGAATTTCAATATAAGCCGGATATAAGCTTTGGTTATCTTGAGCGGGACAGGGTTGCCGAAAAAAAAGTAATTGGAATTTCACAGTCGATATGATATTACGTGGAAAAATTCCACGGAATCGGGAGATATTTGTGCAATTGTGAGATGAAATGAAAAGAAAAAAAAAAGAGAAAAAGGAAATTAGATTCGAAATGACAGATAGATACAAGGTGGAGAAGAAGTGTTGGAAGAATCGACTCGAAAATCAAATCGTATCAGATAGGCACGATGTTAAAGCTAGGTTGTTTCAAAAATTCTTTTCGTTTTCGTTTTGTTTTTTCTTTTTTTCACTTCTCTCTGGAAAACTTTTAAAATAACTTCATTTGCAAAATATTCGAGACAATCAAATATACATATATATAACATTAGTTGCATTTATAAAATTGTAAATATTCTTGTTTACGTGATAAAAAATTAATTTATTTCGCAAGAGAATCGAGGGCAACGGAAGGAGGGAAAGAATTTTCGGAAGGAAATTAGCGGGACTAAAAAGGGCGAGTTAGAGAGAAGGGGTGGTATTTTGCGAAGTCCAAGTCTCGGCTCACGGCGGGGAGATAATAGGGACGAGTAAATTGGAAAATCGAGCGGGTCACGGGTGCTAAAATTTGATTAAAAGGTCAAGTAACGAGTTAATTGCACGCGATTAACCGCGCGTTAAACTGGCCACGGTGAGTGGGGCTCGTGGGCGACACGTCGAAGGGGGAGGAGGGAGAGGAGAGGAGCTTACCGAAAGCGTCCTATTGTTTCCCCAACGCCATTGTTTCCCCTCGATCCTTTCCCCGACATCGATCCCGCGCGATCTTTACCACCCTTTTCCCACCTTTCCAACAGCTCTCCAGATTTCTCCCCGCCAAAACTTTCCCTGCCAAAACTTGCAATTCAATTCAACCGGCTGCTCCCGACCGATTCTCTTTCGAATCGAAAGGTTAACTTCCTCCCCCTTCAACATAACAACGTACAATAATTAATAAGCTGAACAACGAAATCATTCGCGATTAATGTAATATCTTGGTGATAAAACGCGCGATAGAAATCTCCTCCTCCCTTAACCGAGTATAATAACTCGGGAAAAGATTGATGCCGCGTATCGGTTCCCTCTTCTTCTTCGAAATCATAATTTACGGCCGTAATTCAACGTACCACGAGGATGGTGGAAAAATTGGAATTGGACTTGGGGGTGCTTGGGGTGTACGTAACGATAAAATTCTCAGGATTCCTTTCGTTCCATTTTCGTTCACGAAGATAAGCTCGATGCGTTCATCGTTGCTGACAGGGTATATGGAATAGGGTATATCTAGGGGCGAGGTGAGACGGTTCCAGGATAAACTCTGTCTCGGAACAGCGCGGCATGATGAAATCGCAATTTCCTGCCTTGGCGGCGCATCCAGCGAATAGGCAGCGAATAGGCAGGATCGAGGGTATCTCGAAAAACGGATCGGTTAAAATTTTTAATTAAAGCCAGAGAGAGAGAGAGCACTTTGGCTCTAGTTTTAATCTAGTCTCTAAGATCCCCTCTTTCGAAAAGTTTCGTAGAGAAGGCGGCTCCACCTTCCCTCTTAGTTTTCATTTATATCCAAATTGATTCGCGAAGAACAAACGAAGAAAGGGGGTGAAACGAGAAAGGATTTCTGGAAGCGAGGTTCGATGGGCCGTGAGCTCGAGATAAGCAACTAAACCGTAAGTCTTGGCGAGGCGAACTTTCTTCCCTTGAATGGGAATCAGCGTGTTTGAAAACCGAACGAAAGGCGAAGAGAAGTCTGCGCGCTCCGTTAATCCGAAATATATATGATATATTTATAATATATAATACAAATATAAATAGGGAAAGATATCGTGAAAATTTTCATCTCCGCTTTATCTTCCCCGCGCCGCGTTTATCTTTCCCCGGGATACGTGTAAACGCGAATCCCAAGTTTACACAAGTATCGAGCGTTTGTAAACATGGAGAAGGGTGGAGAAGGGTGGATTTTATACGCGCAAGGAGATCGCAGACAGATCGACCGCGAAAAATATACGGATGGGAATCGGTAAAATCGTAATTAAAATTTTTCCCCGGGAGGGAGATTTATTCTCAGGCAAAGCTTCGCGCTTTGTAACTCTGCATCACGGTGACACGGTCTTCCTCCGGAAAAACTTGAATGTATTCCTTTTTTTTGTTTTTCACTTCACCATACTTTGCATACTGTTTCATTATGCATTCTCCTGAAACGTACGCATAGCAACGAGAAAGACTACGTACCGTATAAAAACGTATACGTGTGCGAGTGGAACGTTTAAATAATAATTTCGCCTTCCCTCCTCCCCTCTCCTCCCCTTCCCTTCGCCGAGTCCATCGAGTATTCGAGCTGCAAAACGAACCCGTTACGGAAATCAGAGAATCGGCAAAGAAAATAAACGAGAACGGTTGGTCCGGGAAGATCAAACTGGGCTGGGCCGGGCCGGGCTAATGCGAAAGTTTCCAGCTCGATTATGGAGCTCTCTCTCTCTCTCTCTCTCTCTCTCTCTCTCTCTCTCTCTCTCTCTCTCTCTATTTACATTGGCGGAAGGAAAGCGACCAGTTCGATTGTACAAAGTTGGTGCACACCTGACCTATATTCCAGACGATTCGTGGATACACCATTTTACCTCGCGTTGCGTAAGAAGCCTGGATTCATCCTGGAAAGATCCTTATCGTTTCTTCGTTCGTTCTTTCATTACGATCGTTATGATCGTGGTTCGAGGATTATAGGTGGTCGCTCGTTGAACAGGTGGCGGGATTAAAGACAGGGGACGAGGGAATACAGGTTTGAAAATTAGTTGGAGGGGCATGGAACGATTGGATCGAGATGCCGGCCAGATTACGAATCCCTCGAATCGGCTTACGCTCGAATCCTTGAATAAGCTTCCGCCAATTCGGCCGCCAACGCTATCCGCGCCGGGGTGGGAACGCATCCTTCGGAAATAAATTCGTTAAAATGTCGTCCGTGTCGTCCGTTGATTGATGGCGGATCGCTGCAATTTTCTCCCGCAATTGCTTTTTGTTTCCGCGCTGATTTATCGTTGCCCCGATCATGTGGCTTGATGTTTCTGCAAAAGTGCGCACGAGACGTTGTGACGTGTTCGAGATAGATTTTTTTTTAGAAATCGTTTACAAACGAAAATGGAACGAGATTTTATCGTTACCGCTGTGTATTCTCATTCCTATTTGAAAATTAGCCTCCAAAGACACGGTCGGTCTTTGAAGTTGCACGAGTTAAATCCATAAAGAGGAAACAACTGTTTCGTGTTTTCGACGAAACGAAACAGTTTTCGTTTAATTGTTTCTAATTTTTTAATTATTAAACACGTTACTTCAATTCGATTCCTTCTGATTGCTCCTTTATGGAGAATTAATCGATATTTAAACGGGACGGAGGCTTTACGCGAGAGCCTTTTCAAACGAGACAAAAGAGACAATGCCGCGGGGTGCGATTGTGCCGCATTTTGCAAGGAGCCGCGCAAATAGCGGGCGTAAAATATTCCCCTGGTTTGCGAGCAGGGAGGAAAACAAATGGGCCGCGAAATAAAGGAGGATGACAGTTGGCGTTATCGCGGAGGAAACAACACCTTCCACCCTCGACGGGATGATGACCTCGAGTGAGACGGCCTTCGAGATCCCGGCAAAGAGACGACGAAGTTGAGAGTGTTCTCCAGGGAGGACAGTTTCTCTAAACAACTCCTCCTTTCTTCTTGCTTTTCTCTCCTCCTCGGCTACGAAACTTCCGTATGCAAATATACGGATGACCACCGAGATCTTGAACAAAAGTCGCGTCCATCGTCCGCCAGACTCGACGAATTTATCGATGGAATTGAAAGGACGATTCTCTCGCGAAATCGTGCGATAAAGAGAAAGAGAGAGATAAGGAGAGGAAGAAGGAGTTTACCTAGGCGTCGAAGGAGAAAACGGGTCGAACGTTAGATCAAGGGTGAAGGGACACGGTCGTGGAGAAAAGGGGTTGGTAGCCCGGCGTCGGTAAATATTGGTCAAAGCTGTTCGGGGGCGATTGAATTAACGATTCCATTAAAAATCTCGTGAAGAGGTGGAACGAATTTGTCCCCCCTTTCGACAATTTTTTCCAATCTTTTTTTAGATTCTGGATATCTTCCATTTCTTGCGTTCGCACGTAGTCCGATATTCGGTAAAACGTTCTTTTTTCCTTTTTTTAAAGAGATTTCGAACACCTTTCGCTTCGCGCGAACAAAAATGCGAGCGAAAAGGGGATGGAGAGAAACCAGCGAAATTTTCTATATTTTTCACCAAGCAATCGCACCAAAGGTTGTTGCCACAGGCGCCGCCAACGCGCGAGTATCCCGATCAATGTGCTCACCGATCGTTTATTTATTTATTCTCCCCTTCCCTTTCGCTATGTTGTAACTGCTTGCGCAAAAAAAAAAACGACCGTGTATTTTTTGGACTCGTCAACCATTCAAGTTCCTGAACGATCGTCCATCGATATTTCCTTTCCGTTCTATCGTGGTCCCGCATAGTTTTTAACATTTGTTATTCGCAAGAGGGAAGGGCGATCCCTTAGCCGATCAATCGAACCGCAGCTTCTAAATGAATAAACGCGGTCAAATATCGCGCGGATCGTAAACATGGTGAGCGAGAATTAAGTGGTGTGCACGGCCGGTATTTACGATCGAATATTACCTTCGTGGCATCTGCATATAGGGATTTTCACGTCCCTGTTGGCCCGCGGCCTAATGCCAACCGAAACCAGATATTCTAACCGTCTAAACTAAAGGGAGAAATCTCCTCGACAATTTTTCCGCTTGTTATTACCACTCGTAACCTCGCTTTATCCACCGTTATTATATCGAAACGCTCCATGATTAACTAATAATCCCTTTTCTTCAAATCTCTCAAATTCTTCGTAACATGCTGACGAAAGGAATCTTTGGAATGTATCGAATAAATCGTTGAAAGGATCGCGTGTTTGAAGTTTCGCAATTATCGTTTGCAGAAAGTGATCATTTTCGATGATACACACTGTATATTTTGCAATAGGATGTTTTTCAACTCTCTCTCTATATATATGTACATAGGGAAACGTGGAATATTTTGATCGGATTTCAGACAATTTGGATATTTTGAACGCGCTCGATTTACACGATTGCGAATTTCCACGCAGGTCATCTACCCATAAATTTATTTATCGTGGAGATAATCAATAACGGCGGGTGGACGAGTGAAATTGTAGCGACATGGTGGCGCAATTATTTCGTTCGTTTTTTTTCTACTATACATTTTTTTTTTTTATTTAAAACAATCAGATTAGACAAAAACAACGCGTTCGTTATAGTGTTGACGCGACGATACTCTATTTTATTTTCAGATATCCAGTTAGAGTCGTGTGTGCAGAATCGTAGCTTTAAATATATTCGTGGCCAATCTTTTCAAGATTTTTAGATTTTTATTTATTTTCCAAAATTCAAATTTTGAAAAATACGATTAAAGATTTTTAAAGGTTTAGAGATTTCATTCTTTTGTGCATTCTGCAAGTTTCCGTGGATCGAAATTTTATTTTTTTATAATCGAAATTTTTACGTTCGTTTCTCGCAATCGAGAAAGATCGTTCGCGAACGTATTAACGCCACGTACACGGTGATTATCGATTGACTATTGCGTCAGTGTACGTGCTCGAGTCCGACAAACTTGCATCATTCGTTTATTCCCGATTAATAAATCGTGACTACACGTACACTTTTGTTTCTTCTTTTTTTTTTTTTTTATAACGTCGATCGAGCGACATTCACAAACGAGCGTGTCCCATTAATGTGATAGACGTGCGCGGAATACACGCTTCGTTACGCATTTACACCCATTTGTTCCGCGCGAATCAGATCGATTCATCCTTTTTATTCCTTCCCCTATTTTTTCTTCCCTCGTTTTTTATTTTTATTTTTATTTCATTTTTCCCCCTTCTTTTTTTTTTTTTTGTTTGATTTTTGGTTCGTTTATTTCTATTCGAGTTGGACGACTTTTCGTTAGTCGGTTATTCCACCGCCAGAACAATTTGTCGTCGGTGGTATCGTCGACGCAGGACTTTGTCGCTCTTAATTGCTACCAGCCGCGAATGACGTTGGTATCCGCGCCCTGTTACGAACAGGCATTCGTATCAACCTCTCCTACTACTTGCGAAACGCGATAGAATGTCGTTGCGGCGCCAAAACTTAGAACTCGTCGTGCGTTTAAAAAGAGAAAAATATGACTCGATCCCGAGTCGATTATTAATTTCCATTAATCTTTGTGTATCCCAATCTTAAAATTGCAATTTGCATAATGACAAGCTCTCCAATCTGGTATTTCTACTCGTCAAGGAATCGATATTCGCTGGTACAGCCTCCTCTACCTTTACAGGCTCGATGGACATCAATCTGGATAATTATGTTCACAGGAGGAAGGCAGGAAGAAGGATGCCTTACCATCGATCGAACGGAAACGATTGGTAGAACGCGACCGAACAAAATCACGTCGTTTCTGATACGGTATCTCGATCACGAATCTCTAATTGGTAAAATCTGGATCGTTTCTCGCTTATCAATTGTAACAATACTACACTGTTCACGAAAATTTCGAAAGATTTCGATTCGAAGGATTCTCCAATTTTAATACGTGTGTTCTATTAACCTTCTGATTAACTATTCGACGACTGTATGATACGTCAGTTTGCTATTGATTTTGAGCGATGACGAATATTTTTAATTTTTTTTTTTTTAAGAAAGAATTAGAATAATTTCGGTACAAAAAGCGAATAAAAATAATGATCGTTCGACACGATGAGTTTTTTTTTAGATTCGAAGGAGAATCGCGCGACAATTTGTTCGGAGGAGGCATCGTTCCATCCCTGACCCGGATAGGGCATTAAATTAATTCTTTTGACGTAGCACGTCCGTATTTTGTATTCCATCCGTGGTTGGAACGCCGCCCCTTTCGCGTGCCATTTCGTCGTTAACGCACCAAGTGGTTCATTTTTTCCCCTCCCCTCCGCCGTATCCACGGCAACTGTGTCCTGTCTGTAAAAATGTATAAAATCCGTCTGTTATTCAAATAAATGCCAGAGGCCGGTATCCCGGTTGAAAACAAAATAGTACGAGTTCCGGTCTGATCATCGGGGGCCGCTTTTATTTTCACACATTTCGCACATCACCGTCCCCGAAGAGAAAACTTTTTCCTTAACTCTCTTTCTTCTCGTCGTATTGAAAAAGAAAATCTTTTACCCGTTCTCCTATCCTCCCTTTTTAATCCACGATCCTTTCTTCCATTCGACACTCACCGCCACAAATTGTATTCGTGGATACGCGAGAATTATTATTTATGTATTGTTTCCTTTTTCTTTTCTTTTCTTTTGAAATGTTCCAAATTTCTCGAATCGATGTTTGTAAAATTTGCAAATTTATTTATCTCTTCGAATATTATAATCTGTCTGTTCATTCTTGTACATTGAAATTTTGGATAATTATATATTAATTAAAATTTTTGAAACAAAACGAGTCCCTCCATCTAAAAAGAGATCAGCAACCGTTGTTAGAGGGAGAGGTTTGAGGATCTTTTCCCCCAAACGCGCACCCCTTCCTCTCTCCATTTCCGATTAGCCCCTTGTTTACCAAAGAAGATTTATTTTACGCGCGGGTCCGATATCCCTCCTCTCGAAGCACTCCCTCGTTGCCTTTAATTTTTCTCGAACCAGCTTCGCCATTTCCTCGTTGTTTCGATTAAGCAACGGCTATTTCCCGCTGTTTCCACTCCAAAACCGCTCTTGAAAGAAGAAGTCGCGAAACTGCCAACTTGGCAAGAATTTGTTAAATAACCGTCCACCGTTAAACTACACCGGAATCATTATCGAGGGGGGAAGGAAATTGTTATTAGACGAAGTTCGAGGTTAACGTTTCCTTCCTCCTCTATAACATCGGAATAGGAGTAGAGAGAAAGAGAGAGAGAAAGAGAGTTTTCCTCCATTCTCCTAGTCAGCCCCTTCCTCCTTCCCCCAAGAAAATCCATAAGTATTAAGTAGCCCGACGTGGGCCGAATCCTGTCGAGAAATTCAATTAAGACCGAGATTAGTCCGCGGGGCCGAAAGTTTTCCTCCAATTTTCCAAGCAGGAGGGCCGTTTTCAACCGGTCAAATCGTCCCTCTCTCCGTATCCGCTTTTGATCGGCTTTTGACGATATCGTTGGGAATAGCGAAGCTCGAACAGTCGATTAACGAAAGTTTCTTCCCATCCTCCCCGCCAATTTTCCATCCTCGTGTTGCCCGCCATTGTTGTTGCGTTCCAACTGTTAATTTCTGACCTGTGATATTCGCAAGGACCGCGATAAAGATAAGGCTTTATTCTTTCGAAGATTTTCGAAAGGGTCGCTCAAAGGACTCTGGAATCCCGAAGGAAGTTTACGGATGCGGGGATAAAACTTTTTGAAAAATGGGAGAGCGGTATCGATTATTTTGCTTCGCGGGATAAATCGCGCGAAATACACTTTTCTACTCGAGGGAAAGAGATTAACTTGATACCGAGCGTTCGATACCCCTTTGTGTCTGCAACCAGCCGTTCTTCACCGTATATATATATATGTGTGTATTATCGTAGATGCTTCACTTGCGCGTATTTCAGGGTATTTCGCGCTTTTACGGCCAAACTGTAAGAACTTTGCTAGTCAGAAAAAAAAAATACGAAGCTTATCTATGAACTTTTTACTGTGCAAAAGCTATGAACGAATTATTTATGATTTTCTCACGTGAAAATTTCGTTCAAACTTTCATTTGGACAAAATGAAATCTCGTATCCTCCGATGCAATATTTATTTCCCGTTTTCTTTTTTTAGTCTCTACATGCTTGCGAATTACGTTTGAAACGACGTAGTTGTAGATTCCGTGGGAAATGTTTGTATCACGTACGAATAGCGCGACGACAACGAAGCAACGATGCGTAATCTTCCGCTCGCGGCTGTACGTCGTGACACAACGTTGCGCGTTGATCCACGACCATCGCACGCTCGTCGCTCTCTTTTTTCGCTGGAGAAGAGTCGCGCGCACGGTTTGACCACCGTCAATAATTCGCGTTGAAAATAAGCGTCGAAGGGGACGTTCGAGGAAAGTAAAAAATATTCGTTTCGAAAATTCAATTTCAACAATTTATCAAACATACCCATCTATCCTCCCGTGTTCTTTAACGAAAGAGAAACGATCCAAACACCTTTCGAGCTATTCAATATTTCAATCCCAATCGATGCAACGTTGCGTTTCCTTGCCTCGTTATCCCACTCCCTCTCTGCAAACTTTCTCGCACAACTTTTTCCTTCCTGAAAAATCTGTCGCGATGCGCTTTTTAAGCGTTGGCGCCGGTTCGTTAGAGCGGCGTTGTATCGTAACTTCTTCACTGGTTAATGGCGCGTGTAAAACGTAAACGCGTCTATCGATATTAAACGTTTTCCCGATCCGATCTCTATCCAGCGTCTCTTTCAATTTGTTTGTTGACGCGGAAATGCCACGATTCAAAATCTTATTTCTTTCGATCGTTTCCTTTTTTTTCTTCTTCTTTAATTAAAACTTGGTCGACGCGAATTTTCACCCGCTATAATTAATAAGATCCTCCAGTCGTTTCGAGGACGCAGACTCTCTCCCCTCCCTCGGACGAGATCCGAATCTCGAGACGATTCGAGGGAAGGAGGGGAAGAAAGATGTTAAAAAGAAGGCGGGCGAAGAGAAGGGAGAAAACGGAACAGAAAAAGCTCGGGGAGCTCTTGTTTAGCAAGGCTGCGAGCACTCGACGCTAGTCTGGGTTACCGCGGCGACACTTACCGCTGGTTCCTTTTGTGCAAGAGAGGCGAGCTTCGCCAACGCGATTTAAAATTAAGCAAGAGTGTTGCCACGTATGGCGGCGAGATCTCGCGTTTTATGAAGGAGCTAGGCTTCTTTGGTCGACGAGGGATTAATCCTTTCGTTATTATAATATGCTCTCCATAAAATGCCAAATAACGTACTATAGATGCTCTGCATACGTATTGTACATACCGACGAGCGATTGGAGTTATTGTGCATCGAGTATTGTTACGCAATATTATTATTAACAGTTATTATTATCATATAATTATACCATATTATTATATTCCGTTATTTGATTCCAAAGTGTGTATTAAACGTGAGTGTGTTTACAACTTACAAATACTCCGTTTTGAGGAGTTTTTTTTTCAACGAACACCATGAAAGCAGCGAGGCAATAAAGCCATTGACGATCTTTCTCGATTACTATGCACATTTTTGGAGGAATCATAGCGAAAGGGTTAAGGGAAATCTTCTCCAAAAGATCTCCTCCGAATATTAATCGATCAACTCTCCAACATATTAAGGATTCGATTCCACTTCTCCGCATTCGTATTATTTTTCCATTCTCTTCTAATTCTGAGGGTCAAGATTCTCCCTTCGAAGATTTCCTCGCTCCGAATTGGCGGCTAGGACGGGAAATTCGATTACACGTTAGTTGGAACGCTTTGACGAGCGATCCACGGGGGACTCCTATTAGTCGAAACGTCGAAATTCCATCGAAAACTTCTCGGCTTCTGCCGAACTTGTTGGACTTCTCTGGGCAACGCGAGGGAGAGCAAAGGAGGAGGGAGGTTTCGAGGAACGCTGAAGCGGGCGCACGAAACTCGGCACACACGGAGAAGAAGAGGGAACGTACTTGGAACGCGGTTGGAAACTGTTCCTGGGGGCGATGCCGCCGCGGGACAATGATACGTTAATGCAGTTGGCTCGGCGTGTAACGCGAAACTGTACAGGCGCTCACCGTTTCCTGGATTAATCTCGCGCTCCCGGCGAGCGCAAACGCGATCGCGAACCTGATCCGTCTCTCCACGCTGACGGCGCTCCAACAATTTGCAAATTTATGCGAACCGGCCAAATGCTCGCCACTGTTATATACATATATATATATATATATATCGGCTTTTTGCAATTCAAATGGTAATGGTGTGCTCGAATATCGGCTTCATAATTCCCGCACTGGGGGGAAAAGAGGAGAATAGGGGTTCTTTCTCGGCTGGACCACCGATTGATCGTTTAAATGTGCCATTTCACCGCGTGACTCGCTCGTTTGACGAGTATCGAGGATACGATCGCGGCGGTGAATATGCATGCCGATGAAACGGGAATTATCGTTGATACGTTGCTAAAAAAAGAAAAAAAATATCGTTTATCCAATGGGTGGATACGAATCGAGATTCATCTATATATCCAGGCCATTCGAAGATCTTTTTCCACATTTCTTTTTCGAGTGTAGATTTTTATTCGTCCAACGATTCTCTCTCCCTTTTTCTTTCCTTTTTTTGGTGGGTATTTTTTGTTTTCTCCCGCGTTATTCATTCTTTTGATCGCAGAACTCGTGAAGAAAGGGAATCCATGAAAAAAGAAGGAAACCGGTTGATTAATCTCTCGTTTATAGAGAAAAAATTCCAAACATTTACTTACAGGCTTTGTATATATACACTCCACGTATTCGAAGGAAATTTATTCAAGTTTTATGCTACAACAATCGATACGGAAAACGAGAACTAAAATGAAAATGTTTAATCTTAATCTAACGAAGCAACGTTTTCTTTTTTTTTTTTTGGATTCGCATCGAATCATCGAATCCAAATACCTATTCACTCGTTGGAAAGAAGCTAACCAAACTTTTATACTTTCCATTTTGAAAACTTCGAAGTATATTGCGACGATCGAGGATCCCCGGTTTGTCATTGATGGTCGATCGTTGGACAAGAACGATTGCAGGAATTCTCCCCTCTCCTCCCCTCCAGACCTCCGAAATACCTCCGGTCAACTCGATTCGCATCTCGCCGTCCAGTCAAACGCGAATTTTCTGCCCCGCTAGGCGTAAAACCTCGCAAAAAAGGCGATCCTCGCCGCGAATCTCGACCGTACACGAAACCTGTCCACTGTATTTTTGCGGCCCGCGGTTTCGCCGTAATAATCCCCCTGTTTCTTCTTCTCTTCGCGTTGCTTGCTTCCTCCGCGGCCCGCAGGATGCAGATAACTTTGCTCTCGCATTTTCGACACTGGAACGATACCGATCTCATTATTCGAAACGCTCTCTTTCCTTCCCCTCGCCTCGTCTTCCACGCGAAATTGCATCTCGAGGAAAAATGCGTGCTCTTTCCCTCTCTTTTCTTTCGATTAACGATTTACAATATCGTTAAAAAAGAGACGCGCCTGATTTTCGTTGGTTTTCTTTATTCTTTCGAAACGAAAAAGTATATGAATGGATTATGGAAAAATGAGGAAAGGAAAGAGAGTAAATTCTTGCTCTTTTTTTTCAAATTCGCATTTTTCACGTATCTCTTATCGACAATTAATTCGTGTTCAATCTTTTCGTAAGAAATTATTCGATTTATATTATGCGATATTTACTTTTTCAAGAGATCGGTTACAGAAGATTCGTTTCGAGTTGAAAGAGTATCGTATGCACGGTTTTAAGTCGAATCGATCTCGGATCGGAACGAGCAAAGTCTTGGAGAAGTCTTGCGATAATAATTTTATATTTAGTTTGCTCGAGAATATTCGAGATTCAGATTTGTTAATCCGCAAGTCTTAAGCGCAGGGATGGATCGAGGTTCATTCCTGAGCTCGAGCGATCTAGTACAATTTACAACGAACCCTTCCTCCTCCCGTACGATAATTAATCTAACGCCAAGGCAAAAATCGGCCCGTTGCATTAAGAGAAGCGATATTTTTCACTTGAGCACTCTGTTCTGTCAAGCGCGCGTACACACACATTTTCCTCTCTTCGTTAATCCATCGTACGTGTACGGTCGATTTTACCGGTGTATCGAATGCATTAATTAAATGCGCGGCTCGAACCCACTGCCCTTTGTGTCTCCTCGTTAATTATGACCGCCGCCAAACAAATCGCCGTCCGTCGTTTTATCCTTTCGCAGAGTGCCACTTCCTCGCCTCGCCTCGTATTCAAAGACAAAGATCGATCGGACGCGATTAAACAACCCTTTGCGAACCGACTCGTCAGCTTTTAACCGGTTCCGGACAAACGGAAACGTATCGCGCGTTAATATTTAATGGCCGCGTGGCAAATATGCCCGCGGTTGCGTAATTCGCGCGCAACAGTAGCGAGAGTAAATTCGAGTCGTGACGTCTCTCGCAAAGCCCATCAATGGCTATCAGGAATCTGGTTTCGTTCCAACGTCCCTCTGTGAACAGTTTTAGATATAACGAGGAATACTCTCACGGCTGTCGAAACGAGATCAGACGTAGAATTCATTTGGCAAATGCACATCCGCCGGCGCGCTTTGGTCAATTGCTTTGTAACTCCGTTAATTACCGGCGATGGTTATGACGAGGAGTCGCGTTCGATTCGAAAACTATGCAAATTCGGTTCGAAAGGTTCGAGAAAAATTGAACTTTACGACGAAGTTTAAAAATGTAAAGCTCTCTCGTATTATTGAAAATAAGTGAACTTGTCCATCTAAGATAATGGAGCATTTTGTATACGCCTTTCTTTTAAATCCATGGAAAGAAGCAATAGCGTGAAGGAAAGATTCGCTTTGGCGAGAGGCGTGTAGACCCCTCTCGGATCAGGGGTCGCCAACCACGGACTCGAATCCCGTTCTCTCATTTTTCCTCGATTCCCTGGCAATGAGGCCAAAGTCAAATGAAGGGCTTTGTTGAACGAAAGCCCAGCAGCTTTGATAAACGATAAACCTATAGTTTTCTTGTTTCGCTCGTTTCTCGGTAAGAGAGTTGGGCCGCAAATTAGGCACCAGCGGAGGCTTTGTTACGTACGTGGATAAGACCTTGGAAAGCGAATTAAGCGAATTAATGATCCGCTTGGCTCCATCCAATCCATCCAAGTAATTTTTCGTCCGAGTATAGCGACGAATAGTCGACCGACGTTAAGCGATCGGATACGATTGGAATCGATAGACGACAAAGTAAAAGGAGACGAACGTTCGCACACACATACACGCAACCACCAAGGATTTTCCTTTATACCAGAGTTTCTAGTTTCGCGTGGAATTCGCAATATAACGTAATTTAATGAAGCGAACACCGCCAACCAATTCGAAGGATTATTGTCCTTTTCCCGTTCCCTTCCTCCTCTCGCTCCTCCAATCTTTTTCAAGCTTGGATTTACCAGCCGATCGAGATCGTCCCCTCTCATTGGCAGTTCCATTCGATAAAATATATCGGCCGGTCATTCGTTACGGCGATCAAAGATTTCTTCCTACCTTTATAGCTTCCCGTTTTAACGGAAGAAGAAGCTACTTTTTACTGGTACACAGGGAGTTTATTAATCGACCAAGTTTTTAATACTCTTCTCAAATTATCGATGTGATTCGCGACGATAATTCCCTGCCCCCTCCATTCCATCGATCTCGATCGATACCCATTATCAATATCAATAATTCGATTGTTCCACGGTTGTTCACGCAACGTTGGAACGAAACTGGCGCACTCGAATTAATACGAGAGGGATCTTCCTTCTCGAGACGATTAATTTTCGTGCGCGGGGACGTGTATCTCCCGGGAAGGAGAACGAGTGATTAAAATTAACGATGAATAGGGGGTAAATAACGGGGAGGAGGTAATGGAGGGGGTTGAATTTCGGAGTTTCGAGTTTGGACAAATGATCCACTAAGGAGATGGATCCCTCGTTCGGTCTATATTCCATCTAATCCAACTCCGCTCCGCGTGGCCACCATTACTCAGCCCCCGCTCCCCCAGGATAAACGTCGTTCTTCGAGATTACCTGCCGCGAAGCGGGGCATCTATTCTGTTCAACCGCGGAGGGATCGTTCTACGAGCGGCGTAATAATACGCTAAACAACGAGATTTTGCATTGATTTTGATCCGATTCATCCGACGCGGACAGATAGAGGCATTGAGATGCCTCGAATCGCGAAAGATGATTACGTCCATTGGTCGATTTCTCTCGACGGTGTTGGTAAGTCCAAGCAAGTCTATCCACGGAGAATATTATTTTAGGGATAACATTCGTCGATGTTCGATGTAATTAGATTATTTTCGATATCTATTTGTGATAATATCAGATGGATCGGTTTTAAAAGCGATCATCAGGGATTAATGGATTCGATTTTTCGAAAAAGAGTCGGGAAAAAGCCTGGTGGTCGAGTTCGCATTTCCATAATTGCGTTCCAAATGAATTCTATTCGTTACTGGGAGGGGGGAAAGTTTCGAGAACACGAGTTTCAGGGGTTCGAACTCGTGTAGCGTATCCAGTTTCAACCCTATCCCAAATTTCTCCGCTGCTTTTATCCAAAGTACGCGAATACGCGCGGATTAATTTATCACTCCGTTCGCGTGTAATATTTTCTCCGAACTTCCATTTTCGGCGGGGGAAAAATTTATCGTCTCGCGTTATCTTGGTCAGTCTGTGGAAATGAAAAAATTGTCAAATTCTTTCTTTTTCTTCTTCCTCTTCTATTTAATCCACGGATTTTGCATTTTTCCAATTCGAATTTCGCGTTTTCCACGAAAGGAAAGGGAAGATCTTGGGCTTTGATTTCCGATACGCGGACAACGAACGATGGATACGGTTTTAAACGGCGGTTGGACTAATATTGGGAGCATCGATCGAGCACCGGCCGCGAGGGAAAATCTTTTTTCGCGCCTCGCCTCGAAAATCGTAATAACCACGGCTCGCCGTGTATTTGCATCCGATGATTAACGGGGAAAACAGAAATTAAAACGGGTGGATGGACGAATATACACGCGCTCATCGGGATAAAAACAGACGACTCGATGATTGAAAACGATGTCGAATGTTTACCGAATCAAGGAACGCGCGAGAATCTCGCTCGTTTCGATAATCGAGTTAAACATTTACTTACTCTTTGGCGGAAGAATGGATCGTTTTTTTTTTAAACGCGCGTCGAGATAAAAGAATTCCGCTTTGATTTATGGAACGAAGGAAAGAAAGAAAGAGAGAGAGAGAAAAAAAAGAAAATGACGCGTAAATCCAGATACTCGTCTTTTTTCCCCTTTTTCCATCCGTTCGAGCCGCGGTAATTTTTCCAAAAAAAGAAAAAAGGAAAAAGAAAAAGAAGGAAAAACCACGGTCAACCGTGGCCGGTCCAATTGGGGAGGATCAATCGTCGAAGCCGTGTCGTCTTTGTGCCGACAAAGCGTTTTCTCGTTTAATAGAGTTGCTCGTGCTATCTATCACACGCCAAACGCAAGCGGTGCCTCGTCCAACGCTTGAAAAAAGAGAAAGGAAAAAGTGGGTGGAAAAATGAAATGAACGGAAGAGGAGAGAAAGAGAAGGAGAAGGGGGGAGAAAAAAAGAAAAGGGAAAGGACGAGGCGAGAACAATGAGAGAAGTTCTTTCGTGATGACAAGAAGATAGATCCATAATGGACGGAATCGAGTGTTCCGTGGCTAGATGGGATCGCGTGGCTTGGATTCCACGGTTGAAAAAGGTAAAAGTGTGGAATCGAACGGTTTTCAATCCGCGTGCCGATACAGCCCGGGCTCTGTTTCCCGGGCCACCAATTTCCCTGCCTTCCCTACCCCACGGGACTCGTGAAAACAGAGCGAAAACGAGGTTTCTCTGTCGCGATAGAAACACAATCATGGTTTGTTTTGTCGGCCGAGACCCCTCCCTCGTGAAAATGGAAGGGAATTTTTTCCTTCGTTTCGACTCTCGCCTCGTCATCGATCTCTCGTCAAATTTGCCAATATTCCGTTCCAAATCGTATTTCGTACCCTCGATTTCTCGCGTGTTTAAAATCTGCTTTTTCTTTTTTCCTTTTTTTTTTTAAGTAACAATTATCCCCACTCGTTCGAGCTTATTCAAAGTTTCGTTATTCAAAGTTTAGTTATTTCCACATCTTTTCCTCGATTGATGTGCATGATAAAATTGCGATTCGTTGCGCAGTATAAATATTCCTGGAAATACTCCAGAAACAACTTGATTGGGCAACGATCGTTACACAATTCTGGACGAAAATTGTAACTGTAACTGAGACGATAGACGATCCCGCGGGTTAATTGCGTTCGTTAATGAGCGAGATATCAGAGATTATTCGATAGAGCACGTTAGAGCTCGAATCTCCCTTATTCCTTACGCCCAAGATCGAATGGATCGTTAATGCGCGATCCTCGAAATCCCAGGTAATCCCATGAATTGCCAATCGTCGAATTTCGTAATCCCGACACGCATTTCGGGTAGAAGAGTAAAGGAACGTGATCTCCACCACTATTCGTTCGCGTTGTTTCGTTCTGTCGCCAGAGCGAACGAGAATTTAAAGTTTCGCGACGGAGAGGAGAAAGATTTATCGCCCTGCCTCGTATTTTCCCCATTTTTCCATCGAAGGGGAGCCAAGTTTCGCAAAACTCCTCGTCAAAGAACGATTAAAATTTCTTCGCCGTGTCAAGATTGGTCCAGGTACGCTCGAAGTTTTTTCCAAGATATATAGGAAAACGAAAGAGAGACGCGTGTTTAACGTCCCGATAACCCGTTCGAGAAGCCTTTAGAAGCCTTTCTTTCTCGAGAATTGTTCTCCTTGCTTTCTAATCTGTCGTGATCAGAAGATAGAAGAATTTTGAGAGAGGTAACGCGAAACTTGGATGATTGGATGGACAGGAGATATTATTTCTCAGTCGCTTACCGTGGAACGGGGGGGATTCGATATTCTAGTAGTAGAGATCGTTCGAAAGGGGAACTGCCGTCGCCGTCCCATCCAACTTTTAATTCGCACGCCACTCTGATCGACGTTTCCCGATTATACCGAGGCCAATCTTCGGAGTTCGAACAACCGTCTCAACCACGAAGTCGCGAAACCCATCCGAAATTACTTTGATCTACTTGGTCTTCCGCCCGCGGACGAGCAGTTGAGTTACATTAGCTGGTAAAACGAGGAAGGGGAATTCTAATTGGTTCAAGGAAAATTAGCAATCGTTAGTAGGTAATTGTGCTGGCGGGATTGCGAATTACCTTGTAATATTCCTATATCCTATATTATTATCGTCCCTGGATGCGCAAACTTCTGCTTCCTTTTGTGTTTTCTACCATCTTTTCCCGACACGCTCGGCTTCCTTCGTAATTTCTTTTAAACGATAGCTCGTTACCGCCGCACTTTTGCAGATCGTGAATTTTCATCTTTCATCAACGTTTGTTTCTTCTTGCATTGTGCGAAATTTTTCTACGCAAAGAAAGGAAAAAAATGAGTTCCCTTTTCTCGATTACCTTGTTACGTAGGGTACGATTTTAACGACAAAAGCCCCAAGTTGGAAAAATGGCCAAGTTTCGTGCACCGCGTTTATTTGCCTCTCTTTAAACCTTCTTCGTTTTATATTCTCTTCTTCTTTCTCGGATTCGAAGTTATCTCGATTCTTCGCTATTTATATTCTCGCAACTTTGGAAACGCGAGCTTTTATCGCCTTTTATCCCCGATCGATCCCACAATTTTCCTCCAATCCTAATGGAGCACCAGCGCGGTCACGTTTCTTCCACGTTCTTCCACCGGGCTCTGATAAATCCCGATATCGTCCTCCCCCCACACGATTTCCTGCCCGAGTCGGGCCGCGAGCGTGTTTCCTCGCCGGATTTTTGGCTGGAAATTCGAGCGGCGGCCGGAAAAACAAGAAAGCGGGAAGCAAACCCGGGGAAATTGGATCGTGAAAGGGGTTGTTGTACCCCGGATTTACCGAGTGCGAACGCAGGATGCGGCGATACGCCGAGATTCTCGATTATTTATCGCTTAAAACCTCGGAAAATTGCACCCGCTTTTAAAATTATTCCTAACCTGTTTCTCCGTTCTCCTCCAACGGTCGAAACAACGTCGCCTCGAATGCTTGGATTTCGTTTTATCGTGGAGAATGAAATAGACTCGTTCTTTTCGAACCTTTTCGAAATTTCGAATATTATTTAATGGCCGGAGGGGAAGGAGGAGCTGTAGAAATTTAAACGGGGAATGCATTATGTAAAACGTAAGGTTGATGCGGCGTGATCACGATGTTAAAAGGAGGAAGAAACGAACGTGTGTGGAAGAATAGCGTCGACGGGGGAAACGCGAGGGTACAATAAGAATTGCGAGATCGCGGATTCTCGCAGGAAAGCTCGTATTTCGCCGGGAGCTTTCGCACGTTCCGGGGAGGAGAAGAGGGGAAGAGAAAAAAAACAAGTGTGACGGCGATACGGATGAAAAACAAGGCGGCGGGGCCGGGAGGGGGTGGGCGGATCGACTCGTATTTTCGATATATTCGCGCGGTGAAAAATTGAATAGGATCCGATGTCGTCGAATTCGTGTTTCAATTTTCCATAAAATCGGGGAAAAGCCGAATACGGGGAAGCTTCGTTTCAAAAAATACACGGGGCTCTATTTCCTCTGCCGTTACGCGATATTTTTCCAAAACTTTGTGCGTGATCCACGTTCCCCGGGCAAAACGCGGAAAAATTACAGATACACGCGAAAGCCAGCCGCGTTTCTTTTCGAGAGTTTGTAAACTTTGCGTTACAGATCGGGATGGAATCTCGTATCCTGTTTCGCCAATCGGTGAGATCGTTGCGATATTCGTCCACGAATAAATTTATCCTCCGACTTGTTGAAATTAGGGAAGGAATTGAACTTGTATAACTGTTTCGGTGGAAGCTTCCTTCTTTAAACGTTTTTTTTATTTATTTATTTATTTCAATAGAATTTTTGCCTCTGAAGGTATTATCAAAGAAAAGAATAATTTTCAAAGAATAAATTCAAACAATTTTATTATCTTTGTTCTTGTTGGAATTCCTTTTCAAGGAAAGATTTAAGCCTCTTCGTAATCTGCGTTAAATATCATGACAAATCGAGGAGAAGTGACTTTCTCTCTTATCCTTCGAATCGGAAAGATTATTCAAGTTTATTTTTAAGATTCTGTTTCATCGTCTAGATCTAAACGATGATTTTGCACCAATCTGTGTATATATTTAGAAAATATCGCTCGTCGCTGCGCGTCTTTCTCTTCATCCGTCCATTTTTCCAACCATCAACCTTTTCCACCCTAGCCATCCGCCGCGTTTTAAATGGCTAATTGATTACTCAGTTGCGACTAATCGGTGCACAAAGGTCGTCGAGCGCTTTATCGATCCCGTTAAAAGTAAAAGCCACTTCCCCGCGAACCGAACGTAATTACTCCTCGAGGCTACCGCTCAAAACTTGTGCCCGAGTGCCAACTTTCGCGTGCAATTAAAGCGCTTGGACTACTTCGAATTTTACAAGATGCCCCTTGTATTCCTTCCACCTCTCCTCGTTCAAGTGCCAACTTCCCCCTTCTCCCTGCTGCAACAACTCCATTCTCTCTCTTTTCCTTTCTTTTACTTTTTTCCACCGAATCTTTTCACCGATTCGTACCGATTATTTCCAAACCTCTCCGTTTTCAAATATTTTTAAAAGGGAAAAACAACACTCTCTCTCTCTCTCTCTCTCCACACAAATTAAACGACAAAAACTTACTCACGAGTGTCGTTCTTAACTTTTCACAATGAATTCACGCATTCGAGAAGTTACTCCCGGACGAAACCTCCTCGTTCAAGTTACGAATTACGAATCGTCCGGGAGCGAGGAGGATAACAATCTCGCTCGCAAATGTCGGAAACGTTTAAGAAGAACGATTAACCGTATCTAACGGGGGATGGACGGATAGAGAGGCTGGTTATCGTTATCGCCGGCCGTACACCGGCTGTACACCGTGCTTTACGGAGGAACGATAACGCGTCGAGGCGAAGGTGACGCGAAGACCATAACTCTCGCTCTGTTGCTTCCCTCCCGACCGTAAAACCTCCTATCGATCATTGAAAACGGACGATCAACCCAGCCTCCAATCATCCTATTTTTCATCGCTTATCGGCCTATGCAACGATATTTTTTACCTTTCGCACGTTCTCCTCTTTCGAATTATCCTTATCGGGTAAGTGGAGAGAACTTTAAGATAAGGCAGGATGAAGAAGGAGAGAAATATTTTTCCCCGTCACTTTCCATCGTGGTTGCAATTTGAATAGTCGTTGGCTAATTAATAGTTTCGCAAACTGTTTCGTCGTTAACGAGGTTTTCCACGGTGCGCAACACGTGGCGCATGGCAACCGCGATCTCATCATTTCCTCCTCCTCCTCCTCCTCTTTCCACCTTCTACATCCGAAGCAGCTATTAACCGAAATTTGTGGCGCTGCCGTAACCATCACGACTTGGATATTGTAATAGTTGTATCGGCAATTGGTATCTGGGTGAGGGGAAGGGAGACGGAAACGCGGCTGTGGTAGCTTGTAACTTTCCTCGAGAAATAGCTCGTAGCTCGTATTGGAATTATGCCGCGAACAAATACTCGTCGCGTTGATTTCTCGCGCTTCTGCAATTCGATTCTGGTGTATCCGTGCAAATTTTAAACCCGGGATTGGACCGGGATTGCAAACTTTGATCTCGTCGGTGTAAATATGTTTGAAGGTATCCAGCCGGATGTATAATTATTATATCTTTTATTTTTCGAATGTATACGCTTTCTGTTCTCAAGAGAAGATTGTTTTCGTCGCAAGATTCAAATACGATATCTTTCCAATTGTTTTAAAATGTATAATTTAAAATGTATACATATAATCGTACGATTCAATATTAATGGAATTGTTATATTATTCATCTCAACTTCTCGTTCCTTTTTCTCGTTTTTCCAGTTACCGACGAGGCTCTATTGTTTCTTTCCTTTTATCATTACGATTCGTGGATAATGGTTGAAGTTACTTCGATAAGTCACCTCGATAATTTATCGTTCGAAACGTATAATAATAATCGCAAATAGGCCGCGATTGCGGTGAAAATTTTCAATTGTTTTAACTTTATTTTGAATCGGTTTACTCTTCCAACTTCACCTGTCCCGTAATCGAGTGCGTGCCTGTTCCTTCGCCGGTCTCCCTCGAACGCCTTCTCCCCTCACTTCTCTCCCTATCGCCTCCGCTCTCGCACACACCCGCAATCGACGATAACCGCGAGTTGTTGCCCCGACTATTGCCCCGATAAAGGTCTTACGGGAGCGCTTCCACCTACGCGGTGTCGTTCCTCGCGACTGTCTCCGCGCACGGAGGAGGATATCGATGCTCGCCGATCCAGGACCCCGTAATGGGTATTTATATCTCGTCGACGACGAAGCGTTTTCACTCTGGCGCGTATCAAGAGTATCCTCTCGGAGGATAAGGAAGATGGGTGAAAAATATTCTGTTACTCGATCGTCTCGACGTTTGCTATTTATCATTAGCGAGATATTTCAAGCTTTTTATCGTGCTAGTGTTAAAATTATGAAACGTGGACAGGGTTATAAATATTTGCTTCCACTTTGCGTAGATTCGTGGCTATTTATTCGTAAGTTATTCCTAAGTTTGTAGAGATAAATTATCGATACGTTGACGCGTTGGTGAAATCTCTAATATCGCGGACGTTTGTAACAAATTACGAACATTGGTCGAGAGATGTGTATACGCGTGGAATATTCTATTCTAATCGAGGATACTTTGACTTGATATAACGGTGGATAAATCGTGAAATCTTGTTTCTCTTCTCCAATCGTTACGATCCATTTGTCGCGATATAAAACAAAATTTTTGAGAGTTGTATCGAGAAGAATTCTTTGGGTAGATTTTTTGTATAAATTGCGCATTTTTTCAATTTTTAAACACAATTCTCAGGAATAAATAAATCGAATATCGCGTTTCTTCTCGAGATAAACGATTCGATAGTTTCTCTTCAAATTGTACGATCCATTCGTTGCAACAATTTTTGGAAGTTGTATCGAGAAGAATTCTTTGGATAGATTTTTTGTATAAATTGCGCATTTTCTCAACTTTTAAACGCGACGATTCTCAGGAATAAATAAATCGAATATCGCGTTTCTTCTCGAGATTCGATATTTTACTCGTGAATTGAAATCTTGTTTCTTTTCAAATTGTATGATCCATTCGTTGCAATAATTTTTGGGTAGATTTTTTGTATAAATTTTTTCGACTTTAACCGCGACAATTCTTAGGAATAAACAAATCGAATATCGCGTTTCTTCTCGAGAAAGAATTTAATGGCCGCGTGGATCGCGCGTGTTCGGCGCAATTTCATCAGCTATATATCTCGCTCTCTGATTATATTGGGAAAACGGAGCAATTAAAGCGATTTAGAGCGATTTCAATTGCACGCGTTGTCCCGGGATAACGCGTTTCTCTCTCGAGGATAAATTGGACCGACGGATGCACCGATTAAACGCGAAAGAAAGGAAAAAAGAGAAAAAAAAATTACGATCGTCTCCATCCCATGAGAAAAATCCGCTCTCGCGTTTCTCTCTCTCTTTCTCTCTCTCCGCTCCTCGTTTCTCGACACGGTTTGCCAAGAATTCCAAGGTTCCTCTCCCCGACGTGTATTTCAGTCGTCCACGTGGCCACTTCGCCGATGGCGGATGATCGTCGAAAATTTTCTCTACTCGTATTCGACGCGTCGTGACACGTTTCGAGCGTTTAATTTTTCCTACCATCGAGAACTATCGCCGGTTGGAAAAATAATTTTCCAACGAAACCGACGGCGCGAGAATTTCCAACGGTTTTTTGATAGCTCTCTCTCCGCGGTATGTAACCGAAATCCGGGAAATTTCGTTGTCGTTTCGAGAATTCGCGTTGAACGTTATTTTCATTTTCCTCCTGCTCCTGCGATTCGTGCTTTCGGAGAAAAAAGAGAGGGGAGATGGAAGAAGGAAAATGCGCGTGGAGAATGAAAGAGATGGTGGATAGTGGAACAGGTAGTAGCGGAATATTCTACCTAATATTTTTCGCCACGCCGCCGTCCAAACATCTTCTAACGCGAAAACAAATGTCCTCGTTGCTCGCGAAACGGAACGAGTGGACGATGAAGAGAGAAAGAGAGAGAGAGAGAGAAAGAGGAGAAAAAAATAAAGAAATTTGAAGATAGGGGAGATCCGCGATGTCGTCGCGGATCTTGTTCCTTTTTCTGGGTTTTCGTCTTCTCTCGCTGTTCCGCAGAATCTTCGCTCGCGACACATCTTTCCTCCTCTTGAAATATTATGCATGAAGCCCACGGAGCTGGACTCGAAGGATTTAAATTACCCGAGGCACCGGCGTGCATACTCGCTCCCACGATATCCGTGGAAATTGCTTTTATTATACGAACACCAGTTTTCATCTAGCTAGCCGGGTTTCTCTGAGAATTTCTCTGAGAAATCTCTTTCGCCTCGTCCAAACTCGCGTCTACACACCCTTCTGCAAGTTTTGACCCGTCCACATTTCGAAATCGAACTTACGGACGATCGAAATTGAATGAGATGGTGTAATGGTGTATAAGCGAAATTATATTTTCGAATTGATATTCGACAAAGAATTTCCTCTCTCTATATTTTTATACTCTTTGGCTAATATCGCGACAAAATTTCATTTTATCAATTGTGCCGCTATGATTTTCCTTTAAAATTAAAAAAAATAAATTTATAGATCGACAGCCATTTTTTCCGTATTTTCTATTTTTTTCTATTTGAACCTCGAACTTTTTCTTTTTTTTTTTGTCTCTTAATACGTGTTCTTCGACGGCTGAATCTTTATAAATAATTCTTAGTTTCTTTTTTTTTTCTTCTTCTTCTTTTTTATGGGACAAGATCATCTCGATTTTATTTCGAGACGAAGCGGCACAACGCGGAAGAGGGCATCGATCATGTTTTGCGAGCGATTAGAGAAGAGGGAGGGTTATAAATAAATGGGCGCCGCTCGTCGAAATTGAAAACACGGCCAACCGACCGACGACACCTGTCGCAGTGATTAAGCGATGTCGCGAGAATAAATTTATCGCGGGGATATTATGAATTTTTAAAATGCATCTCTGCTCACAGACTTCTTCCCCGTTAAACACGTTTTCCAGATGCGCTACAAATTCAATTTGTTTCATCGTTTGTTGCCTCGAAGTGCGAATCTTCGAAACGATTCGCGCTTCCAATTATATATACATATATATTTCCATCATCGAAAATTCAATGCTTTCCCTCCATCGAAAGGATTATGCTTTGGAGAGTATCCTTCGTTTATCCACCATGGACATCCCATTGATCTCGATTTGAACAGAAGCTTAGCACGGCATTCCCTTTGTTGTATAGTCTCTATTGTATTGTAGAACACAGAAATCAAGACAATCGTGGAACGCGTTTAGCAAATGAATATTCCATTTCCGTTCTGTTCCGGAGGAATTACTTTGCGACCCTTTTTAATCAACTTATCATCCTCGCGTGTATAAATCGTTTCTTTCGTAAAAGAAAACTTTTTCCGTCGAAAAGTTATTTTCCCCGTTAAAAGAAACCGGCGGATAATGGATATTCTCCATTTATAATCTATTTGATCTCGATATTCAGCGGAAGACATCCACCTCTTCCTGCGCTTCTACCGTGGAAATAGCAGTGGACGAGATCAGATTCAGCGAATTACCTTTTTTTTAATTGCAAGATATTTATATCTCGCTTTAAAATCTTTCCGTAATTCTCCCGCTCGAAAATCGAAAATTGAAATTTCCCTCAAATCGTAAATGGAAAAAATTCTATTTTCCCCTCTGGAGAAAAGGATTATATGCCTTTATCCTACGCGAGCGTATTCCGTTCGATTTAACAGGACGGCACCGCATTCCACCGCGTGTAATTCTACTCGTGCCGCAGAGATCAAACGTAGAACTCCTCTAAACGAGTATCCATTTTAACGAATTACTTTTTTCTTAATTACCGAGGGAAATACTTTAACCCTTCTGTAATTCAAAAATTCAAATTCTTTTCCCTCGTTCAAACCGCTTTCATCTCGATTTTTGCTACTCCGAGAGATAATGTAGCTCTCGCGTACAGTTCAGATCATCGGCGTTATTTATATTTATATTTCCCATCTTGAATCTCATCGTGGAAAATTTCGAGTTTCGCATCCCGTCGTTCGAGAGAAAAATCGATCTCGCCGACTAAACGCCGATTTACGCCCATCTCACCGCGATACACGGCCGGCGTGTACGCGCGTGATCTACATCTCCCTCCTCCCCTCCCCCTCCGTTAGAGCTGGAATCCTAGAGTTGCTAGCGGTCGTGCAAAAGCCGTCTTCTTCCCTCCGTGGCCACGGGGCGATATTCATGGGGGCATTAAATGGAAATGATGACTTTACGCGCGAGAGCCACACAGGTTCGCGGAACCGGAGCTACGATATGTCGTTTTACTTATAACCAGCCACCATTTTATAAATATTTAACGAGCTCCCGTGCTTTGCCATACCTTCTCTTTACTTTCCACCGTGCGCGAGCAAGTTTTTTATTTTTATTTATTCATTTTCTTTTTTTTTTTTTTTTTTTATTTATTTTTACCTTCTTTTCGCGATGAAAAATGTCGAGAAATTATTCTCGAAAGGATAAAACGTTGCTTGTTGTCGTCGCAGGAGTTTGTTTGCTCGCACACTTTGATTAACAGTCGCGTTGAAGTTGAAGAATTAATGGATGTATTGAGCGTGGAAAAAAATGTATAAATAGTTTTATATTCAGGAGGAGAGGAAAATACGAATATTGAAAATTGGTCGAAAGAAATTCAATGACTTTGGTCGCTGAAATTTTGAATCGACGTATACGTAAACCGTTAGATTCTCGAGATTCCATTATTTCATAGAAGAACGGCCGATGCTTCGGGATTCCTCCTCGTTGTTGCGTCGATGGTAACGGTCGATATTACTATCGATATTCCTCGAAGTCAAAGCTCGATTCGATCGCGACACGACGTCGTGTATGCCTACGTTTCGCTTCGCTACCAATCGACAATGAACGACGAATCTATTCGACTCGGTTCCTATTTTCGAAAAGATTCCTCGAATATTGAAAATCCAAGATGGGAAGGGAATATCCTGATGAAAGATCGTGGAAAATTTACCGTTGGCGCGGGCGTATCGGAGTTATCAAGCTTGGACTCCCCCGGGAATTCCGGTGAAAATCTGTGAAAGGGATGCAACCAACGTATGAAGAAGGATTATATCGTCGAGCAGTCTGATATTCCTTTATATACGCGTATAAGCGCGATGCCATTCGATATTAGATACGAGAGAGACTTGATAGAACGGGTCTGTAAAACTGTAAAAACCCCAACAAATTTTCCGATCGACCGAATTCGATCAACTTCTTCTTTCGTTCTCGGATTTTAATATATCGATACACGGCGTTGATAAGTCAAATAAGTTAAAAAAAAAAATTATCGTTGCGCATCTAGTATCGCATCTAGCCTCGATGGATATGCGACATGCGAGACGGTGTTTCGTGTGAATGGGCCGCGCACGAAATTACCTAATATACATTATATTATCATCTGGTTATCGATTCACGTGTAACTCGGTCACAGATACAGCCCAGTTGATATCCAATATCACGAGTGTGCCAGGGAACCGGGGAAACGTTTTCTCGGCGATCTTCCCCCTCCACCGTTTCCTCGTATGCAAATCACGACTCGATCCACGACTCGATAATAATCCCCGATCCGTATTGTGCAGTTCAACGGGGAAAAATTCCGTATCGAGTATCGAACGGGGAATAACGGATCTCCTAGTTTTCGAGAGATGCAAATTCGGGGTACGACGCGATTTACACGCATACGTAGAGATCGCACACGCAAATGGCAAATTACCGTAACGTAACGCGTTATTAATGCACGGAATATCCGCGATATTATCCGACTTTTCGAGTATCGAGTATCCCATTAGTTCTCGTTTCCTCTTCCTTATTCGCACGCCCTCCTCCACCATTTTTGCCTCGTAAATCCTCATCAACCTGGCCAGACACGGTAAAAGGAATTTCGCGCTCTCTCTCTTTCTCTATATACATTTATATATATATATAAATCACCAATTCCGTCCGATTACGCATCTGACGACCGTCAGAGCGCGGCGAATATTCGTTTCGCTGATATTTCTCTGATATTTTATCCGGTTTGGAGGAACCGTTTCACAAAACGATGTACATTTGTCGCGAAATCTTCAAATCGATCGATAAATCGATTAATTTTATGTCAAATTCCTTATAAGTGTGAAATATTTGCAACATTTGGTGAGACGGGAAAGAAGTGTATTACGATTTTACAGCTTCGACTGATTTCAAAATAAAAATTCGGCGGAAAATATATATTTTTTCTCGCGTTCGATTTGTTTCAATACTATTTCTCGCTATAATGGAATACTCGAGAGTATCAGGAAATTTAATCCTCTAATTCTCACCAACAAGTGCAAAATATTCTCTACATCTGATTAACGAGATTGAACGGTGTTCGTAATCGAATAATAAATTGTATTAGAATTTAATTTAAGAAAGTAGCAAGTTTATCTTACAAAAGCATCATCAAACGTTAACTTCCATTTCGTTGGAGAACAAAGTGGGCGTGTTCGCAAACACGTTCGTGAAAACCCTTCAGGCCATCGACCTATGTTCCCCCTCGAATCGACAAGAGGAAACACCTTTCGATATCAACATACCCGCCCCTCGATGGGAAAACAGGTAGTTCGACCTCGTGGCTCGAGTCTCGAGCACATCAGTCGTAAATCCTTTGCCGAGAGACAAGTCGCCGAGTGTTGTCGGCGAACCTGTGCCGGGGAGAGAGAGAGAGAGAGGGAGGGAGTCGATAAATCATCCCGCGGTTTCGGATCAATTGCAAGGGGCAACAAGGTCGGTAAATAACGAATCACGCGGGCTTTCAATTTGCTGGCACGTGAAGGCAGGATCGATTGGGAAATTCGGGATCGAAAATAATCGATCGCCTCGTTAAGATGACGGGGATACGAACGAAAGAACTCGAGGAATTCGAGGAATTCGAATCGAGCGCGATCTATTTTTATCTTAAAAGAAAAAAAAGAAAAAGAAAAAAGAAATCTCTGCAACGACCGGTATCCCGGTATTCTTTAGATACGCGCTGCACCTCGACTCGAGACTAGGTAAAACACGGGAAGAGGAATCGAGATACGTAGAGAATAGAAGAAGGGTAGCGGGCCGTTTCATCCATTAGACAAACAAAGAATCAAAGAGGGTGGGGGAGGAGAAGGGGGAAGAGGAAAAAGAGCGGAAAAGACAAAGGAAGGGGACGAGGGAGGGAGAGGAAAGGATGAAGGGTCGACCCTGAGGAGAACGAGGCTGGCAAGGCCAGAGTGCGGAGAGAGTGGTGGGGAGAGGGTAACGGAGGAAAGGTCGTCAGCCCCGTGAAAAAGGGGTGGAGGCCTGCGAGCAGCTTAAAAGCTCGGTCACAATAGGTTGCCTGCAAAGCTCAGGTTCCAGGGGGTCGGAGGCGGAGGAGGGTGGAGGCGCGGTCGGCGGTGGCGGAGGAAGTGGCACGAGCATGTGCTGCGTCCTTCAGGGTGCCGAGAGAGTGTTCCCCTCGAATGGGGGGAAGCACGGGTCGGGGACGGGGAGCAGCAGCAGGGGTATGGGGACCTCGGTCGGCACCCAAGATCTGCCCCTCGAGTCGCTCTGGGCTGCCGGCCTCGACGAGGGTATGGGCTTCCCCCAAAGATGTTCCTACGCCAATCATCACACCACGCTCGCCAATACCGCCACGGGCCACACGACCACCAACCCCGAAGAGCTGTGGAAGGAGAGGAACCTCTCTTACAGGTAGACATTTCCCCTCCCGAGATTATCCCGTGAAAACGTACAATAATAATAATAATAATAATAGTAATAATGATAATGGTAATGATAGAGAATACAATAGTGAAAACGACGAAACTAAAAGCAGAGAGTCGAGTTTCTATTTCTATTTTTCGTTTCGTCGCCGAGTATCGCGGCCGAGTGTCACGAAACACGGAAATTCGAAATACCATATCCCCAGAACTCCAACAACCTCGACGGGAATCGACTCGTCCATCACCGACGAGATATGGACGTCCGCGAACGAGGCAAAGTTCTTCCGCACCTCGACCACGTCGACCGGTATCGGGTCGTCGCTCAACCTCCACGAGAACAATCGATCCTTGGAATCGCGCGACGCCGACTTCTACTCGACCGACATCGAGGACTCGAAGGACACCTATCGAAGATTCTTTCCCAACACCCCGACCACGTCCGGTCTGGGCTCCTCCTCGGACAGGCAGTCGGTGGAAACTCGGCGAGGGTCCAAGGATCTGCCCGATCACCTGTGGGCAGCGGCCATGGAGGACGGTTTCTCGAGATTCAACGCGATGAAATCCCTGCAGACGATCACCCGACAACCGCGGCCTAATCACGACTGGGTCAAGACCGAGAGGATCTCGAGGTTCACCAAGCATCGGACCATCGGTCAATCGCCTCAGAGGGAGGAGGAGATATGGACGTCCAAGTTGAACGAGAGCAACGTGTCCACTTACGCGACTCAGAGGATGAACGGGCCGCACAAGTGCCACCATCAGACGAGGCGAAGCTTCTCCACGTCGATCGTTGCCGATCTTGCCGTGACGCCGGACGGATCGCAGCAGAGCCTCGGCAGCGGCGAGTTTCTGGTGAGTTTTCTCTCTCTCGATGTTGTCTCTCGGTGTTGTGCGTACTGCGCGGTAGACGAACTACGACTGTCCCGTTTTGTGTTTATAATTTCCAAGCCCGAACGGAATCGTGTGTCGTGTTTATTTTCGTACGAAGCGATACGGCGACATTCACGTTTCTATTTACGTTTCTATTTACGTTCGCATTTGTCGCGTTCTGCGCGTTATTATACGCGTTAGAGGAGGAAGAATCGTCGATCGATGATCATCGTCGATGGATAGCTCGAGAACGAGGTTAGACTGGTCGTTGGAAAGCGGAAAATTCGGGTAATTTTTGCGTCGCGCGTTGTTAAAAATATTCCGTTTTTTTACAGCGAAGAAATCGAAGATTCTCGTTACACCTCGTCCGAGCAACGAACGGGCTCGTTTAATCGCGTGATCCGCTCGTCTAATCAATTGCAGACTGCGCGAAACGGAGCTGGAATAAGATCTACTTACCATAATGGGCGACAATCGTCTCCAATGCCCACGCGTCCGCCATTCGCGATCCAGAATCGTGATTCGGTTGCTGTGTTCGGAGAGAAAAAGAAATATCTCTGGTTAAAACCAACCTTTTCTCTCTTTTTTATTATTTACGTCTCCCCCAAAATTATTTCGACAAACTCGATACTCACCGTCGCAACGTTTATTACATGTAGTAACCGTTTAACGCCGAGAAAGCCGATAATTTGCTGCTCATTGGAACGTCCTCGATTCGGGTTGAAATGTGGACCAGCTGTCACCTCGAGTCAGAGGCGAGAATGACCCCGAAACCAACGAGCTTCGACGGCTGCGGTTGAAAAATCAATGCTGCCAACCTGTTGCCTCGAATTATCGCCTCGCATGAATTTTAACCGAAGGTGCACTTTCTCTCTATTTTTTTTTTTTCCCCTTCCTTGCACTTCGCCTTCCCATTCTAATTACACTTGCCATCACGGTTATTCCAAGAGTATATAATCGTTTAAATTAGAGAAGTAGATACTCGTCTCTTTCGAACAGAAAATTTTTTCCCTCCCCTTCCATCGTCCGTTTATACGTTTATACGTTTGTTTTGGAGAGTACTTGCGAGAGGAACGTATCTAATTATCCGTTCTTTTTTTTTTCAACCTCTCCATTGAGACCAATTACTCTAATTGCTGTATCCTTGTTAAATGGAAATATATAAGAATCGTGAAAAGTCACGAGAGAATCAAGTTGACTCTCCATCTTTTTGCCCAATTACGATGCACAAGGACGATCAATTAATCGGGGCCGCGGTAATCCGTGCCGGATGCGTCAACAGCTCGCCATTTTGCGGTTTGACCACCATCGAACGCCACGATATTAGTCGCGATTATTAATTAACGGCGTGGAAAATAGGGGCAAAGGATTATCGAGACTCTCGATTCTTCTGTGCGATATACGAGCGCTATTATTCATTTTCGAATAAAGGAAATATCACATGGAGCGAAGTGAGCGCAAGTGTTCGACACGAGTTCGATATATTTTTCTGTTTCGAGGATCTTCTTCTCGATTTTTGACACTTTTCTTTTTCTATTACGTTGGCCTACGAAGGTTTCAAAGGTTCGTTCAAGGTTCGAAGTTAATCTATAATATAAACCCTATTCATTTTCGAATAAAGTGTCACGTGGAACGAAGTGAGCGCAAGTGTTCGATATATTTTTCTGTTTCGAGGATCTTCTTCTCGATTTTTGACACTTTTCTTTTTCTATTACGTTGGCCTACGAAGGTTTCAAAGGTTCGTTCAAGGTTCGAAGTTAATCTATAATATAATCCCTATTCATTTTCGAATAAAGTGTCACGTGGAGCGAAGTGAGCGCAAGTGTTCGATATATTTTTCTGTTTCGAGGATCTTCTTCTCGATTTTTGACACTTTTCTTTTTCTATTACGTTGGCCTACGAAGGTTTCAAAGGTTCGTTCAAGGTTCGAAGTTAATCTATAATATAAACCCTATTCATTTTCGAATAAAGTGTCACGTGGAACGAAGTGAGCGCAAGTGTTCGACACGAGTTCGATATATTTTTCTGTTTCGAGGACCTCCTCGATCTTTGACGAAGGTTCGTTCAAGGTTCGAAGTTAATCTCGGTTTATAATATAAATCCGTTTCGTTTCGAGAGGCAATCTTTCGCGAACGAAAAGCGAAATCGAGTCGATTCGTCGAGGAGAGTCGTCGCCGCCTTTGCTCTACTTTCCACGTCAAGTTTAAAATTTCGTATCTCCCCGCTCGGAGAGATATTCCTGGCTCGTGCATCCCCCTCGAAATAAATAAAAAAACAATGTCCCCTTCGTCGATGTTATTTTAATAACGCGCAATAAAGCAACGTTCTTCTGCGAACATCAAGAATAATGTTAAATAGAATGTTGAAGTACGCTAATGGTATGCGCGATTCGAAAGATACGTAATTAACACTTTGAATGAGAGACACGCGCTACTCTTTTGAAGGTCGCGGCTCGAGAATCATTTCCGCAAACTCGTCTAGCTTCTCTCTTTAATTTTCCAAGCGTCGGAGCGACCGGCAGTGAATTTTAACGAATCTTCAATCTTTCTCCGCTCTTGTTTTGTATAAATTTCACAAATAATTTCGTATAATTTTTCATTATCCGTTCCCCCCTTCTTGAGAAATATTTATTCAAATATTCGCAAGGTTTTTCCAAGGCAGTCGATTTCTCCTTTCCACGAACAATCACGCAAAAATCAAAAGTCAATATTCGGTGATAAAATATTCAGACTTTTAAAACACATAATATATCGAATTAGAATCGAATTAATCTGCTAAAAAATGAATGAAAAATCACCTTTTAAATCCGAAACAACAAAATTTCCAAAATTCACGTTATTATTCCCTTTTTTCGAAACCAATTAATCCTGTCGATCGTGTAAAAGAAATTCTTCCGTGAAAAGTTTCTCCCTCCGAACAAGTCATTTAAACAAAATTTACAAAAGACCGGTCTAAACAGCTACTTTATATATACAGTTTGCGTTATTGTTCCCTCCCTGTTGTTAACGTTTCGCATATTTCCCCTCCTTGTTGAGAGTAGCGCGGGTAGAGAGCATTGTTCTTTTGCGCGATGCTTGTGCAAAGCAAACGACGCAGTTAAAAGTGTATTACCATGGTCGCCAACCATCAAGTTTCGCTCCAAACCCTCCAGGGCTTGCTTGCTTTCTTTCCAACAACTGAGGAGAGGGGGTTGCTTTCCATTCGTTTGCAACGAAACAAGCGGAGAGACAAATGTGCTCGGTCTTCCCCCGTTAACGTATAACCTCCTCTCCCTCCAGCGAAACTTGCTCAATTGGGGGAGGAAGGGGTGGGTCGAGGAGGAGACGATCAGTCCTGTTCCTCGTACGAGAAAGTACGAGGAGTTCGCGAGATCGTGTGGCGCATTCGGGATTTAATTAGCCCGGTGAACGATGCGCTGGTACGACAGGTGGAAAGCACTCCTCCCTTGGACGTGATGGACTGACTGGTTGGAAGGAACGCGTTTGATTAAAATCCATTTATCATTCGAATACCAGTTTCGCTCGAAATACCCGACTAATTATCGCGCAGCGTTCCGCCACGTTTTTTTCGACTCTCCCACTTTCGCGCTTCTAAAACTGTACCGGATCGCGGAATAATTATGAACGTTCCCTTTACTCGGTTCAGTTCGGAGGGATACTTTAACGAAACGATTCTTCGTTTTTCTTCCCCTCTTTAATTAGTTGGTAATTGCGTTTTTCTGCGTTTAGTCGTTCGTTTATTTTTCTCGTTATTCTTTACGAAAGTGAAAGATTCGATTAAAATATTATATTTTGATTATCGAGGCTTGTTTCAATATTGGCCAAATTTTACCATTATTGTTTCGTTCATATTCATTTTTTATTCAATCCCAATTCGATTGTGCGTTATTTCTATCGTGATCATCGTTCGTTATTATGAATAATGCAAAATGCGTAATTCGTGCGAAGGATATATTTTCCATTATTGTGAATGCAGATCCCCATGCAAGAGGAGCGAAAGGAGAATTCACGTTTCGTTAGAGATTCATCGGAAACGGTGACAGGAAGTGTAAACGAAAGAGCAGCCTCGAATCCCGACGGTTGATTACTTGACGAGAGCCACTTCGAATCGATAATCGAGCCGCAATCTCCATCGGCTAAAATGATGATATTCTTGCGGGAAATCCTCTCGAATCGGCCTCGCGGATTCTCCACGACGAGCGCACCGAATTATCTATCGAGTTCGATTTCGACAAATTTTTTCCCCCGTTTTGGATTTCTTCATCGATCGAGAAGGTGTAACATACTTCTCTCTCTTTTTCCTCCTCTTCTTATCTTTTTATTTCGTGCATCCATCATGTATCGAAGAGAAAAAAAATCTATATGAATTCTCTTCGTTATTTGTAAAAAGCGTTTAAGATCAGAAATACGAATGTTTGTAGATTTGTATTTATAGGGGAATTTTAAAATTCGTTCCGTTCATAAAAATTTCGATTCGAAATCGATGACTTTGTTCGGTCTATCGAAGACGACCAATCCTTCCAGAACAAGATCCCTTTCAGAAGACAAGTTGCAGACAAGAACAGAGAGTAGATGTCTCGAAAGTTGGAAAGGGAAAAGAGAGAAAGAGAGCAGAATGGAATTTTCACGCGTTACGACATTTCCACGACATTATTTTGAGAAGAGATCGGAGAGAGATTCGATGCTGTTGAACGTTTCGTCATCGAGTAGACGTTTCCTTTAACTCGTCACGAGAGACGCTTCAAAATTAGACGCGCGAGGATCGAGTTTTTATCCACTCGTTTCTCATAGGATTTTCGCGGATAGACGATTTCCTCCTCTGGATAGAGGAGCGGAAATACGATCCACCACTGGAATTTCAATTGTCGCGCCGGTTGTTTGCCGGTAAACGACTCGTGTTTTCACCGTGTATAACTCGATTTCGCCGGGGCACATCGATTCACCGCGGTTTCCCGCAACTCCTTTCCCTTCCCTTACGTTTCAGAATTTTCTCCTATTTTGCCAGGCCCCTCCCTTCCTCTCCCTTTCCTTTCACGGATTTCAAAGGAAACGCGTTCTCTTTCGTTGACAGATTTATTCTCTGTCATGTTCGAATCGACCCGCGTTATTTTGAATACTTGCGTCTCTCTTAAAAGGGATATCGTTTGCGTCCTCTAAAGAACGTATCTCGAGCGATTAATCGATTCGAGAAATTCTATTTTTAACGATTTTCCATTTTCCATCTTTCTAGAGAGGCAATATGATACATCAATGAGTCACGGATGACAATAGACAAATGTTGAAAATTACAAAATGTATCTTTTTAAATGGAATCTTGGATCAAACGGAAATTGGAAATACAGAAGAAATGGTGGTTAAAATTTAAAATTTAAAAATTTAAAATAAAAAAATTGATCCCTTGATTCGCTTATTCTTTCGTCGCTTTCTTTCATAAATGCATTTCGTGTCTTTTTATAATCTTGGATAATGATTCAAGATTCAAGATTTTCGAAAGATCGATCACTCATCTTTCTATCTAGAAGATAGTGAATTATCGGAGATCTGATTATTAATTTTCCCCGTTCTCTTGCTCTCTTTCTCGCACAAAAGAAGTAGGAGGGAGGGAAGCGTTCAACGGACACATAAATTGCAGCCTTCTTCGATTAATTGCCGTTTTCAGAACCACCTGTTGTTTGAACAGGTAATCTCTCCGTACCGTAGGCGACAGAGGGGCGCAACGATTGCACCGATAATGATCATAGATAGCATCCCCCCTCCCCCTCCTGTATCGATCGTTTCATCACTCGATACACGGAAACAAAGGTGTTTTCCATACGACGAAAACAACGTTCGATTCCTGGTGGCGTCCATCAATGATCCTTCGCTTCGTTATAATTATACACCTTTATAACGCGGTCAAAGCGGTTTCTCCCCTCCTTCTGGAAAAATCTCCTTTTTTTTTTAAAGCGCTCGCGTTTCAATCGTCCCCCTTGTTGTCGCGCTCGAAAGGAAGAAAGAAGCTTATCAATTTTAATTCCAATTTCAAGCGCAAGCGATCGATCGAATTTACAATTAAACCCGCGCGCTGTTTAATCGCGGTGAATCAGATTTCCCCTCCTGCCTCTTCCTCCCCATTTTTACAAACGAGCAACGCTCAATCGTCTCGTCGATATTTATCGAATACATATATATATGTAGACACGGAGGGAAAAAAAGAATTTCGACACGCAAATCTTGATTCAAAAAAGACAAATATTCAAATATAATACGCCAAATATTGGGGGAGCGAAAAAAAGTATCGAAAAGTATTCGTCCGACATCGATTGATAAATTTCTCCGACTGGAGAGAAAGAGAGAGAGAGAGAGAGAGAGAGAGAGGAAGATAGAATTACCGAATTATCGATCGAAATATCGGAGGAGCACGAACGCAGAAAGATGCCCGGCAATTGGAGCGGATGGAAAATCGGACAGGTGACAGAAATCGGATGAAAGTGGTGATTGGCAGCGGCCGATAAGTACGAATGGCCGACGCGATATATATATATATATATATGTACACCAACCCGGGCCGTTATATCAATTACGTAGCCTGCAGCATCAAAATTGATCTACGCTTAATTGGAAACGCGCGCGCGCATGCTACACGCGAGAAACCGTGTAGCGTTTCGACCGATTTCCAGCCTCCGCCTCGATATTATCGTGGACAATTTCGTAACGAGCATCTCGCAAACGAGCGAGCGCCGTGAACGACGCGCATCGAGGCGGACAATCGGCCGATGAACGCGAACGAAACCTGTTCCAACAATAAACTATCGTCCCCGACGATTCTACGATTATTCTCTGCGATACGATCGTTATTAAGTTATCAAATCCTTTTGATTCGAGGATTAGAAGAGGGAAGGAGGAAGGGGGAGTAATATAGAGGAAAGTGAGTTTCTGTTCTAACCCTTTAAAATTTGAATTTCATTCGAGAAGGATTGGATTGGATTTTATTTTTGGGCTTGGACAATTTTGGACAATCGTTTTCACGAATTTTTGAAGAATATTTTTTTAAACGAGTTTGCAATGTTTCCGTTTAACAAGTTGGATTAACAGGAAGGAAGAAGGATGACGGTTGAACGATCGTTCGGGAAAATTGCGTTCATCGAACCCCGGCGATGGCCCAGCGGCCAAGATAATTTCCCAGCGGCGGAAACGAAGCCGTCGATAATTTTCTCCCGCTTCGAAGCCTTCCTCACGGTTCATTTGCATAAATACGAGGTCAAAGGATGTCGATTAGAGAGCCGGCCTATCGATGTCGTTTAACGAAATTCAAAGCCGCCTCCCTCTCTTTCCTTCCCTGAACATTGCACTCGCCACTGCAACCAGGTTTCTCTCTCCCTCTTCCCAACTGATTCAATGAACGAAATTGAAAAATGAAGATTCTTCTCGAAAATTTCGAAACACGAACCTCTTTGCTACAATCTCGAAACATTACGTACGCGGAACACAGAGGAGAAAACGCCGGAAGTGGAATCTCCGAGGCACGCGTCACGTCGAATAAAGACGCACACTTGTTCCGCGTCGCGAATTCTTGGTGACGCGCATCTCGCCCAGAATAAAGTCTGTTCCGCCGCACTGAAAGAGAAGTTTTGCGGATTTTCGAGGCTCTATCGTGCCCCAACAACAACCGGAGATACTTTCACGGAAATTGGAGGCGGCTGGAAAGATTCAAACCTGAAGCTGACGAAGGAAACGAGCAAGTTGTCCGGCGGGAAATTTTTACCAAGCATTTCACGTCCAAGAGTGAACCATCTTGTCCGTGTCGAGAATAGAATCTTCTCGTTTCACTCGTTGAATTGAGAACGACAATTACAGCCTTACCTTTATTCCGCTATCCATTTTCGCGAAGAATTTCGAGAAAGAGAGAGAATACGTTACGTACTTACGACGCTTAAATACTCGACATTGAATTTAAATTTTACGAAGTGAAATTAATCTTTCCTTGAATTTTACGAACGATTGCGAATTAAACGAAATCGATTCGAATATATATTCGTAAATACTTTTTAAAGAAAAAAATAATCTATCGAGGTTTATTCATTTAGTTGCATCTCATTTATTAACGAACGTGTACGTGCGTATCGAAAATGTTTAATTTCTGGTGTCGATGCGAGAAAGAAGAAGACACGTCGAACTTTCTCGCGGGATTCGCGGAAGTATTTATCGCGGGGCAGACGAGGAGTGGCAAGGGGGAGGAAGGAAGAGGCGCGGCCGTGCGCGAGAATAACTACGCTATTCCCGCATTTGCATATCACCTTTATTTCCGGGAGCATTGTGAATCACGTGGCCCGCTGTAAAATGTCGCTTTTAATAGAACTAGACGGTGCTCCCGCCGTCTCGCGTATTCTTGTTTAATAGTTCACGGAAGCGAGCCTGGATATCATGTTCCACCGGTCTTTAAAAATTGCGCTAAGATAACGCAGTTTCAACATTGTAATCTCACTTAATACACTTAACTCGGGTTTTTAATTCTCCTCGTCTTAAATTTTCAAAATTTATCTCGCTTCTTTTCTACGCTTCCGGAAATCAAAAAAAAAAAAAATAAACGAAATCTTGTTTCAACTCTATTGGAACCAGGCTTTAGAAATGGAAACGAGAAATTGTTAGACTTGGCTCAATTTCCGTTTCATTTTGGAATCTTTGGAATCATTGGAGTCGATCTTTCGACAATTGACTTTCGACGAGTGACAATGATTCTCGATAATTCTGTACAGAGTCGAAAAGAGCGGGATCTAAGTAAAAGTGGCGAAACGGGGCGACGAATTTCGAAAATAGAAACGTCTTCGCATTCGGTGTCCATTGCCAAGTCGTGGCAAAAAGACCACTCCGAGTACACGCGGTGGCTCGTTATTACTGTTTGCTCCCTCTCTCTTTCTCTCTCCCTGAAAAAAGAGAACAAGCGGAGGAAAATGGAACGAAAGAGAAAGGGAACGCTTACCACCTCCGTCAATAACGGAACTTCCGGCGAGAGACGTGTAAACGTCGCGAAGACGCGTCAAGATAAATTTACGGAACATCGTTTGGGATGAGGATTGAATGAAACGCGAGTTTGTTCGATTTTGCAGATTTTATGGAATTTTTTTTCAAGAGCACGATTGATCTACGATTAAATACCGTAATATATCGATAAAAAATGAAACGTTAATCTACCGTGATATAGTGATTCGTTGCAAGAATTCTCGATTTCCGTAAATCCGTAAAATATGAATTGAACTGCGATCCGCGTGTGTCCATCATTCTTTATAAAAATTCACGATTTTTATGCGATTGATATCGACATCTCGTTCCTCGTCATCCTTTTAAACGCGAGACAGTCGTGATTATTCCTCGTTCCACGTCCATTTCACCTCTCAATTATTCTCGCATCTCGATTTATAAGACACAAGAATCGAAGAAATTGAACGACATTAACCCGGGCAAATTAACTCTCGTATCATATAAGCATCTGAATAACCGAGGAATCTTCTCTTTTTATTCTTTCCAATATCGTATTAAAAAAAAACGCTTTCAAAAAGCAAGCAGCGAATCTCGATAAAAATCTTCAATCTATATATATATATATATATATATATCAATTTTATTTTTCAAAAACATCTCTCCACATCACTTCACATCGTTTCCAATAACAAACTCCTTTCAAAATAAGAACGTTATCAATCAACCACTCGAACTGACTCTCGATCGACGTAAAATCTAAACACGCAGAGAGAGAGAGAGAAAGAGAGAGAGAGAGCACCGCGTGTACCATAAATCTCGGCAAATCCTGCCGACCGAAAATTCCAAACCCTCGTTAACTCGTCCCCTCGTATCGAAGGGGCCGAATACTCTCGATATTTCACCGACGGTTGGACGTCGTTCAAACATTTTGCGCACGGTCGGCGGACGGTCGACGCGTACAAATCGTCCTCCTGTATTTCGAGGTGCGTGTGCACCACCGCCGCTTTTCCTCCTCTCGCGTGGCAGAGGTTGGCCTAGGTCGGCGAGAGACCGCGTCTAAAGTGGGCAGTAGGCCGCTCGATTCGCCCACGTCTTCACCCGGGCCGCTGAACTTCGAGAGTCGAAGAGGTTTCGCGCTGCACTCGAGAGAGAGAAAGAGATTCTTCGCCTCTTACGACTGATGATAACGCGTTCGATATTGGGAATATCATCTCGGTGGAACTTCGTCGCGAGGGATTGTTTGCTTGTGAAACACGAGAATTCGGTTTGTTTCGAGGGGACGGAGCGGAATTTTCGCAAGTGCGCTCGCTCGTGGTCGGGAATAATTCGTGTTCGGGAAGAAGAGATGCTGGTTTTTCTTTTTTACGAGAGGATGCTCTCGTTTGAAAGCATTTTGCTTCTCTTTTTCTTTCCTTTCTTTCCGATATTATTCGGATATTCGACACAAGCGTTGAACGCAAGAAGATAGATGATAGTTGAGAGAGTGTAAGTTCTCTGAGAACGATTTTTCAAGAATCTCTTTCGAATATTTAGTTAACTCGGTGAAGTATTAAGCTATTAAATAAGGAGATTTAATTTTAACTACTTTAAGCAAGTCTCAAAGAATGTGACTGAGTAATTTGACTCCTCCTTTCTTATAATAAAATAGTACGATTAAATAGTTCCAGTTATTTATTCTTGCATCACTTTTGATTTCAATAACGGTGATCTAATTCAAGAAAAAAATCTTTCGATTGAAAAGAAAATCTCCTTCGATTAAAAGATACGAAATTTTAATTGAATTATCGCCATCTTCGAGCTGAGAAGAGACGAAAATCTTAATCACGAGGGGATAAATCGATTCGAAAGTGAAGAGAGAGAAGAAATCAAAGTCTTGACCAGGATTTCGCGAGAGAGGACACACGTTCTCCCAAAGGAATTTTTTCTCCCGTGGAAAAACTGGAATTCCTTGGAAGGAGGGGCGGACGGGCGTCAAATGGCAAAACTCGGTATGATTCATCGATGTGTCATCGTCTCGCATTCGGTACACGTGCGCGGCGAAAACTTGTCCCTCCGGTGCTCGTGTGCCGCGGCACACGCCAGTGCTCGCCAACCGTTGGCATGCGACGCGAGTGCTTTTACTCGTAAATAGATTGTGATCGGGCAGCGTGCTGCGAGTCGCCGGCAAAGAGAGAGAGGCGTTGGACAACGTTCCGAGGCGGAGGCTGCTTCGGGCTCGTCGAAATCGCGTACCTTGTTTCGACGACGCTTCCAATTCCTCGATACCCGTACCAAGTTTTCTGCGATCCGAACGCGTTTCCAAGGCCGGTTTGCTCTTTCACCGTGGATCAATCCCGTGGATATATCTTCTAAGTGCATTCAGTGTTTCGCGGTGAAAGAAGGAGTGGATTGTTCGCTCGAGGCGAATGGTCGACTTTCGTTCCGTGTTGTGCTGTGTCGTTTGTGCGCGCTCCTCTTCCGATTATTCTTCCGGTGTGCGTGAAAGAAGAGAATCGACGTTCGAGCAATACGCCTCGTGTGTGCGATTCGAGTTTTCTCTCTCTTTTTTTCAAACATCCTGGTAAAATTTGGTGAAATTTCGGTAGAATAATGCTCGATTCGTATATTAAATTTCTTTTTCAATAACTTGGCCGTTGAAAGTATTCCGCGGAGAGATATCGTCGTAATCTGTATCGCGCGGTTCAGGAATCCCTGGTATTTGAAAGTGAAACGCCAGGTTGGAAAAGCCAGTCTCCATCGATGATCGTGTTACGCGTTCCGTGGCTTCCTTTCTGTGAAACTCGAAATCGCGTCTCGTCCTCCTTCCCTTCGTCCATTTTCCATTTTGGAACATTTTCTCTCTCGGCCCCCAAACAAGTTCGGCGATTCGAAAGTTAGCCGGCTCTCGTCACCTTCCATTTTCCTCGTGCTCTCATAGGCGGAATAATTACGCGGCCCGCTCGGGTCTCGGTGCAAGCGTGCTTCCTGAAAATATATTCCTCTGTCCGTCCTACACGCGAACACGAACACGCCTACGCCTCTCTCGAGGGCGGACAGATCCTCCTCTCCCGAGGTTTACGTATCTCTCTCGAATGGAGAAGCTTATTTCCTACGACGGAACAAACAAAAATTCCGACCTTCGTGTGGATTATCCTTCGGAACGTCGTCGCACGAGTAAACAACTTTCGTTTTGTTTTCCCCCCGACTCCTCGGCTCGGGGAAAAGTTTTCGAATCTTGCTCCGACTTTTCGATAACTCGGAACTGTTTAATTTGCCAAGCGGGGCATCGCGATTTCGGATTGTTTACCACGCGAAATTAAAGTTGGATTGATTTTTCCTTGTCCCCGTATAAATGTTTCCGAAAAACAGTGGAATTCTAGTTCGCCGTATCATCTAGTTTATTCACTCGGGCGTGAACAGGAAGCCGGCCAGAGAGCCGAACGAAATTCGTGGAATAGAAAGTATCGATGTTTAATTTTCATTTCTTTCGCCGTCCACTCGTGAAATTTACCACTTCCCATACGGACGGATTTAACCGGGGAGGATGGTTTCTCTCGTCGTGGGATAAGACACGCGAGCCTGGATCGAGAGCCTATCCGGTTTACGGCGCGACGTTATTTATCAAACTCGGTATTCTAAATTGATCGTATTCGCGATAAACTTTCTAAATAAATGTGCGTTGCGGATATTCCTTTTAACGCTGTTCGTCGGCCGAATTAAAGATAAAAATAGTAGCAATTTCGAACACGAGGATGGCGGATTCCAACAACGCCGCAACTCCCCGCGCTCTGCATTATGCGCCATGCAGGGTGCAATTGGCGAGAGAATGGAGGGACGGTTGCACGACCGGCGCGCAATTTTCTCTGTCCAAAGTTTCTCGTTAGCCGGCCGTTCCTTGTTAATTATTCACCGACGATTTTGCGCTGTTTTCTTGCCGGTCCCCTCTAATAACGCCGCGAATACCGCGCGTTATTATCTTCTATCAAACATGAGAAAGAGGGGACGACGCTGGTGACGTACATTTTATCAGCATTAGCGGTGGTGCACCGGTTTCGGACCGGTGAAATATTTTCCGGTCGCATTTTAACCACCCACCCGCTCTCCGAGGGGTGATAAATTCTCGTTCGTTTCGCACGCTCCGCTCTGACTAACAGGTCCCATGAAATTTGAGGATAAAGACTCAGAGGAGCAATGGAGGAGCAAATAGCAGGCCCATATAGATGTACAGTCGCCTAAACACCGGCGTGGCGATAATTCTATTTTTAATAGCCGTTGTTTAATTATGAACGGCATAGGATAGGATTTTAACAGACTAGGATATAACAATGCGTTTAAAATCTCAATTTTCCGTTCCATTTAATTTCGCTTGACCTTAACTTTGCCCTCAGCACGGTTGGCAAAATGTCTTACCTCGAGTCCCCTTCATTTCCATTAATTTCTCTTGGTCGCTCTTAGCCATTTACCTCCCGACAAAGCAAATGCCGAACACCGCTCACTTAAAATCCTCGAGTTCTCTAATTTTGTTAGTTTCGCTACCTTTAAGTTGCTCTCCTCCCTCGGCTTTTTTTCTTTTTCGGTATCACAACGTTGAACAGCCGCTCAAAATCTTAAAAATCTCGAGCCCTCGCTGGTTTCGCTGCCTTTAGGTCCTCCTTTCAGAGAGAATGAATGGAGTAGCGGAAGATTTGAAGTCTCTCGAGCCTTTCCTCTCCCCAGTTTCTTCACTTAGCCATTAGCTTTGTCTTCTCGTCCGTCTTGCCCCCCGGGCCTTCATCATTATTTTTCCTATCCCTAGCTTTGACATAGCCAACTGCCCCGCAATAGCGGCTCTAGCCTCGGCCAGTCTCCAAGTCTGCCCTTAAGTCTGCCCTCAGCATTGCTTGCACATCCATTATCATCCTCAGCTTTGACAACTGCTGACCTAATGTCTCGAGCCACGTTAATGTCTCAACTTTACTTACTCCTCCACGTTTCGCAATTGTTCAACTCGCTGCCCTCCTCCTCTGCCCTCCTCCAGTTTTCAATTTCGCTTCTAATTTCGTGATCCTTGTGCTAATTCCTGGTAACCCAACCAAAGGAACTCCGATCAAACCGATCGAGTTACATCGATCGATGAAAACGTTGCGCGTTTCTTCTCCGCGAGAAGAGAATTTTATTTAAAAAAAAACGTTTGTTTGTTCATTAATCACGAAGAAAGCACGATGGAAAATGCGTTCGAAAACGGTATTCCGTTGTTGAAAATTTTCACCGTGCGGGACGGTAAATCCTTCGAGAGGAACGGCGCACCGTTTCCACCGCACGAGGGATTATTAAGCCCAGGATGGACGCACGATCCCTCTGCTGATAACACGTTTTACGCGGCTTCCGTACGTGAAACAGGCTTTGGGAAGGGAGGGAGGTTGATTGGGACGTTTTGCCCGGCAAATTTTCAAACCGTTCGCCCATACCACTCTGCTTTACCTTCGTGCTTATCCAGTTTGAATTGTAAATTTCGAAGTTTCCAACGAGAAAGAAGTCTTGGAGGAGAAGATAGAAAAAAAGGGGGAGAAGAGAGAGCGCGCCTTTCTTTACCCTTCGAGTTTTGAATCTTGATTTTGTTGATTAAACAAATTTACGAAGAGGAGGGTGAGATTCACGTTGGCCGAGAATTTCTATTCTAATGAATCGTGGTTTTATCCGAGAAGTCAAACTTCTCTCGTTACCTAGGGCACCAACCTTAGTGAGATAAATTTCGCCTCGAAGAGGGGGGGAAAAGAAAGAGAGAGAGATCCTGGGCCCTATATAAAAAATCGATCTCGCGTGGCGATCGCACGGTGAAATCGAGCCGCATAAAATGTAAGTAAAATTTTTACCGGTGAGAAGACCGCTGAACGACGTCGTAAATAAAATCGTGGATCGAATGGTTCCCGCGTCCGACGATGCTATTACGTGACTCCTCGTTTTGTCCGATCCCCGCATCGTCGCCCCATCAATCCGCGTTTCGACGAGAATTTCGCTCCCGATTTTTCGTATCCCGACGTAAGATAAATATTTTTTCTAATCATAGTAAAATCGACATTTTCGTGGAGAAATATCCCGTCAACGTTCAAATTCAAAGTGTGGAAGATGTAATCATCATTGAGATGGAAGAGGAAAGTCGTATAAAAACAAGCTTCGAATCAATCTGTTTCTTTTTTCATGGAAGACGAAGATCCTTTCCGCGATATTTGTCAATGAGAGAACGAAAATAAAAAAATCTGAGAGTAGATCGTAATTCTACAATAGAAATTCTTTATTAGAATTAATAAGCTCCTTCGAGTAAATAATATTTAAGTTAATTAAACGTAGACTTACGAAAGAAAGAGTGAGAATAAGGTTCACAAAGTGAAAATATATTTCGAATCGAAAGGAATCGTGATTGGAAAAAAAATCAATAGTTTCTCTGCGCAATTGAAAAAGTGTCACGTGGATTTATCGATGTCGAATTATCGATTCCGAATCGCGATTCTGACAAGATCGGTGAACGTTTGGAATCGTTTTGCGCGGCGTGGCCAAACATGTTTCAAGGGTTACGTCAGCGAATGCCTGGTGTCAAGTTTTCTCGAGTCGCGCGCGCGACCTATTTTCACACGGCGGAAAAATCCTCATCGAGCGTAGTGAATCGAAAGATCTGGCGACCGTTGGACAGAGAGTTTATAGAAGTCGTGAAAGAGGAGAAATCGGGTTGCAATCGTCGTTTCTCGGTAACGTTCTCGAACGACTTCCAGTAAAAATCTGTCTGCGATGATCGCGGTGAGAAGAGAAGATATATAAGAGCGAAACGTAATTGCCGGATCATTTTATCGCGAAACAAATGTCAACAATTTGGAATCGAATTATCGTTCGTAAATCGAAGATGGACCGATATTTTTTAACCTATGAGTCGCTGTTGTTATTTCTGTTTACGATTATTTATTTGAAAAATTGTTCAACGAAAATTTTCGATGGTTATTTAAAGTATTTAACGTGGAAATACAAATAGAGGTGATTTGTGGTTTATCGTGGTGAAAAAATATGAAAAATTTATTGTAATTATAGATATTGGTGCAAGAAAATGTCATGTTTTGTGTAAATAACATTAATTCTTTTTAAAAAAATATATATAAAGCAGAAATTATTTGAATATAAATTTTTTTTGTAACATATCTTTATAAATATCGATTATTAATTATAGTTTTTCCACCGAAAATTACGGATATATTTTATGTTAGTTTTTTTTTATTGATTGATTTTATTTAATATTTCGTTGGATCTTACGACTCGTCCATAAATATAAAATAATATATTTATTTCACTGTATTAAAGATACAATTATATATATATATTATTAGGCGAGAGAAATCGCGATTTATTTATGATTATTGAGAAAAGAGATCGTGCTTCAGAAATGATTAGAAAACGGAACTGTAGGGAAAAATTAAAAATTAAAAACAAATAGAAACTCTTCTTATCTACGAACTGGATGGAAAAAATTCAAATGTTAAATTTCGTTTTAAATCTTAAATGATCGCCTATAATGTTTTACAACGTTCCGCTCGTTTATCGCGAAACAAAAGAAAGAAAATTTATATTAAAATTCATCTCTTCATTTCTCCGTCTTAATTTCTAAACGAGCAACATTCTCGAGCAAAATCACGGTCGCTTTCTTTCGAAATCACGAGCCACGGATCCAAGCTCGCGTGACGCTCGGATCTCTCGAAATCGGTAATCGGCTTTTTCACAACCAATTAACGCCGGCTCTCTTGGAAAATCGTTATCCGCCGTTTTTAAACAAACGCGCCTCAACGCGTCTCGGATAATCTTTCGCAAGTTTTTCCCAAGTTTCTCCGGATCTCGCATCTTCCCTCATTTATTTTCGAGAATCTCGCGCCAACGGACGCTGTAAACACGGACTTGAACACCTTCAAGCTTAAATAAAACTCCGCTATGAAGGTGTTTCCGCGCTGAACTTTCGCCATAATCGCGAGATGTCGGCCGATATTTGGATCTGGCTATCTCCTTCCGTTTCTTCTCTCGCGATGGAGCGACCGTTTTTACTCGTTGTAATAATTTGAACGGGGAGGAAATATCTCTCGTTGGAAGACGACAAATATGAAGCGAGATGAAATTGTTGTTATGACGCGTCTTTATGAGGCTTCGTTCGACATATTGGCTATTATTTAAAGAAAAACAAGTTCGATTATATTATAATTTACGCAATATGAAAAATACTATTAAAAAATAAATAAATAGAAGCGTAAGCGTAGTAAACAGATAAGCAAGTAATCGATGTTTTTAATACGCATGATTATTTAAAATTCCATGAGAGTCGATAATATCACCTAATAATAAAATTCGTAATCATTGTTTTCGTGATGCATGATTATTTGATACAAAATTTCACGAAAATTAATAATCAATACTGCGTGACAACGAAAATACTAAAATTTTAAATTAACCTGGTTAATTTTTCGCAAAATGCGGTAAAAGTTAACTTATCATAACCAAATTTATTTTTTTCAAATATGTAAAATATCCTCAAATATTAATTTATATCAATAAGAAAAATTTAAGCTTGATAATATCGAATTTCTTTTTTCTCTCTCTAACAAATCACGAAACTAATGACACGAGTGAAACGTCGATGGAAAAATCGGTTCGCTGTAAAATTACGAAAGATCGGTTTTGTTCCCGATAAATTGGTGAATTTCAAGAACTGTTGGATCGCAATCGTGGAGTAATGCATTCAAGTTCCGCGCGTGTCACTCCATCCGCGATTAATCGGAGGCCAAGGGTTCCTCGGTGATAATCGGTGGCAATTAATTGGCGCGAGCAAGTCGGCCGGCTTCGAACAGTTCGTCTCGAAGCCGGTTGAAACTTTTGCGATGGCTGAGTTTTCGCTAAAGATGTATTTACGACCTAAACTCGGCCGCGTAAATTTATCGCGATTCCGGGAACCAATTTATCGATCGGTTTCGTTGTGAATCTGGGGGGCCTCGAGGTTTGAAAAATTGCACGCTTTCCGAGAGATAATAAATTGTTTTTAATCACTTTACTTGTTTAATCGAAAAATTAAAGACGAAGGGTTATTAAAGAATTTGCAAAGAAAAAAAGGTGAAATTTTTTTTTCTTAATTGAAAGAAACGAAGAAAGAGTGATTAATAATTCCAAATAAATTAAAGAAACTTATTAAAAAGAAGAAAAAAGTGAAATTTTTTGAAAAGTCATTGAAGAAATTTATAAAGAAATTTGCGAGAGAAGTAAAATTTTTTCTTTTAATTGGAAAATGAGAGAAAGCGTTGGCAAAGAATTCGCAATTTTTTTGTTCCTTTTTTCTTATTTGCAAAAAGGAAGGAAGAAATAAGAAATTCACATAGGGAATTTGTGTAAAAGGTGAAAATAAATAAATTCTCAAGTAACAAGTGGAAAGGGACGATTTACAAGCTGTGATTTTAATTCAGACGTTATTTATTAGCGAATCTTGCGGAAGAAAAGAAAAGGACGTTGTTTCAACAATTTCTCGCGACAGAATTATAGCGTTTCTCTCTAATGTAAACCACGTTGGATATATTAGTCGACAGCATTCGCAAACCCTTGTTACAACCGGATTATCTCTTTCTTATCGAAATGCTAACAATTTCTCTCTTTCTCTCTTTCTCTCTCTTCGACAATTTTCTCTCTCTCTTCGTTTTATTTTTTCCCTAATAGAGTATTCAACGTTATTCCGCTCTGAGAAACGAATATCTCGACGAAAATGCATCGCGAACATTTTTTTGTTCGCTGCATTCTAAGAGAAATTTCACGCGGAGATGCAATTTAAAAGTAGAAATTTTATTTCATTCTATAGCAACATCAGTTACGTGCTGCACGAACGGAGTTGGAGTCGCACTGGCAAAATTTTATACGAGTCCCGGGGGCAACATTCGAAAATTGACGATCCTTTGTTGACGCTGGTTCTGCCACGCCACTCCTGGCAATTATCTAAATTTATTAACTCATCGTTCGTATTATACTCCATTTCACCTGAACGCCGGTTCTTCTATCGATCATGTCATTTTTGGTCGACTGAATCGTGGATCATTTTAATCTATTAATACCCGTTTCTCTATGGGTATAACAATGGCGTACCCTCGCTTTATTAACGAGGCTCTTAATAAAACCCTTTTGTATCGATCGTGATTTATAATTAAAGAAAAGAAAAAGAAAAAAGAAAATAATAAATGGAGCGGGAATAAGACAGATACATCTCGAAAGAGGTCGCGGATATTTATCGAGATCACGAGAGCAATTAGGGAAGTTTGACCGTGAGCTATGTGAGCAATAATTCATCGTTCCGTAATAAACTTTCTTTGCTTCTCTAATAAATTTAATTAACAAGTTCCAAAGAAGAACAGAACCCATTGTTTCGTGTTTAAAATCTTGAACGGAATAATACGAGAACCCAGCGATGATTCCATTTATATGTACACGTTTATTTTGCTCGTTTCCTACCAATTAAAATTAATAATCGGATAAAATCCAGGTGTAATTGGACGAATGGAGGTTTTCGCGACGCGATACACGATTTATCATCGGGAAATGTTTTTCCACTCTCCGGTAGCGTTCCAGTTTGAATCCCTTTATTCCGGGCGTGGAAGCTGCAGCTTCTCTGATAAACTTAGACTCGTCGTATTCTCGCAGAAACGCGGATAAGACGAGAGATTGCATTATACCTGACACGCTACGACGACGTCTCGACGGTTCCTCCCTTCGGGAGGGACAGCTGTCGACGTCCTTGTTCCTCGGTGACGCGCTCAATTTCGTTTTTCTCGGCTAGATATTGCGAAACGCTTCCTCTACACACACAGATAGCATCAGGCACAAAAAGTTTCTTTACACGATGACCAACTTTGTCTAATTTTGCGGAAATTTCTCGTCAATCTCGCCGTTACACGTCTTCCTCGATTTTTAATATTGAGCTTTTTGCACTGTGCTGTATAAGTAAGATAATTAATTTTAATTTTTTTAAAAAATTTATATTTTTCTTAATAAAATGATCTTTAATATCAGGGTGCTGTAGATTACTTGTAGATTACTTGCTCCGTTAATGGAAGGTTAACCATTATTTCGTAATGAAGAACATCGAAAATTGAAATACGATTTCCCTTATAACGCGATCAAAATGGTCACTTTGCGGTATAATCTATTAAATTCCTTTTAATTATTCTCTCTCTCTCTTTTTTTTTTTTTTTAACTAGAAAACGAAAGAGAACTAGCAAAGAAGTGTAATCCAATTATTAAAATGAATGATATAAAACTTATTAAAATTCGTTCCATACTTTTGCAAAATTAAAATTACCGACATACGTATTATGCACCTACAACTATATTAGACCATTATGAAAACAACTAATAAAATCATCTTTCCTCGGACAAAAACTTAACATTAATTTTCAAATTCGAAATTCGTGCGTTTTTTTAATAATAATTTACAAAAAAAATTTATTCGAAACGAATAAAACAATTTGTTTCGCTCGATTCGACAATTTCAATATCAAAAGTATCCGTTCTCGCAAAAATTAATTCCACTCCTTGGCTCCATAGAAAAATTATCGCGCGAACCACACGTGCCTTTTCTAATCCCTCCCCGATGCTCAATTCTTCCCCAAACACCAACTGGGGAACGCCCTCGTTATCGCGCCACTCCATTCACCCCCGTCACCACCAAACGAACCAATTCTTCAAATTACTTCCATCACTTACCACCCTCCCCTCCCCCTTCGACTAATGGAAACCGAGCATGCCAAGATCAACTCGAGAAAAGATCGAAAAGCTTGCTCCTGACCTCCTAATTCGACATTAATTGCGCGTTTCTTTTTTTTTTCTTCCTCCTCCTCGATTGTACAATCTGTAAACTGTATGGAGTTAAGAGAGGGGAAGGGTGGCCTCTCTTAATCGACGACGAATCCAATTACGGGAGCCCCGCTCGACTCCTCCTCGCCTCGCCGAAAAAAAGAAGGAACGAAGGGAAGCGAGGAAACAAGGGACGCCGTATCCGGGCGAAGAAATCGCCGTGGACCAACCGTATTCAATTAGCCGTGGGGAACAAGTTTCTCTTCGCGAGTAATTAGTATCGGGTTGGCCGAATAAAGTTAGGTTTCGCTCCTTCCCACTTTCGAGACGATATTTCCCCTCCGAGATCGTGCTAATAACGATAAAGTCCGTGTTACGACGTTCCTTTGCCGTCCACGATTATAGCCTCTCGAGGCAATAACGTTTGTTTCAGTCTCGTTTCGTTTTTTTTTCTTTTTTTTCTTTTTTGCCCCTCCTCCCCCTGATTATCGCGGATACATTTGCGGTGGATATAAATTTCATCGATTAAAATTTACTGTCTCTGTATTACGTTATTACGTTAGAGAAGACTTTCTCGCGTGGAAAAAGAAAGGATAAAATAGGAATGTTAAATGATAGACGGAAGATAGTCCCTTCGAAGAATTGTCCCCGGAGGCGTGGAACAATCGACGTTGGGTTACAATCGTCGTTTCGGGCGAAATCCGTTTATTGCTTCTTTTTTCTTTTTTATTTATTTCTTACCGAACCCCGCACAAAACGGGTTCATAAAATGTTTTAACAACCCGCAATTAGCCGCCGTTAAATCTGTGTAAAAGTGAGATCGCAGGGATCGGAGGATCGAGACACTTTACGTCCTCCTCTTCCTCCTCCTTCTCTCCCTCCCCTCCTCCCCCGTGTATCGCGAGCCCTGTATTCAGAATTCTCGACTCGTTCATCCAAACTTGATCGGGGAATTATCGATATGTATAGCCGAGTTTTCGAAGCGTCGAAAATTTCCGTAATTAAAATCGACCGTAGCTGAAAGCCGTACTATCGCGATATCGCGTTAAAGAAGCAACTCTATTTATCATCGGGGGAACAATAAATAAATATCGCAGTAACGAGGATCCGAACTACCGATGTAAGCGGGAAATATCGATAATTGATTCGAGGGCGAAGCTTACACATTTCGAATGAATTATTCCCGTAATTAGGACGGCCTGCTAATCATGGAATTAAATTATCAATAAATCACGAGCTCGTTATTGCTCTGTACGCGACAATAATCGGACCACTTTCGACAGCTGCATATATATATATAATATGTACGATAAATATCGTCTAAATTCCACTTCATTAAGAGAGAAAGAGAGAGAGAAAAAGTAAAACGTGTAATAAATTTAATCAATTAACGATTTTTTCTATTTTCGACTACGCGGGATTATTCTTTTTTTTTTTTTGCCGCGACGGATTCTAGCTTCTTAAATTTTTTTTCAAGCTTCGCGTGTCGTCTCGGCCGAGCGACCTCGTCCACCTTCCTCTTGGATATTTTTAAACGTTTCGGGAACGACGAGAACGGCGGTCCCAGACTCTCGAAACCGCTCTCTCAGTCAGTCGTTGGTCGATCGTCGTTCCGATTTTTCTGGTTTCTAAACGCGGCCGAGCCCAACGTCGTCGAACAAACGCGGGATCACCGATAGGAAATCGTGGGGATCGCGATTTCGAGGAGAGAAACAGCGGTGCTCGATCGGTTTGAGTTTCCAAGTGGTTGCCTCGAAGCATCGCGTCCCCGATTTCTTAAAATACCCGCGCGAACGCGGTCGACTTCATTTTTCATTCCGCCGGCGCAGAAGAGAGAGAGAGAGAGAGAGAGAGAGAAGGGTCGAAGGGTGAGAACGGGGTTTGAAAGGCGCCAGTTAGGCTTTCGAAATAGAAAACAGGTCTGTGTGTACACCTGGCCACGCGAGAACGAAGGAAGTTGAAAACTGCCCACGACGATGATCCACCATCTGGTGAAACTGTGCCAAGGAGCTTCTTTCGATCGCCCCAATTTCACCGCGCCGAGCCGCTCTTAATGCGCGACCAGCGTTACGGAACTTCTCGAGATTGAACGTATGATCGATCCTTCTTTCTATCCCCCGTTTCCGTCCCTTCGCTACTTTCGCTACTTCTCTCTGTGGACAGTTTTATACGGTTAAGGAGAAGGGAAGAAAAGTTGCTCGAACGCGAGTTTGAAAATGGTTCTTCGACCGAGTCGTGGCAAGCTTACGCTTAGGAGAGAGTTCTTCTGTAATGCTCGGGTTTGGCACGATCGTGTTTCCCCTCCTACTTCTTCTTTTTCTTCTTCTTCTTCTTCTTCTTCTTGAATTACAGTTGTTTCGAAAAGATTCACCACTGGTGCTCTCTTCCAGCGAATTTCGAAAGAGTAAAACAGATTTCGAAGCAGGGTGCCGTCGTTCCTTCTTCGTCACGGAATCCGATGGAAAACAATCTCGAAATTTTCGATACAAGAACAAAGCATATCTCGGATAATCAGTCTAATATTGTATACATTTTTATCACTTTTCTATCAAAAAGGAAAAAAAGTTCCCTAAGCTAAATCTATCTAAGGATCTACCGATGTCGTAGAACTTTCGCGCCATCTAAAACTTCTCTCACAACTCTCTCTCTCTTTCTCTCTCTCGAAAAACTCGTCTTACGGGGTTTCATCCTTTAAAAGCCCATACATACGAGACTTTGCTCACCCTGCTGATGCTCGTCACGTATCAAATCACTTTGTCCAATCATTCCCTCCCCCTCTCTTACAGAAAAATACGAACAACCGAACCTTTCGAGCAACCAAATTTCCACGATGCGATAATTTTATCCGTATACCAGAAATCCATATACATCGTGCGAGTACCGTCCAAGTTTCGTTCCTAAGTGATTATCGTGTCATTGGAAATATAATTCGAGGAGGAAAAGATATATATATATACATATATATATTCGGATTTTCCAAGTCGATCGGAAGATTGGAGAGAATCGCGTGTAATCTGCGTGGAAACGCGAGTGGCCGGCGCTCGAAGGTATTTCGAGCGCGGGCCAGTTACGAGGATGAGGATGTACAGTGGGGGAGGGAGCGAGAAGTTCCGGTTTTCCGGGGCGACGTGGCCGGGGGCCCGCCTTGCGAGATGCCGCAGCAGAAGTTGCAATGCGGCGATTGCAAGAATCGTCTGCCCGACTTGACCACCGACATGTGTCGCCTCTTGTCTTACAAAAGTCTGAACGGCCTGGTCAGAGAGAGGGACAGAAGGAGGAAGCAGGATGGAAAGGAAAGGAAGGGAGAAGAGGAGGGGAATGGAAAGTTGGACGACAAGGTAAGAGGATGATAAGGAGGGGGATGATAATCGAAACGAGATCTAAATTTTATTCGGGAAAATTCAAAGCGGAATCTGTTTGATACTCGATTCGATAGATAGTTGTTGATTTCTATGTAAAATCCATTCGATAAGATCTTAAATGAGGATCAGTATCGTATTACGGTAATTTTAAATTGAATCGTCAGGGTGTAGCGGAGCTATCGGTATTCGATAACACCCACGATCTCGCGAAGCAGTTTCAATAGGGATTAAATACCCTAGTAAGGTTTCGAGCTGCTCTATCTTCCTTAGGTTTCCTCCTTAGCCAGACTAACAGATTTCTGCTCTCCAACATCTTTTTACTTTTAATTCATTATTAGCGATACAGAAATCGCGGTAATGGAAATAATAGCGCGGAAAGAATCGCGGAAAAAGAAAAGAAAGGAGAGAAGTCGGGAGCAGAAACGCGAGAGAAGAAGAGGAGGAGGAGAAAGAGGAAGAAGAAAAAAAATATACGACGCGATCTCGTTAGTTACGATTGCCCGGCCGGGAGAATTAATGATTTCCACACGCAACTACGGATTAATTCGAGGGAAATTGTTACGCGTTTTAATTGCTGTCAGAAGTGTGTTTCCATCTGAACACGAGTTTTCGCGCGACTTGGCCAAATCGCTTCCACGTTAATTCGTTCCACGGGTTGAAACTCTTATCGAACAAAACTCGTAACCCTCTTCCCTATACCCGATAACTTTCCGGATAATTGGGAGGAGAGGGGGGAAACTTCGCAAAGTAATTCCCACTTTTTAAACCGCGATCTTCTTAAATTAAACCTACGAAACTACCGCCGATACCACCGCCGCCGTTTGGAAAGAAGTTCGGAAAACGAAGAAGCGATCGAGCTTCTTTCCAAAGCGAAACAATCAATTTCACTTGAGAGAGGAAGAAAGAGAGAAAGAGAAGGAGGAGAAAAAAAGCTCGCGTCCGTCTCTGCAACTCTCTGCCTCCGATCGGTATCGGCCGATTAAACAAACCGGAGAGGTAAAAGCGTGGCGTTGAAACGGCGACAAAGGCAGAGCGTAAATAGCGCGCTCGCTCGCGAGCTTATCGAGTGCCGCATGACAGAACGTTTTACTCCGATTGTGAGCCGCATAACTCGATGAAACTCGGTTTGTCGGGCTGGGGAGGGGGAGGGAGAGAGGGAGGGAGAGAGGAACGGTCGAAACGGTTCGATTCGTTTTTCTCCTCGTCCTCTTTCATCCGATCCCCGCGCTCCCCGTGACCCGGTCCGGGGAGATCCGTTTCGTCGCCGTTTCGCTCGAAATAGTGTTTCGCCCCGGCAATCGAGTTCCATCGGGCTCAACGGAGCTATTGGTATTGCTCGCTCGCTCCCTGGTAACGGCGTTTCGTTCCGTTCCGTTCCGTTTCGTTTCGTTACAACGAAAGCGAGATATCGCGTTTCCAACCTTGACGTATCAACGCGTGTCAGACGATGCTCTCCAACCCCGGATTAAATCGCCGCGCTCGGCCGCGAGTTGTGCAGGGGAAATAAGGAAGGGGATTTCGAGTCGCGTATTCTTCGATCGTTGAATATATTCGGTTATAACGTTGCGGAGGTTGATAGTGAGAGAGAGAGAGGGGGGTTTCTCAAAGTGTGGGGGATAAAGATAAAGATATCTCGTTTGATATTTTATTCCAATGTGGAATCGGAGAATTCTTCCAATTTTTTCCAATTTTTCGGACGATACGATTGCAGAGGATCAACAGAGAAATTGATTTCCTGAAATTTTCGCGTGGCTAATGTACGACTGCAATGATTTCGAACGTAACATTGAATTATATAATAACGTTATAATGCGTAAAGTTTCGTCACTGTTAAACGCTCCCATAGCGAGAGTTTAAATTTTATACTTCGCAGCCACGAGTTTCCGCCGTGTAACCGCGTTCGTGGAAACGCGTGGACAGGAAGCTAATTTACCATTCTCGATTCGAAAAGTCTCGATTCCAGAAGGCAGAGAGAAATAGGGAACGATTAGATCCCATGGAATCTTAGTAACTCTCGCGTTTGAAGATTTGAATTTTATAATATAATAGAATAATCGGTTTAGAGAAAGTAAGGCAAGCGTTGTGTGTCTATCCGTGCAATTTGAAGGAGTATATATACGCACCAGTTTGCAAGTTTGAGAAACGCGATGGTCTTGGTTCGCCGTTTAATGGAGGGGGAGGGATGTCTTCGAGTTTGGGGCAAAGCCCAAAACCGAGGTAGGTTGTTCCTTTACAAGCCTCTAAGGGATTTGGGAACGGTGTAAGATTCGAGCCAGTAATGAATTTCGAAGCCGCTAGCTGGGTGGAATTACGTAGCCTGTACGTAGCCCAACAACTCGTGTCGATACTTGATTCCGGGGAACAATTCTCGATTATCGATCTACAAAGGAGACGATATCCTGGAAACGTGTTGAACTCCTGATCCGATTAATCGTTGTCTTTGCCCTCGTCTTGCCGGGGAAAATAGCTTTCTGAAAATCGTTGTATCCGTTGTAACGGAAGATTGAAGATTTCCAGAGAACTTTCTAAACGGAAATAGAAAGCGAAATCGATCAGGGCGGAAGACGAATGGATTCGATTAGGCGTTTTAACGGGTATGGAATGGATGCGATGGGACCCTAAACGATTGGAAAGTTTTCCCTAACCGGTCCAAGAAGGGGTGAACGATTCGAGAACCGTTCCAGGGTTCGTTAAGCGATCCAATACGAGAACGGAAAGTTTCGTTATCTGAAAATGAGATCCTGGGACGGTTCGATGGCCGACAGGCGAAAGTTGAATAAAAAATTCATGAATTGCGTCCTTGCTTGTTTACCGATTGTTGGAAAATGAATTATTCATTTCGTGTTCAAATACTTTTCGATCCTCCTCTCTATAAGGAAAATTAAAAAAAGAAGAAGAAGAAAAACACGTAGATGTTTGTAACGTTTCTAATAAATTCTGATGTAATTATTAAAACGTGTGGAAGCTTCGAATTTTTTTATGTAAAAAACGCGAGAAGAAAAATTTCGCCATTAAATCCTATTCAGGAAATGGAGAGAACGATACCGTTGAAGCTACTTTTTTTTAATATTAATTCCAATATTTCAATCGGAACGTAAGAACTCAAAATTTCCATTATCGCTTGATATACCGTTGGGCCCGCGATCCACCTACATATTTGTATTTTTTTTTTTTTTATTTCGAAAAGGATCGAGAATCGTTCGAGTTACAGCGATATACATTTTCTCTCTCTCTCTCTTTAAATTTTAATAAGATTTTCATTTAAAATAAAATCCGCGCGTAATACCCGTGAATCTTCTCGAAAATCCGGGTATTAATGTCGAAATAAACGACCTTTGAAAATCGTTGATTAAAAGTGGCAGCGGCGATCCCTTTGTAGCAACCACAGGTTGCCAATTATTTCGTATATATTCGAAATCGCGCCTTCGACGAATTATTGCACAAATAACGCGTAATTCCGCAAACGTTTCCTATCGATTCGATTCGAGAGCGGACCAGGATATGCAGACGTCTACTATTTATCTCATCGAATGATTAACAAGTCCTCGAGGACAGGTATTTTTCCGCTTTCAATAACAGTGTAGCGTGTCACGAGGACACGAGCAAACACGAGCGCGGGAGGACACTTGAAGTGGAAACTTAACACTTAACGCGCGCAACGAGAGACACTTGATAAATAATGCATAAGGTGTGCGCTGTTCGGTTTGCCGAGCCGTGCAAGACGCACTCGTGCAACTTCGACAACGAGGTGAAAAGAAAAAAAAGGAAAAGAAACGAGATTCGACGTGGCGGCACCGATGGAATTCGAGTTAATTCACCGGTTCTTCGTATCGTTTCGTGCGGCGCAATCGGGAAGCCGTGACGAACCGTGTTAAGTACGATCACGTAGAATCGCGGTGTCACGAGTTGTCGTGCGTCGTTGACTCGCGTGATCGTTGCATTATTAGCTTACGAGCGTAGCTGAATGGAACGGTATCGTGGTGGCGTCCTTAGGTAGCGTTCCTCGTCTGAAATTGAAACAAATGTAACACGTGGTAGAATGAAACTCTCCAACGTGTAATTCGTATTCGAGATTGCGTAATTAAATTCCGCAATGAAAGATAACTTTAAGTTTCAACAGTTTCACGTGGAAAGTTGTAGAAGCAAATAATAAAGAGATTTTGTTAATCGCAATTGAAAGGAAGAAAAATAAATAAATAAGGATACATCCTCGTTTAATCGGCAATTCACAAACACATTTCAGTTTGGAAATAATTCGGTTTGAAACTGAAAGCAGGAAGCGTCGTGTTTGTGTCGTGGGCAGCAAAGTGTCGATTAATTGGTCTTTGTCAACGATCGGCGGTGTACAATCGCAGCAGCGCAAACTTTGTACCAACTTGTTCTCCGGTGTAGACACTCTGGTCTGGTCAACTGGGTCGAAATTTGAAAGCAAACGGTCGAGCTGGAACTAGAAGAAAGAGCTAGCCAGAATTCGGTCGGGGCGGATTCGTGATGAAATTTTGGAACGCGAGCGGCTAGAATCGGACGAAGATTTTTCGACGAAAGGGAAAAACGTCGCTTGGGAGGATATCGATACTCGAGAGACCGCGAGCACCCGTCTACGATTTCGATATACGAGACGACGGCCGCCTGTATCGATTGGCGGGGGGCTCGTATTTTTCCGCAGTGATCCGCAATAATATTGCCATTTATGTACGGACCGCAGAGCCGATATTCGGTTCCCTTTTACGTAACGCGTGGTCGCGTTTTAACTTGGAGGGAACTGGAACACGTCGGATTCGACCCGGCTCCCTTTGATTTAGAGGGATTCTTCGGGTCTTCGCAATATCGTCTTCCGATTATTTGTTCCACGATCGCGGCTATCTATCGGAAATCTCGTACAAACCGATATATATCGCAAGATGGAAGGATTCGCAATTAGCGGTTTCGTCTTCTGAAATTTCTCGAATCTTTTCGAAAATAAGCGAGCTTCTTTCCATTTCGTCCTTGAATATTTTTAGGTATCTCTTTGTTACTAACTCTCGCATTTGCAATTCGAGCGAAATCCTCTGCTTGAGAATATTTCGTGGAGCGTATGATTATCCGACGATCTTAACAACTGTCAGTCGATAAATAAGTCAATGAACCTCACAATAGCTCTCGTCCTTCATCGAGAAGGATCCTACCTAAAAGGAAGAGGAACGAAAGAACGAAGATGAAGAAGTTTCGGTCCGTGAAAAATTTGAGACTCGTTGTGGAGATCCGAAAAGACGTGATAAAAGATATATATATATAAAATAGACTCGGCCGATGTAATCTCGCATGCTGGAACTATTTGACGTGGAAAGAGGCGGTCCAGAGACGTTTCCGGTGAAAACTGGCGGAAGGTTGAAGCTCTCAGTCGTGGCTGTTACGAACGTCAACCAAACTGCTCGCGTTGCGGCATGCCGTATTACGTGACGTCGTGTTCCTAGCCATCAGTCGGCAACCTCTTGACATTTAAAGCCGAGCAAACGTGGTAACGAGGTAAACGACCGACGTCAAACAAACTCTTTTCGGTGTATTTAAAAAAAAAAAGGAAAAAATAACACTTTAAACGACTTTGATAAACGACTCGACGAGGAACAAAGTAAGTACATGATATATCCTTCAGTTATCATCGACTGACTTGACGGCTAATTGTTGATAGCTACGTGACATTTTCTTTTCTTGCTTTTTACGGCTCATTGGATAGTATCGGCCAATTACTTGAAAAATTTTCTGGAATTGGAAAACGTCTCTTTTTACATACGCCGGATGAATATGGATGGGAAAGGGTAACGAGATCATTATCATAGAGCGAACGTGGGTTCTCGATAACGGAAGGATATCGATATGCGGAAAACAAGAAAGATGGACGTGGTTTTTCATCATTTATTTTCTTTGCCTCGCGGCAAATTTTACAAGTGAAATTTGACTTGATTTATCGTGCTCGAGAATATAAAAAATGAATAAAATCGAGATATATACGTATATGCTATCTTTAAAGAAATTTATTAGAGTTCCAGTAGCTCTGAATAAAGAACCAAACGTTCCTGCGAATTTTTCTAAAATTCAACCTTCCAGACGCGCTCAAAAGTTTCTACGAATACAAATATTCGATTTGCGAGGAATAAACGCACATTTTTAAATATGCAGAAATACAATTCTTCATCTGAAAGAGAAAAGCTGTCCAATTTGATACGATTCCTCGTGTATCAAAACTACGAGCGGAATTATTAAAACGATTTTGCCAAAAAGAGAAAAGAAAAAAATCGACTCGCCCTGGGGGAATAAATATACGTGAAGGAAGCATCGTCGGTTCTTCCTCTCCTCTTTATCTGAACCGGATGAAAAGAAAACGTGAATAGAGAGAGAAAGGGAATGGTACACGCCGGTATTTACCGTCGCAACTTCCTTTCCATCGGGGGATTAAACTCCTCCGGGAAGTCGTAACTCGAGGAATCTTCGAGAAAATTCAGAGAGCTCGGCTTCCTTGAAAAACTATCCCCTGTACCCCGTGACCGACGCGCGCCACACGATTGCTCCGATCAGGATCCGACAATTACACCGGACTCGCGTTTATTAGTCCTTCCTACTTTTATGCTTTTCCAGAAGTTGCACAGAAATTGAGTTTATCTTCGAGGAATCTTCTTCCTTCTCCTCTCGTTCCTCCCATCTCTCTTAACTTGGACGGATCGAGGGAATGATAAATAAATTACGTCGATACGGAGTCGTATCGTTGTGCGGTAAAAAAAAAAAGAGAAGGAAGAAAGGAAAAAAAGTTTTCGAGAAATTTAAGATTCTCGAAACTTTTCAGGTTATTGCAACCTGTCCAATATTTTGTTGCAACGACTACGTATATTCTACGAAACTAGTCATAGGTTGCGCATTGGCGTACGGAAACTCGTAAGCAGTTGTTACTTACAGAAAGTTGCTGCTTGATTTCGAGTCCCTTCGCCGACCGAGAGGAAGTTTCGAGTAATCTGAAAGATTCCTCTCGAACTTCATGCATTTCATTTCCCGGTTACGGACACTTTTGTCTATCACGCAGCGAAATTGCTCTTTGCATAATAAATAAAGAGGGGCGAAGAGAAATCGCGCTTCTTTCTCGCGACGCTTTTCCACGCTCGGTGGCGAAGATCATGATTCGCGTTCAATCATCCAACGCGTACGCGTAATCTGCGTTTCCCATGAAAATATTCTCTCGCAAGCTCGTCCATTAGGTTAGCTCGTCCTCCTTTCCTCCTCCTCCTTCTCCTCGAGGCGAGATTCACGAGAAAAGACGTCTGGCGGAAAATATGAAGCTCCTTCCCTCCGGTGTAATGTACGGCTTCGTTGTAAGCGAAGGAAATAATGTGTGTGTGTGTGTGTGCATATAGGAAGAGAAATTCCGTGACCCGGTTGCAAAGGGGTTATTACATCGGCGCGCGGCAAGAAGCTTTCTGTAAAAAGAGTAAACATCGAAGCTGGGAAAGGCGTACTCGAACGTATGAGCTTTTACATACGGGCATAATAAAGAAAGAACCGGACTATAAAACTCGAAATGTAACTTAGCTTCAAATAAACGTCCATAATCGCGCGTAATCGTCCTGAGGCGAAAGCCTCCTTTCTTTTTTCACGAAAGGAAAGAAAGGGAAGAAAAATCGCGCGGAAGATTTTTTCACGCAGACAGGTGAACGAATCGAAGGGTTCACGATTTTCCCTTGTCCTCGAGTTGAACGCCGAACGCTCTTTCGATCACGTCCCACGGCCAATTACGAGGGCGGCGAGGATCCCTTTGCTACACGTGTCCCGGATATGCATCAAATCACGTCACAACGAAGCGGATTACCGCAAGATTGTTCATGAATATTTAGAAAGCGGCCAGGTGGGAGAGGTTTCCACGCCGAACGTCGAACGAGTCTCGAAATATCGCCGGGACGCGGACAGATTTCGCGATGACGAGAGAGAGAGACGATCGATTGGACAGAGATTCGACTCTGTTCAACGATCTTCGAATTTCGAAGGGCAACAAATTCGCGGATAATAAAGGGGATCGAATCGTGAAATCGAAGCGCGCTTTCTGTCATTGTTCGATCGTTTTATCACCTGTTATTCGAGTGAAACGGGAACGGAGAAATTCCATCCAATTCCCGGCTAATATTTTTTATCATTCAAAAATTGGGGCTCCTTGTAAATCGCGATCGAATCGATGGAAATCGGCCCCGTTCTTTATTCGCCTCGTTTCCTCCTATTATTGCGAACACGTTTTATTAATTCCACGATTAAAGTTGTATCGCGATGAAATCTGTAAAATGGGTACAAGTGAATAAGTAGAATTCCTTCAAAACTGGAACTGCAGGACCTCGAAAATGCGGTTCTTTGAATTTTTTTTTCTTTCTCAGGGACAACGATTCAACGTCCGACAATTTCGATTTTATTTATTGATTGCACGATGCAAACTTAATTATCGATCGTTCGTATCTGATTCTCGATTAACACTCCGCAAGTTACTCCGTTACTCCTCCTCTCGCGAAAATCTTCGTTAAGAAACAGGGGCTGTCGAGCGAAAGAATCGAGCTGATAAATCTTGGAACGGTTCAAAGAAGAGGGGGGGAGGGATACTTTATTATCTCGACGACTCGATCGCGAGGGATCGAGGTTGGTCGACCGTGATTATTTCTTCGGATATAATTAAAATCGTCTTATTGTCGTACTCGTTAAGGCTAATTTCCCAAGGCTTTTATCTCGGGGGAACGAGCCCTCGAGTTGCTTAATCGAATGTAATAACCTCACCTTCGATCTTTCTTTCTAATTATTCCCTTGCTCTTCCGTTTTTCGCGAATTTTCATTCCCATTCGATTTTTTTCTCTCTCTCTCTCGTTGAATAATGAAGTTACGATCGATCACATTTATGGTGCGATGATTCGTTTTTCTTAATTAAGTTATTTGAAGAATATATGAAGAATATATTATCGTCTTTTCTTTTTGTACAATATTTTAATATTGAATCTTTCCTTCGTGCGTTTAAAATAAATATCTTTCAAAATTAAGAAAATTTCACATTCAAGCCAAAAGAACGTACATATTTTTTGTTAACAAATTTTGACAATCCAAGAATATCCCCTATTTTTTAATTTGCTCTCTTATCTTTCGTTTCGTTCGTACCTCTTCTCTAGGAAACGAGTTGTTTCATTGTACAGTATTTTCCATCAACGACGAAGCGTGGGAGAGACCGACTTCCCGAAGCGAGAAGATGTTTAATTCGAAAAGGATGTAGGACAATTTTATAAGTGGAACGATGGCGATGCATCTTCCCGTCGTTGAAAAATTATTTCAACGACTTTGCCCCAATTTTCCAATAGCGGAATAGATTCCTGCCGCGTTTCAAGCGATATTTACGACCGCGTGCTCAGCTGCTCCGAAATTATGTCGGATCCTAACCCCTCCCCCTCCCCTCCTTCCCTCGAATAGCTCGTGAATCGAGGAATTCACGAGGATTGTGTAACAAGTAAACGACCCTTCCGATTACATTGGCACGTGACGCGTCACACCCTCCTGCGAAGACCGTACCTCGCTATTTTTCCTCTCATTTTCCATGTTTATCCTGCGGGGATATCGGCGATTTTTCATCGAGGCCCGTGCTCTTTTCCAACCTTATCTGTTACTATTTATCAAGTGGATCCGCAAACTAATTTAAATTCCGTGAAATTCTGTGCGATCGAGGGGAGATCTTTTTTTTTATTTTTTCCTCTTTTATTTTCCGAGACAACGTCCAGGTTTTCTCTTCTCTCCGATGTATCAGATTTGAATTATGATTTCACTCGCACTCGCCGAAATTCTGATAATTTTGATTGGATATCAGTCAAAGATTCATTATTCAAATTTCCACTACACCTTGATTTCTATTTTTATCCTTACCTTCTGCGTCTTCGAATATATAACTCTCTAATTATCGTTATCTTTGCTTTACCGAACTCGAACAATCGACTTGAGATCTCAAACCCCCTCTGTTTCGCTGCCTTCAGCATTAGCCTTCTGCTAATATCCTGCTAATTTTTTCTCCTATTACTTTAACTTCCCCCTCAACGTTGCGCCTCTAATTTGCACTCTGCTAATTTTTCCATTTTTTTTTCTTACTTTGCCAAACTCAAACATTTGATTTAAAGTTAAACCTCCATCACTATTTCCTTGGCCTTGTTTGTACCTGACTATCCTTTCCGTTAATTTTACCTTTACCTCGAACATCGCCCAGATAACACAGACAAACACGCGTCTCTCTCAACGCTCCTCCATCTAGCTTTGTTCTCGGTATTGCTCGTGGCACAACGAATTAAACAGGATCATTGGTGTATACGAAGGACGCCACATAAGTAATTATTATGTACCTGCGATCGGGTATTGGCCTTCTATACGCGCTCGTCGTTTTGCTCTCGTCGTTTCTCCCCGCTCTTCACGTCACGTATCGCGGAAGAAGACGGGTTTTTAAAATGGAACGAGTTATGTACAGGCATAGGCACATGGCGTGTTTTTCATCCGTATCGCGCGAAACAGAATAGAAGTAGATAAGAAGAGGAAAGGAAAATCGATTCTCGTATTATAACGAGAGCTATTCTTCACGAAGAGCGTTCGTCGGAGAACGGCGAGCGGCGCTTTTCGAACTTGCACGACTGGTTCGTAGCGTAGGTGGGCCTGTATCGTGGGCCCATTTGTTTCCACGACGTTGAAAAACGCGGTTTCTTTCAGGTGGGTCAATGTCTCGACATTGTACACGAGTGTTTCTAAATCATGCATCATTCGTTGGAAAATTCTTGCCATCTGTATGCAGACACACGCGACACCTGCGTTGAGTATACACGAATTTAACGAATAGAGAATGGTCGGAGAACGAGGCCTGGTGACAAAGACATCTTGGAAACCATCGATCGACCCTGGCAAAAGAATTTTGCCTCTGAATAATTGAATAATAATAGAGTCTAGTTTGTAAGTGAAGACTTGGAATAAATAAATCGAAAAAAATAAACGAATCTGAAAGGAATGTCGTGCAAAATTATCTTGAAAGATCTTGTAAATTTAACTATTCCAATATTTCTATAATAAATATGGGCGAAAAAAAAAAGAATTTTCGAAAATATCCCAGCCAACGTTTCGAGGAACGAGAATAAATTAACCCCGTAATTGGCAGTCAATTGGGAAACTGACCTCGAGTACAATTAAAACAGGAGACGTTTGATTAAGCGCTCGTGTAATCGTAGAAACGAGCACGTAGCGCTGGGCTACTACAGGGATTACGTGACAGTACGAAGCAAATGTCGCGTCGCGTTACCCTCGTAAAAACACGAAACTTCATAAAGCTCTTTTAAGAGATGGCGCAACTTTGTTACAGCTCCGTGTTTATTAAGTTTTGCGCGAGATGCTCGTAACTGTTATCGATTCGTACTGGACACCGTGTGAATCGAAAAAATATTTGAAATCGACGAGAAGGATAATAATAACAAACGAAGGCAAATATCTCGGTAATTCGACGATCAGCTATATAGAGGCAGCATCGGGGGAAAAAAATTTTATGAAACAGATTTTTATGAGTCGGATTTTCGCATCTTCTTATCGCGATCCTTATCCAGATACCGTATTCCTTCGGGAGCGCTTGTGAATATTCCCCCTTCCCCTGAAAGAAGGTTATAAAATTCGATTTCTCGAAGATTCAGGAGTTTCGTTCAGAAGCCTGGATATCGATGTATCCGTAATCTACGTCCTTAAATTCAAAGTATGACGATAATTTTACGATAAACGATAAAATTATTTACGTGCTCCTCCAATGCTGCAATTTCGGTTCTAATTAAGTTCCGAGTAATTCCCTTGGGAAGTTATACATCGATACCAACATCTTACTCGCCTTTCAAAAGTAATTCCCTTCAAAATTACCATCATTATTCTTGATATCACCGAATTATCTTCCAACTTCGTCACGAAATTTCACCAACTTCTCCTATCTTGCTATGATACTCGCTCTGCCATCAATGTCACCTTCGAACTAATCCTCTCTCGAGAAGTTGAAGAAGAAGAAACTGTGCACCGATTTTCCCTCTTCCCAATTTATTGCTAATGTTTTCTTCAAAGTTGTAAGTTTCCTCTCCAAACATCTCTATCCCATCTGTTTCCAATTTTCAAACGTTACGCGCAAGAATCGAGCTTCTCGATGAATAATCAACAAAAACGAACGAACCCTTTTTTTCAAACGAATCAAACGATTCGAATTCGCGGAGGGTGGAGGTCGAGGAGAAACGGTAGAAACATTAATTTCGCCCCTACGTTCCATCCCCCTGATTTTGCCTCGCCGATATAACGCATCGCCGTTTTCCGTCCGATTTATTAGCTAATCCGATATTTATTGGACGGCGAGGCCAATTTCCAATTTACGCAGTGGTTAACTGGCACGGGCAGCATCGCCACGTTAACTGCACACGGCCAACTGCATCCACCAACAGGCTTAGCCGTTATATCCGGTTTAATTGGATCAGGATTAAATTAACTTCCGCCGGTGATGGAACTTTAACGCGCAGGAGGAGAGATTCCTAGGGATCCGAAATTCTCCCCCTTGTACCCTCCTCCATCCCATCGATTTCAACCCCCTTGGATTCCAACTGCTCGTCCCTCCTTTGTTCGCCGATTTTGATAGGCGAAATTCGGAAGCAGTTTCGCCTGTTTCCGTAATTTTCCCGACCCGACATCGTCTTCGATTCTGCTTGGGAGATAATTTTATTTTTTTTTGTCGTTTCGAAGAAAGAGGAAATTCTTTTTCGTTAAGCCATTCGATTCTTTGGATCGGTCCCGTACGAGTAAACGAAAGTAATTTAACTCATGGATGAATACTCGTGGAAAGTTTTTAGTTTGCAACAGAAAGGTACTTGCGAATATATATATATATATTCGAAACAACGTAATAATCCGACGATCGAAAACACTTGTAAATTTTTAACCGGCGAGGATTACGCCGATCGGATCGAATATCGAATCGTTTCCGGCTAATTAATCGGCGGTATTCCCGCCCATGCCGATCAAAGCGATGTTAATTAGCTCTGCTTGCGATTTTTATTTCATCCGCGCCTGAGTCATGGAACGATTTCGTATCGTTGAGCGGGATTACCGGGCGAAATTACAATTTCAGTCGTAATTCAATTTTCCATGCGCCAACAATACGAACGAAATAGCTGGCGCGTAGCGCGCCATTATTTGAGCGGAAATGAAAAATTAACGGATACGGCCCGGTTATTAATCACCGATTTCGAAATTATTCCCTTCGAAACGGAACGAATAATATATCGATCCGTCCTCGACATCGCCCGCCCAGAGAGAAGAATTATTTTTTCGCGTTCGTGAGCATTTTTTCCCCCTTAAACGAAACGATTTCCAAAGCAAAGTGGAGGGAAAGTCCGTCTCTCCTACGTGACTACGACGAGAAAATTTCCATCTCGAGCGCTCAGTTGTTCTTGTCCAACATTTTGTCCGATATAACCGTCCTCACGGGAACGTAGTAACTATTTACTTTGGGGACGCCGAGGTTGATACAAGGGCGGTTCAAATTTGCTTAAATTTTATTGGACCGCTCTCGTAAATTAATTAATCCCAACGTATTTGGACGCTGTCGCAGCCTGACCGGGGTTTAATCGTCTCCCCGAGGCGATCCTGCGCTCGTAACCCCGCGAAGAAAGCTCTTAAACGTACCCAAGGGCGAAATCCCGTGGAGGGAGCCAAACCGTGCTGGTTCGATTTACCTCGCTGCTTTTCGATGAAATATCGAAAACGACTTTAAACCTTCTCCGATTTATCGCGATTTCTTTCTTCTTCCATTTCTCCGAACTTCATCTCTCGAGAATCGATCCCCACGGAGTGTAAATATACAATGTACAGCACGCTATAAGCTAAAAAAAATGAGATCCAATTTTTAGATCTTGATCAATTTCCCGCAGAAAAAAGAAAATATTGAAGTACAGAGAGAAACGGTTGGAATGGTTCTTTCGTAAGAACCACCTCTCCCGCCCCCACCCATTTTAATTGTAAATTGCTGGAAATCCTGGGACGAGGACAACGGGGGAGGGAGCGATCCATCAGGAACACCCGTTCCTCGGCGGGTATACCCGGGTAGCAGGGGGTCGTAATGACGTATTTGCCCCGCAGTTACCCCCTACGTATTACACCGGCGTATAAGGCGCACCGCCGTTAACAAGCGCACGAAGACGCGTGATTCCCGTAATCCTCGAAGGGAAACCCTTTGTCCGCGCCCAACCAACGCGACGCGTGTCTTGTCGTCGAACGCCGCGGAAGCCCTTTGTCGTCTGCGCCAGAAATTACCTCGAATTAATGCCGCCGGCTTTCTCTCCAACCGTCTTCAACCAACCCCCTTCCGCCTCCCCTCCTCCTCCCCCTTTTGCCGCGTCGTCGAGCTTCCATCGGTTCTTGGACCCATTGTCCCGGAAACAGGCCGTACGTTGTCTGCTTCTGACGTTTTCTCCCCCCTCCACGTCGATATTTTTCTCGAAGGGTACGTTCGAAAGCGACAAAATAAGGGAATTTTCCGCGGTGGAATAGGGAGGAATTCTCGATATGTGGGATGTTTTGAACGATCGTGGAAATCGTGGTTGAAAAGTTAATGGAATTTGCGAGGAAGGAGAGAGGAGGAGGATAGCGGTTTCGAGGATGGTAAATAAGGATGGGCGCAATTTTTCACGTTGTTGTCGACTCGAGATCCGACGGATTATTCGGGGGGAGGGATAAACTAAAGTTTCGGAGAGATAAGTCTGAAAGGAAAAGTCGGGGGGATGGGATCGAGGTCAAGAGGAAGCTCGGCTATGCGATGAATAGCAAAAATATCTGACTTTTTGGAGAGCGAATGGACGATACGATATGGCTGGTAGGTGAATCGGCGAAAGGGACAATTGATCCGTGAACTACAGCCGATACAGACCGAGAAGAAGCATAATGGGAAATTGGTTAAGGAATTGAAATTTCTGGGTTGAAAAATCGATCCTTCTCTTCCATTCCTTTTTTTCCCCCCCTTTAGTATTTTTCCTCATTACCTTTATTAATTAAATAATCACGAGAGGATACGAACGATCGATTTTCATCGAATCGGATTCATCGATCGTATACGAGTGATCCTACAAACAAAGCTTCGTTATTTAGTTTGATCGATCAATGGTTGCGGCTCGGCGGAAGTCGTTACAGAAAGCCACCGCGCTAAGCGGGATTAATAACCAAGAGTAATGCGATTAAAGGGTTTAATTACCGAGCGTGTGTGCTATCGAGTCTTCAACGTCGATCGACGTTGATCATCGTCGATAATCGGCCGAATCCAATATTCGGGGAAAAGAGAATACTTTTTTTTATTTAATTGTCCTCGCTGCGCCATACTCGTTAAAAGCGTACAGCACAGGGACTTTTACCTTTTGTGATCTCGCGCATCCAATTAAAAGCAATCTTTTTATAAATAGAAATTAAATAGAGATCCCAGTGGAAACGTGCATGCTCGATATATACAATTGTATTCGTTCGATCCTGCAGCTTTGGATCGAAAGTTGCGTCCGTATTTTTGTTAAAATGGCCTTATTTCGGTCGAAAAAGTAAGTCCACGGGATCGAACTGGAGAAATACGATACGGTTAATCCGCGTCATCGACCTCCGACATGCTCCAGTTAATCGATGGAACACGGTCGTTTCACGCTGATTCGATAATTCGATTCCTTTTTTTTTTCTTTTCTTTCTTTTTTTTTTTTTTCTTCAACCGCACATATTCTCCGATACCACGCGCTTTTTCTGCTATCCCGAACCAACCTCTCCATCTTCCATTCCGCGATGCTCCAGCGTTTAATTGTTTGCTTCCTGCCCGAGCACACCCTCGGCACAAGCTTTTTGCAAGCAGCGTTTGCTCGAAGGAAATGTTAACATCGTGTTCCCCGTGTCCACACGATTGATGAACGAGCGTTTCGAAGAAGCGTGGAATGTCGCGGAACGTAATTGTGCAATTATTATTTTTGGTCCCGATCCAATGAAAATCAACGATGCCGTGCATCGAAGGCACAATTGTTCTATGAATTTGAGGCAGGTTTTTTCAATTAATAATGCGACACCAAATCGATTTTATTCGCCTTATTTTATTTTATCTATGGTAATTTTGCTCAATTTATTTCCATTACATTTAACTGGATCGTCAAATCCAATTGGGTAAAATTTTAATGATTATATATAAAATTTCATTACATCTTCCTATTAAAAATTTATCAGGATTTTACATCATTTTATTCGTTATTTATGTTTATTAATTTTCAATCTCCTTATCATTTAGATGATCCAGATAATTTCAATAAACATACTTGCCCTTCTTACCCATTCAATTTTACGAGCAATTCCTAATAAACTTGATGGAGTATTTATTTCCATGCTAAATAATCAGAACACTGCAAATTAAATTTATTTATGAGTTAAAAACACTTTTTTTCCAAATGTACATAGACTCGGAATAGGAATTGCATAAAAAAATCACTCTCAAATATCGTTCAATAAAATCTACCCTACGAATTTGAATTATCTTTTCCAATCAGAACAATGGAGAAGAAAGAGGGAGAAAAGAAGAGACAAAAATTCGGAAGGTAGAATACTCGGGATAAAAGGTTCGGTATAGGAAAAAAGGGCGTAGCTTTCCTTCTCTCCGATCAACTTAATCCTCGATCACGTATAGCGGCCGAGACGAGAAGCGTTACGATTGAAAGGCTATCGCTGACCGTAAGCTCCTTTTTCTTTTTTCCCCCCTTTTCGCCGATCACCGACGTGACCGCCACGTGATTTTCTCTCCGCTCGCGAGGGAACGAAACTGGCAAGGAACGCGTATCGAGGGATTAGCTCGCGAAAAAGAATTCCCTCGAAAAAGTTTTGCCCAGCTTTTTGAAATTCTTCATCGAATTCAATCAAGAGGATGAACTTGCTTCTTTTGACACTTTTGGCTGCGATCTTCTTCGGAAGGGGATAGAGAGATGGTAGAATAGAGAAGATTCGAGAGATCGTTAATCGAGCCGCTTTCACCGATGATGATTCAGCACGGTTGGGTAATCGACCGCGTTCGGCCAGGGATGAGCCACGTGTTGACTTGCCGGTAAGCTTCGACCATTAGTCTCCTCCTCGATTTCGAGAGGAAAATTTCGCTCATCCTTGACCTTCCTCGTGTTTCCAATAAGACGTATCCGTCTCAATATTTAAGGAGAATGATATTATAATGTTTAACGAGATACGATTATCGTATTTTGTTAATTGTATTTTGTTAATTCTCTTACGATACACCCGTTTTAATAATCTTTACTTGATCGTCATAATTAGTTTCTATATCGATTCGTATTATTTTCGAGAAGATACTTTATTTCCAACTAGAATATTCGTAAACGAATATTGATAGCATTCAGTTGCGTTTATATCGCGAAAAGTAATAAGAAAGAAAGTGAGAAGAAAAGAAGATATAATAGAATAATAAAAGGTAACCGGACGCCTTTGATCTCGTTCTCTTACCAAAGGGGTTTATAAAACGGGATCTACGATCCCGGGGAAGAAAGTTATCGCCTCGGGAGATAAACTTCGAAAACGACGTTTATTTACCCCCGCAAAAAAATCGATGATCCATCCATCCCAAGAACAAAACAATGCACGTGATAAAGGAAGGGGAAGGAGCCGTGTTGAAACGACACGGGCGTGGAAAGGGAGAAGAAGAAGAAGAGGGTGAAGAGGAATCGAGTAGCAGTCGTGGAACCTAGCTAAAGCGGCTTTTCTCTTCTTTTGTTTCAGGAATTGGAGAGAAGTTATACCCTCTCGACCCCGGGGGGTAGCAGCCCCGTTTGTTGCCCGCCCTGCAGCCCGCCCCCTGCGCCGGCCGCATACATATCGAGCGCACGTGCGTCCTCGCGGAGACTCGGCGCCGGAAGCGGAGGTCCGCCGTCACCGGAAAGGGACCCCTTGGGAAGACTGTTAAGGTCAGTTCACTCTCCGTTCTCTTTCTCGCGCCGTATCGCCTAACCTTATGCTTGACCGGCCAAACGTGGAAAATGTTCGGCCCACGAGTCGAGTCGGTGGCCGCGTCGAGTCTCCAGAGACAATTTTCAGAAAACGCCTGCCTTCTGTCTTCTCGGCATTTTACGTACACCGTTGGGATTGGACACAAGTAGCCTCGATGCTGCTAAGAGCTCGTCCAACGCTCGTTCGGTTGTCTTTTTTTTATTCCAGATGTTATTTCACTGAGGTTTACAAACGAGTTGCACAGAACGAACGAGTAAATATTCGAAGCAAAGGAGGGGTTAATCGAGTAGAAATCGTTCTCCCCCTAAAATTCTATCCCTGCTCCTTTCCTGGCCAATCATCCGGAAGCGGTAAAACTCCCCTCCTCTCTTTCCTCGGGCTCCGCCTAAGATCATCAATCTTAACGCGCGCGAACGGCACGACGAATGCATCGTTCGACGCCAAGTTACCGCTTAGCACGGCTACGGCCTCGTCGCCTGAGGGATTATCCAGTCAACCCGACGCACGATCCGCTATGGAACGCCGTTGACGCGAATTAATTAGAATCTTAGCGATAAAAAAGGGGGGAGGGGGAGGAAAGAGCACGCGATCGTTATCGAAGCGGGGGTTTGTCGCGTGAGCGATGACGAAGTGAGATTCGAATTCGATCGATAGAAGGTTAGAGGGAAGATTAAAAAATCGTTCGAGATTGAGTGAGGAAACGTTTGCATCTTTTTTTATAAACATCCCTTCGAGGTGAGGTTTCCTTTATGAAAACAAACTTCATCCTCGTAATTCCCTTTCCTCTTTTCTTTCGCCAAATAAGTCAACATTCCAAGTCGTAATTCCTCCCTTCTTTAAAAGTCACAGTTTCTATGCGTAATTCTTCACTTCATATTTTCCCACTTCGTTTCACTCTGTTGTTCATTATGAACAATTCGAAACCGATTGCCTTTTCTCTCTTCTTCTTTCTTCCATCCATCCCCTCTTTCCATCCCCTCTTTCTTCAATCTCCCTCGATTCCCCTTGAAAATTTCTTTCGAAAAGAAAAAAGCCACGCTCTCGTGTAGCCTCTCATCACCACACGAAACATTTAAACGGGGGACGATTTTTTTCGATTTCCATTTTCGTGCACGAAAGCGGATTCGTGGAAACTGTGCCGTTTGAACACCGCAAACTTTGGTGATTTCAGATTCCTCAAGTCCTTCTACAGGGAGCTAGGCACTCGCGATCCACCCCATTTGCCGGCGTGGGCGTCGCCACTTCCACTCGGCACCCTTTGTCCGGCGCATTTCCAGCCGCACCTGCAGCTGCTCCACAAAGGCGAGCAGGAGCACAGGCTCGAGAACATCAAGCCCGACCAGATCTTCGCCCCCGTCAGGGTGAGTGTTGTAAATCATCCCGCGGAAACTATCGCTTGGCCTGCCGGGACGTGCTCGTAAAACTTGCCACACAACGCATGTTCCGCCTTTGGTGGATTTCGGTTTTCGAGAGCAAAGGAATTTCCTTCGAGAGGAAATTTTCGATAAAGGGTCGCTTCCGACCTCCAGACAAGTGTCCCCCTTTTCCAAAGTTTTTTACCTCAAATTCTTCTCTAATTACGGAACGAGAGAGTATCGAGGATAATGGTAGGTAAATTTGGGAGAGGTGGAACGTGTGATTTAATTTGTTCGTGTTCTTTCGATTGTTAAAGTGAAAACTTACTTTTGCACATTAGATATATAACGTGTATAAATTTATATCATTACTTTCCTTTTTTCACTTATATTACTTTCCATCACCGTATCGATTTATTTCGTTGTTGAGATTAGAAGTTTGTTTGATCAAGTTGCTCCATTCGCGTATTTCATCTTTCTTAAAAATTGAGAATATAAAGCAGAAGATGTAAAAATCTTTCGAATCTTTTAATAAGGGAAGAAAGGAGAAGCGATCCATCCATCTCGTTTCGACGCGGTTGCGTGAAAGTTTTTTTTCCGAGTGCATTAGGCCTCTCTCCAATTGTAACAACAGGGAAAATTTGTTTAACAGATTTGCATAATATCGATTACATAATTGCAAAAGTCAAGTTTAGACAGATGCTACTACGATTCTCCTTCGATGAATGCTAAAACTTGCCACTTGGCCAACTTGGCGACATGTGAGAGCAAAGTTACCAGCGTCCGCATTTTCGCAACGTTCAGTTTCTTCGAATCTCGATTTCGTTATTCTATTATATAGAGAGAGAGTTTTAGAATTTCTTGATCTTTCTCGATAATCATGCTCTCGATAAGTCATGCTCACATTATCAGGAAGAATAAACAAATACAAATTGAATCGCGATATTAAAAGTATTACGTTCGAAGAAAGATGGAAGTAGAATGGGAAAAATATGGGTTGGATTCGAACGCACGATTTGAAAATATTCGTTTCTTCTCGAAACTTTATTCCGTTGAAATCCATCTTCGAAAGATCGTGTCTAAAAACGACGAGCCAACGAATCGAGTAATGCAAGCGAAGCAGCGTGTTAAACTTTTCGAAGAAAGGAAAGAAAAGGAAGAGGTGAAGGAACAGATAGTTTCTCGACGAGTTACAAGATTTTCATTCATTCGTTGAGTCTGTCGATGTTTGTTGCCATGAAAGATGAATCCTCTCTCCGGGCAACTCGTCTGAATCACGTAGCAAGTTTCGATACGTTTCGTCTTCCGATCAAGAGAAATTCTTCGATAATCGAACAGAGAGTTGTTTCCCCAAACTACCTTTCTAAACTGAATTTACAACTCAACTATTCGAAAGACGTTCATTGATTCTAGGAACATTCTGTTCTTATGGGAGGAGGATTCATCGATCGAGCAGCACGTTATTCGGGCGGAAAAAGCGAAAAGGTTGGCAATTAGAGAGGATCTTAAAACTTTTCTCTTGACAAGTGCAAACGAGGATGATAAAGAGAGGATCCTCCTCGAGAGAGAAGAGGATGGATGCGAGTGCAATCGGAGGGGGACAAATATTCTTGAGTTGAGTTCTCACGTTCGTGTAATGAAAGAAAAGAGGGGAAGAGAAATTAGACGATTCTATTTTTTCCTCGAAGGAAAAGTGTTAAGAAACGGAGAAGAGAAGGAAAAGAAAGATTCATCTGGAAATCTTTATCGTGTCGTTTCTAGCATCGAATCGAGGACTATTGTTTCCCTCGAAAAGAAAGAGAAATTAGATGTAATTATATGGATCTCTTACAATTGAAGGAAAAGTATCGAGAATTTGAAATTGAGAAGAGGAATAGGGAGATGGTTGTCTGGAAACCTGTTGTTTTTAACGTGAATCGAGACGAATCGAAAGTGTTACACAATTTTCTCGATACGATAAAGGAAGAGAGAAATTAGATAATTCTAGGAAAGGTGTTAAAAAACAGAGCAAAGGAGGAAAAGAAATCTTTACTACGTTATCATCGTTTTCTTCGATGCCACGAAAAGGAAGAGAAATTAGACAATTCTATCGATCTTAAAATTGAAATAAAAGTATCGAGAATTTGAAATTGGGAAGAGGAAGATGGTCATCCGAAAACCTTCACGATGTCGTTTCTGTTGAATCTAGGATATTATCGTCGCACAAATATGCTCGAACCGAGTTTTCTCGACACGATGAGGGAAAAGAGAAACTGGAAAATTGCAACGAGCTCGATTGGAAAGGTGTTAAGAGTTGGAAACTGGATGAGATGATCGTCCAGAAACCTTCGAAACGATGTAATTTCTAGCATCGAATCGGGGAGCGTTATCGTCGCACAAATATGCCCGAACCGAGTTTTCCCGCGGTGCGATCTGATCAAAGGAGAAATCGAGAGAGTTTCCTTAGGAAAGGAAAGGAAAGGAAGGAAGAAGAGAAGATGGTCGTCCACTATGTCGTCGTTGAATCGAGTCGAATCGAGGGTATTATCGTCGCACGTAATACTTTCGATGGTGGAAGGTTTTAATCGGTTGGGTCGAAGATGCGGTGAGAGAGGAATCGAACGACCACCACTCGGTTCGGTTCCGGCGTAACGAGGTATTGTTCTGTCGTGGCTTCGCTCGATGGCTGATCTCAGATGGCCGAGCTTCGCTTCGTTAACGGTTCTCGAAAGCCTTTTTTTAATAGCGCCACGGTGATAACTTCTTGCACAATGCACGACCGTCTCTTTGTATCCGCGGAGAACGAGCCGGTGATCGAGCTTCGGGTAAATGGGCCGCTTTAATTCCGTCTCGTAACATCGATCACTTCTTCTTACTCTTCTCTTCCTGCTTCGTTTCGCCTCATTGTCTAGTCAACACTCGTGGACCGAGAAAATTTCACTTCCGGTATCGAAAATTACTGAACATTTATCCCCGATGTTTGGAGGAACGAAAAAGATTTCACCATTGGATCATATTCAATGCTGACGTATTATATAAATTTGCTATATTATATGATAGATTTTTTCCAAAAAAAGAAATATATTTAAATATATTTATTCAATTATTTCTTGTATGCTTCAAAAATCAATAACGAAAAGAGAAGGAGAATTTTCATTTTCTGGTAGTATCGAAAATTACCGTACTACATTTATCTTTTCGGAGTAAGAAGAAAATTATCGAAATTTTATTTCTTATCAAAAAATCATTCCATCTTTTATCGATATCGTATCGAACGCGTTATAATAAAACTAAATTCCAACGATTAATCGTATAAATTTTTCAATACCTTTCCCCATTACTACGTCTGCTCGATAAACAATAGATGAAAAGAATGGTCGAATCAATAAATTCCACGAGAGAGCGGAATTTATCGCGTGCACGGCGCGATAATGAGCGCGTTTACATCGCGAGACGTCTCTGTGGACGTTTTTCCGGATCAACGACGACGTTCCAAGGCGTCGACGTTCGTTGGAACATCATCTCCATTTCCCCGGAACTCGAGTGCAGCGACGAGACCGTTCTCCAATCTGTCCAGCTGGAAGTAATTTCTTTGTCTCGATGCTCGCCACGGACGCCTCTGAAACGCGCCTGCTGCGATGCAACCCTCCTTCATCTCGCGTACGGACACATCGTCTCCGTCTCTTTTCTACTCGCTTCCTCCCCCATTCTCGCGAAAGAGAAGACTATTTACCAACCGTGGACCATTTCGATGCGTATTCACGAAGAATAATGGGTTAAAAGCATGCACGTGAAAATAATCACGAGGGTACACAGCGGATATATTCTTTTTTTATTTTTTTTATTTTTTTTTATTTTTGTTTCGAATGGTTTTCATTCGATATAGAATAAAATTGAAACACCGGTGGGTTGCTATCTATGTAACGTATCGATGAAAACTTGATATCAGCGTTTCGCAAATAATATTCAGGACGATTGATGAATTTGGTTGATGAAATAAAAAGTTAAAATGTTAAAATGTAAAATAATTGTTCAATATATATTATAAAAAATTTGATGTGTAATTGAAATAAATGAAAATTCGTGTCGTTCTAATTACGTATTTTATACGTGATAAAATAAGAGTATTGCAAATGGTACAACATATAATTTTCATTTAATTATCAATACTGATATTTATCGCTCAAGAGTAAAATAAATCATGAAAAAAATTAGCAGCAACAGATTGACGAGAGATCCAGAGTCGTAAAGATCATAACGATAAAGAGGAGATACGGATGAATACCTTCCTGTCAAACTGGAACATCGAAGGCTTGAAATCACAGGTTCGATCGAACGTCCAGACGGATGAAGCGGATATTAGAATATAGGCAGGTTGTGTACGGTATCTGCCGGAACCTAGGAGAAAATCAAATTAATAATATACGGCGGATCGTAGTTTGATCTAGTTCGAAGAGGATAAGGATAGGCGAGCAACGGACCGTAAATGGAGTAGATCCACGGGGATAATAGCTCGAGCTGACAGTCTCTAACGAAGAAGCTGGATAATAAGACTTTTCTGATGGTTGAGCCCTTCATAATCTAGGTCTAGCCGAGACAACTCTCGTGATAAAGAATGCGGAGCGCACAAAGGCAACGACGAGACACGATCTTGCAGCGATCATCTTCGTGTCCCAAATTATTCGTTTCGTATTTTAAAATCGTGACTCGATACGTGACACATACGATGTACAATTTATGGAATATTTTTCGAGGATGGATTTCTAATTTAATCGGATCGAAACGAATAACAATAAAAATTTAACGATATAATTAATATAATTCATATATCATCAGCGCTTGTAATACGTGTATATTTATATAAAATATGCTCGTAAGCCGCGATGATTAAGCAACGATCGATAAACAATCGATTTCTGATCGATGGAATCGGAAATACGGGAACACGTCCTCTCATAATCGGTTCGGTAAGCAAGTTTCTATTCCACAAAGGATGGCTTATCGCGTAATCGATCGGGAACTAGCAATAGTTACCAGCATGATGAAACAAACGACTTTCTCCCTTTATTGCCGTAGCATACGTATTGCATCTCGGGAACAATGGATGCGTACAAAACATTACGTGAAAAAAAAAAAACAGTTTCATCGATGCACTGATTAAATCTGTTTTTTCTTTTCTTCTTTCTTTTCGTACGAACGTACGAAAGAGAAAATTTTTTCTCTCTTCTCGCTTGTTCGCTAAATTCTCGTTACTCGTTATTAGAAGAAGAAAAAACGAAAGAAAGAAGAGATGAGCCGGAAATTCGAAGGTTCTCTGTCGTTAATCCGTGGCACGTCGATCCTCGTAGCTCGTCGAAGAGTATAGGTGAAGATCAACGCGAGTTACGGATAGATAAGTTCGACCTCTGTATATATATATATATATTATGTTGGCTAGATAGAAGTTAAAGAGAACGAAACGAAAAGCAGGCTCGAATCACGAACAACTCGTATACCGGAAGTTGGTTTGCCCAGAGTACACAGACACAAGTGGGGCAGCGGTAAGAAGAAAAGTTAGATGCTTCGTGACTAGTTTCTCGGATACTCCTTGGTTTCACGATCCCAGTCCGGTTGCTAATTAGAGAACTTTGAACCACTGCTCGCGCCAACCGCTAATCCCATTCGTCCGATCACCGTTCCTCTCCACCCCCACCCACCATGATCATCGAACTCGCTTATCTATCAACCACCAATTATCAACGTTATCAATTCTAACGTTGCCAATTCGTGCTCGCCTCTCGATCGATGCGGGACGAAATTACATATTTTTCTTTCCAACTCGAAACAATGGAATATGTGGTCGCAGTTGAGCGACGGCACGGTCTCGGAGGCGCCTCGTCGCGTGGCCATCGAGGGTGGCCCCGGAAGCGGAAGGACGACCCTCTGCCTCCGCCTCCTTCACCAGTGGGCGATCCAAGGCGATGGCCCGGCTCTGGCTTTCATCGTCCCGTTGCGCGAGCTACGCGGCAGCCCCGTGCTCAATTACCTGGCGCGGGAATTATTCCCGAGGACGGCCGCCATCGGCGACGCCATCGCTCAGGTGTGGCGCACGCTCCACCTGATGGAGGATCGCGTGCTGTTCATCCTGGACGGGTACGACGAGTGCGTGGGCGGCAGAGCGTCCCTTGCCGACGCGGTAGACCTTCTGGAGGGGCGTTTGTTCCCGGACGCGAGGATCCTGGTCACGTGCTCGCCCGGCAACTCGACCATGCTCTCGCCCCTCGTCCAAAGAAGGATCCATTTGGCCGGGTTGGAGTGGCCCCACGTAGAGAGGCTCTGTGTCGCGTATTTCATCCACAACGACATCGCGGAGAAGGCTTGCGAGTTCCTCGAAGCGTTAAACGTGCAACCCCAGACCGTGAAACAGCTCGGTCAGCACCCTCTCGGTTGGATCATGCTCTGCTGCCTCTACCAGGTATTTATATATATATATATCGTGATGTTTTTATCGATCTCGTTCTTTCCAATTTATTGCTTCGCCGTTATTGTTTCTCTCCAGTTCGTGAAAAGAAGAAGAAGAAGAAGAAGAAAAGAGAAAGAAAAAGAAAAAAGAGGAATTTTAAATCTCTCGGTTCGCAGGACTCTGGAAGTTTGCCAACGGAGACCAGCGCGCTGGTTCAAGCAGCGGTTAAGTGCATCGTGAAGCGGAGTCTGGATCCACCTGTCCCTTACAACGAGGAGATCCCGGGCCATTGCAGGAAACGATTGGAAGACTTCGGTAAGGTGTCGTTGGCCGCGCTCAGGGAAGGCAGGTGTTGCTACACGGAGGCCGAGCTCCGCGCACGGGGTGGAGGGATCGAGGTGACCAGGTTGGGCTTCCTCACCAAAGGATTGACGTTCGGCCAACGACGAAAACCTGACCTGTACACGCCCATTCACATGGCCGTGGCCGAATTCCTGGCGGCCTACTACTTGACCTCCGTCGCCCAGTACGCGAACATACTTCGAAGAGAGTTGGAGGGCCTGCCGTCGGGGATCATCAGCCACTTGGCCGGCCTGTTGGGGCCCAAGACGCATCTGATATTGAACCAACTGTGCCCGTTGGAGGTGCCACCAAGGGCTGTGTTCTCCCTGTTGAAGGCAGCCGGCGCCTCGGACGGCAATATCTCCGCCGTGTGCAGATTGGTCGGCGCTGGACCCGGCTTCGGCCCTGCGCCCAACGAGAGGCCACCTGCTCCTCTGGTCCACACTTCCCCCCTCGAGCTGGAGGGGTGGGCGAGGATCCTCGAGAGCGCGGCGTGCACCCTCGAGGCCCTCGAGGTTGTGTTCCAGGTGGAAAGGGGCTCCGATCCGAGATATCTGGACGACTTTTTCGAGGCGTTGGCCGGGAACGAGAGCGTGAAGCTCGTGAGGATCACGTCCCTTCTTGGCCAAGAGTTCCCCGCGGACGAGGCGCAAAAACTGGCCGGCCATTTGAAGAGCGTCCTCGGCAAGAAGAAATTGAACGACTTTGAACTGGTTATAACCTGTCTCGAGGAAGCTGCCCACGATAGGTGAGTACCGCTAATTTCTTATTATTCATTAATTCACGTATACACGTGTCGCGAGAAATCAGAGATGGACAACATTTTATAAAATGTTTCTAGAGGCACGCGATTTCGAAGTCGGTTCTAGGAGGAACGTATGCACGAGACGCGATAAGGAAAATTGCCGAGGGGGAACGGCGGTGGAATATTCGTTAGGGTGATAGAGGGGAGGGGGAACGTCGGGTTGTTTACGAACGTCGAGCAACGTCAGAAAAGTGGATTAAAAAAGTTTCGAGAAGTAAAGAAGAAGAGAGATACGAACGAACAGATCGCTTTTTAACTCGGAGGGAGCAAGAGACTGTCTAAACAAGGAGAAATATTTACTAACTATTAATAACGAATATATTTACTCCGTAACGCGAGAAGTTGGAAAAAGTTATATTTGTCATAGGGAAATTCAAAAAATTCCAGGAGCATGAATATTTCTCATCGATGAGAAACTACCGGTTTTAAAAAGAACAAGCTCGAACCAATTTACGCTTCTTTACGGTGGTCGTCGAACGTCTGCAACGAAACGTCTTCCCGGTTAATTTCTCTTCTCGGTAAAATTTCTCTCTCGTTCTTTCGTTGTACAGCGTGTAAGGTCGGAAGATAAATTAAAAAGTTTACTTTGCTCTCGCGTGGAACGGCGAAGAAGACATTTACCCTGGTGCTGGTTTTCGAGGGTGGGGAAAAAGAACGTGTTTATCCAACGAGCCGAGCACGGATGAATATACGCGAAGGGTGTCGATGCTTCGAGTCCTCCCCCTCCCCATTTGCATAACCGTTCCGGTTTTCCCCCGTGTGCGCGCGCACGGTTTATACGAGGACAGGTGTCAGATGGCCTGCTTTCTCGCATTTTTTTTGCGAGGGAACGAGCACGAGCCGCCTCGATGAAAAGAGATCGAGACCCGATGAAAAGCAATTGCGTTGCAATGCAACGATAAATTCTCGAGTAACCTTCGTGCCATCCCTCTCGACTCGAAAAGCTGTCTCCAATCTGTTTTTCCTTTCAATCGTCGGCAAAGAGGAGAGAATTATGATTCTGAAAAATTGCATTGTGGGTGGAGCAACGTGCGCAACCACGTCGGAAGATGAATAACGTTCCTCTGTTCCGTGACGCGGCTCTTGGGAAATTATCAATTCTCCGACATGTTCTTTCCCCCCAAAAGCAAAAAAAGAACTCGAGAGCAATGAAACTCTCGAGGATGTTCTTCCGCGAACAACATATCCACCGTCTTTGAAGACTGGGTTTTTCACGCGTGGCCCCATTGCGAAAAGGGCCACGGCACTCGATATTCAAAGCACGGCGAGAGCAACCGGGCCGCGAGCAAACGCGGCAACAAGAGCGGGGTAACAATGAGCGGCGGCCGTCGAGAGGGGTTGTGAATCACGGCTGCATAAAGTCGCGGCGGAGGAAAAGTCGAGAAAATGGCGGAACAATATGCCGGGGCTAAGAATGGGGCGGATTTTTCTCTCCCCCGTCCCTTTTCGCGAACCTTGTTCACGAAGGCTGCTGGTCGGTTTTCGTGGCCCGTGGCGAAGAATTAAAGAGGACGACGACGACGCTGCACTTCGAATTTTCTCTGTCTCTCCCTCCACTTTACTCTCTCTCTCTCTGTCTATTCGCCCCTCGAATCTTCCTTTCAACTTCTTTCTTTCGGATTTCGTTTCTCCCTCCCATTCCTCCCTCGTCCGGATTGCATTGCGGATCGCGTACCGCTTCTCAGTTCTTTTCAATCTCGAGGTCGCGGAGGTCTCCTCTTCCTCTTCAACTGTCCCCCTCGCGATTCCTTCTGCTTCCCTTTCCCCCCTTTGAAAACTTCTCGAAGAGTTCTTTTTCGCGAGAGTTTGCGCCGATTCATAATCTTTCCTCCCGCAGAGGAAAAACTTAGCCACGACGAAGAAACGCTTTGACGTTTAACGTGAAAAACTTGGCTACAATTTCACAAGGCACGATCAAATTCTTTAGCTCCCTCCATCTCTTTCGGCTCCTCCTTTCCTCCGATTCAATTTCTCCGATTACAGATCCCTAAACAAAGTCTTTTTCGAGTTCTATTCCCCCTCGACTCTCGCCTATCTCGATTCTTGCTTCTAATTTTCACTCTCGCCACCGCATTTTTCTCTCTCCAAATCTTCACTTTAAAGATTGTTTCCAAACGTTTTCGAAGGAAAATTCCACGTGAAAAACGCCTTCTGCGGAGAGACGTTTAACCATTTTCGAGCTCATCGTCGCGCGTCGAGAAAGTGTTTTCGCTCTTCTCCCCCTTTCTTTACCCGTCACCTTCTCTCCACTCCTTGCGAGATCGAAGCAAGAGGTGCTTCGAAAATTGGGCAGGAATCTCGATGGAGCTCGCCACAAAGAACGGCAACCGATCGATAGATCGAAGAGATACGCCGAGTCGACGACGAGGAGTCATCCGGTTATTCAGCAGCTTCGAGTGCATCGAGCGGAAAGGAAACACGAGTCCCGGGTGCTCGAAAGAGGCCGCACCGCGCTTCACGGCTTGTTCTACTCCCTCTCGATTGCCGTGCAATTTCATTTTCGCCGCTTCACCCCCCATTTCGAGCGGTTTTGCTCCCTCGCTCGATACGATCGAACAAAATTTGCAAAGAAGAAAATTTCGATTCAGCTCGGAGAAATTAAATTCCACGTGAGGAATATACTTAAATTAGCGTGTCATTTTTCTTTTTTTTTTTCTTTTCAACGTCGAGAAATCGAGATTACGTAAATTCGATGATATAGAACGAATGGGAAAAGCTGGGCTTGAAATAATTCTTGGAATTTTTTTTTTTTCGTTTAGATGCCATTTTGAATATTAAGTGATATTGTTCTCGATAAATTGCTGAAAATCTAGCAATCTAGCATTGGATGACGTTAACGAATATCAAAATTTCGGCCGAGATCAGGTGCACGGTTTGTGATAACGATGACTGACAGCTGTCGGAATATTTGGAGCTATCAATAGCTGCAAGTGATAGCACGTATGATTGGTCAGACACGCTCTCGATCTACTGAATACTCGTCGAACGAATCATAAATTCGAATCAAGCAAATTAAAAGTAAAGGTATTTTATTAATCAACTAATTTATCATCGATGAGTAAAAATATATTTGTTCGTCCTTCTTTTTACGTTCGTTTTCTTTTTTTTTAATTTTAATACTCTATTTACATTTTAATATACGCGTCGCGTAATTATGAGATTTATTTGATCATTAAACAGATCATTACTCCGGAGCAGTAACGTAGCGTTGGATATTTTAATTAACTTACAAAACACAGAGCACTTTATTTTAATTCCATATATATCGCGTAATTAAAAACGAAGCCTTGTTTGCCAAATAATTGTTCATGAACTCATACACTCGAACTATCTTATTTATAGCGATCCATTACTGATTCCTCGTCCATATCGGTTCACGATCGTTCGTGAATGGAACATTATACTTTTTTTTTTTTTAAATTAGCAGAAACGCTCAGCTGTACTCGCTTCTCGTAAAAATTCTTACGTTTTTCCCTCCCTCCCCTGTGTAATTTTGGAGGAAATCCAAATACTCGTTTCAAATTTTCCTCTGACGAGAAACATCGGTAGCTTTCGCATAACTGTTGCATACGCGTGTTCTCTCGAAATAATGGGCGGATGTATAACGTTACACATGCACGAATATCCATAAACAATGCGGACAAGACTGAAATCGATCGATTGCTCAAGTTTTTTTCGCGTACGTATCCAATTCATCGCGTTATTGAATCGACAAGGAAAAAATATACTACTTTTCGAGAAGATACACTCATTTTAAAAATTCGACGTTGGTCTGTTGACTTTTAATTACTCCGGCTCCCGCTTGAAAAACTGGAACGGTATCCCCTACTCGAGGCCATATTTTCGGCTTCTTTGCTGACATTTCGCAAACACTGCAGTTGCCGGCAGTGTATTGGTAGCAGTGTGTCAAGCAGCCACTGATGAAGGAAACTGCAATGCTTGCGAAACGTTGGCACGAAAACTGCAACGTTTCCTTAACACAACCGAATAAGTCTTCTAAAAAGGAATATATATATATATATATGTATGTATGTATGTATGTGTACATATATGTATGTGTACATATATATATATGTATGTATATATGTATGTATATATCGAGGGGACAACTATAGGGACACCGATTTCGCCGATTACCCCTCGTGGCCAAGTGACCGTTTACAACACGGCTGTTTAATCCCCCATTCGAATCCGCGTTTCCACGTCCGTGAGTAAATGAGAATGATTTCGGGTCACAAACAGAGGGTAAATCGAATGAGCAAATGATTCGAGGCCAATCCCTGTGTTTCGAATGGGGAGCAACGAGCTCTCGGCCTGAACGAATTCAGGCTGTTCGTAATTGACAGAGGCGAATTTATCCCCTCCGTTCCACCGTTGCTTGTGTTCCAGATTGGAGTGCGTGGTGAACGCCCTTTGCCGTGGGCTGAGTCACGCGTCGACCAGCCTGGCACGGTTGGTCCTCGACATGAATCTGTCCGGCGAGCAAGTGTCCAGGGTCTGCGATGCTCTTCGTGACTGCGTTCAAGTGCAGGCGCTTCACTTGCCCCATTTGGGATGCGGATGCGAGGGACTTGCCTCGGTCGCGGAACTCCTCAAGGAGAGGCCTTTGCTCGCGCTCAATTTGGCCGGAAGTTGGGGCGCCAAGAACGAGGATCCATCCAGCTCTGGAATCAGTATGGGTAAAACCTTGCCGTTTTATTTTATTTCTCTTCTCTTTTTATTTATTTATTTTTTCCTTCGTTCCTTTTTTTCTTTCCCATTTCCAACTATTATTGCACAGTTGAACACTGTAGATCGCAAAATTACAAAAATAGCGGGAATGCTTACACGGTCGGAGTTCCAGTCTCTTTTAATTTCCGACATTCGACGGTTCAGTTTGCACAAGCTTCGGCAAACTGAAAGGATCGACAAAACTCGGAATAATTAAAAAAAAAAAAAAAAAATAGAAATCGACGAAATTCATTCGCGATATTAACACGGTTGAGCATTTAATAATAAGTGTCCGTAAAAAAAAAGAAAAACATCTCCATAGATTCTCGTATTATCGATCTCTACTTATCCTGCAAGAAGGTTGATCAAGGGAAGCTTAGAAAGTTGACGAAGTATGGATCTTCCGTCACTCGATCAACGAGCATGAGCATAACAAACTTCTGGGACTTAAGATGAGCCGAATTAACGATCACGCGGGTTAAATGTTTCCCATCCCATCGTTGTTTAATCGATTCGACCACGTTGGGAAAAAAAAGAAGGGCGAGGGAGTGTTGGATGCTATTTTAAATTTTGATACGCGCCACTTCGCGTTAAACGCGATCCACTATCGGCCGCCATTAAGGTCAATCTGCATGATAGTGCGCCGACACGCTGCATCGAGATTTATTGCGATCCGAATGCACTTAGATGAAACCTAACGCGACGCGGTTGTCGAGCTAGAAACGCCTAAACGCCAAATACGTGAAATGGATCGATGGATTTGAGGTGATTCGAGGACAGGGTTAATCTTTGTCAAAATTAATCGATTTCCTAATTTTACAATTATTGAATGCGAATGCTCTTGGCCAGATTCGATGAATTGAATTGAGGATTCTTATAATATAATATTTGCAAATATATCGATAATTTTAAATTGCTCGTTTATCTGGAAAAGATTTCGTATCTTTCGTTTCTTCTAATATATCGAAGATATCCAGAATTTTTCTAACTTTCACTAAATATCATATCATATAAGATCAAAATATTAAATTTCTTCGTTTGTGTTCAATTTGCATTAAAGATCCCCAGTTTAAAGCTAATGACAAAGATACTACGTACCATTGATCTAAAATGGGAACTCGAATATTAGCTTAACAAGAGTTGTCGACAAGAGGCGAGCAACATCGACGAAGATCGAAATAAAGTGTTGAGTACGATAACATTGCCGGGCAAAGTGCCATTCTATCGAGATTGATTCGTTCCAGAATTTTTGACCTCGTTTTCTAAAAAAAGCTTATCGAGACAATAATGAAAGCGCCAGAAAATCCGCCAGGAAACGTGAACGCGTACCAGAAACGAGTTAATTGCGAGTGTGCGCCCATTAACTGCCCATGGAATTAGAAAGTTGGAATTAGGACTGTGGTGAAATTATTCTTCCTTATTATTATCAATTCCTCCACCTTCTTGTTTTTATCAATTCCTCCTCCTCCTTATTTTTATCAATTCCTCCTCCTCCTTATTTTTATCAATTCCTCCTCCTCCTCTTTATAAAAATAAAAATAAGTTTTCCATCGAATTTGAAAAAAAACCTCACAACCTTTTGTACAAACTCCACAAGTACCATTTTGCACGCGTGACATCAACTTCTAATGCTTTTATTCTCTTTTCATAAACTGAGAAAGAGAGAGAGAGAGAGTGAGAGGGGAGAGGAAGGGGGGAGAGAGGGAGAAAGGGAGAGAGAGAGGAGAGAGAGAGAGGGAGACGGAGAGCGAGAGAGAGAGAGGGAGAGAGGGGAGAGGAAGTCAGGAGAGGAGGGGGACAACGGAAGAGGGGGAGAGAGGAAGAGAGGGAGAGAGGGAGAGAGGCAGAGAGAGAAAAAGAGGGAGAGGAAGAGGGGGAGAGAGAACGGAAGAGGGGGAGAGAGGAAGAGAGGGAGAAAGGGAGAGAGGCAGAGAGAGAGAAAGAGGGAGAGGAAGAGAGAGAGAGAGAGAGAGAGAGAGAGAGAGAGAGAGAGAGAGCGAGGAGGGAGAGGGAGAGAGAGAGTTTAATTTTATCAATTCCTCCACTCCTTACAAAAAAAAAGTAAGTTTTCCATCGATCTTAAAAGAAAATCTCGCAATTCTTTTGTACAAACTTCACAAGCGCCATTTTGCTCGCGTGAGATCAATTTCCGACGTGTTTATTCTCTTTTCATAAAGCAAGAGAGAGAGAGAGAGAGAGAGAGAGAGAGAGAGAGAGAGAGAGAGAGAGAGAGAGAGAGAGAGAGAGGAAGAGAGGAAGAAAGGGAGAAAGACAGAGAGAGAGAGAAAGAGGGAGAGGGAGAGAGAGAGCGAGGAGGGAGAGGGAGAGAGGGAGAGAGAGAGTTTAATTTTATCAATTCCTCCACTCCTTACAAAAAAAAAGTAAGTTTTCCATCGATCTTAAAAGAAAATCTCGCAATTCTTTTGTACAAACTTCACAAGCGCCATTTTGCTCGCGTGAGATCAATTTCCAACGCGTTTATCTTCTTTTCATAAACCGAGAAAGAGAGAGAAAGATAGGGAGAGGGAGAGAGGAAGAGAGAGAGAGAGAGAGAAAGAGAGCAAGCTTATTTTCATCAATTCCTCCCCTTCCTTATTTTTATCAATTCCTCCTTATTTTTATCAATTCCTCCTCTTCCTTATTTTTATCAATTCCTCTTCCTCCTTATTTTTATCAATTCCTCCTCTTCCTTATTTTTATCAATTCCTCCTCCTCCTTATTTTTATCAATTCCTCTTCCTCCTTATTTTTATCAATTCCTCCTCTTCCTTATTTTTATCAATTCCTCTTCCTCCTTATTTTTATCAATTCCTCCTCTTCCTTATTTTTATCAATTCCTCCTCCTCCTTATTTTTATCAATTCCTCCTCCTCCTTATTTTTATCAATTCCTCCTCTTCCTTATTTTTATCAATTCCTCCTCTTCCTTATTTTTATCAATTCCTCCTCCTCCTTATTTTTATCAATTCCTCTTCCTCCTTATTTTTATCAATTCCTCCTCTTCCTTATTTTTATCAATTCCTCCTCCTCCTTATTTTTATCAATTCCTCCTCTTCCTTATTTTTATCAATTCCTCCTCCTCCTTATTTTTATCAATTCCTCCTCTTCCTTATTTTTATCAATTCCTCCTCCTCCTTATTTTTATCAATTCCTCCTCCTCCTTATTTTTATCAATTCCTCTTCCTCCTTATTTTTATCAATTCCTCCTCTTCCTTATTTTTATCAATTTCTCCCCCTTCTTATTTTTATCAATTCCTCCTCTTCCTTATTTTTATCAATTCCTCCTCCTCCTTATTTTTATCAATTCCTCCTCTTCCTTATTTTTATCAATTCCTCCTCCTCCTTATTTTTATCAATTCCTCCTCTTCCTTATTTTTATCAATTCCTCCTCCTCCTTATTTTTATCAATTCCTCCTCTTCCTTATTTTTATCAATTCCTCCTCCTCCTTATTTTTATCAATTCCTCCTCCTCCTTATTTTTATCAATTCCTCTTCCTCCTTATTTTTATCAATTCCTCCTCTTCCTTATTTTTATCAATTCCTCCTCCTCCTTATTTTTATCAATTCCTCCTCTTCCTTATTTTTATCAATTCCTCCTCCTCCTTATTTTTATCAATTCCTCCTCCTCCTTATTTTTATCAATTCCTCCTCTTCCTTATTTTTATCAATTCCTCCTCTTCCTTATTTTTATCAATTCCTCCTCCTCCTTATTTTTATCAATTCCTCCTCCTCCTTATTTTTATCAATTCCTTCTCCTCTTCATAAAAATAAAAATAAAAAAGTTTTCCATCAAACTTGAGAACAAAACCTCGCAACCCTTTTGTACAAATTTCACAAGCGCCATTTTGCACATAGTACACGCGTGAGACTTCAACTTCTGACGCGTCTATTCTCTTCTAATAAACCGAGAAAGTAGGAGAGAGAGAGGTGGGAGAGACAGAACAGAGACAGAGAGAGACAAATAGATAGGCAGAGAAACAGAGACAGGGAGAAAGAGAGAGAGAGAGAGAAATAAAAAGTGGGGGGAGAGAGAGAGAGAGAGAGAGAGAGAGAGAGAGAGAGAGAGAGAGAGAGAGAGAGAGAGAGAGAGAGAGAGAGAGAGAGAGAGAGAGAGAGAGAGAGAGAGAGAGAGAGAGAGGAGAGAGAGAGAGAGCGAGCGAGCTTTTCTTACATCGATTTATCTCAGATTACTAGCGCTACTACGACGGCTGTTCTAATTTGCGTTGGAATTAGTTTTGTCCTTCTCCAAATTCTTCTCAAGCTGTGGAAGATCAGTTTTTCTTGTTCCATTGGATTCTTCTGCAAGCACAACGCTAGGAATGATATAAAAATTCGATTAAAATGAGCATTCTCGAAAATGAAAAGAGGATAGAGAGGGGAAAAATATTGGACAAAAATCGAACAATCGAAGATGGTATCAAAATTGGCCAAATACATTGCGGTGAAATTTTTTATATAAGTAAACGATTCGATTGGGCTAGAATAAATTTTCCAACAGAGAGAGAAAAAGAGAGAGAAATTGATCCCTCAACGAATTCGTCTCGAGTCCTTCCCCTTCGACACAGATATTCTCTATCTCAGTGTTTGCACAACCAGGAGGAGAAAGAAAGAAAGGAAAAAAAAAAGAAAAATCAGCGACAGTTTGCACGAGGCTTGAATCGGGGTGGCCCGCTTCCCTAGGAATGATAACAACCCTTCGTTCTTCTCTCGAGGAAGATGAACAGCGGCTCCTCCTCGCTCGGTTTATACGCGGAGCACCGTGCAAACGACACTTTCCAAGTGAATTTCCGCTCCCAAATAACGTATTAATCATCTGCCCCTTTGTTACGTCCTGTCCAAACCTTCTCCCTTAACAGCCCCTTAACGTCTTCCTCCAACCCTCGCCCCTCCCGATATCCCTCCATTCTCTCTCTCTCTCTCTCTCTCTCTCTCTCTCTCTCTCTCTCTCTCTCTCTCTCTGTCTTTCTCATACACATGCATGAATAGCCTCGACGAGACCATTTTGGGAATACCTTTAGAGTCGTATCCCGTATCGGAATAGTTGCTCGTGCTTCGAAGATCCGCAAGGATAGATACATAGATTTCACTTTGCATTATTGAATTGTTCTCTGAATCGTGTCATCGTTGCTCGTGAAGATATGTAGGTGTACGTAGGATAATCTTCGGCGATGAGAATCAGCGTTGATAAGACTGGAAAGATAAGGAAGATTTCACGTACTCGATCTCGTAAATTCATCTGCGGATGAGATATCGAATATCTGTGAAAAATCTACGCTGCATACATTCTCCCGCGATTCCTCCCTCCTCCGTAATTCCTCGAGACGCGTATAATCCCGCGATAAACGCATAGAGCAAACATTTGGCTTGGAAGCAACCGTGCTCTCTGGTTTCACACTCCGCATCTCTCGAACGATTCTCGCCACCTATCTCGTGTCTCGTTGCCCAGACAAACGCTCGTCTCGCGGTTAATGTTATCGTCACGACCGGTATCGACAAACACCCGACCGTGTACACGGTCTGCTCCTGGTGTGTTACTCCTTCGCAGCTACGGTAATTACAAACAACCGAGGGCAACCCTCTCGTCGCCAGATAGACGACGACTTCGTCTCGATGACGAAGAAACGAGATCTCGAGGAAATTATCGATCGATCTTGAACAGTGCAGTTGTGTTTCCTCCTTCGTTGCGAATCGTAGTATAGTATATATAGTATAGTTCGTATTGTAGAATTTCGACGAAAAGGGTAAAAAAGGTTTCGAAGGAAGGAATCTTTTTTCATTCGAAGACACTCCAAGTCTTTCGATCATTCCCCCATTTTCTTTAAACGGATAACAGGAAGATCGAGTTTACTTCTGACTGATCTGAAAGCAGTCCCTCAAGATCCCCGTTCCCTCCTCTCCACCGTCGTTTCAGCATCGAGGTCGAATCGAAGGCAATCTTTTTCCCGAGGCGGCGACGCCGTGTCTATAACCAACCCCATAGACAAATCAAATCTTTCGCTCGGCGGCTCCTCCAGAGGATTCATCGATTTATCCTTTTCTTCCTTCCCCATTTTCCCCTTCTTTTTTCGATAGCTGCGGAACAATGCGCGGAACCGGATGCGAAAGGGAAAATACGCGTGACGCCGAGAAACGATACCGGAACGGTTCACCGAAGAGAAAATAATATTCGTTTTGCTCGCGCCCCGGTTTTGCTATCCAAAAGGAATCTGTGCATATCATTTCCAGCTGAACGATCGCTCGTGTACTCAAAATATATATATATGTGTGTGTATAAAAAAAAAAATAATCGAAACTCGTGAGAGAAAATCTTATTTTCACGCGGTGGAAAAATTGGAAACGATGGACGCAAATTGCGATGCAATTTCAATACGACGACCAGCTTTCGAATCCATTCTCGTAAAAGCCAATCGATCCCCCATAATCAGATACACGGTACCCACCAGAAATCTTGGTAAATGATATTGCATAATTCTATCCCGCGGTTCAGAGACAATTATGATAATCCAATCTCCGTTACATAAACCATCTCGCGTGTTCACAATCCATTCATTTTCCAATTCTCTCTCTATCTATTTATCCGTCTATTTCTCTTTCCCTTCGGATGAACAATTTCAGCTTGCAATTCTGAAACATCCCGATATCAACCGTTTTTATCAGCCGTTCTCACAGCGATTCCAGACACGATTAACCCCGAGCTCCCTTCGAGAATTCCCTTCCGATTCAAAATTGCACTTGTGTGTATATATCCGCACAAGTATCAACGTCTTCCTTCTTTTCCAGGCCTTTCCTCTTCGAGCGAGAGGAGCGAATCGCCGGCGGGCACGTTCGCCAATCTCTCTTTCTCTCTCCCTCTCTCCCTCCCTCTCTCTCTCTCTCTCTTGAATCTCAATAAAGGCTGGTCTCGAGCCGAGCACGCTTATTTGCCTCCGTTACGGGATTCTAATCAATCCGCTTCTGTCCGGTTCCCTAACTCGATGCTCTAACACCCGATAACAGGCAACGAGAAAGATGAACGGTACGTGAGCTGCAAAATATTCAAGAATGATTTGTGTCTGAAAAAATAACTACTTGTCGACGAATCCAAAGATCGATGAATTTCGAAATTTCTCCTTCCCCTTTTGCCCGGATAAAATTGTCAATGGTTAATCCAATAAGATCGAAAGCAAAAGTTCAACCGAGACCCTGCGACAACTTCCAGATTTCTACTCGTATTTTTCTACTCGTACGTTAGAGAGGATCGATTCGAAGATAGAATCCTTTATTCGGGAAGATTTTTCGTCCCGTAACGTGATTAGAAAAGTCTGGTCGATCGATCTGATCGGAAAATAGATCCTTGCAAAACTCCGGTCGTACGTAGGGATAGTGGCCATTGGTTTCCTTCAATGGGAAGGATATGAAACGTAATTGGCTCGAGCAGGAACGAAATCGATTCGAAGAAATTGAATCTTTTCGTCGATAATTATAGAGAAATGATAATTTCTTCACGAAAGGACGAGCGGCGAGAAAGTTATAAATTGCGGGAAAAAATATTTCGCCTTCGTTTCCCCGAAAGATGGCCCGGTCTAAATTTTCCTTCCTTCTTCTTTTTTATTTTTTTTTAACGAATTACGTAATTATCCTCCGGGTCGCGGCGACCTATTCTCTCCACTTCTTTAATGAAATCCAAGAGGGAAAGAATGAAACTCGGATGGGAGAAGAAGATGCGCTCCGCCCGTTTATTATTCTCTTTGCCGTTCCGCTTGTTCAGCGCGGCACGAGCGCGCGAATGAATTTAGATGCAACGGGAACCCGTAATGTTCTTTGATAATTTGGGTCAAGCTCCAGTTTCCCTCCCCTGGCTGGAACGGAGGCCCTTAATACGCGCGTGTGCCTCCATTATCCGTCTTAAGTGGTTATTTAGTGAAATAGTGGCGACACCGGGCGGAAAGCGCACTGCTACTCCACTTGGAAATCGAATCTCCCCTCGGATCTCCTCCCCTCCGCCACCTGGTCCATCCAACATCGCTTTCTGCGACTTTCTCAACCGAAAAGTTGAAAACTGTGTTCTGCAGATCGCAATGGATTCCCAACTTTCGATTGTCCAGCGAGAAATTCGAGTCTATCTCTCGAGCGGAGAGAAAGAGAGGAGGAGGAGGTGGAGGCAGAGGAGAGTAGATTTACGATCCTTCGAATATATTAAACGTGAAACGAAACTCGAAAAGTTAATAAAGCACCACCGTTATCGGGAAAACGTGACCTCTTCCAACGTAACGAATTCGCTGCGGATCGATCCTGGCTGGGCTACCAGCTATACTATAAACAGTTGCTAACTCGAAGAACTTGGGGCTCCTCGGTCGGAACTGTTAACACTCGACATCGTCGAAGAACAACAGCGAACCGTTACTGCATCCCTCGCGTTAACGGATAGGATAGTTGGGTGTTTGTTCTCGACCTCCGTCGTTATATTAAACGTTTCCGTTTCATTTGATCTGGAACGATACTGGAAACGACACGGCTTCTTTTTTTAACGAGACTTGTCCTCAAACTTATCGAACAGATCTGAAGTTATACTTTCATTTTTCAACTTGAAATAACACGAAAAGGACTCATTATCTATGTATTTTGTTCGTGACTAGGTTTTTCTTTCTTTCTTTCTTTCTTTTTCATCGACTTTTGCTTTTATTTCCTTCAGTGGCTAGATTCGATCTTTTAAAAGTGTAACGTATCGGATTACGGTTGTTACTTCTATCCTCTTTTATTCCGCTTTATCTGTGGAATACTCACTCGAGCGAAAGTGTTGTTACGTAACTTCTCTTTCGTATTCTCTTCTCAGAAAACCTGTCAACGATCCGTATTCCAGTTTCGATTTACTTTTCATCCTCGAGCATCTCAGATTCGTGTGCGGCGACCGATTCTCGCGCAATTTCAACGGGTTCTCTGCGTGTAATTAATCCATCCGACGAACACGCGACCGTATCCGCGTCTGCACGCGTCTCGAACGCGCGTAACCAGAGACGAAAAAAAAAAAAAAAGAAAAAAAGAAAACTCGAATAAAGACAGCCGAGAACGTTGTCGACGTGAAATCTAACCGAGCTCGTTTTTCCCCACGTTCGATTATTCAAAACGTTCCACGTTCCATTTTTCTTGGCGCATCGATAACGAAGCAAGGAGGAAAACTTTCTTTAATAATTTCCCTTTTCGTGGAATTTCTTTTTAAAAGTCGAGCTTAATAAAGGGAATATGAAACAATACGTACGAAACAAGAGATAATACAAAAAAAAAAAGAAGGAAATTAAGAAAAGAAAATAAGGGAACGAGGATCTGGAATAGAAATAGGAATCGGTTCCCTGAAATAATAAGTCTATCTAGGGGAACGAGTGGGGTTTAAACGAACTCCCGAGAAATGAGTATTCGAGCGGATTCGATCGTGCCTAGGAGATTCGAAGCGGAATTAAATCGGCTCTGAACGAGGGAGGAACGTTCGTATCCAATGTACCGTGGCCGATGGAAACGGCCATTACGATGCTTTGGAACGGGAAATGGTTTTTGCACGAGGAGGGAGGGAGGAGAGGGTTTGGCGTACGAGCCAGCGTAAATTCGTCGTCGTTGCTCTCGCGATAAAAACAGCGAGCTCGATACGAGCGCGGCGATTGTCGCCGTGTTAAAACGATTCGTCAAGAGGTAAAAAGGTGTCTTTCTGGCTAAACGAGTACTGCCATCCTGGAAAGTCTCGCAAAAAAGATGGTCGCCCCGATTTAGATTCCGGATCGTGGATCGTGGAAGAAAGGCGAGAAAGAAGCGGAATGTCTTGCTTGCGACACGTACGTACGTATGTACGTCGATAGTTTTGTCATGCGTGAACAAGAAGAATTCTCTTTGAAAGGGAACGAGAGAGTTAACTTGATCGATAACTGTTTCCGTATCTGAAATACGTTCTCTCGTTTGAAATTCTAAACATTTCTTTTTAACACGTTCACCGCGATGTCGAAAAGTCGAAATAAATCCCCTATGGAGATAGATTTTTGATAACCACACAATTGCAATTGTAGAACGAATGAAATATCAAAAATATATGGTGATACCGATGAAAAGCCCGAATGTCTGACAAATTTTTTATATTACCTCTTGCCATATTTCGATATCATCCAGTATGTGTTAAATAAAATTACGAAATACGAATTCTAGAAAAAGTAATTTTTCCCTCAGAAAATGGAAATAATAAGCTCGAGGATCAGACTCGCATTCCCTTCGAAGCACACGCATACTATTTGCCTAAGGCTTCGTTACGGGTTCATTTGACGTCTCGAAAATATACCAGTCCATTTAGCTTTCCTGAGAGCCGGTTCAAATGGTCGTACGAATGATCTAGCGCACAAGGTTCGCTCGCAAAGTGTTAAAAGAATAACGAATCCCATCGGCGTTTCGCGGTTGCTTATTGCCCGGGCTACTTACCATCCCTGTCGTTGCTAATTGTTCCACCGTGGGGCGATAGTAGAACGAGAGTAACGAGGATGACAATTGCGGCAATTCCTAGGTAGAAGTTTCCCTAGCGACGAGTCTCATTTCCTGGCTCGAAGCGGCGCTTTCCATTTCCCTTCGGCCCGCGCCAAACAGAACAGGCCCGGCTCTCATAAAGGGAAATATTGCCGCGATTTTCAGTTATTCTCGAGCCAATTAAATATCGGTTAATGGGCAAATTGGTAGATTTCTGTAAAATTCCCCCAATATAATTGTTAATTCGATTTGTAAAATATTTCTTAGATGAAGAATTAGATCAAAGTATCGAGATATCGCTTATCTTAGAGATCTGCTTTTCGAACAAGTGTTCAAAGAGGAATTTAGTAATTTCACGCACGGCTACGATTCCATCCCTTGGCGCTCGTCTTTGACGAGATTAAACGTAGAATCTTCCCTTTAGGAACGTATTTAGTCGCATCGAGATTCGGATCGAGACTTTCGAGATATAACCTGCACAATTCTGTAAAATTTTATCACTCGACACAGTAGCGGACTTTATAAATTTTTTTCGAGATGCGGGTTTTTCCTGCATAACTTGCTCGTAAATCGTTTTATATTTTTTCCAAGCACGAGCTGTTGCGTATCTCGATAAAGTTTCTCCACCATTCGTGATAATACGATCAGCGGGATGAGGTTGCCGTAAAACACACGTCCGACTGCTTATATAAACCGGAATATACTTTTATTACCGCGCTACTTGCTAACATACGTTCCGCGGCGGAGATCCACGGAAATGCACGAGAATGCGAGCGAGATGCAAGTATTGTTAATCTGAAAAATAGTACAAGGAAACGTTAGAATTAATTGTTTTCACCGACATTCCGTGTCGAGAAATTGAAACTTTTCTAAATTTAAAAAAGGAACGTTGCGTGCGCACACAAAGTCCGGCGAAATCGGTCGATGCCTCTTCCTAATAATTCATGTCACACTTGCATCGCGGTTTATTTAGCAGTGCATTGCACTCGTGTGACGCATCGTTCGTCATTGAAGCCATTATCTTACGAAACGTTGAAGCACGAGGCAGAGGAGGAGGAGGAGGAGAGCCCTTAATAAAGTTCCCTTCGTAACCACTTCCTGTCCGGATTCGAGTCTGTCGCTTACTTTACGAACCGGCAATACACTAGCCAACCAACGTTACCCTTCCCGCTTATACGCTTCGTTTATATTAATTCCACGGGGCCAGAAGCTTTACTGGCAGTAAACTCGGGCCAGAACTCGCTTAAACACCCGCCACCCAATGTGTCTCGTTTAATCCAGTCGTCGCGAGGGTTTATGCAGAGTCACGCAATCTTACGAGTTTTCTCGCGAGACTAATTTAAGTACAAATTACTTCAGCATCGCTTTGAAGGCTGAAATTTAAAGGTGGAAACGGTCGGATGTCCCGATTCCGGAGTATTGTAATATCACATGTCAAAGACACTTGAAACCACGCATTTATTAAAGTTGTCGTGCGGGCTATGAAAAATGTGTTGTATAATATGTAAAATATTATTTTTATGTTGAATGCGGCTGCATACTTTATGTCTCAACAATATTCGGAACAACATTCGTGAAATATCGAATTTTTTTTATATGAAAAACGTGAACGGAATATATTAAAATTTTTATTATGATCAAAATCTACTCGGGAAATAGAGGAAATTATAATGTCATTGAAGTTACTTTTTGATAGGGTTTAACATGGTGCAGAAATTGTGAAATCTTCCAAAAATTGCGCATTATGTTTTTCTATCTTTCTATCGAATCTGACATTTGGGTAGTGAGACGTGAGATCCGAGAACAAAAATAGTAGCTCAAATGATTTAAAAAATTATCTTTTTCTTTACATGATATCTCGGAACAAGAAATTGTATCGAAATAAATCAAAAAATGTTTCAAAGGATAGGATTTTTTTAATCGTTCCAATAATTCGTTGGAAGGATTAATTATCCTCGAAGTTACAACGACTTAAATTTTTCCTGATTTTAATGAAGTAAAGTAAACGATTAAAAGTTATCCTTCCTTTTTTTTTTTTTACCGGACAATATCTCAAGAATGGAAAGTCGTATCGGGATAAATGAAAGAGATGAAGTTTTAAAGTTTACAAGATTCCACAGTTTTAACGATTATTCGTCCATTAACCAAGGATTGCTATCTTCGGATTTTAATTTTTTCTAATTTTTAAACATTAAATTTTAAACATGAATACCTACATTCCTGGAAAAAAATACACTTTTACGAAAAATATGCAAGACTTGTTACTAAAAATTTCAATTCCCTTTAATCTCCCTTAATTCCAAAAATATTTATCCAAATCGTGTAAAATCCACTTCCACGAGAAATTTAAAACGATTAATTCGATCCATGCTGAAAAGATCCATACAATTTCATCGCAGGTTCGGGATCCGGATCCGGAAGCAGCGGATGCGCGTCCAGTACCCTTGGCACGCTACCCTTAAATCGGTGTTACTCGTCCCTGCCGAGGGGTGCATTGGCAGCCTACGGCAGCTTAACGAGGCCAGCCACCCTTCCGCGGCTTCCCCTCGGGCTTGGCCTTGGTCCCGCGCCCGCCACCGGGAACGGACCGCTGCCGCAAAACGACAGGGACAGAGACAGTAACGGAAGCAGCAAGAGGAACAGCGATAGCGTACTTTGTCATCGGTTGCCGCTTCTGCACCCGCTACCCACTTGCGACGTCAGCAGCCATCAAGGAACTGGCTTCCACGAGATCTTCAACGCCATCAGGTGAGGATTACGTATCTGACGTGATCTGTGACGAGATGGATCACGAGCTCACTTGATTCTGTACTGACTAACGCTGTAGGTTTCAGAATTAACGCTGTTATATATTTTAAAGTTATGTGATAATAATACGATGTATTTTATTTTATCGTGTATGAAATTGGTTTTTGAATCATTGCTGAGTGAATTAGATTTTAGAAAAAAAAGATGGAAATATTGGAAAAGTGATTAATGCAGATAAGGATCTAGTTTAAAAGGTGGCGTCACGTTTGATAGCCTCGAAAAGGATTATTATTTTGGGGTTATTGATACTTTTAAGCAAAAGGAAAATAAATTTTACAATTTTCATTTAGCCGAAAATTGGTGGAAATTGTTAGTTGAGTCCCAATCATCGGACAAGTTTGTAGGCCGTGATAGAAACCGCTGCAACGAGTTCTCTTGAAGAAAGTTTTCGAGATTGGTTCTCGAACATCCGGTAAATGAGTTATGGAAATTAAAGAGACGGTGGAGAGTGGCCATTGAAGAAATTATAAGAACTTCTTGGAAAGTTTCCGTGAAGGGGGCGCGCTACCTTTCAGGATGAACGATTGTTAGACGTAAAATTTGAAGTATGTCGAAAAATAGATTTCGTCAACATCGTTCTTGCAAAACGATCGTCCAGTCGGAAAAGTTCTTTTCCTCTGTTCTTCGATGAAAATTTTTTTTTTTTTTTTACTAAAAATTTCTTAAAAATTCCTCTCACTCTCAAAAGAATTGGGAACAATAGACAAGATAGAATAATCGACAAAGGATTGTCTCGTACTCCTCTGTGCTGTTGGTCGGAACTTTATGGAGTTTTATCGAGACCATGGAATTTCAAAATAAAATTCTGTCACCTGCCCACGGCATTCGTCGTGTCGGGCGTTAATTTCAAGTCTCACCTGCACCGTCAGCTGGATATCGTCCATTGTTCACGCACATGCGACCACGCAAAAATCCCTTTCAGCCTTTGCATTTCCATTACATGGCCCGCAATGGAATTCTTTCATCTACGTTTCGCATCATAATTCGAACAGACCAGCTGCGAGAGGAAATTTCATGGGAATTCCCGCAGTGTTACCGCGTCGAATAATCTCGCGGTCGCCAGTTTTCCTTGCGCAACGTTATAAACCGGATACCAAAGATTTTTCGAATATCGAGCGTGCTAGCAAAAACTGCGTCGTGTTACAGAGGACGAGAAATTTTTAAAAACCCACGTATTTTTTAATCTCCCAGTTTAATCTCGTTATAACGATATAATTTTTAGTATTTTTATCTCTGATTACGAGATATCGTATCAAATATCGTATGATACACGATAAAATTCAGATCCTGAATCCATCTGGATTCGTTGAATTTTTCTATTGTAATACGAGGATTAATATTTTCTCTGTATGAAGAAAGAGAAAAAGAAAAAAAATCTGAAATATCGATTTTCGAACGTGAATGAGATAATTTCAACAATATGGAATGATTATATATATATATATCTCATATAATTACATCATATAGTTTCACTTATAAATTTAATATTATAGAAGTAGTTTTCGTGTAATTCTCTAAATGACAGACGTTCTTCTCTATAAAAAAAGGATTCCTGCCAACAAGAACAATTGAACACTTAGAGCCCGTTCAGATTTCGCGGGTGTCATCGAGATTTGAACGCGGAATCGTAAAAAAGAGGAAGTAGGAAGCGAGGAAACGGGATAACAGAAATGTCGGTTGAGATGGTTGTAAAAAAAAAAGGGGATGACAGGCGTGTCCGTGTTTTTTCATTATTGGCCGCGGCCTGGACCATTTGTTCCGTGGCTTGGTTGATGAAAAGGCAGCCAGAAAAGAAAGCACTCCTCCTCACCCTTTATGAATCCGTTTACGAGCGCGCGAGCCTCGCCGCGATACGCGCCGCGTCGGAACACGCGGCGAAACGGAAGTCGACCGGGTGTGCCCTTAGGCTCATTGTTTCTCCATTTACGAACAAACTATCACGCGTCAACCCTGAAACGCGAGAAATAATTTAACACCCCTGCTTGCTTCCTTTGTTCTTTTCCTTTGTCAGCGTGGCTTTTTTCTTTTCTTTTTTTTTTATTTTTAAGATTATAACAGCGTGGAATTTTGTTTTGTTGTCTCCACTCTCCCTGAAAATTTATCCGAGGTCTTTGTTCGTAATTTTTTTTAAAAATTGTTCAAACGTAATTAACGCCAATTTGTCGATATCGATTATTGTTAGAATTTTGGGTTGGCGAGGATCGAGGAAAAATTCCATCGTTTTTAATCTCGTTAAAAATGAATTTTTAACATTTCGTCGAAGACGAAAATTGATAAGTATTTCAATTATTTTTTTTTTTCTTCTTTCAAAATTACTCGAATATAAATTTCATGCCAATAATATTATAACGCCATAGTATTTATCGGCGTTAATACACGGTTCGATGATTTCCAATCGTGTATAAAGGTGGGCGATGGAATTTAACGAAAATGTATATATTTTTCAAAAGGCAAACGAGTCGCTGCAGAAGCACGGAGAAATAATCTCGGAAATATTTTTCTCGGCGAGGTCCAATTTACTCGCGTCTGACGGTCCGCTCTGTGTTTTTAATTAAAAATATCGTCAACCCATTCATACGCGCGTCTAGCAAACGTCCTTTCGCGTGTACCTCCCGCATTTCCGATTCGCTATAACTCGAGCGTGGCGAGCTCAAAGAGTTACTCGAAGAATTCTGCGGCTGCGAGTGAGACGACCGATACCGTGACGAAAAAAATAACACAAAGTAACTTAAAACACGAAATAATAATTCTTCTTTCTTTTAGATTTAGATTAAAAAAAAAGAAAAAAAAAATCTTCTATTCCAATTTTTCGAAACGTTCGAACGCGTTATATATTCGTTACGAAGCCCGATCGAAATTTAAATTCGTAGCGAAGTTCGATTCGTTTCCATGGATTCGATGGAAGAGGAGGAAACGGAAATGTATCGCGCGGCACGGTTAACGTCGTTAACGGCATCGGTCGTATTGGATGTACGCGAGCCCGAAGAACTTCGGACAATCTTCTTTGAACGGAATTGAAAGGAAACTGCGAGAGGACAGCAAGTTTCCGAGTTGGCGTGCAATTAACTTGTTTACGAGTTACAATGGGCTACGTGTGTCCATCGATTCCTGCTTTCCCGCCTCTCCCTTCCTTACCCCACACAAATCTCCTTCCTCCGAGGAATTCTCCTCTCTTCTCTTGTCTTACAACTCCAGACTGCCTCCAGTTTTCATTTCGGATTATTCGTAGCTTCGTTTGGATAAGATTACCCCGTAATTTGAATAAATTTCATTTACCAAGCGTTCCAATTTCGACTGGCGACCCAGAGTCGTTTAAAAATCTTCTCTCCCGTCCAGTGTTCCCTCGGATTTATCCGAGTGTTTTCGCGTCCGCGGCTACGCGTATCGAACACGCCGCGGTGCTCGAAAAAAGAGATCAATTGGCGCGAGAAGGAATAAAAGAAAAAAGAAGAAAAGAAAAAAAAAAATACGTCGTGAAAGTGATCCATTGGCCGACACGGGTGGCCGTTTATTTTCACCAAGTACGAGGTTTTCCTCGGTTAAGAATTATACACGATTGAAACGAAGAGGAGAGAACCGATACGCGCGCGCGCTTTGATTTAAAGTATCAGTTTTATTGGCCGAATAGCTTATCCTGGCGGTGAATGGTCTGAATAAAATGTTTATTCTCGGAGAAAGATTCAAAGCACGGCCGGCACGTACCGTTTCGCGAGCTATATTTTTTTTCCCCGCGATAGATACGTCCAACCCACTCGGATTTACTTCTCGGGCGCCATTAAAGGCGCGCCATTAGCTGCAACCCTCGTCGCTGCCATATTGTACCGCGTTAATAGCCCGAGTAAATATCCTCTGAAAAGTGGATACCGTTAAATAGACTCGCAATTCTGATCTTACGATCGTACGATCCAACTTCTTCGATCGTATCTGTTAAAACGCGGATATACGCGGATTCCTTGTCCTTTATAGATGAAAATTTCGACGGACGATGAAAAAAGGTATGTCTTTTGACACTTTTGACAACAGCACTCGAGATTTTATATAGCAAAAATTTGTGATTTTTGGTTTATCTGGCTTTAAATTTTGTAATTTGAAATATCGATTTCTATTAGCTGCGATTTCCAATATTTGCAATCATACTATGTCCTTTCCAATCCTTGCAATTTTCAATACTCTACCACCGATGCTTGATCCAATATTCTACTTTTAATATCTGCGATTCCCATTACTTGCTATTTTCAATATTTGTGATTTCCAATATTCTATTTTTTAATACAATGTTATTTCGAGTACTCCAAGTCTAAAATTGTACTGTAGAATTTTTTGTAGAACGATCCCTTTCCATTTGGATTTATCGATTCTCGTGCTTTCAACGACTCAATTTTATCGATATACATTTACAATATGATGAAACGTATCGGTTAATTAAGCAAATATCGCGTAAAGGATTGCAAACACGTGTTAATGGGTGATCTGATTTATCGAGGGACTGTTCAATTTACAAGCGACCCGCCGAATAATCAACTCCCCGGAATCGATCTCGTTAAACAGAGACGAGGCCGCCGTTATTTCACTATCCGTACCCGTAATTACATTTACCTCAGATCTCCATTTTTGTAACAATCTTAATTTCCTTGTTCGCTTCTTCTTTCTCTTTTTTTTTTCTTTTTTTTCCTCGCCCCTTCATCTGTCGGGAACGAGATTTAATTAAAAGTCTATCTGCGTTCAATTAATAAAGATACTGGCTATCCTCGCCACCTTACAACCGGTATAATCATCGATCTTGCGTAATTACTGGACTTGTCAGTTGCTTTGATTAAATCCTTCCGTCTCTTTACTCTCCGGTCTACTCTCTTCTCTACCTTCAACCAGATAAATCTGCTCAACTTTCGTTCGAGTTATGCTAAATTATTAATTATTATTTCTTTTTTTTTTTTAACGATTTTTCGATTATATCGTCATTATTCGTGGAATATTACATCGTCAGGTTAAATGAAATCGCGAATTAGAGATCGAATTCAGTTATAACGATAGAACGCGTAACGAAAACTCTTGTCAATCCCTCCCGTATTATTATTGCCCCACTTTTCTTATGCTAATTTTCTATTTCTTCTGGTATCGAGGAGACTTCAAGATTCTTCCAATTACCGATACCATTATTAATACTCGAGTGGATCCTCGTTAGGACTTGAATACAATTGTGTCACTGAATACGGTGAAGAGTCTCTTTTCTTTCACTCCGCCCCTTTTCAACACAATTTCTCATCGCAACTAGATTCCTTCGTTGCGTTTCTTTACTTTTTTTTTTTTAATTTCATTCGCTTTCTTCTTCCTACCTGACAAAATTATCAAATTATACATCAATGAGCTAATATGAGGATGATTTCCCCAATGCTCCAGGGAGCCGAACTGCAAGCTGAGGTCCCTGAACGTGTCCAAGTGTTTACTGGGCGGATTGGACGCGGGCTGCTTGGGAGAGACCATCAGAAGGGCGCGCAATTTGGACGCTCTGAGGGCGGCCGGGGCATCCAGACCGGCGGATGTGATGCCATTAGTACTGGCACTGACAGAGGCACCGTGTCTTCAACTTCTGGATCTAGCAAGTCCAAGACTCGCCCTCGACGACCACCCTTCCAGATTACTGTGTCACGCTCTCGCCAGAAATACTAGCCTTAAGCTGCTCAGCCTGGAGGGATGGACCTTTAGAATAGAGGTGAGTGCTTAATTTCTATTATTATTGATATTCGATATTGTTGTTCGATTGATTGTAATGATTATAATCATTATCACAAATAATCAGCGATACACAAAAAGAGGAGGACGACGTTTCATATGTACATTCATTGACAAAAATTGACGAGAATTATTGACAAATTTCTTTATACTCCTTACTTTCTTTCTTTTTTACTTTCTTGATCTTTACATGAACATAAAAAAAAAATTATAATTTATTCGCCTCTTCAGGAAAAAAGAAATAAATCCGCAAATTGGTCTCTTCATTTTTATCAATGTTAGTATTAAGTCTATTTATAGACATAAAAATTTCGACTAATAAATTTTTATTTTTTTCAACGTAGCTTATTTAACTTTGATGGTCAGATGAGTGAATCCTATGTGACGAAGCGTATTGATATCATGTAACAATTTTTACAACGATAATTTTATCTAAAAACAGAAGGAACTGATTTATATTTCTCGAGCAATGAACGCTATGCAAAGTCGTAAAAGTCCAAGAGAGAAAAAATAAAGGGTTGGGCGTCGAGCAAGAATCGTTGGAGCTTCCCCGTTTCCCGGTGGCTTGCAATTCCGAAAGTGCTCCCTGGTAATATTCCTCTCAGCAGCTGTATGGAAGCTATGCGACACAAAGTTGCATAACAATTCCCACGAAACAGAAAGAGAGAGAGAGAGAGAGAACAGAATCCAAACTAGTTGTCTCGATAACAATGTCTGAAAAGTTGGTATAAGCTCGAAGCGTGCGCGACATTGGTGAAACCTTCTTCAATTTGAAATACCAGCCACGAACACGCCGCCAAACATTCTTTTATTCTGCCGATCACCGATTTGATAACGAAGAAACGCCGAAAAATCGCTTACCATTTTAAACTGGAAGGTAGGAAATTCGATTTCATGCGTCGATCAAACTTTATATTGGAACGAACGTTTCCCGTAAACGAGAACCGATTTTCCAAGTAAATCGAATCGGTATAATTTCAACGGTTTATTCCTTTTCGTTCGTGAAAATCTGTTAATAAAAAGGTATAGGCGACTAAAGGTGAATTCGAGATCGTGAAATTTTCACCTTGATGAGAATATTCGCTCTGCGAATATTGAAGTCTTGGGAACTGGCGAGATTCCTCTTCTGAATACGAAATTTTTAACATTTTCGTTTTTATCGCCACGAATGTTATCAAATTTCACGAAATTTTCTCAAAAAACTCGGTCTTTCTTTTTCCACGCGTTATTTTATTTTGCTTTCGAAGAAACAAATTAAAAATGATCAAATAATCGATGCAACGTTCAACGAATATTCGTACATATGCTTCTTCGGTTACATTTTCGAGGTTTCAGAACAGAATTACGAACACGGTCCAGGACCCATAAAAAGAAACCGACGAAGAAATCCAAGAGTAACTTGGTGGCTCGTAAAAAGAATCAATCGAAAAACTTGCGGTTTCCGCAGCCGTGGGATCGAACTCACCGGCATTTGCGCCAGTATCTCCATGCTCTTCTTCTCCTTTTGGAATTTTTAACAACACCGCAAGATAAATCGGGGAGGGCTTCTGGAAATTCCATCGAGTTTTCTGCCTCGTTCCAATTGTGCACCTGCCCTGTACAAAGGATCGAAAGCGGAAACGGGCAGGAGAAGCATCGCGTGTTCCGCAAACAGGAAATTCACCCCATTTTCACGCCCGAATTTTCGTCGAAATCCAGACCACCGTCGAACGAAACGATTTCCCTCGCAAACCAGCGGAAACGCGGACGAAATTGAACGTTCCACGAACGATTACACGGGCCGGCTCTCCCTAAACGCGCCGCCTAATCAGATTTATGACGCCGAGATTTCGAAACGAGCGGCTACCCGGGCGACAGGTGTCCCTGATGCGCATTATTTTCACACCGCGCTTTGATTAACGTCACGGCCCACTGGGGACGCGACGCAATTCTACCTCGATTACTGCAATTTCATTGCCCATTGCCCCCTTCTTCTCCGCCTCTGAATCGTTCGACAACGAGTGCCACATCGATGAAACACCTTTGAAAGGTTTGACTAACGAGGGCTGCTTCAGAACTGATTTTCATCCTATTTTGATGAAATTTGGCACATTGATGGCGATATATATATATAAGTAATTGTAGCTGAAATTTTAATCGTAAACTTTATAACTCTAATTATGATCTGTGTATAATATTAATTATAATTTCTAATTTTTGATTATCTATAAATAAAATTTTGACTCATTGTATATATAAATCAATATGCGAAATTTTTATTGAAATCAGAGGCACACTTCTGAAACAGTCCTCATAAAAATCCAGTCAAAGGCAACAAGTATCTTCAATTATTCCTTTCACGATGTTTTCACGAAAAACGAACGTCGATCGTTTGTTTAAAACGGAGCCAATGACAAAGGTAATTAAAGTCGATCGTCAATTAGGAAACGAAACTAACCTCTCTGCTCGTTCCGGTTCCTAGTTCACGAAACACTTGATCCACGTAGTCGCACCTAATCAGTGGTATCGGTCGCGTATATATCTTTCGAGCACACGATATAAATATATCTTCCTAGCCTCTTCCATTGAACCTCTTAACCTTCTTCCCTTTCTCTATCTCTCCGTAAGCCATTGTTGGCGACGAGCCATTGTCTCCAGTGAAGTACGAGTCGTGGCCACGAATGGGTGGAAAGGCGGTCGAAAAGCGACAAAGGAGAAAGAGAACACGACCGCGGTATAATCCCACCAGCTGCACTTTTGGATTAAGCTAAAAGTGGGTAATTAATTATCCGTGACGCGGAGCAACACCATGCCGACACCGTGGAAAACGGAGGAGATAAAGAACGAGAGTGACTTTGAGATTTTGTTACGAGATCGGTCGGTAATTGCTAAAGGAGTCAACGCAGAAACTTCGGTCTCAAAACTGCTTTATCGACGTGGAGAATCATCACCACGCATTATATCAACGTTTTATCTTGCCTATAGGAATATAGGAATGTCGTCGATTTACAGCAGATCCTGTTTACCTTTGCTTCGACTCCCAACTTTGTTAATTAATGCGAACGTACAGGAACGTGGAAATAGCTTACAAGCTCATCGTAGATAGTTGTGGGCGCACCATGTTTCCCTAATTAGCGAGCAGTTACCGTATCAAGCCACTTCGGTCGTCAGTAACGTCTTCATGAATAATACAGGATGACCTATTTTATCGCATTTCCCTCAAACATGATCTCGTTGTTTCTGCCGAGAGAGATATTTAAGTAGAAACCCGGTTCGAACGTGATACATCCACTTTCACGTTAGTTTTAAAGATAAAAAAACATTGATCTGACAAACATTATATTTTATATGCGTTTCATTTTTAATGAAGATTCAAAAACGTATATTTTATCACCGTAATAGAGAATAATATTTGTTTTTCGAAAAGCCAAACTGTTAACTGATCAAACTTAAATCGAATCCATTAATTTTCACAATATTAACTTTTCCACTTTAACTTGATCCTTAACGTTTTGGTTCTGGTTGAAAATAAAGTTGGCGCGTTGACTTCTAGAAAAAAGAATTAATATACCGTAAAAATTCCCTTTGTAGAAATTATTCGATCGGCGTCTACCAAGGCTCGCTCCTTTTCTACTGACTGAACATTAAAGCTTGTTTCCACTGCCGATTCGCGAACCAACGAGTTCTTTTGTTCCTTTTCTCCATCGCCTTCTCGTATAAAACGCCATTCCACTTGTCGCAAACGTACCAGAAGTCGGAGTAATAAAACCAGAAGAACGAAGAGAAAGAAAACAATCGTCTCGTATCCTCTTTCTCGCTGGGAAGGAGAATCGAAGCGGGCAAATGAGAAGAAGAAAAATAGGATATTTCAAATGCCGTATGATCAGTCGTAAAATAATACCGCCGGAAGTACGTCTACGTGTCACGGCATGGTACTCGTAAAATAAGTACATTTCGAAAGAAAAGGAAAAATTATTTCTTTAGCTTATCCTTATTTCCTGTTTTTTCACTCACAGTATGATTTGAGTTTTATTCTTTATCGTTTCACCATGATGAAATTGTGTATCTAACGTAAAATAGAGCCGGCACGAATAGAAAGAAAACGAAATGAAAGTAAATGAAAATTTCTTCCATAAGACGGATCACAGTTCATCCGTCCTCATCAAAAACACGTCCAACGCGTCGTTCCCTGAGAGATTTATGTTCTCACTGGGTGCTTCGTTATTCAGAATGTGTCTCGAGGACGATGCAGTCAATTTATTCGAATCCATCTCTTGTCGAAAGGACCGCTAATGGCTGCGTGGGATGGACGAAACGAATTGCTACGGAATCGGACAATTCTAGTAAGATATTGAAATCAATTAAACTAATTAATCTCTTTTTTTCTCTCTCTCAGAACGGGAACAATTTACGAAATCAACGAAATCGCACGTTTGATTCAAAAACAAGATTCCTATAAAATAAAGCTCTGAATTATGCTATTCGCGAATTCAACTGATAAATTACTTAAATTGAAAACAGAGAGAATTCTATAAATGTTTTTGCGATTGATTATATATGCATATTTGCAAATGGACCAAAAAGATTCTCTATTTATCAAAAATTCCGCCACTCGCGTATGATTCAATTTACTTAAATCTGCAAGAGTTGGCAACCCTCTAGGCGTCGCTGCATCACCGATAGCAGCTACATTGTTCCGTAACCAATTTCCCCGGGAAATAGAATACAGGAGAAATGGCGCATTAAGTGGACGAATCGATCATCGCCCACCGAGCGGAACGACCCGGCCATTACATGGAAACACTTCTTCGTCCACTTCCCTCTTCATTATCCGCGTGTGATATAAACGAGGCTGGATAATTTGCAAACTATCTGAATAATTCGATGAATTAATTAAAAAACTTTATAATCGAATCATAACTACTGCGGATTACGGATGTTTATGCAAATTTAAATTCTTATTAAAAAGAACTAGAGAGAGAGAGAGAGAGAGAGACACGAAAATTAACGACACAGACTTGTTTTATCTCGGAAATGTAAAATTTTTCATAAATAGTTTAATCAATAATTATTCGATCGTAATTATTTCGGAAATTTATTTTTCATTCGTTCCATTCATGTCATTCGTTCCGTGGAATAATCGTCGATACGAACATAAATTCTCGAGAGCAAAGAGTGGAAGCCGAAATATGGGATTCTCGGCAGCCATAAAACACCGATGGCTAGGTGCTCCCGAGGTTTTCCAACCCGCTCAACGTCGCCGGTAATATTGCTCGCGATAAATTACACGACATCCCCGATGTTCCAGCGACCTCCAACATCCTTTTCCACGATCCTGACCATCGTCTGCGGGCCTCGTTGAGAAATTTCCATGGAAATATCGTCGCTCCTCGTTCCATTATGCAAACCAATTGCTATTAAACGTTTATTCAAAACAACCTGATGATTTCCTCGATAACAAGGAAATTATCCCTGGAGGAACGTGGCCGAGGATCAATCGTCGCGACAATACCCCCTTCTTTTTCTTCGGTCTTAGTCCGCGCTATTATCGAGTACAGCAGCTCGATTGAACCGCGACCAAGAAAAAAATGTGAGAGGAAAATTAAAAGTTCGCGAAACTCGAGTTCATCTTGGCGAAATTAAAGGTAGTGAAAAAAGGAGTTTACATAATTCAATGTCGTGATTCTACGTTTTATAAAGGTGCGAATACGGTAAAGGGGAAAAAAAAAAAAAGAAAAAGAAAGAAAGAAAATAAATGTAGTTTAAAAGTAAATTTGTTCTCTCTTGAATGAAGAACTGTATTACTCTCGCAACACAACGTTCATTTGCAGACAAATAACTCTGAAAACTACGTTTGGCTACGTTTTAGAATAGAAATTATTCTCCGTTTATCAAGAATTTTATTCTTGATACTCTTTCACCCTCAATAATTGTTTCCACCCTGGAAAAGCGAAGATCCCGAGAAGCGTAGAATTCCAGCAGAATAATCCAGGATAAATTGTGCGACCGTAAAATCCTACGATGACACGACGACATCACGCGTGGAAAACAATGAGGCAGAGACGAGCCCCGGCCAGATTTAATTTAACGCACGAGAATGATTATAAACAATGCAGCTCGTTCGAGTTCCACTCTCTCGAGCGATCCACCTCTCTCTCTTTCCATTCACCCTCCCCCTCCTCTTGCCTCACTCCACTTCTGCCCCGACTGTGCGACATTATTGTTCGGCCTGTCACGATCCGGGATGATTTCCATTTAAAAAGAATCGTGCCACGGCTGCCGATTCATTGAATTTATAAGGCCACTCCGGTATTTTTCATCGACCTGACCGTTCCACGTAGCACGGAGCACAGTATCAACGATCCCCTGGGCGAAAAACAATTTTCAAACACGACGCGGTTGTCGGCCATCGTTCTCTCCGCAATAAACGATGTCGCCCATATCCCCTCCCCAATGTTTTCGCCCCGATTCTCCAGACAGAAGTTGAAACCGAACCGTGGAAACGAGATAGTTTGTTACCATTTCTGTACGAGAACTGGCTCGATGTTTTAATCATTAATAATACTGAAAAAAAACGAATGAAAAACGGGAGGTGATTTGTCCTTTCGTTGCGCGGAATAATTAACGTTCGTCGTCGGGAAGTTTCGAAATGTTTGCTCTGAATTTCGTGGATAATCTTTGCACTTTGTAAAGTTAATAGAGAAGAAACTATCGAACTGTATGGTAAATGTTAAGAATGTTAATCGTCGTCGATTGTTTCATTCTGAAGAGATTTCGTTGTGTTTCGTTTGCAGTTGAGAAGAAGGAAGGGGAAAAAAAAAAGAAAAAATTCTGTCGCGTCGATAAAAAATAAAGGAAGGTTCATTACATTCGCCGAGGATCGTAATCGTGCATTCCTTCGGCATTTGGTTGGTCGACGCCGTCCATAATTTTGACCAATTTTCTCAGCGTTATTCAAGCCGGGCCACGAAAACTGCCTTCGTAAATCACACGATCCTCGTCGTTGAAATTATTTCATGCGGAAAAAAGGGCTGAATGCCTCTGGAATCGGGCGTGAGGTAAAAAATTCTCCCGAAAAAATTCAAATTCGCATCTCCTCTGGCACCTCCAACGGCCTCGATCCTCGCAAAACCTCGAATCCTATAAAGCTAGCACCTGTCTGACAAAAAAAAGACCTCGCAAGATAGCGAAAGGATTAGCTGCGAGACAGAGAGAAAAAGCGTCCTACGTAATACGTTTCGTGGTAAAAAGACAATGACACCTTTTTTTTGCGGTCGAAAGAATTAATTTCGGTGGAAAACCGACAAAATAGAAGAGACCGATTAAAATAGCGCGCGGCTACTTGTTGCGCCGATTATCGAGTAAACATTTTTTAAACGACGAGTCGAATATGCGAGTATTTGAAGCGGTGGCGCGCAACCTTCATAAAATATTCCTCCTGATCGATATCCCGTTTTAGCTCTATCTGCGGAACAAACGTTGCGAACTTCGATTCGTAACCCCAAATCTCTGGTGGAATGTCGATTGTTTCAATCGTGGCCACGATTCCCTCCTGATTCGAAACGCAATTTTCCATCAAAACTGCCTTTCTGCCGTTGCTCTCCCCTTCGTGCTCGGTTTCCACGAATCACGCGAGATCCCAGAGGAGTGATCACGATTCCGTTACGCACATCCATGATCCTCTCAAGTTAAAACGAGGGGGAGGCTTGGTTCGCGATCGATTCGAACGAGAAATCGATATCGTGTCGCGCTCAATTATCCGAATCCGTGACGATTCTAATTGGGTCACGCTATTTCGATATCGTTGCGGATAGATCCTGAGGAAAGTTCGGACGCTCACGTTTCAAAGGAAACGAGAGGATCTCGAGATTTTACTGCTTCTACCTTCCACCTTCCTGGCTCTCTCGTGGACTTGCTCTCGTCTTTCGTGGACTGATCGCATTATGCGTTCCATTCGAGGCAAACGAATAGTTTACGGAGGCAAGCGACTCCGCAACTCGATTCGCAAACTCGATTTCGAGATTAGTCGTAGCCTTGTTAGCTTTGGCTTTATCGATGCAGCTTCGACGCACGCGATCCTGTAATCTCACCATTCATTGTTCCACGTCGTACACGTCGCTTTGTTCCCGTCTCATTGCAGGAATAATGTAATACCGCGAGCGATTTCGACGTCGCGACGCTCGGGAGAACCACTTTCTTCGCTTAGCGCGGGAAACACGCATTAATAATGGAGGGCGAGGCGATCAAAGGATCTTCGAGATCTGACTTAGATATTCTCTCGATGATTAAATCAGATGGGGTTAATTTGTTGGATCAATCCGATAATGCGATTAATTAATTAATAATGTATTGACAAATTTTATCTAAATTTTTGAAATTTTAAATATAATTCATTTTATGTGGAAAATTATATTTTCCGATTTTGTGATTTAATTCTTTAAGAAACTTTAACTCTTTATTGTTTAAATTTTCAAATTGATTCGTCAATTGGAAATTTGAATAAAGAGATTTTTGAATTATGTAAGTGATTTTCAAAGAATGTGACTTTCGACCGATTCCTAAACCTTCTATATTATCTATATTAAATATCTCCTAAACTTTCGCGTCAAAAAATTATTTCTTAAGAAACGATATTCCTTCTACGTAACTGTATTTTCATGCAAAATCAAATTTTTATGAATATCAACTAAAAAAAAAAGTAACAGAGAACCATCCTAGATTTTTGTATCTTTTTTTCATTCCATAAATCTCTATATATTCAAATTTTCTATGCATAAATATTAACCATCAAATGTGTTGAATTTCCCCACTCGTAAAATAAACGTAAAACGAAGAAAAATACCACGAATGTTCCAGGAATCGGACAGTCTGGCGGTGTTTTCCGAGCTACTCAGATACACGAGCGTCCGCGAATTGAGCCTGTGCAACGCCCGGCTACATCTGGCCGTTCACGAGGGTCCTTTGGCGAGATTAGGTCGTAGGGACGATGCAGGAGCGGAGTTGCTCAGAGCTGCGCCTCCTCCCGCCTGTCCCGCCATTGTGTTTCTCAGGCTGGCCGGTTTTCAAGTAAGTAATCCCGGATGAAAAGTATCCTAGCCCAGTTTCATCCGACTTTCTCGAGCTCCGAGTTTTGACTATCGCGACGAATTAGATCAGCGACCATGTTTGAGGAGAGTCAAGTGGCTCCCTTTGTGCCGTGAATAGAGAGGCTAATTGGACCGTATTATCGAAATGTTCAACCTACCTAAGACATCTCGTAAGGATGAAAGCGACTATTCCATTCTCAAAGGGGATCGTTCGAGGATAAATACTCGTATAGTGAAACGATGCGAGGTAACGATGCGTCACGTTCAACGAGAAGTCGTGTCGACGTATCGAGTTCCCGAAGGATTCGACGCAACACGACACATTCGAGACACTCCACTCCAGTTCTCGAATCGGTCGATTCGTAATTCGAGGCCGACGATGATTCGTTTGCGGTTTGCGACCAGCGGCCGTCCAAACCACGATAGATAGATTATTCGTCCTGTTAGGGAAACCGGTCTCGAGTGCTCGGTTACGAAGTAAATCCGCGTTCGATGTTACGCTCTTCGATTCGTTACGTAAAACTTTGGTAAACAACACGCTTCCTTAAGGCGGATCCTATGAATTTTCTGCTCGTCTATTCCTATTCTTATTCTCCTCCTCGTCTATTTCTATTCTAAGAACGATCGAATTCGATCCATCCTTCGAACGTTTCTTCGTTACTCGATGCTTTGATCTTTTTTTCTGGTCGAAAGAGAAATAGAAAGATAGAAGCGATGCATAATTGTTATTTCTGATTTCAGGTGACAGTGAACGATCGTTTGGCGCTTCGAGGGCCGCTTCTTTTGCCATTCCTCGCCGGTTTCACAGCCCTCAGCGAGCTCGATCTCTCGTTGGACAAATCGACCATAGGAGGCAGTAGCGGATCATTGCTGTTCATCGATGACAAAATCCTTCAACAATTCTTCGCCTGCTTCTCCTCCCACTTCAAGAATCTACAGTCCCTGAGGATTAACTTTTGGCGGATCACGTTGGAGGACAGCGAGAAGACGATGAGGCAGATCGCCAAGTATCTGAAATTGTGCAACCTGAGCTTCTTAAAGGCGAATGGATTGATCGTGACCGACAGCGCGAAGAAGGTGCAAATGGAACACGTATTCGTGCAAACGATCCTGACACATCTGCAGTACTTGACGTGGCTCTGTCTGGATGGAGTGGATCTCACGGAATCGCAGGCTTCCAGTATCGGAAAATGTGTTAGAGATCGGTTTCCGGGCACCTCGTTGGAGATCAGTGCCAAAGACGTGCACGTAAAGTCGGTGAAAGCTTTGGTGGCCGCGATAGAGGAGGGTGGAAGGGCGGAAGTCGTGTACACCGGTGGGTCGAACTGCAGACTGAAGATCACTAAAGTCCAGAAAAGTAGCAAAGGTAAAAAGAAGTGAAGATTCGGTTGGAGAATTCTTGGTTGTCAACGACAATTGGAAAGTTCGTAATTGTTCGATCACGGAAGAATGTGGCCGTAGAAAAATAACGATTGGAATTTGATCCGTAGATGAATGAAAATATAGAGATGGCAAACGTTCGAAATAGGGGGAGGGGATGATTGGTTGCACGTGATTCCAGGATAATCCGTAAATGATCCGGTGAAACGGATCTTGGAAAGAGAGAGGCTAAGAGAATGTTTTAGGATGAGAATAATGTAGATTTAGAAAGATACGAGATCGTGTTAGCCGTAAGAGGCATGTAGAATAAGAAGAGTACTCACACGAGGAAGAAAGACGTGAAGAAGGAGAGGAAGAAAGGAATGAAGCCAACACTTTGTGGATTTTCGTCTTACTGTGATTTCCTTTTCTGCGCGTCATCACTTTCCTAACGATATAGATCCATAGATCGTAGCATTATTAGCTCGAGCATTATTCTCGATGGTCCGTTATACGCAGAAATATGTTGAAATCGTACACAAGGGTGGGTAAAATATATATATATATATATATTCTTTCAACGAGAAAGAATAAATAAAACGAGATAAAAATTTTAGCAAGACCAATTATACATACACATACGTATTATCGAAAGATATTTAAAAAATAAAAAAAGAAAAAAAAATAATAATAAAAAAAGAGGCTGTTGCAACTAGATACGTTCGTTGTTGTTAGATGGACTGTAAAATATGATTCAGAGTAATATATTATTATTATTGTCATTATTGCGATTATTATTATTATTATTCTTACGATTACTAGTATATTCTGATCATGATTATTAAATGTTACGATCGATTGAATTGCAATCGACGATCCATGAGTGAAATGGCTTTACCGGATGGCGTGTTGTTGGAAATTTGAAGAAATTTTATAAATTATATTCTATAGTAGTGGGTAGAAAAGAAAAAAATACGTATCCAGACAGTAAAAGAGAGACGTCCTCGGATTTTGAATTCTATTGTACACAATTAAATAGAAAATAATGGTTATTGTATAATAAGGAATGAAGAACGAAATAAAAAAGCAACAAAAAATACTTACTTTTTGCGATTAAAAGAGAACGTGCGACACTCAACTGCCAAATCGTAATTATAGATTTTATTCGCGAGTATCGATATTATATCAGGAATTTGTTATTTTCTAGAATAAGCGCGATACGATGATTTCTATCCATCTATTGCCGAATTAAAACGCAATGTGTGATTTTCTGCTGTCCCTTTGCCAACAAAAAAGCAGAAATACGATACTGCCATATACCTTGAAGAAATGAAAATAATGATTAAAAAGAAAATAAGAAAAAAAATACGTGAAACAAACCAACGAGTAAGTTCGATCAGCTTTTGTTCAGCTTTGTGCAAAAAAGCAATTCCACGGTCGTTCGATTTTTTGTACAATTAGTGAGAAAACGTAATTTTTGATTCCCTTTTATGGTCCACTTTAGATAGGCAGGTATAGCCTCGCAGGGACAAAAGTTCCACACGATTTTTCATTTTTGATAGTTTGCTATGTACATAAGACACCGCAAAAGATAGAAGGCATCAAAGGTACGATCTGCAAATTTTGTGAGGCCATTTAAACTACTAATTCGAGTGGTGAAAGACTGAAGCTGACACCATACGCGCGTAAGTACATTGTTCAACGCATCCAAGATCGCTTTATCGTCTGGAATCAGTTTCAGTAATTTTATTATAAATATTTATGTATTTATATGTGTATACATATCCTTCAAATAAATGTAATATGTGTTTGAAAATTTGTTGCAAAGATGATTTCCCATATCGATAAAAATACATGTATATGATCTTGATAAATTTTCTATTTCATAAAAAGATGTTATTTATAAGAGGATTTTGTATGAATATGGAAGTCGAAAATTATTATAAGCATTTTTCTTTATTATTTACATTTTAGAAGATTACTCTTCTGAATTTTTTATTTATACAATCATGTTAATAAAACATAACAACGTTGACTTTCATCTCGGAAATTATATCGCTCTTCGTAGAAGTAATTGCATCAGATAGAACTGCAAATAATTCGATCATTTCAGTGTACAATGGTACAGCAATTCGATAGAAAAATTACTCTATATTATCACTAAATATTCTAATTTTTTCATTTCATTCTATCGATATCTACATTTTGGCCTATATCATCACAATCTCAAATATACAAATAATATACCTTGACTATAATGGAATGTCCTGGTCGTACTTAAAATTTATGTTTACAAATCTGTCGTTAATTCTAACTTCGTAATTTGTCTTGAACAATGTATTACAGCATTAATAAAAAACGATGAAAAATTTGGCTGACATTTTGCACTAAGTGCATATGTTAGACCATGCTTTCTCTATGAAACATTTTATTTCATTTCAATCGCTTTCTACTTTGAATGAAGTGATAAAAAAATTCCATTGCTATTAAAATTTTACTTTTAAAAAACTTCTTATAGCATATTTTGACATTCGCAATTTGTTTAAAGAATATTCATCAATAATAATGATATTTCGTTAATATAAATATATGTATATTGCCATAAAACGATCTTGTACGTATTAATTATTTATTTAATATCGATTAGATAAATCCACTTAATGTGGACAGTACGTCAAAAGTACAATTTATTTAAGGAAAGCACAATTTCAAACATAAGAAAATTGTTTTATATATTACACTTTATATATAAACTTATATTTATATATAACGTATATTTCACATTTTCTGTATAATAATGACTAGCAGTCTACAGCTGCTTATAATATAATTTGATGATTTTCTTCTATTTTGCACACATTTGACCATGAAATTTGAATTTTTTTGTAAATAGATATTTTATACAAAAAATAATGCAGTAATAAAGGTAAGATAAAAACATTTTTATAATTATGACTTCAATTAATTATAAAGGTAAAAAATGTAATTTGATGTATCTTTAATATTTTAAAATGTTAAATGCATTATAATATAGACTTCTATAGATAATATAAAATATTATTTAAGATTTTGTACAATACATAGTACAGGATCAAAGTTGTAAATAAAAATAAACTACAATTTCATGAAATAATGATATACATACACATATATATATATATATATATATATCATTAACTAGAACAAATATCTATATTTACAACAATAAGATAAGAAAGAAATGAAATCAATGATTTTTATTCATGGTGGACAAGTCAAAAATGCATTAACTTTTGATCATAAGACTTATTTTCTTAATAGGATCCTATGTCACATAATGTGATGTCACATAAGTCTGGTAAGTCTTTTCACTTTTTTAAAAGATTTAAACAGATTTTTAAATAATCTGCAACCCAAGATGATATTCACTGTTACTTAGAACAAAATATCTGCACAATTTTAAAATGGCAAAAATATTTTGCACAAGTGCAATATTTCTTGCTTGTTTCTGACAAACTCCACAAATAAATACAGTTTTGGAGCACTTGTATGAACACTTAATGACATGCATAGTTTTCATAGATCACATAGGTGCATAATCTAATTGAACAGTTAAATGCCTTACTCCAGCAGCTTGAAAAATCATCTGAGTGTGTGCTACAACATATTTAGGCTCTACTGTTCTGGCAACTTCCAATTTCAAGCACCCAACATACACATCTGAACAAAGTGTCCAGAAATGTGGTTCTTGCACACTATATACTCCAGCTAATTGTGTCACTTTGTTATAACACTGTGGTAAAATATGATCCAATGCAGCTGGTTGTCTTTGCATTAAAATTTCCCATGAATCTTTCATTAAAGAAAGCACACTTAAAACTATCAATACTGATATCAGCATAGAACAAATTGGATCAGCTATAAACCAACCGAATAAACGCATCAGTACTGCTGATATAATTACACCTACAGATCCAAGAGTGTCTGCTAAGATATGTAAGAAAACTCCTTTCATAATCTGAGAATTTGTACCACTGAAGGAAGGATCAATTTCTATATCATGATGATCATGACTATGACTGTGGTTTAAATGAGATTGTGTATGACTTCCATGAGAATGGGAATGGGAATGACCATGTCCCATTCCATGACTATGTCCATGTCCATGACGAAATACATACATTCCTACTAAATTGACTATTAATCCCATAATGGATACAACTAAAAGTCTTTCGTGTTTAATTTCTGGAGGTTCAATGGCTCTTTCCACAGCTTCAGACATAATGAAAAGAGCAATAAAGAATAAAAGCAGAGCATTGACAAATCCTCCTAAAACTTCTGCTCTGACGTAGCCATAAGAATATCGTTCATTTGCTCTCCACTTTGTAATAACTGATGCAGCCAAACCAAATAATAAGCCAGTACAATCAAAGAACATATGGAAACTATCTGATATTAAACCCAAACTGTTTGTCCATATTCCATACATTAATTCAATGCAGGCAAAGGATAAATTCAATAAAAGAAATAAAAATAAATTTCTAGTATTTTTGTCAGAAAATATCAAACGTTTCCATCCTAATAATTTCTCCTTTATTCTACTGCCAAGGTTTCTTGAATCTTTGTGTGAAAGAGGAAGCATTTTCATAAGCACAAGGTTGTTTCAGTAATGAAGTTTATCCTAAAAATAAAAAGTAATTTTTTATTATATTAAAACTTTTCATATGTTAATTCAATTTTTATAAATGAAAATTTTAATTATATTTATATTTACACATTAATACAAATACATATTAATGCAAACATTTAAATATTAATCTTGTGTATCAAGAAAAATATTTATATTATAAGACCAAAAATATGTTAAGCATATAACAAACATAAAACTGATTAACGATAACCTCACTTATCTGTTAATATTTGTTAATCGGTAATTATTGTATATACGTATTATAAATCAGTTTTAATCTGAGATTAATTGTCACGTTGTTAAACTATTTCATCAATTCGTTCAATATCAATACACGTAGAATAAAAACACATATGACACGTCGCAATAAGTGAAAGGTATCTTAACCTCATATAAAAATAATGATCAAAAAAAATAAATTACCTTTTTGTATAAAACTAAATATAAAAGGATATCTGTGATTGATTAAACTATACGAACGATATTCTTAACGTGAATACATTTTGTAAACGGGTCAAAGATGTGAAAAACCGGGACTCGAAAACACACAGCGTAGCGCCATGCTTCACACGCTACAGCCACTCCTGAGTGACTGACAGTCTGATTCGTGATTGCTCGAAACACGTGTACTGCGTTATATGAATTCATCTCAATAATTTTATAATATAAAAAATAATTTTACTCGAATAACTATTTATTTAACTATTAATATGTCATTTTTTAAATTTTTAATTCTTTTAGAAATAATATTTATTAATGTAGTGAATTGTAGATAGCGCTGAATGTAACGAGCATTCAAAATGGCGATATACGCACTTCCCTTTTCTTTCATAGTCGACAGCCATCATGGTGAGTATTTGCGAAAGAAATGTTTTAATTATGTTTTAATAATATTTATCTTAAAAATTTCGTAATAAAAATTACTTTTTTATATAATGCAGTGATATTATTTCAAGAATTAATTTACAAGTTTTGTATGAATTTTATATATACCTAAGTAGATAACCTTTCTCTATAATTTCATCCACATGGTGTATGCGTATAATGCAAAAAAGATATCTTATTTGAATATCATTATATTCAATTGAAGTATGTTTTCGTTATCTTTATAGAATTATATTAATTTTTATGCATTATATATAATAAAAAATATTGTTTTCATTAAGAAATCATAACTTCTCTTGTTGTCTCAATGTTTTGTTGACATTGTGAAGAATTATTGACAAAATAATTATTTACGAATTAATATTTTCTTTGATTAATTATTGTGATGATTAAAACTCATTCTTGATTAAATTCATGATAGTATAATATTGATTTAATGAGCCTGATCAATATATATTATTTAATTATAATATTTATTTTTTTGTAAATATTTGTTATAATTTCATTTAATGTTTCAGCCGCCTAAAAAGGATACAAAAGGATCTTCAAAACAACCACAAAAAACACAAAAGAAAAAAGAGGGAGGATCTGGTGGCAAAGCCAAGAAAAAGGTTAGTATCATAGTTATTGCAGATAGTTATCATAAATATTTATTTATTTATTAGAGTAATAATTTATAAATATAACTTTATAAAATAAAATATTATGTGATGAATACTTATAAGCTTGATAAATCATGGAAGTAAAAAGCTGATTTAATGAGCCTGATATATATATATATATTATAATAAATAAATTTAAATAAGTGAACATGAATATATTTTAAATTTTTTATTTATATTTTTTTATCGTAGAAGTGGTCCAAAGGAAAAGTACGTGACAAGTTAAACAATCAAGTATTGTTTGATAAAAGCACATATGAAAAATTGCTGAAGGAAGTACCACAATATAAATTGATCACACCATCCATTGTTAGTGAAAGGTTAAAAATTCGTGGATCACTTGCAAGGAGAGCATTGATTGAATTGCAACAAAAGGGACTTATTAAACAAGTTGTACAGCATCATGCACAGTTAATTTACACACGTACTACTAAGGGTGACGATCCAGCTGCGTAATTTGTTTTTACGCAATGTATAATACCATTTAATAAAAAACATCTATAAATATAAATATTGATTTATTTCAAATCAAAAATAAGAATGATACATCGCAAAAATGAAAGGTATCTTAATTTTTAATCATGTCTTAACCTATTAATCGAATTAGAAAAAATATATAATATATTTATAAAATATACCGTGTGTTTTTAAATGTATTATGTACGACGTGAATATGCTTTAAAATCGAATCTAAGTATGGCGAAATCGCACTCGCGAATCGATCGTTTGTTGTTTTTAAATATAATGGCTGTGTTCGAATGAGACACGGATCTTTTCCTCTGCCCCGTTCCGTACCAGGTACAAGCTGGTGTCGCTCAAAATTCTAGTGCACGCAGCCATTTGAAATGACAGAACGGTTCCCCGACTCGGGTTCATCGACGTGATATTCAGCGAGGCGTCCTTCGGCTCCTTGCGGAGCGCGAATTGCAGATCTCTAACAACAAAATTGATCAAATCACGTTCAAGGAAGGTGCGGGTAGACGTTTCAAAGGGGGAAAACTTGTCAGCGATATAGAATAAAAAAGAAGTAAGTTTTAGGTGTAAAGGAACGGAAGAAGAAGAAAGGGTGTGCAAAGAAGAAGAAAGAAAAAAGAATCAGTTATCTGTTATCAGGATCCGAAGTCCAATGAAGATCCACTGGCATGGCCACGCAACTCAGCCCCCGAAATTCGGAGGTGAACGCTCTTGAGCAGCGGGGCTATCTTATTGGCAAAAAAATCGGACAGGTTATTTACCTCCAACCCTGTATTCCCTACCTGTTCGTTAACCTCTTTCATTTCTCCTCTACCTGCTTCTTACATTCCTTCTACAATATTGCGTCGTTTGTTTCTTTTTAAACTGTAGATTCTCTCTCAATTACTCGTGTTCTCATTTCTTTCGTTGAACGATTACTCGTTTTTTTTCTTTTTTTTTTTTTTTTTCATTTTTTTTTTTAACTTTATATTTTTTACTTTTTATAACTTGAATTGTTTTTATTTTACCGGAATAATTACTCTTGAAGGCAAACTGGAATTTTTAGGGCTCGTATGCGACCGTACACCTGGCCGAATATGTGGACGGGACGAGCTCAAAGAAATTGCGATTAGCCTGTAAGATATTCGACAAAGAGAAAGCACCGCTTGATTTCCTCAACAAGTTCTTTCCTCGTGAACTCGAAATCCTTACAAAGATCGAAAATCCCCATATCATTCAAGTAAGATGTCCATACAAAAAGAACAATACGTTACTTAACATTGGATAAAAAAAAATTACAGGTGCACAGTATATTACAGCGTGGTCCAAGAGTGTTCATATTTATGCGTTATGCGGACAATGGTGATCTCCTGGACTTTGTAAAACGGAATGGTGTTGTACCGGAACAACAATCAAAACTCTGGTTCAGACAGATGGCTTCCGGTCTGCACTATCTTCATGGAAAAAATATCGCCCATCGTGATCTTAAATGCGAGAACATTTTGTTATCCAGGAAGTTCAATGTGAAGCTTGCAGACTTTGGTTTCGCGAGATTCTGCGTTGACCATGAGGGAAGGCGCGTTCTTAGCGAGACCTATTGTGGCTCCGCGGCATATGCAGCACCGGAAGTTGTTTCCGGTACCCCCTATAACCCGAAACTGGCCGACGTCTGGTCGCTTGGGATAATCCTATTTATCATGCTAAATGCCTCCATGCCTTTTGACGATTCGAACTTGAAGAAGCTGTTGAAAGATCAAATGTCGAGGAACTGGATGTTTCGATCGCGAGTGCGGGAAACAGTTTCTGCGCTTGCAAAGAGCATTGTTAAACATATCCTAGAACCAGATATTACTTTAAGGTTAACATTGGAAAGGGTTCTAGGCCACGAGTGGGTACGCACTAAAAAGGAGAAGCCTGGATCTCTTACCGGTCGATTAGTACATTCAGCACCGCCTATTCACGCACAGGTGGTTGATTATTTACATTTACAATAAGAAAAAAAAATTTTAATATATTTTGCGTTCCCATGTTTTTCGATTCTTTTAATTTATATTAGACTTGTGGAGGTGGAGGAAATTTAGTCGGGGCAGGAGCTGCAGGTAACGTACCCGTGGTATTAAGAGGTCTACCTTCGTTCAAGAATGCTGACAATCAAAATCATGGTAATGCCGTAAAGTCTACGGACAATCCGGGTAAAGATACACAATTGTCCGCCATTGAGTGAAGAAACATGGGACCGACAAGGATGAACCAGCGTCGTTCGTACGTCGAACGTCGACGAACACACGAATGTTTATAATATATTTTTTTACTTTCCTGATTATTGTTGATCTATACATGGTTTTTAATAACGCATTCTTTTAATAAAAAAATATCACTATCAATTTTAATCGTGGCTAAAATTATGTGAACAGCAATTTACTATAAATCGGAAATAAATCTAAAAAAATGATAATAATTAAATTTATTGTACAACTAGTATCTATCAATATACAAAACTATAATTTTTACACGTTCGAAAACGTGATATAATATAAGAAGATAATATGTAACGGTACAAGTAAATATTTTTAATATATATAGTTTACATTAAAACAACAAATAATTTACACAATTTAATATAATCTTCGCGTCTAAGTCAATCTCGCTCAGCATAGCACCCCTGATGTTAAAACTACACGTATATTTTGCCTGAAAGAGGTTGACTTGACGAGAAAAAAAAATTATAAAGAATATTATCTAATGAGGTTGAGTCTAGAGGGCAGCTCGAATATAACATGCTTATCTGTAAAAATATTAATTAGTTCGTGATCTTCAACAACATTGCGTGTAGAAAAGGGCGCGGTTTAGTCTGATCGAATCTTGTGCGTGTTTTATATTAATGTTCTACGTAACAAGACATCAGTAAATATTATTTTGTGATCATATACAAAATTCGCTATTAACCCGCTAAATTGCTTTACAAACTTTTTTTATCTTCAGGTTACAATGGTTCGACCTTCTCGTACTTCAGGTGAACGATTAATTCGCTAAAAACGATTAATTTCCTATATGAAATAAAAGTTACACTCTTAATGAGCGCGGCAATTGTATACAAACGATACAATTTCTCTATTTACAAATACTTTAACAAAACATCTAAAGTTATATTTAAGTATTTTTTACAAATGTCAACCAACGTGTCTCGTTGTTTCTCAGATCAGAGCTTTTCGTTTCCACGTATGACAACAAATTATGCTTCGATAAATGTAAGTTTTTTTTTAAAGAAATATCATCTCATAAATTTCTCACGACTCGTTAAACCCATCCACCGGTTAGTTTATGAAACATCTCTTCATTCAACGTTTGATTTGCCTCCTTCGATCGCATCGACAAAAATATATATCCACCGATGAACTCGTGAACAACTTTACAATCTGCGGACTGACACTCAAAGATAATATTCTCTTCTTCGAATTGGACCATCATATGTTTCACTTCCCAGTTTACGTTCCATGCCTGTACAAATAAGATATCGATAACAGAAAATCTTTATCCAGAGCTAAAATTTCCTCTAACTGTTTCTATACCAAATCGATCCGCTTACCTTCATCGTGTTGTATCTCCAAGTTTTCAAGTGATCACCACTGTGCAACTCCATCCGCATCAGCCTATTATTAGCGATACCCAACAGTTCGTCCTTGCTCTTCGCAGTGAATCTGACTACGAACAGAGAGATCCCATACTCGGGAAGAGATTGCCAGGCTTTGATGTAATTCAATTTGGCCTCGATCAAAGGTAGATCCTTAACGTTGGCGTGTGCTTCTAAAATCCTCTGGACCAACTACGGGAAACGAAAGATGAATTTAATCAAAGTGAATAAAGGATCGTATATAAACATATATATATATATATGAAACGTACCTTTCCTTTGAACTTTTTCACGAATCTGGGAGCAACATAATCCTCGGGCACGATATCAAGAGCGTTTGGATTGATCGCAGGTGCAGGGGCGGGCCTCTGCAATTGCAAGAAGGCAGTGATACTGTTTACCTCGCTTTCGTAAGAAGCGTCTGCGAGGGAGCGACCCTTGGCTGCTAATCTACACGCTGCCATCCATTTAGCATATTGCTGTTCCTGTAATAGTTAACAGAGAATTTAATAATTTTCATCCAGTGATCAGTAATCGATAATTAATTTCAACTAGTCGCTAGAGAAGAATTTAATTAAATTCAATTGCGTATGTTGGCGTAGACGAGGGCAGGGCTAAATGATAGACTCACGTTGTCGCATCTGATCCACATCTCGGTCATGCCCTCGGCACTAGGCACCTCCAACCTGATTCCATAGCGACCTTGCGAGAGATGGACATCGGGCGTGACCTCGCATCCACGCAAATTGATCACGTGGGCAGGCGACTCGGTACTGTTCGTCTCCTCCCGGCTCTTGTACAGTCTCAACTGAAGGTCCCTGCACGTGACCCAATAGCGTTTAAACGCCTTCAAGGTGAAACGTTTGGGCTTCAAGAAACGCAGGTAGTCGCACAACTCGGGCACTTGAGTGATGTCGCTGGGCCCGTTACTGATATTACTGCCCTCGAGGGTCACTTGGAGATCCGTCAAGGCTGCGTCAATGTCATCCTCGATCGGGGAGGCGGCGCCATTGCTGTCGTAACTCGGCTGCGGTACACTCGCCTGAAGATTCACTTGCACCTGCGACACGGAATACAAATGTGACCGACGCCCATCTTGCTTCTACCTTGGGATACGAGCTTTTCTCTTCTCTCCTTTTCTTTTTTTTTTTTATCCGATAACCGTGACGCGATTAATCGAGAAACCGGTAGGCGGCGTATCGGAAAAACGACGCGAATGTTTTCTCGATTCGATTTAAGGAAACGAGATTTGCATACGAGAAATAAACTGTGCGCGCGGAGGCGATTTATCGTAGGGGCGTAGAATGCCTTTAATTGGCCAACTTCCATGCGATCAAGCTTGCTCCGTCGCAACTTTACTTTCTATCTATTTTTTTTTATTCTCTAATATTCTTTTTATCTCGATAACCCGATCCTTTCCTCAATTTCAGGAACGAGTCCTAAAGCTGCGAGCTCTCGTGTCATCGCCAACTATTTCCGTTCCATCGTTCACCGAGACCAATTCTGGACGTATATATAGATCGATCCGGTCGACGAGGGCCGGATGTTTGGATCGTGAAAACTTTAGCCGCGTAAACAGTCGCGCAGCTGGCCCATCCTAGCGTGGTACCGCGCGAATACCAGCAACCGGAAAGGGTTAATGGAACTGTTACATCTGAAAGCTGTATGAGGGGAGAAATGTGTAATATACCTGCAACGCAGCGAACATGAGCATCTCCTCCTCGGTGCAGTCGATTTCCTCGGCGAGCAGCTGCCATTTGGCCTGCTCGTAAATCATGTTGATCCTGACAGCGTCGGTTTTCGGGTTGAGGTCGTAGAACGAATAGAACTTGAACTTCAACCTGAGGGTGTCGAATTCGCGTATTCCCTGCTCCATGATCGACAAGGATGAATCGAGCCAGGCAACGTTCATTCTTGCGCGCTCCACAAGATTCTTCGGCCTGATCAACTTTGCCCTCACCTCAGGCGAGATGGTGGCAGGACTCTGGGCCAACGACTCGGACAATCCACCGTTCAACACTTCTAAACTCATGGTACTGTTGTTTGCATTGAACGAGCCGGTGCTACCGAAACCTGACGAGTTGTTGTTCCTCTTCCAGGTACCGGTTTGCTGGAAGAAACCCAATCAAACGTGAGTCCGCGTTGGTACGTCGGGCCAACAAGATTGTGCTCGTAACCGAGCAATAAATACACCATAATGACCACCGCCGGTTGGAAAAACGACCCTCTCGCGAGAAGCAAATTAGTTTTCTGAACGATTCCGTAAGCGGTAATGATAGGCCAATATCGATAAATCATAGCCACGGCAATCGGGTCGGTCGGGGGATTATTTATTACCATAACAGGTCCGGCTCTCTCTCAACAGATACTTTCGATCCTATCTTCTCCTCTATCTTTGGATTTAGATCCACGACAGTGCGTTTAAATCTAGAGATTCGTCGTAGTACTCACCGAGACGGGCGAGCTGATCGGCGTGCTGTGATTTCTGTTGTTGGGTGTGACCGGCGCGCACATGAAAGGGCTGCTCTGATCCAGGCTACCCGTCGATCCCCTGGGACTTTGGCTCACCGGAATGAACGTGTTCGTATCCGCTGGAACGTTCCAATGCCCGTTCTTCTGGTTCTCGATCTTCTTCTTAGCCGGCAGATCTTTCAAATTGTATTTCAGATGATTCGGCTCGAGCGGTTTACAGAATGACAACTCCTCTGGATGCCTGATGCCTAAATTTTTCATCGTCGATAAAAAATTTCGTTTTATATTGTCGTTTCAATCTATCGATTCATTCGAATATATCGTTTCGCAATATAATGCGAAACGGTTTGATGAAATTAACATGCATTTTTTTTGTATTTTTTTCACGGTAATTTGTTTGTTCCAAGAAAATAACTAAATGGCTGTTCGTTACCATGTCTATTTACGAGTATGACACGAGTCAGGCTATCGACGAGGTCATCTGTCCGCGACAGTATGGACAAAAAACAAGTAAGAAGACGTAATAACGGTTACATCAACGCAAATAAATTAACTCGACGCGTTTGAAATTTCTTCGTCATAGTTTTTCTTCTCTTTTTCTTCTTACGTATACGTATAATAATAAGTCGATTACATCACGAAATCGTGATTAATTATCCTTTCCAGATCGCGCTACTCGAAAAAAGTATATTCTCGACCGGTATTTTTCCAAGTTACTTAAAGCAAGGCGACGCGATACAATGCCTTCATTATCGCGGCGAACCACTTCCTTGATTAAAAAAGCTGGCCGTTAGAATAGCCACGCTCGACTTGACTCGCACGAAGACTCCCCGTGACCTTCGCGTGACTGCGAATTTAACAATTTTATTTCATTATCGGGACTAATTAGCACCGTTGTCTCACCGTGCGAACTAACCGTTCTAATCCTGATTCGCGTTAACCGCTTTCGAAGGAATCCTTGCGGATTCGAAATGAATCGAGTTCGTTCAATGCCGTTATATTCGATCCATGTACGACGAAAATGAGGAAAAATCTTCAAGGAGAAAATCTCACCCAATTCCTTGCATAAATTAATCACGGCGTTGAACGTTTTCACAGAGAAGTCGACCTTGCAATCGAGGCAGCGCATATCGGGCAGTTGGACTCTCAGAGTTTTGTGCATCGGTGTGAAGTGCAGGAGGGCATCGGCGGCGACTCCATACTGGTCCAGAGTGCTTCTCGTTCTCGTCAACCAGTGATTCCTCTCCGGCCACCATAACGCGTGATCCGACCAGTCCATGGCGATGTCTGCGTACACACAGAACGAAATGGATTATTGAAAATATTGTCGCTCTTATCGTTTCATCACGCGTCGATTCCATTTTACGAAGATGGACACGGTCGATTGTTTAATGCTTCTTAAACGGAGGTAAGGCAACCGTCAATTTACGTCAATGAAGATCCAACGAGACGGCGTGTGTTTATTCCCTTCGTCGCTGGCCCCCTTTGATCGTTTCGAGATTCCGAACAGAAAACATTCCTAATTCGTCGTTGGAGAGAAACGTATCTGGGGACAGGGGTTATTTATCCGGATGCGTTGGGGACTCGAAACGATGTGTAGGATGTGCTTATCTCTCGAGAATCTGATCCTACGAGATAGATCGCGAAGAACAAGCTATTCGAGCTATCCGAATCGAAAGGAGAAATTGAAACGAATTTGTCTCGTTACGCCGTAACTTTATCTTCGTACTTTTTCATCGAAGAATTGTTAGTTGGTAAGGCTAGATTCACTGGGGACGACTTTGTACATTCCACGCAATAACTCCATAGATTTAATTTCTCTTGCGGTTGCAAATGTACGACTTCCCGAGTCTCCGACCGCAGTCTTAAACCCTCATCCTCGTCACGATACTTTGGCACGGTGGACAGTGTCTCCGTGTTTTTCTTTCCACCCGGACCCCGTATCCGGGACATGTGCGTCAGAGTTTCATGACGCTTCCTATCCGGGCCTCGTTCGATCATTTACACACGCACACATACGCACACTATCGGGCTTTACAACCACGTGGTCCAAGTCGTACCGTGCGTCCTGTTATCGCCATGTGGAATTAATATAGAAACCGGTTATCGGTTTATTTCTAAGATTCAACGCTTGGAATATTCTACGATTCTTGAATATTCTACGCTTCCCATTTTCCTACTGTAAATCAATCGTGGAATCGGAATTTGGACATCTCAGATCGGCCGATTCCATTCTCAATTCACGACGAAATTCATCTATGAATCGAAATTCGGACAACTAAGTCGTTAAAAAGGGAAGACTAGAAGTAAATCGATCGTCTTCCAATCTTAGATACCCGATCTTTCGTTACAACGCATCCGGAAATCGGAATTTGGATGGTGAGATTCAACGAGAAACAGATCGTCTCCCATCCCCGTACCCTCGACCTCCTGTCACTCCCTCCTCGGAATCGGAATGCTATTATTCCCCGCAATGTCGAAGACCCCTCTAATTGCCGAGAGTCAAGGTATTGCCGTCACGATCCACTAATTACGAGCTCCCTCGAGTGTCCGTGGTAACTGTTGCGAAGATAAAATCTGGGAGGAGGGCGCGACATGAAAGGGTCCCGGAGGAGGGGTGGTTGGTGCGTCTTGCTACGCTTCAAAAGACTTCCTCGTACGTTTGTTTCGTGTACAGAAGTCCACGGCACAATTCGAGCCTCCCTCTTCCTCTCGCTCGTCGTCGAGTGGGCCGGGTCTCCTCCTCTTTCTTTCCCTTCGATTCGCGCGCGCGTGAACGTCTCTCTGAACCCGAGGAGTAGTTACAACGAACCTTTGAGAATCGGGAACACAAGGTTTTCGCAAACACGTCTCCACTCACACTCGCGAACGCACGAGCAGTCGAAGATATTTGTCCCGGATTTTGCACCCCCGTATCCCCTTCGCGGCCATTCTTTCGCACGAGCAGAAAGGCGGAAAGAAGGAAGGAGAGAAAAAAGACAAAGAGAGAGACGAAGAGGCAGCGAGATAAAGAGATGAAGAGAGAGAGAGAGGGAGAAAGAAAATAGCGAGTCAGGGACACAACCCCTTGTACACGGGAAGACGTCGACAAGGGTTGTCGGCTGGCTCAAGGGTTTCATCCCTCGCCGCCTCTCGAAACTCGGGGAAAACCGGTCCGTTTCTGCTGGTGCTGCTGTTGCTGGCGGGGAAACACGACGAGACACACACGTGTCGGTGAAAAACAAATTTTCACAGCTGTTCCGCTCCGTGTCCCGCTCGATTTAACGACTCGAAATCCCGAAAATCCGTGCCACTCCTCCGACCGAACATCGTTTAAAGCGGCTATTAGGACGACCACATGGTGGACGGGGCGAGATCTCGACTCGGACGGGTGTGCGTGTGTCGTTCCTCCGAGGGTGTGAATTCGATTCCCGGCAGCAGCGCGTGGTTCTCAAATTCTTCGAGTGGATGACAGCCGGACCTTGTTCGATCCATTTTTTTTACGCCGTCTACCAGAATTTTTGCCGCGTGTACACACCGAACAAGTTTCTTCCCACCGTCGAAAGAAACGACCTCTTGCCGCAGCTGCGGCCTGGAACGATATATGCCGATGTCAACCACCTTTCCGTTCTTTCCGTTTTCTCAACTCGCACCCCCTTTAGAGAATATCTACAATTGAAAATTATAATTCGCAGGATATTTTTAAGAAAAAGTCGATCCTCCTTCGAGATTCGACCGAGTCATCTATTCTCCGTGCTTGGAATCATTCCAAAGAAGGGGGTGGCTGATTTCGTCCAGAGCTCTCTCCTTTCTCACCGGCCAGCCAAGATACCTAGTCTTTTCTATGCGCGAGAGGCACGGCGCGCGACGAATTCAAAGGACGTCGCGGGTGTACCGTTAATGAGATGATCTCCTCCAGAGTTGACCCAACGCAGTTTTCACGCACCGTTACGTCGCAACGACGAGGATGGCTCGACGCAACGTACGTGGTGGCGCCCGACCGAGGGGAGGAGGCCCCAGCGAGAGGGCAACCAAGTGTGTGCAGCTGCGGTCTATAAATATTTCGCGAATTTTAGCACTCGTTGCGAGGCCTCCCTGCGCCGCTCTCTCGCCGATCGAGAGAGAACATTTTTTGGGATTCCTCGACACGCGCCCACGCGATCTTTCTAATCGACGAAACGAGGAGTGGGGGGAGGTATGTTCCATGCAGAGAAGAGGGAGTTTCTCGCGTGGAGAAAACAATGCAGGAACAATGCCAACGGGAGAATGACTTTGAAATCGTCTCTGCGCATTCCGCTCGTCGACGACTAGCAGCCATGTTACAACATAGCTGGTTACAGCTACCTACGACGCGTTTAGTATGCATTGTCTTTCGTTACGACTGCCGCGAAGTGGAATCATTGTGGTCGGGTCGCGACCACTTACGAGATATTAACCGACGCGTTGTCCTGATATAAAATATTCAATTAGACGTTCGTACACGATGTTGCGCCGCATACGATGCGAACAATTCGAAAGTTTGTATGCAAATCGGTCATTTGATTCGATCGACTCCCCCCGGTTCATGGGAGATCGGGGTTCAAAGAAATTCCGAAATATTACAGTTCGTTTACCTCTTGAGCCTTGAACCTTTCCGTTCCGATTTGACCGCTTTATCACGCGTGTATAATATTTAAATAGATGTTTGATTAATAAAATAAAATGTTGGGTCATTGTGATGCACGGGAAGGAGGAAATGGGCGGAAAGGTGAACTAATTTCTCTACTATTTACTTTTTCGACTGTTTCTTTACAACGGAGCAACTTTCTTTATGAAACTTTATGAAATACTTCTCCCATTTATCATTTTACGAATGATTGTGCGCGGCAACGAGCGCATTTGAACAATAGCGTAGTAGGTTACGCTCGCATTTGCAAGGATGCGGCACGACATTTAGAATAACGGACGCCTAGACGTTACGCCTTACGTTCAAGGAAGTTGAACCGTGAAAAGTGCAACGAACGGGCTCGATGCACACACGCGACATATCAAACTTAAATGGAACTGTCATCGTTTGAAAAACGGTCGGATATGTTTCTCGAAAATCGGCCGATCGATCGACAAGAGTGGACAATGGGCGTAGGGGAAATGTAAGCTGGAATCGAAGGTAGAGAGGAAACCGTGGTGATTCGTCGACGAGAAAATGTTCTTTGCATAACAACGAGGGATCGATGTGTGTATGCGGTGTACCGCTAGGAGTGGCACCGTGACACACTAAAGAGAAAAACGACGTCTCTTCCAGGTCGCTTTGTTGCTCGTGCCAGTGACCGGAAACGCGCGAGTGCCCGAAACATCTTTTCGCCAAGATCAATCCTCCCATCACCGCGAAAATTGTTGTTCGCTCACTCGAACGAGCCTGATTCAATTATCCTAGCGAAGATCTAAGAATCGTATTAATTGTCGATCAAATTAAACTTTTTAGTTTCGAACCGTTATTCGATCGAGATACATCATATTGAAATTCATTTTCTCGCGACACTTGCTACATGACCGAACGAAGAAAGTGTTCGATGATGGAGTTGGAAGCTCGATTCTTCTGCGTGGTCCCTCGCGGCGGTCGCGAGTGAATCTATTTCGGTAGGGGCACGTTTCGAGTAAATACAGCCGGGCGTAAATCCGAGAGACCGACATAGCGGAACGATTCCAATGAAACGCGCGCGTGTTTTCGCGACGCGAAATTCCATAGAAACGCGCGTATCTTGGCAACAACCTACGGAACACGCCGGAATCTTGGAATCTGGAATCCGTTTCACGCGTTAACTGTTGCGCGAAAGTTACAATAAAAATTTCCTCGAACACGACGGACGGACACGCGGAATAAACGTCTCGTTGGTTCGAGGATGAATTCGAAAGGGAGCCGAGGAGGCGAGGCGTAAATCGCGGTACGAAACGAGCGTGATCAAGAATTCCGTAAAGCGGAGAAGTAATTTGAATAATTAGGCGCGGATCGCATTGATATTGCACGCGGCACCTGTCTCCCCTTCGTGGAATCTCCTCGATCGAATCGATTGCGAAACCGTCACTCCCTTCCAGAGAATGGCGAAATTGCTCCACGCCGTCGTTATAAGGCCGCTTCTCTCGGCCGAAAATTTATCGCCCTGCCTCCTCGCACCGCCCCCGGCCAACTTTTTTGCTGGAATATTTGCGACCGCGTCCTCCTCGATGTGATAAAAAAGAAAAGAAACAACGTGGATTGAACTTTGCCGCCGCTCAGACTCGAGCGCGTATAAATGGCAACTCGTATTCGCCATTTATAACGCCCCTCTGTTGGAGCTTACGCGTAAAGAGTGGACAAAAATACCGACTCGACTTCTGGTTATAAATTAGAGCAGGTAAAATCGTTTCGTCAGTCGGAGCTTTTCAGCGAAGTTTAATTCTTCGGGAACAATCGGGCAAAGTATAACGAGGTAACTGGGTCGAGTTATACGCGTACGTGCGTTTTTCTCGACATTGTCGATGCAGCGAATACCGAAACATTCGTTTCCGATTGAATTGCGCAAGTGGGAACACGCATCGCGTGGTTATAATCGCGTTGCACAGCTACGATACCGTGTATACAAGCCTCGTTATCGTACTCGTTATCAAACCGTGTCTGTCCGTGTCACAAGCGTCGATCCTCGAGCACAAGATACAGTGTCAACAGCTGACCAAGCGGCTCTGTATAACGCAGGCTCGTAACGTAAACCTCGTTAAACGTTCTCGACGATTCCCCGACGATGGACTCTCCCATTCTCTCTCTCTCTCTCTCCCTCTCTCTCTCTCTGTTTCCACGCATAATCCTTTCAACGGCACGTGGCATCATCGTTTTGTCACGTAACCAAATGTTTTCTTTTAAAATACTCCAGCTTCTCGACGGAACTAGACGGGATTATCTCTCGTCGTTCTAGTATATATATATATATATATATACACGTAAATATTAAAAAGCACGGGAACCACGTGCCACGACTGTGTAAACGCAACACGGAATCGAAGTCGCACTGCTCGCTAGCGTGTTTAAACCGGGGTAAACGGTTAATAAAGGGGCAAAACCCGTGGCGCACGTGGCTACACATAACACCCCTTTCCGCAGGAACAAACGATCCTCGACGGAAGTCGCGATATAATATTATGATATAATAATGGAGGGACGAGAACGAGCGGTGACAATGGCCGCGCCAACCCCTTCCCCCCCACCCGAGTTCCCTCGCGAAAAACCGAGGGGTTCCAGGGAGCGACAACCCTCTGTGGGTCTGCGATTGTGCAAAGAAATGTGGGCCATTGAGAGGGAAGAAAGAGAGGGTTTAGAAGAACGCCAACTCTGTCAACAGCAAGGACGATGCTCAGGGATGGATTTAACGCGTGGTGTTTGAAAAAAAAAATCCAGATATACCAAATATACGCCAATTTTTATTCCTCCAAGACATCGGTGGCTTCGTACGATTTCGCTTACGAGTACGAATATTTATTCCATGATTCCGATCGTGAAATGGATTCGAATTAATGACGAATTTTCTGGTGCATCCGTGCCTGCATAAAATCATCGTGCAACCCCTCGCGGTTTTTCGCCAATCTCCTTCTCCCTTTACCTCTTTTGAAGGGATGGAGCATTGTCGAGTTACCCTCGACGAGCGAGGCACAAAGACGACTCGCGGAAACTCGCGTAGAGAGTCAGTCAGGGAGTCAGAAGGAAGTCCTAGCTTGTTTGGTTCCCAACGCCCCTTTGATTTCTCGGTCGATTAAACGTGGCGCCGCTTCTTCTCTCGGAACGAATATTACGTAAAAATCAAAGCCGCGGGAAACGAATACTTTTTCTTTTTCTGGAAGAAATCTCCCTCTCTATCGAGAACCGCCCTCGTCTATCGGTCGAAAGTCGTCCCTCTGATCTTCCTATCTGTTTATGTTAAATCTCTTCTGGAGTAGAATTAATTGAATATCGGGCAAACGCGATAATTAAAGTTAAAAAGCTCCGCGTTCTTACACCGGAATTAATCTCGAGTATTCTCAAGACAAGGAGGAAACGAGGAAACGAAATGGAAATGCGTTCGAAAATAGAATGGAACGTATCTCTGAGAGGCGAGAAACTGCATACAGGTAATTCCCGACACGAATTTATTTCCTTTCACGGTGCCCGCAATGCGGCACCGCGACGGTACAAGAGATATGCAAATCGACCGGCCTCTACCTGTTGCGTTCTATTTAAACACTCGTTGTCCAGACTCGTGTCCTCGTGTTCTCGCCTTCGATCCACTTTCCCGTACCCAAACAATCTCCTTCGAAATGATTATCCCCGCGAACTGGAATTATGCAACGTCGCAGCCGCCGCCAAGTGCGGTTATCGCGCTGAAATCTTTCGTCATGGTCGATGCGCGAGGTTGATTCGCGGCGCGCTCCAGCCATTTGCCGGCCCTTAATTGTTCTAAAATAAGCACTGACTCAGACCGGGACGCGTTTAACCGAGTTTAATCCGTTTGTGGATGGATGCTTCGATCCAGAGCGCAACACCAATTCCCCTCGGGAATACGAGCGAGAGATCGATCGAGGCGAGTACGCGAAGTACGCCTACAGATTCCATCTTCTTTCTCTCTCTCGGCGATTTTTAACCGAGAAACTCAATCGTTTTCCTCCGGCTGATTGCCGGACGATAATTAACCGTTACGCATTCAACGAACAATCCGGGGTCGTCGAACGATCGGCCGACCGTCTCCCGCGGCTGAGAATGGAACAGTTAGATGATCCGTGAGAAGAAAACCGGTGATGTAATAAAATGAACGTTTTAAAACGCTCGTTAGACCGTTCTGGGTGATATCGCGTGTGTCTTACCGTAACGAGCCGGCTCTTCCTCGAGAGCAGAAGCGGTATAATGTCGTGCATTTTGCGCGTGGAACAATGGAGGTTAATTCGTTCGTATGCTCTGCTTGACCTTTCTTATTAGGATCGTGAGCGAAACGGTGAAATTCTACCACGTGATTATTCTTCGCGTAATTATTACGCAACCGGTTCGACAAATTAGGGAAACTGGAACGGGACATAGTTTAATTAACCGAGCTTCGATGTGCGATCGACGAGTATCGCAGAATTCCGCCTTGGAATAATTGGTCAGGCTACTTATTATTATACGGTGAAACACGAAATTATCGCGATTCGTCGATGGCGTGCCGGGGATGGTAAATCTGCGTCGCGTCTGACACAAGTGTGCCAGTCATCTTTTCCGGAAGACGAGAATCGTCTGAAATTCAGGCCTCGAAATTCAAGTGTGTAGCCGAGCTACACTTTAAATAACTCAAGCGATTACGCTTTATCTGACGGTTCTGGGGGGCGTGTGTACGCGGGCCTCGTAATTACGTACGCAACGCGCGTACACGCGTAGATGCGTATCGTCTATCGCGGCAGCCAGTGTCCCCCTTTTCGATCCACTTTTGCCATCAACCGACTATCGGTGACCCCGTTAGAATCATTGAATCTATGCTCTCTATCGCGTTCTACGTGGAACGGGTCCAGCCAATTTTGCGTTTCAAAATTCAAATCATACAGAGGCTTAGATTTTCCTAAGAGAGATTAAAAAAAAGAAACAAGAAACGAAGATACGTGCTTTGCTTTGTTTCTATCATAACATGTTTGATAAAATGTATCATTAGTTTATCAACTATAATAATATTAACTATTTGAAAGAACAAGTTCCTCGCAGAAATTTATAAAACTTTGTAAATTTCATCAGAATCACTTTATTAGTTACATATACTTTATCGTTGTCCAACTTGGCGTAACAAAGTACGCGAGAAACCGATGAACGAAAGAAGGGAAGAGAAAATTTTCTCGGAGGAAAATTCCGTGCAACGACGTATGCAACAGGTGCCCGGTTAAAAATGTCGTTGCCGTGCCGTCGTTGTGATCGATCGTTTGATATTTTATTCTCGGAAAGCGTTGAGCAGAGGGAAGGGAAACGAGCGTGAACTCGACCATAAAAGGGTGGGCGTCTATGGGCATCGGATTGTCCATCCGTTTTTAGAAACGCGGCGACGAAATCGTCCTATATGGCCGTTCGATTCTGACCAGAAAACGATAAATCGTTTCGTACGAAAACGTGTGACCACACGATCTGTGGTACACGCGTCAAAACGCGTTTTCTCCGCCTCTCACCGTCGAAACTAGCAACTGGTAACACCAACGATGACGCTACCTGTACGGACTTCCTCCGAGCGAATGAATGAATATGTATGCTGAATTTAATTAACGAGTCAAGGCCGTAACTGTTTCCGTTACGCACTCCGTGCTCCGTGCTTTCGGGCTTTCGTTCCGTGTCGCACGTCTCCACACTTTTCCCACACTTTTTCCTCCCCATTTCTTAATGTTTTTCTCCTCTGGATAATTTTGCAATTTTGCAAGATGCAACAAAAGGAACAACCTGTCACGGAACAAACGGTGCTGTTAATTGTACGTGACAGGCGATGTAATCGTTCTTTACGAGCGGGTGGTCCGAATAACATTTGATTAGAACGTTGATGTTTTATCCTGTCGTCGTGAAATATCGGACGTTCGAGTTTATTCGCTTAAAAGAAACACGGAAATGTGCGTTTTCTTCGCGAAAAAATTTTTCACGAAGCGATAAATTATTCGTCGACCAGCTATTTGACACAGCTAGCCAGTTAATTAGTTAGTTAGACGGTGATACTAGGCCAAGATTGTGGCGGAATTCCATAAATGTGGGTGACTTCCGTCTTTGTCTAATAGAATCAGGTCAGGACGGAGCACTCCCTTCGTTCGATATCTCGTATCTATAAGGAGATCGATATAATAATGTGCAAAAGTCTGGCATAAGACAATCTGACTCGATCTTTGTTTCATCACGTTTCAACTCTTGGGATTAACAATGATGAACACGCTTCATTCAATGTTTCCGTTTATTCGAGAGGAGTAATAGATGTGATATAACGAATTGAAAAACAACAAATCCAGGCTTATTTTAAGTTTTATTTCGCAAAGCTTCGAAAATATATACATACAAGTGATAAAGAGCGACATGAGATAACGTTGCGAGACTTATCGATTTCGTTGACCTTTTACGCGAACACGAGCAGATATATATGCGGGCGTGCCTAACGAGTTGAACCACTTTTTAACTGGAGGAATCCATACGGGCTAGACGTCGTTGGAATTCAATCGACGAAATTAAATCGCACTCTCTTCCAATCGTTTCGTTTCATCAAGCCTTTGATTTACTGCTTAAATCAACTGCTACCACTACGTTTTTAAACAGGGGTACGTTAATAAACACGCTCCGCTATACTCGATCAAATACGCGTCGACAAATTTTTCACGATTCACCGTGCCATTTCGTATTCATACCAATCTCTCTATCTTCCTTCCAACATTTCCGGCTCTTTTATCCCATAACGGTAAGCCGATTTACATTATTTGCTCACAATACGATTCGCTCTGCGATTTTCCACCTACGTTCCCATAAACGTGGCCACTAACTCGATACAACGAAAGTGCGCTTCCTCGAGATACGCTTCCTCGACTCGTACGTATGACTAAACGCGGTGTACATCTCGTGGAATCGAAAGGCTGCCCACGCAGCGTTTCGCGAGAGATGAAAGGTCAAAGCGGAGCCACGGCGGATGAAAGTAACCAATCGTTATTAAGAACCTACTTCGCTCGAATTTTTCCTCTTCATCGAATCATAAATACAAACTTGATATCCCAAGGTAATAATCTCTCTCTCTCTCTCTTATGCCTCTCTGTCCGCCAAATTGGCCTCCCTCGCTCCATTACCAGCAAATAAAAGTTATAGCGTCGCGACAACGATCTCGCGAGTGACGCGCAATTACATAGATGAAGAAGGAGGGAGCGGTTGAGCGTGTTTGCGAGAGAGAGGAGAGCACGAAGAGGGGAAAAAAAAAAGAGTCAGGGTGGAACTAAGGGAACGAAGTGGATAGAAAAGAGAGAGAGAGCGCGCAATAAATGTCGGAACAACGACCCCGCGATGGCTGCCCCCGACCGGACGTTGCCAACGAAATATCAACTACGGACGAATCGTTTCCATCTACGTGTTCCAAAAACTGGCGAAAACCAGGCTCGATCATGCTTTGGTCCGTCGTTGGGAACAGAAGGCGATTCGCAGAAGACGGCCAGGTTTTCGAGCGCACAATGGGCCATGAATTGCAATGCCAGAGGTGTCGGTCGCGATCGATGGCCGATCGAAGAAAGGATCGAGGACGTGCAACTTCCGGCAGGATCGAAATAACTTCGGGGGCTACGTGTGGCGCCTCCAAGTGACGCGAATGCATTTTATGGTAATTTTGATATTTGTGATCGTTAAGGTTAAGCGAGGATCGCTCGTCTCGTGCTTTTTCTTTTTAATTTGCAATTCAGAGGGAGAGGTATTTGAAGAATCGAGAATTAGGAAATCAGCCGACGAAACGTTCTTAGCTTTTTCTGAAATACATTTTTTGAAATGTACGTGCGACGATGCGTACAATTTATCGAAATATACGAAAGATAAATTCCTTTGCTAAACTCGTCCCGACGAGTTATGGAAATGTCCGATCACCGATGAGGTGGCGATCAACGTCGCGTCGTTATCCGAGATTCATTCGCATTCGACGTAGAATCATCGGAAGAAACTCCATTCCACGCGTCAGTTCCTTTTAATAAAACCAGTTCAAACGAACCAGTTGCTAAAACTCCTCACCGTCTCCACGAGAGCACGACCTTCGCGAAATCTGTGAAACTCAGGCGTTTATTCTACTCCCGATCGAGAACATGGCGTCACACGATAATTTTGGTTTATGGCAACATCTCCGGTTCCTTATCCCGAAAAGAAACTGGGTCAAGCCAAGCCTATTTATAGCAGGCTTTGGAAAGGGTGTTGCAGAAAGAGCGAAGGAGTGGGAGGAGGTGGGCTGGAGAAAACTATTATTGGAATCGGTATTCTCGCATCCGCCGAACTCTCCTTCTTTCATCCTTGTAACGTCCCTGATGAATACACCTAAAACAACCCCTCATTATCGCGCCGTTTCTATTCCATCCCTTAGCTCGCCTCGCCAATGGATCGAGGAGGAGACGAGGATTCCTAGGGGTGGATCGCGCGAGCCAAATCGATTTCATCCATGGCCGAATACATACTGGCCCTGTCCCCGCAGCGAATGCACGATTTGCTTGTCCCCCGCTTCCTATCCTCCCGCTCCGTCAAAGGGAAAACGAGCGGAAAACGGCGACGGCGGAAGGCGAATAGAGAAGGGGAGGGGAAAGAATAGGAAGAGGGAAGGGAAGAGAGATTCTGCGACGGCCGGGAAGAAGGTGGCGCGTGAGAGAAAGAGGGAGGAGAGCCGCAATTAGTCGTTCCACGGGAAACGCACGCGGTAATGAGGCACGACCGACTCGCACTTCCGGGACGTGGACGTTTCTACGGCCGCGAGAGAGCTTATTCCTCTTTTTTTTCGTTTCATTGTGCGCAACTTCCTCGCTTTCTCGAGGCAACCGGGGAAAGGGACGGTGGCACGATTGTTTCGTCGCCCCGGGCCATTGTGGACGAATCTGCTTTTTGTCGTTGCACTCCGTCGCATCGGAAAGCGACGACTCGCTCTGATTATTCGACGATAATACCTCTTGAAATCGTCGTTGCGTGAAAGGATGCTGCTTTAACGTGGTAACTGGACTTTTATCCCTGAATTTTACCTCGAATAATCGCGCAAAGAAAATTTCTTCTCTTACAATCTCGACTTTTATATATATATCTTGAAATATGATCGAGAAATATGGCGATGCCCGTCTCGATCGACACGATGTTGCACAGGCGTTATTAATCACACAAATTGTAAATTTCATAGTACAGTCGACTCGAGCGATTTCAATGGCCGTAACGAGTAAGTCAACAAACGATTTCTTGTAAATCAAGGAAGAAAAGATAGCTAATTAAGACGTTCGCAATATCCTCCTCAATCTTGAAAACGGAACGCTTGGCCGAGTGAGTGACGGTTCCACGTTCATGAATGGATGCGTCAACGACTCTCGGATTGATACGGCTGCCGACGTTTCCTGTTTCAAGATATATTCGCTATAATCGCGCACGAATAACATTCCTTCTCTGCGAAGAAAAGAAGAGTCCTCGTTTCGAATCGCTCGATTTTGGATCGATGATCTTTCGGCGTCTTTTGGCATTCGAAATGAAAAGTTTTCGCGATTTTATATATCGATTCGAACCTTCGATTAAAAGGATTATTGAGATATACGATCGAGGGAAGAAGAAGAAAAAAAAATTGTCGGATGACGTAATGCGGCCGAGCGGCCATGCAAACTGGCGCCACGGATTTGCATTTCGCAATGGCCAGTAAAATGCGTCCTCGTATCTTTAGGCATACATACACGCGGGCATATATATATCGTTTCGTCGAATCGAGTTGGTGAAACGTAAACGCGACGAAAATACTGTGCTGACTCGCGTAACAGCTTATTATTCCGTGGCTACGTGTAAAAGAATCCCGGATGAGCCATTACCATTTTGAATATCATTGAACGACATTTATCAAGCGCGATATAATAATTTCCAGATAATATTATATCGCAACGTACTCGTCCTACACGTATAGACTTTTAACAGATGATTTAACAAGTTTGAAATAGTCAAACCCGCTTTAATCCCTTTTCACGCGTTCGCGTCGAAGCGTTCGCGAGAAAGCTTGCCAAAGGCGTTCCTACTTATTAATGTAAATTCAGCACCCCGTGATACTCGTCATAAATCATACTCTCGATGGTTAATTTTCAGACCAGCAGAGGAGGCCCAGTTTCTCGGGAAGCATCGAAAGAAAACGCGTGAAGAAATATATATACATATATGTAGTTTCCTCGACACATTAACTATTTCTGGTGGTATTTCTAGGGGAGAGGAAGGGGAGAAGTCGGTTCTTGCCGCGTTCCCTGTGATTGAACTCCCTCGGAGCAATTTATCTTAAGCCACCGTCGCTGCTACACCGTCGACTCGATCGTCGGCCGACAAAAGAGAAGAGAGCGTGCTCGATCGGCCGCTTTTCTCCTCGACCTTGCCAACCTGTAATAATAGACGTCTATAATTCTTTGTTTTTTTTTCGTGTCCCTCGAAGGGGGTGGCTCTGTACACGAGGTACCACAGGAATATCGGAACAACGTGGGAGTAGGAGACGGGCGTGCGGGTGGATCGATCGGCAGGAAAAGCCTCGGCTGGCGGAGCGAGCGCTTTACTTTCGCACGGAATGACCTTGGAGGAATAAAATTTTATGAAAGCTCGGCTATCGCTGTAACAACCTCTCCCTCGAGCACTTTCCGGTCGCGAGTTATCGCCTTGTAGACTTTATGCAAAATTTTACGAGCGTCTCGACGAGCCGTGGTATAAGCTCGTGCGCAAAGTCGCGAAGAATGGCAAATGTTTTACGATAGACGATACGTATCAAGCGTTCCGCGAATAATCATCGCGTGAAAAAAGAAGAAAAAGAACATCCTCGCGTGCCTCGCGTAGTCTGGCATAGTTAGTCGCGCCTGTTAAAAAATCTCTCGGACGTATTCGCAGATTGCCGCTTCCGTTTAAACGAGCGAAAGTCGTATTAGCATCGGCGAATAAAAGGGGGAACTTGGCATCCAGGCCTCGTGCTCGTATCACCGTTGTACATGCGTTGCTTCGTACAAGGATTCCGGCCGCCTTATCGTCGCTGCACATCCTTAACTCTCTCGCACATTCGCGAGTATCATCGACTTCCGCTGACGTCAGCTCTCCCCTTTCCCTGTAACACCGTTTCCGGTATAACGAACAGAGAATGAATCCGCTAACCGCGCCGCTGCAATAACCGATCAACGACCACACGTTGTACGAGTCCACGCGGACGTTTTCTCGAGGAGGTGGACTTTTCCGTTTTCCCAACCAAGTCGAAGTTAAGTTGCGGCAAACTTGATATAGCAAGGAAGACACGAAATGTACCCAAGTTAATATCCAAGAGATATACAGACCGAGCGTGAACATGTCTGGTCAAAGGTTCGACGTCCCGCAGCCGTGCTTGGCTCGCTATCTCGAAGATAGAGGAAATTTTATTGGTCAAGATCCGCCTCTATGCGCTCGTTGTACAGTTGGTATGGAAATGGTCTGCTCGGTATACGTGAACGGACGTAACGAGCTACCCAGCTTCGCGTTAAATGGTGCACCTGTTTTAAACTCCGCTACTCTCTTCCTTTCTCCCTGTCTCTCGAGAAAGATATATGCGTGTATACATTTCCCCTTAAAGCGTAACAAAGTGTAACGTTCGAGAGAGAAGAAAAGAAGGCAAAAAAGAAAGAAAAAAAGAAGGAAAGAAGGCTGTAGAGATAGCGGTCGTTGCTCGCCGCCTTCCGGAAGCCGCGTTAATTCTCGCGATTCCGTATTTTTCCTCGTACGGTCGTTGCATTCGCGATCGGGGGTCAGCCCCATCGGGTTTGGTCGCGTAGCGGCGCATCGATACATCGTGCAATTATACAATCTCGTTAGCATTCTTTCGCTCTGCTATCGCAATGAAAGGGATCCATTCATCGCGAGAGCCACGCGCTTCTTGCGAACTCGGGCGCTCCGCTCAAACGCGTGTAGCGAGTTGCACGTTAGGCGCTCGCTAATGTGTCACAAATGTCTCCGCCTTCGGAACAAAGGGTTTGACGCGCTTTGCGCAAACGTTCATTAAACGTTCCCCAAGAGGAAAGTCGCGGATCGGACGAAAGCTCGATTTTTCTAGCTTTTATGAAGCGTGAATCGCTCACACGTTGCTGACAGGAGATGGATAATTGGCGAGCCGATAGCTTAACTTTTTTATCGAGTTGTCGGCGCGAATCTCGTTCGAAGAGCTGATGAGCTCGATTTCGTGTACGATTTCGTATCGATCGGGTGGGCGATTACCTCTGACGCGTACGCACGTACGCGCACTTACGACACGTACCATACTCCTTTAAATCTTTCGAGACGTTTATCTTTCCCTGTGCAGGCTGGTTTGAACGGCCTACGCGAGGACCCTGTAAATGATCCACGGCCAGAGGGAGGTCGGATCTCGGTTAGTTGTTATTCCAGTGACGTTGGTTTATTTGCAATCCACCATACGCCGTTCTTCGAGGGCGTATCTATTCTTCGAGCGTGATCTCCAAGATCGCGTCACCTTGGCACTCTACCGTCGATAAGATCGGGTAAAAAAAGGTGTGCAAACTCGCGCGTGAGGATGAATTGAATGGGCAGCGAGGGAGGGGGTATAGGGCTTCAATGGAGACATCGAAGGGCGCGCGCGGGGGAGGGGGAGCCACGCTTGAGACTTGCGTGGGTAGATAAGGTATACGCGCGCATATCGATGTTATCGATCGCGGTAAATCATGAAATAGGCGCCGACACATTGATGGCGGTCATGCGTGTCATACGTCCGTTGACAGGACAACGAAGTAACGATCGATGTAGCGGAGGGAAGATCGCGTAGATCACGTGAATCTCGATTTGCACGTGAAAAAATCTCGATTTGTATCGGGGTGGTGGAAGCCAGCAATGATGCAACGCGTAGACATGAATCCGCCGATCGACTGCAACTCGAGTCAACTTATCGGCTATTATTATACCCTCCTTGTCTTCGCTATGTATCATTGTCAGCCGTTAGCCTTTCATACGCCATTCAGTCTTTTCTTTTTTTTTTTTCTTTTCCATAAAAGAACGCTTAATTATCGTCCACTATAAATACACCAACCGCGTAACGCTCTTTCGATAATTTCATATAATGGGCTCTGTGTACGTGAGCGACGGCATGCTGGAACGATATACGCGAATATCCACGCTATAAATAAATTAATAATAGGCGATCATAGACGACCGATTCAAATTTTCAAATTTTCTGCCAAAATCCTTTCAATCGTGCACGCGCGATTGAAAGTATCGATCGAGGTACGTAATACACGCCATCGTGTCTCTATCGTATCCATTATCGATTCTTTAGTCGGTCTCTCGGGGACGAGATAGAGACACTGGAAGCCAATTTGGCCTCTAATCTATCACAAGATATGAAGCGGTACGCGTGACAAGAGTCGACATACTACATGCTAAACACCATGAATGGACACGAAGGCGTTCGAGTGAATGGGAACCGAGAGGCGAGTTCCGCCTACGCGTTCTTACCTCCGTACAGACGGACAGGTCTTGCTTATGTATCTGCATATACGCAGACACACGGACTCTGCAGACGAATATAGAAGCTGATCAAGCGTGTATTTTTTCATGACATCGTCTCTTCCTCTTAATTTCTAATCAACCGATCTAAAAATTTGTGAATCGAGTCCCGAGCCACGATCGACGACGACGATTCTCTACAGTATTTCTCATTAATATCCCGTGAACAACAAGTCAGGCTAGGAAGAATTCAGGGAGATAAGAGCAAATTGTTCGCGATATACACACAGCATAATATTGACACAAGGTGATAACGCTTCTAGAGATCGGTTGAAGACGTTAAAAAAGCCCGTTATCATTTCACCCGCGACTCGCTTAAGATCGAATCGATTTATCGATACGCGAAAATTATGAAAAATATGATTATGCAATGTACACTTCGATTCGCGAGGCTAGGAAAGGAGGGGGGAGAAGCGTGTAGGGGGGACGTATTTAGATAATCCGTGAGATGAATAAACAAGCGAAAGCTCCTTTTTCAGAAGAAGGAGCGTTTAATTGCGAAGCGTTATAATTCGTTCTCTCGGTTTCGAGACTATAATTGAACGACAGCGGAAATACCAATCTATAATCATCGAATACGAAAGATAAATGTCGAACAATCCGTCTCGAATAATTTCGAGAGAAACAGCTCGACGGAGGAAGAAAGAGGCGAACCGATTCGAGGATGCAACGACTTGCATCGTATCAACGTCGAGATAAATCGGCGAGATTGCGAGGAAAAAGGTGGAAGAAACAGAAAAGGTAAAATCAACGGCTTGTAATCCAGGTATGCACTCGGGCGCATTGCCAAGACGCTAGGAATGCGGTGCGCATCCACGACCGGTGGGCTCGATCGGTGGTGCATATGAGTACACGAGTATGCACTCAACGAAATTGCGAGAGAGCCCACCACCAGAGAGAGAGAGAATTTCGTTTCAACACGACGTTGATGCTTTCAAACTGAGCAAGGAGGGACTGAATAAAAGAAAGGCGGAATGCACAAAAGTGCCTCTTTAAATGTGAAAATTACCGTGGCTTTTAAAACCATCTTTTATACGAGCAGTATAAAAATTTCTCGCGTGACAACGCTCTATCAGTTTTATCTCGATTAAAATGGAACGCGCTTACTTTTTCCAACGATAATTGTGCCACGGCCGAGACCTCCGACGATCCACGTGTTTCAAGGCTCGATTGTATATTTTCGAGGAAAATAAATATTCGCGTGGCATTTGCGCTCTCTCTTTCTCTCTCTCATGCAACATTTTGAAGACGTGTAACGGGTTGAACATCTGTGCGAACGTATCTTCTCCGCCCGTGTAAGGTACGTCCAAGGTTGGAAGATTCCTCCTCTCTCGCGAGGGAATCTCGGCTGTCGTATTCAAATCGTATATATACCCGAGATCGCTTTATGCCTCGCACAGTACAAAGTAGCCTTCTTGGCTACCGATTCTCCTTCACTGCAATTGGAATTTCATTACACCTTTTATCGCGGTTGTCCACGTCTATTATCGGCGAGCAAACTTACGACCCTCCATAGATCTCCTCTCCTCTCGTGGAGAACATAGAAGAACATAGGCTGGCATTCTGAATCGAGGCGAGGAACATCGAATCGGGGTGAGAGTACAATTGCTCTCTGCAATTTCTTAATTATTCCTCCGCTTGTATTTGAATCCGTGTCGCGTACGCTTAAGCGCCGTTTCGTGTCCGCTGAAAACGTGGACGTTGTACTTTGACCTTTAATATTTGAGCAACGCTCGTTTGAGAGCCACTGAGAGACGAGAGCCACGGCTCTACGAGACGAAAGATTAGTCCGTGTCGCGAGCCTGCGTCACTCGTTGGACCCATCGGACATTTTCGCGAGGCAGACGCTATGCATCGCGGCAAAAGTGAAAAAGTAAATGGACATCCGTTGCGTAACTTCCTACATCTTCTTCTATGGAAGAAAATTCAACGATGCCGTTCATGCGGGAAGTCGATTACTGCTTTTCCTCACGTACAGATCGTCGTTGGATTGATAAACTCTTTTCGAGGTACCATGATCGAAGGGGAAAGAAATTGAGATCGGAGCGACCGCGACTGATCGATGCGCGACAAACATAGTGAGTCACATGCCGAAAAAAGAGAACGTGCCATGACGAAATCCTAGGTGAAATCAACCCTTTCGTGTCTCCTTCTCGAAAAAAAATCGGGAATTTATATTACTCATTTTTCTTCATATTTCTTTAACAAAAACTTCTCATAACGATAGACTTAATTCGACATCATCTACAACTTGACTTTCTTTCGCAACGAAGTTTAATCCCAATTCAGTTCACTCAATTCGTTTAGTAACCGACTTACGTAACAACAATATCACAATGGTACAATTAATTAATTCTACACATTTAATTTCTGCACATTTAACATTAAATTAAAAATTACCGATAAACGTTAATAAACGCATTTGTTCATCAAAACGATAATTTTTTATCACATTGTTATCTCCGCTCTTTTAGAAATTTAAATCTTCTGAAAAAAAAAATTCAAATTGATCTATCGATCTACGTGAGTGCACAATACCAATGAATTTTGAGAGCTCGCGGATAGTTGGTCGCGTGGACCAAAGCGGACAGACAGGCAGACGAAATGTTACGAAACCAAAATGTGACGGGATGGCAGCCGGTAGACTGACGTCACGGGCTATGTTTAAACTGTGAGCAGCGTGCAGACGTAGAGGGCCGGTTTCGCGTGTGCGTCAGATCAGAAACGGATGCGATGCGTGCACCGCCAGGCCGCCGTGTTCCAGGCCGCACAATATACCATTGTCTCTTCCTCTTTCGCACGCGCGCGCCCGAAAGCGCCTTTCTCCGTCACCGACCGCTTTTATTTCCCACCAGCCGTTGCGCGCCAACACGCTCCACACCACGGTCAAGCTGGGCTCCTTCCTTTCCGCGCAGGGAAGTGTACCACGCGTGCACGTGGATACTTATAATAAAAGGGCACCGTTTTGCACATTCGAAGAAACGGGTGCGGTCCCGAAGTTCACGGGCAGATAACGTTCAGTATATCACGATAAGCCTGTGCTTGCGAGAACCTCTGAGACAGATATTTGTACACCGAATTTGTTTTCTCCACATATATATATATGTACATATAATAAACAGTTGGATATAAACATTCTGGATATATGACAATTTTGCCAACTGATAAGAGCACGAATTGTTCGAATCGTATATTTTTTTCACTCGTGCCAATTACGAGGAGAATCAAAGGATGTCGTAGGATGAGGAGGAACAGGCTTAATGGTGAGTGCAATTTGACGTTAATACGGAGGAAGGGGGGGAGGAAGGGCCAGAAATAATGCGATTTCGCGGCAAAACCCGTGACAAGCGTCAAAGACACGCAAGGAACAGGGTAGAAAAGATGGAACCGCGTGCGTGTGAATCATCCTTCTTCCTGCCATTAATGGGATCCGGCCGAGCGCGTAATATTCGATTCGGGATAATCGAGCGATGGTAGTCTTCGGTTAGACATCGACCGGTTCTCCTCAGATCCTGTCGGACCACCGGTGTCGAGGCAGCGAAATTAAGTTCGCATAACTCGGAGAGAGAGTGTTAGAGAGAGAGAGAGAGAGGCCAACGAATGAAATTGAAATATCGTCTCGCACGAGCGAGCAATGCTTCGAATCGAAACAGACCGAGGAGTGTCGCAATGCATCGATCGGGGATATTCGATTCGCGATCTTTGCTGAGAGGAACGATAACGATATATATTCGCGTGTATATTTAGCATAGAGCGCGCGGAGCGAGAAGAGGAAGCGAGTGGACAAAGATATCCGTTCATATGGGTTCCGTTGGGCCGAGTAAAACCGATCACACGCGACTTTCTAACCCTCTTTTTCTACGAGCCGCGGACTTCAATGGATCACGGATCGCTTTTAAAAAAAGAAAAATGTACGATGAATTTATTCAAACGAGTTCCTCGGGCGAAGTATAACTATAAGTATTGTTGATCGACTTGAGCCGATATTCAGAGATACAATAATAATTAGAGTTAGAGTTGAATTCTGAAATATTATTTCAAATATACGGGATGAAGTGTTTTTAAAAATTTTCCCGGTTTCACCGAGGTGTAAAGGAGTAGATGGAAGGTAGGTAGGTACGGTCCTGGAGCGCGTAAATACGCACGGTACGCGTTCGATATGTTTGGCCGGGTGTCAAATGTCGGTCGTAATGCGTGCGATGGAGAACGCATACGTTATAAACGAACGATCGAGAGTCGCTTTTATACCCCGCCAGGATCGATATATGTTTCGCGTATTTCACTCGATGCCCAGGGAGAAAGACGGGTTGAACGAGGCCTCAATTAAATCACCGTTTATTGCCGCTACGGGGGCAATTCGTTTACGTGAACAAATTTTAAAACTCGAGACCAACGCCTCGACTTGGACCGGCATTTCCATTGATCGAGTGCACTCTTCCAATCATTTACGTAATCCTTACGTTCCTTCAACGTTAGAGGAAGCAAGCCGATGGCCACCTTCCAAAACGCACAACAGACAAAATCGAAATTCTTGGAGAGATCCATCCAAGAGTCGCGCCCAATTCACCGCAAATGCGGACACCCGCATCCTCCGGATTGGTCGCCCCAATTTGCTCGCGGTCGCGGCCTGAAAACTAAACGAGCACCGTTGAAATATTGAAGAGAATTGCACTGGGATGTCGGCGGTTATCCCATTGGCCTCGCGCTCCCAATCAACTTTTCCACGTCTCGTGTTCGTGCCTCGACGCTGTGCGCGCGCGTGTTTCCTTCGTGAATATTGCACGTGCCGCGTCCTTGCGCCAATCAACGGCCACTCGAGATTTCCGTTCACTCCCCGTGAACGGCGCAACGCTCGAATCGGCGAGATGGCCTCTCGTCGCGTCTCTATCGTATTGTCGTTGCCGATCACCAGTGAAATCATCAAGCTGCGAACAAGTCGGAGAAAGCTCGCCTTATACAGGCCCCTTATATAGGAAAGAGGCGCGCTCGAGGTTTCGTCGAGGATGCTGAAACGTCGGAAAGGCGGCTACCGCCCACGCATGACATTTCGCGTCTTCCCGACGAGGAACCCTGCGAGGAAACGCCTCGAGGATCCTCGTCAGAAATAACAGGGAATCGCGAAGAGATAGACTAGATAAAAATGGCTATTGTGCAACTTCTGAAAGGAAGAACATTCTATTTGGAACAGATCGTGAAAGTATATAGTAATAGAAGAGTTTGAAGAGAAAAATGATTAAGAGGAAAATTATTTTAGAAATATATGTTCCGAGTCAAGACTGCATTCTTACCAGAGGAAGGTCAAGAATTTTTCGAGAACGTAAAAAGTAGTTCTTGGAACCCTTTCCGTCTGACAGTTAAAAAAAAAAGGAGCGCGTTCTAATCGTTCGGGACGGGTGGGGAAAAAAAGTAGAGATAGCGGATCCGAACAACGTGCGCGCTAAGGATTCCTCGTATATCGTACAGACCCTTCGACATCGGACGGTAGCCTACCGTGCGATAACTTTCGGTGACAGCATAAATTAAAACGCGATAATTTGTTTCGTTGCGTGCATCGTTTTATCATTTCGATTTCACGAACAAAGGGGCCGTGATTAAAAATTATTAACTTTGTTTTCCGTCTATTTCTCGATCGGCTGACTTGTCGAAGAAAATTAATCGCTGTTTTAATATTAATCATTCAAGCTCGATTGCGAATGAATTGTCATTTAAAACCATTGTAGCTTATTCACGAATGGTGCACTCCGATTACGTCCATCGGAGCTCTTCTCGCTAATCGGTGCAGCGGGAAATCGTTTCTGCGAAGAGATCGGTCGACCTTTCTGATATAACTTAATAGTCGATAGAAGCCGGTATATCGGTGTGCAATAAAGTATTCGTCTCGTCTCGTCTCTCTTTGGACGACCGGACGCAGCGCTCCGATCTTCTTTGCTTTATTTTCGAGATATGATTCTCGAGGCGCCATCGAAAGGAAGCATCCACAGAAGAGGAAGACGCACGAAAGCCTATGCCGCTGGCATCGAGCAGATAAAATGAATGAAATACTCCCGTGTTTGTGGGCCAACCCCGCGCTGTGCGTGGGCATAGAAAAGAATTTTAAAAAAAGGGGAATAATTTTAACGAGTCTTCTGACGGAAATTCCTTGATGATCTCAATGGAAATATTGTTGGCAAAGAAACGAAGGAACGTGTTATAACTCGTAGATATTTCGTGTTTGCCTCGTGCGTGACATCACGATCGCATTGAGCCATCCAACGGGAGGACCGGTCTCTAAAATATTACCTTACCAATCTTCTATTAATAGAGGTGTGGTTTGTTTGATCTCGTCATCGCCGAGGACTGCATCTTACCTCCTTGGAGGAAATTTCCTTCGGTGTTCTCTTTTATAGGAAAGGAACGACCTTGACCAGGTCTTCGAGGCGTGTCGAGCAATCATCTTAACGAGATGAAATGATCGCGAGGCGGGTTTGGCACGATGAAATTCTGGGTGATGAAATGACTTTTGTCAAAAGTGAGAAAATTGCACGCGAGCAATTTTATTCATTTATTCTTGATCGTGACAAATTCGTTGAACGATTTTGCAGCCGTATAAGTTCTCCGTGGTTCGTGCCGTTAAACCACAATAATGAAGTCACTCAGTCAAGGTTTTTCTCTCAGTGGCGAGAATTATCATTTTCTTTCCGTAGTTGGATCCGTGATCGAGTGTCCAATTTGTTATACACGAAGATGAATCACAGAAGATGATCGAATTCATTTCGTTCTCTCTTTAAACTAGCGTCAATAACGTTGCAATTATATTCCACGCGATAGCATTGTCCATTGAAAGCAACAAAGTTTAAACAACGTGACACAAAAATACGTATTGGGTGTTGGGTCTATGCTATGTCCCGTGTCTTAGGTTACGGTATGATATCAATGCTCGAAATCCATTCACTTCGACTCCTAATGCAAAACAATATCGAACAGTGGTTATCTTATCTCCAAGGAAAGCGTTTCGGAAGCAGCATTATTTCTTTTCCACATATTTCCACCCTTTACAATACGATAAAGCTTGACCCCAAAATTTCACTTTACGGCGTTTTCTCTTGTCAAAGTTTAGTCACTGATTTGCTAACGATTCGACAAAAACACATTTCTTACGTAATATTAGCTTTTATTGCTTTCGCCATTTTTATATTACGTAACAGATTATCCCAAAGCGTTGTTTAAAATACAACGAATAATTTACCGACTATTAAGATATAATCGCAAATACCGCAATATGACTGCCAAGTAATTTCGTTTTACGATTTTTCCTCGACACGCGCTTACGTATTATATATATATATATATATACGTCTCTCGTGCAATTACATTTCCAGTAAAATATCCAAATACAAAATGATATTTTTTTACAATAAACAACCAATAAGATTTTTCCAACATTCGTGGAAAATAATGGTAAATAATCGTGAATCAACAGCTGTCCGATGAGTCAACTGCTGGCTCAACTTTTTTGCCCTTACCTCCGTTTCTGTTGGAGCATCGCCAACTGGCTGGTGAACAAACTCCATCGGAAACTGTATCTCCCTAGACGTACCACGTAACCATCTACTATTGAACTTGCGAAACTTTCATCGCGATTTACCTTATGTACAACAGTTCCCTCTCTCGCGAGTGTATTATTCACCCGGGCCAAGAAGAAAAGGACGGAACGTTTCCAGACGAAAACCCATTACCCACCACGCCTAACGTGTATGTATATATTCTTAACATTGAACTCCCGTTACGACGAAATCGGAATCGATTTATGAACCATTTCTGAATCTCGTTTACGAGTCGAGGATTCGATTCCTTCTTCTTCTTCTTTTTTTTTCTTTTTCTCTTTTTCTTTCGGTGAATCGTTTCGCATCAAACGCAATTATCCATTCTGGAGTGGTGGCCGCCACGTCTGAGCGTTCCTCGAATAATTAGTCGGCGGCGCATCCCCCTTTCGTTCTCAATTTATTTAAAAAGGATTCCTCTCCCGCGGATGATTCAGCCAGCCAATTATGAAACCCGTTCCCGAGCAGCACGTTCAAACTTTGCTAAAAACTGATTGTTGCGCGCTCGCTCCTCCCCCCCTCGGGGAATTTATTCATAATCGGAGAGAAACGTTGCGCGGCCAGTTCCCGGCGGGGACGGGCATCGTGACCGACGTCGTGTAACTTAAAACTGGAATAAGGATATACATGCATCATGCAGGCGTGAGTCATCGTCGAATGCGGGGAAAAGAACGCAAAAACGAGAAGAAAAGTTTGCTCGAGCGGAAATCGGCGTGAGTTGTCCCCGTGATAAGTCGGCTGCCTTCTCTCCTCGCTGATCTCTATCCAGCTTCGATAATGCTGGCTTCCCAAGAGCGCAATCCCAATCGAAATTATTATTCGACGATTATACTTCTCGATTGGACAGGATCGATGATCGCCGACCACTCATTACGACGAGTGAAGTAGCAACGTGCAACTTATTAGCATATCTACTTAACGGTTGAAGGATGATCGATGGTATTCAGAGGCAATTATCGTGTTTCTCCTCTCCTCTGTCTAACTCCATCTCGCTCGCATCGAGGCTACGAGAAGACGTAAGGTGGGAAATTGTTGATAGATAACACTCTCGTCGTGTGTGAATTCGTTTCGTTATTCCGGGTACGACCATCCCTAATTCCAGTGTACAGAAGTATAACGACTAATCTTCTTAAGTTTCTTCCGAGGAAGTAAGAGGGTTTTGTCCCTGCGATATCGCCCTGATCCTATATCACGAGTAAATAAGATTAACGCGAGAACTGAGAAACGATGAATCTTTCGCACTTTCTTCCTTTCCATGATCAAACAGATAGATTGGACGCTTTTGGGAGATATATATATATATGGGTGAGTCGTCGCTTAAGCCAAGCCAAATGATAAACGAGAAAGATTATTTTTGCGGGTTAGTTCTGGGGAACGGAATGGAGCACAGAGATACGGCGCATAGCGTGAGATTAGCGGAAATGATTTTGCATAGAAACGTGCCTGAGATAGAAATTAGGTATCTCGCGGCCATGAGAATCGAGGGACAAAGCGTTCGGTAACGAAACAGAATGTTTAAATATTAACTTCTCGAACATGGTATGATACGATATCGTAATCCATATGTTATTTCTTGCATCATCGTTGCTTTGCCTTCAGCGCCGTGGTTTATAGCGTCTTCATATTATAACGCGATTAAGACATCTACCGCATTTGTATACGCGTTGTGAATGAACTGGCATTGTAATCGGATAGATTATAATGGAAACGTCTACACTGACGTTACAAAATAAGACATTCCACATGTTTGCTATTTAAATTCGAAATATTTTGATTATATTAATTTTACGCAATGAAAAAAAAATGTAATAAAAATGAACATACTTAATCGCTCTTTTTAATATAATCATATTCGCCGAACAACAAAATTAATGACCAATCTTCATCGCGAGGAGATGTATTAAATTTAGATCTTTTAAAAGGATCTAAATCGATTAATCTCGCTTTCTGAAAATCGAACGATTTATCTTAACATCGAATTGAACAATTTCTATTAGATATTGAACTGTTCGGCAAATTGGCGTAACTTGGTTCGTATAAAATAGCAAAGTGATCGATTAAGAGTGGTACACGGCAATAATTGTCTGCAACGTGTTAACGCGCATGATGTCGACCAAGGCTCGCCGAGGTAAAAGAACACACACCTCGTTCAAGTACCGTAAGAGCGACCTTGCCTCGAAATGGTGAAACGGTCCTGGTGCACCACAATAAATACCTTCGATTCTTTTGCACCTGGTGCCTACGAGGGAGAGAAAAAAGAGAGAGAGAAAGAGAAATCGAGAACGAGGACACCATTTTCGGCCAAGGAACGGATGTTAAAGAAACCTATCTTCTTTTTTATGCGCCACATCACGATCCAAATAAATCAATTAGATCGATTAAACGAATTCCTATTGATAATTACGACACGTTTCATTAATGGTTTACACGATCTAAATATTAAATCGTCTCTGATTTAACCGGCCACAGTCATGATGTTTCGCAATGTCATCGAAATCTTTCATAACAATACGTAATCATCGCGTAGGAAATTGCGATGACGGCTCGATTTAACAAAGAAATTATCTCATCCGCGCTTCCAATTTACCAGGAAATCCAATTCAGAAATCGACGAAATTACGTCGATTAAATTACTTGTAATTGGCGGGAAGAGGAAACACAACGAAAGAAAAGAAGAAGGAAACTTCATCGAGAAGCGTCAAGAGTCAGAGTAACCAATTCGTCTCGCCCTCGTGTTATCTACCCCCTTGGATGGGGACTCCATTTTTCCATCCTATCCTATACGAGGTAGCCGGAATATAAAATTACGAGGCGGGTAATCCGAACCTGTACACGTAAACCGAGCAGATAATTCGAGTTAAGTGGGATAAGTCTCGTTGCTCGGATTTTGTGCCTTCGGTGACTCGGTCGCCGATCAGGGGGTAGATGTTAAAAAAATATCGAGAGACGTGTTCGTGCGTCCGTGCCCACGCGTTACTGGCCTCGCTCTCCCGCTCTCTCCTCCTCTCCGACCTCTCCACGTTTCTCTTCTTCCTACCATGCGGCCAGACTCCTACGGAATGGTACGTGTCGTAACCAACTATAAACATCGGCACCTGCGGGCCTGTCGCCTTTCCTTCTACCCGTGCCGCCGATACTGCTTTTCTACGGGCTCTGTGGAACTCGTACAGATCGGTCCACGAAAATGCTAAGGAATCGCACGCACCGAGAATTTTCTTAGGCTTCCCGCGGCGGCGAGTTCCATACAAGAAAAAATCTCTTACCTGTGGAGAGAGAGACTTGTGTGAGAACGACGATGGGATCCGATCGTGGGATCGTGTAATATTCGTATACACGGCTTATCGGTTTCGTTAATTAAAACGAGAGATGAAGGAAACGAGGCCGAGACGCATGGCCGCAACGACGGTCGCGAGGGTTTGTTTCGATTTCGTAGAACCGGCGCAAGAAGAATGTAGTCTTGTCATCGGCTTACTGATGTACGGTACTTTCGAGTTCTCCACTTTTTTCCGCGCTCTTCCCTTGCTCGCGTACACGCACGTGTCCATCCGATGAACGTTAATTATGCGAGCGTACATACAGCTCGACAGCTTTCCTTTTATTCCTTTTACCTCTCACTTATAAATCGAATATCCTGCATCTTATATATTCGTGTATATATATACGTATTCGTTGCGATGCAATTTAGAAATCACAATCGCGCGACAGCCGTCCCTACGTTACTATGCGACGTCGTGCCGTTCCAACGCCAGCGGCGTTTCCCACATGCAAAACACGTTAAATCTCTGGCGGAAGATAAAAACCGCGAATAGAACGTGTCTCGCTCCGCGTTGTCCAAAACGCCACGCGGAGATATACGGCGCTCGTTCCGTAGAGAGAATATAAATTTTATCCGATTTTTGCCTAATGCTGCCTCTAAACAGTCGGGCCCGATGCGATCGTAAGATATCCACGGGAAGTGTCTCGTAACGCTGATGTATCTGTATTGTGGTTAAACGCGCCATTTATAAGCGCTCGCATCCGTTTAAGCGGCGAACGAGCGAGCGTTGTCACATACACTCGTGTGTATGCAGGCGTCGCAATGCATTTCACTTACTTCGGTCGGCTAGAATGTCGACCTTTCGCCCCCCTCCTCGCCGATGTTATTCAACCGAGTGTGATTCCGTGCATACGGGGGCCGAGATGTTCGAGACACCCGGTACGTATTTACTTTTTGGTACAGAACCGAAATGCTGTTCGACGGTGGACCAGCACCTGTACTCGTCCGCGGTAACCTGTCAAACTGGAAGGACAAAGAAAGGGCCTAACAAAAGGGTCCCTCTCCTCCATCGCCGGATTTTTCTTTACCTGTTTCCCACCTTCTCTTGGATGAGTCTCCGATTTTTACGTACCTGGCTACGTGAAATCGGCGAAGGTGTCGAGTCTTTTCGATCCTCTGTTCAACGATGTTCACAAATTCGAGAAACAGTTTAAGATAGTTTTTGATTCGAACGATATCGAATCGTGTTCTATCTGTCGAGACAAAAAATTACGTTGACCAAAGTGTGGGTGTACGTATATATATATATATATACATGTACTCGTATGAAATTATCGTCATTAAACACATAAGGGACATATCTTCTAGATACGAGTTATCGCGTTGTCGCACGAGCAACGAGTAAGCATTATAGTTGAAATCTTCTTTCACCGGAAGTAGCCTTCTATTATGTTCGTTCCTCTATAGAAAAACCGTTCGATTGTTCGATGCGAAAATTGCATTTCGATGGTATATGCATTGTGTGCACGAAGAAATTGTTCGTATTAGAAGATTGTTTTTAATTATAATTAATAATTGAATAATATGAAAAAAAAACCTTTATCCCGACTTAACACCCGATATAAAAAGAACTAATTTAGTTGGGGATTATAGGACGAGATTTAATGAAGGTATATATAAGAGGGTCGGGCGAGAGTAAAATACTCGAGAGATCCTTTTTAAGATCAGAGAGATCGGAGGTTGTATACGTGGAAGTAGAAAGCCGGCTTCGAAAAATCGGATGGTGGAAACACCGAGTTAAAATAAGCCTCTGGCTCGTTCTCTGTCGTGCGATCAGAGAAAGAAACGAGACGGAAATGTCGTCTTCATAAGACTCTACCGAAAATATACCAAAAGCTTAATAGAAAACGAGCTGGCGCGCACGAGTTTATACGCTCATTTCTAAACAAGCGGCAAACGGATGAAAAGGGGAGACCGAGATCTTTCGTAGGTGTAAATTACAGTAGCTTGTAAACGAATCTAAAAAAATAAACCAATAAAAAAACGAAGATAAAAATAATTTTATTTTAACTATATAAGAGAGAAATTCAGATTGGTAATTTTGTCGATAAGCAAATTTTCTTAAACTGCTAACTTCATTCCGGAGAATTGCGTTTCTTCGAACATAATACCATGTATGTAAATTATCATCGAGATCGATCGATAGATAGAACTTAGCCTTGAATTTCACGGACAATTTGCAAAGAATTGTATCAGGTCTTTTTAAGACAGTTGAAACCAAGCTGCCTTGCGATATATTCACTTGCCTATTCGGCCGTGTATACCGTGGGTTACGGTATACGCTCAATTGATCGAAATTGGCTAATTCGTCGAGGCTGAAACTATCCTACTCCCAACCTGGCTAATTATCCGGTGTATTGACCGGCAGTAGTTCTCATATCGAATAGGTCAAAGTGAGAAATTCCAACGTAAAGATCCTTAATTGTAGAATAAGTAAGTAATAAGTAAATTACTAAGTGAAAAGAAGTTAAAGAATGAAAAGAAGAGCAAGATATCCGTAGAATTAGAATTAATCCTCTTGTAGCAATTCAGGAGGGAATCGGATACCAAATAGGTTATGCTTATCTACGACGAAAGTGACTGTATGGTATCCGTTTTACGTGCGACGAGACATAGGAATCGGTTGCCGGTCTCACGTGTCTCTCGTCTTTCTACGGAGCTGTGGGAGCTCCTTTAGCATATAAAGGAGTCGGTGATCGCGTCCATACGTCCGTCGTCATGGCGAAACTAGTTCGCCCATCCAGTTTTTCCACTCCCGTGCACGCTTCAGTCGTGCTCTCTTCGATGGTGGGAGACCACATCTCGAGCAATCGCGTTCCTTGCAACGACACGCTAATCCCACAACTTGTTGCTATTCCGTCACATTAAGATCTATCGATCATTCCAACAGAAATTTCATTCGATATTCATTTTTCAGAAATAATGCATAAACCAGCCCTTTTTTTAAAAATATAATTCTTGCGAGACATCTTTTTTTACTTTTGACTTTTCAATATGGACCTGCATACAGGTTATCACGTGACGATTCTGTTTATCACGTGTCATAAATAATTCGTGAACGGTCGTTCGAATTTTCAATTTCTACGCGTTTTTTTCAATTATTCGACATTAAGAAATATAATATGTCAGTCATAAGCGATATTAAAAGAAACGGAATGTAGACTCACCGAGATCTTCAACCAGTCGGAGCATGACACCGCCAATATGAAGTTCTCCTTTTACTCGTAAGCTCCTCTCTACTTGAAGATCGGTCACGTAAACGCGCAGCACCCAGCTGCCGTCTACCTCGTGACCATCGGAATACATGTTTCCCGATCGAATGATCGTACGTCAGAAAACAAAATATGAAAAAACACGTACTTTGCCGCGTATGCACCTTCAGTTCCAGACACTTGAGTACAAGAAAAAAGTTTGTTTAAGGCGCGGAAATCATGATTTCGCGGCACTTGACATCGCCGCGAATACACTTTTAAAGTTAATCGTCACTTGATAAGAAACAAATTGTATTAATTTATTGGTACCACAGTACCATACGATGGAATCTCACAATCTTTCGACGACTCGACCCGGTCAAGTGTGCGCACTTGTGATACACTGGCTGCCTTGATCGGACTCGCATGAATCCGTTCCGAATAGTATGTAGAGGCGCTTCAGTCGACAGTCTCACGTCCCAGCTGGTTTCTCGACTGGTGTCGACCATGCACTCTCGGCTCGGCTACACTCTTGCCGAGAATAGAACTATTTACAAGTGACGCGCGCTTGGAATGCGCGCGCAGATCTCTCCCCCGTCCTCTTTACCATCAAGCGTCGCGCCCCGCGCGCGGTAACCCGTCACACAACTTGGTTTCCTTTCCCTCCGACAGTCTACCGACATCGAAGCTGTTTTGTCGTTTTTCCTTTCCTATTTCATTGCCTTTGAGTACTCCTTCTCCTTCTCGATCTCCTCATGGATAGTGTTTGTATCAACTGTCTCTTTTCTTTCTTTACTGATGCGCTTGTTCCTCTATATTGGTATACCGTATCTCCGAGAATTTACCAGACTTTATGCAGATTTCACTCTTCCAAATACTGTATGCTTAAAATACTTCTAAAATATTGTATTAATGATTTTTTAAATTGACGTAAAGTTTTTTAAAGTGATGTAAGCTGAATATGTGATTTAAAATAATTTTGATATATATGACAAAAATTATATACATTTTTCGTGAAATGTTACGAAGTAACATTTTATAAAAAGTTTTATAAAAAGTTTTAAAATTTTTAATCATTTTTAATACAATGATATATTGAAATATTTGAATATTTTCAACAATTTTCTTAAGTTTTTTTAAATGTTTTTAATTTTAATTTTGTAAATTTATAAATTCAATTTCGATTGAATTGAACATTTTCGATTGAATTCAAAATTTTTATGCTATATATATTATCTATAAAATTATCTCTGAATATTTTGTCATAGACTAAATATAAGAATAGACCAATCATGCGATGTATTTTTGTGGCTCAAATCTTGAGGCTTTGGAACCCCATTATCATTTTCATGTCTCTCGCATCATTACCAACAGAACACAGAATCTGATTATGGCGGGATTCCGAGTGTTCATTCTCGCAGGAAGTATAAATCGTAACAAATTAAATGGACGACACATGTTTTAAAACAATTGTTCAAGACTATTTGACAAAATAACAGCGAAAAAGAAAAATTCAGGTTTATATAGGTTCGTATTAAATTCATATATGTATATATATATATATCTTAATGCATTAATAACATTAGAATTGCCAGAATAAGAGAAATTTAAATCAAATTATCTCGCGTCAAGAAACATATATCAAAATATATTATGTTTTTATGATCATTGTTTTAAAAATATATATTGTAAAGTCAATAATATCAAAGTTTCCTACATTAAAGATTAAGATATATTTTTTGAAAGATAAATGATGAGAATATTCTATATTAGAAGCAAATATAGATAAGAGCAAATAATAAGAGATAAAATAAAAATTAAAGAATTAACATCATCTCTAGAATGCCAAAAATAAAATTAAATGTAAGTAAAAAAAAAAAAAGAAAAAAAATAATAGACGGATAAATATAAAATAAGATTTGATCACTAAACGCCATCTCTTGAGTGTCAAACATATTTCTATAAAGATAAGGTAAGATAGAATAAGAATTGAAGAATAAATCCATCTCTTGAGTATTTTTAAAAAAATATTTTTAAATTCAAAAGATGACGTTAACATTCATTTCTATCTCTATTTTTGTATTATTTAATCTTTTATCTATTAATTTCATTTACAACCTTAAAAATAGCATTAATTTTTATTCTATCTCTATTCTTTTTTCACTCTTCCTTACCTATATTTGCTTTATAATATTTCTACGTCATACACCGAGGTCCGTTTTGCTATAGTTTTATATTTTATAAAGCTAAAAGTATAGATATAATACTTCAAATATTTAATATTTATAAATTTTAAAAATAAAGTTCGTAATAGTTTGGCAGAAAAACTTCTTATAATATTACATAAACAAACGAAAACGTAAGATTATTTGTTTGATTATAACGTATTTATTTGATTAAAATTATAAATATAATTTAAGGTTAGAATTTAATGAAGATTTTTATACTGGTTATCTGCATTTTTTTTTCACAAAGGTGAAATTTGTATAAAGATTGGTTATTATTTTGATGATATTTAACACAATGATTGTTCATCTCAAAAAATTTATTCCATCATTCTGCAAACTGGATAATCTTGGAAAAATACAAACAAAACTTGTTAGATATAATTCTTCACAATCTTCACCCAGAATCTTAGAACAACTGAAAAATAAAAGCTTATTACGGGTTAGAGGGAATGAAGTTTTAATTTTCTTACAAGGATTGATTACAAATGATATGAAACATTTTGAAGAAGGGGCAGCAAATTTATATGCATTATTTCTAAATACTAAGGGTAGAGTTATGTATGATGTTATTATCTATAGAACTCAAGAAGATAATGTGTACTATATTGAATGTGACTCACAAGCTGCAGAACCATTACAAAAACATTTAAAAATGTATCGAGTTAGAAGGAAAATAGATATAGATCATTTAGAAGATAATGTAAATGTTTGGGCATTCTTCGATCCTATTCAATATATGAATAATAAACATATTAATAATAGGCAAAAGCTTGAAGGTTTAATATTTCCATGTGGTACTCTTAATAATAAAGTAAGCAAAATAGTTGATAATATTATGATTTATGAAGATCCTAGATTATCTGATTTAGGTATCAGAATTTTAGCAGCATCAGAAATTGAAAGACATAAAATAATAAAACATTTAAACTCAAATGCATTGGATTCTGCTAATCATTTGAGCTACAAAGCATTTCGTTATAAACTTGGTGTTCCAGAAGGTATTGAAGATTTGCCACCAGGAAAACCATTACCATTAGAAGTAAACTGTGATTATTTGCATGGTGTTAGTTTTCATAAAGGTTGTTATATAGGTCAAGAACTTACAGCACGTACTTATCATACTGGTGTTGTAAGGAAACGTTTGATGCCTTTATTATTTAATGAAGTTCCTAATAAATCTTTTTCATATGATGAAAAAATTATTAATGAAACTGGTAATGTAGTAGGTAAATTTAGAGGAATTAAAAATCAATATGGATTAGGCTTAATGCGAATCAATGATTCTTTGAATGCCCAATCACTTACTATATCAAACATTAAGTTAAAAGTATCAAAACCTATTTGGTGGCCACAAGAATTGCAAAAGCAAATTTCCGTTAATAAAACGGAATGAATAATATTTTTTAAATTAAATATGAAATTGTAATGTATAAATGTAAAATAAATATATTATCAGAAAAAATTATACATTATTTTCCATCAATTTTACTTTATAGGATGGAACCTATTGCTAGCACATCTACGGAAGAAATTCGTATCATTGAGCAAAATCAAGATTTAACATCCACAGTTCAGAACTCTAAAGAAACCATAACTGGAATATTTAAATGTTCTTATTGTTCATTAGAAGAACGATTTGATTTCAAAGGCATTAAAGCACCATTTGCACGACAATTAACATATTTAGAAGAATGTTATATCATGAAAGATCCTTTTAGTTTACCAAACAAAGGAGAAGTTTTAGTATTAGGTGCCGATTGTAATTTTTGTAAGAAATCTGTATGTCTAGGATGCAGTATATATTTCGGAAAAAGATTTTGTTTAAAATGTGCATCAAATAATATACAAAATTTACCACCACAACTTCATTCTAAGATAAAAAATTTAATAAAAGAAAAAGATTCATAAAAATAATATTTTATTAAACATTAAATACGTCCTTTTTTTCTCTTTCGCGTTTGAGAAATACATACTGATGAAAGTTTTAAAAACGTTTAACTGTTTTGATTCAATAAGATAATGCTATTGTAACTTATCATTGTTATAAGTTACAATGAGTTACATATATGTATTAAAATTAATTAAAATTATTTTTTATGAAAACATTTGATATATCATTATGTTTCTTACTCTGCTATTTAATTTGATGGTTTTTTAGATTTAGCTGTAAGCTTTTCTGCCAGAAGTTTTTTCTTTTTTTCAAACTTAGTAGGTTTTTTCTTCTTTTTATTTGCATCAGCTTTTTGGCCCTGAAATTTTTTTTCTTGTTGTGAATTTGTTTGTTTTTTTTCAAGTTTTTTTCCCTTTTCATTTATTCTTTTCATAGCATTTTCTTTATTACGAATCTAAAAAAAATATAAATTATATTATATTCTATTAAGAAATAAAATAGTTTATATATTTAACAAGTATTTTTTAATATATAAAATAACATACTGATGCTGGTACTTCAATGTCATTTTTTAATTTTTTATGTGAAACTATTTGGGTATTTTCTGTAGAATGTGATCTTTTTCTATATTTGTCTTTCTTCTTTTTATATTGATCAATAACTGGTTTTACTCTAACTTCTCTATTTGAAATTGTTGTACCATCAAGTTCTAATGCTAATGTCACTGCATCTTCATTTTTAAAATTAACATATCCAAATCCTTTGCCTACTCCAGTTTTGTTGTCTCTAACTACTCGTACAGATTCTATTTCACCACACTGTTTAAAGTGTTTTATAATTGTATTATCATCAATATCTGAAAATTATAATATATAATATTAATATATAATCTTGTGGTTACTTTTTATTACTATTATATTATTATATATATTATACTTACTATAATGTAAATTTCCAAGGAATATACTTTTTTTTGAATCAAATTTATTTTCTGATTTATTAGATGCATTTACTCTTAAATAATTTCCTTCAAATTCCGTTCCATTTATAGACAAAGATTCTTTAACAGATTCTTTAGATACAAATTTAATATATGCATAAACTGATTTCAATTTAGGATGCAACTCATTTTTAATAGCTGCAACTCTTTTAGATACATTTGCGGATTTTGCTATTTTACCTCTTAAACGTATTGTATCAATTTTTCCAAATTGCTTAAATAATTTTTTCAATTTTTTCTTCGTTACATCTTTTGGAAGATTACCAACAAAAATTGTTTTTTCATCTTCTTTTATTTCCTCTAAAGAAGTATCCATACTTATTTTATTATTTTTATTTGATGAAGAATTTTTTTGTACCTTATTTTCTTCTTCTCCTTCTTCTTCCTCTTCTTCATCACTTATATCATCATCTTCATCATTTTCATCTGGTTCAACAAAATCTTCATCATCATCATCATCCTCAGCAATACTATTACTCAAGAGTGCTTTTAGACCTAAAGCAGATTCATCACCCTCTTCTTCATTTCCTGATTCTTCATCATCATCATCTTCTTCCTCTTCCTCCTCTTCTTCAGCCTCTTCTTCGTCTACTTCTTCCTCATCTTCACCTTCATCTTCATCTTCATCTTCTTCTTCTTCTTCTTCTTCTTCTTCTTCTTCTTCTTCTTCTTCTTCAATCTCATCATTACTATCATCCATCATAGAATCTTCCATAATTGATGATAATTCAGAACTATCTTGAATAGAATCAGTGCTTTTATCACTTGATTTTGATCCATCAAACATTTTTATTCCTTTATTTACTTTTGTATCTTTGTTTTCTTCGTAATCTTCATCATCTTCATCACTTTCATCTGCTAAACTAGATCCAAGAATATTTCTAACAGTTCCTTCTTCTTCTTCACTCTCATCATCATCATCATCATCAAATGATTCATTTTCATTATCATCACTATTTTCCATTATGCTTTCTTCTAATTCAATACCCTCGTTAATATCATCTTCTGAATCAGATTCTTCTTCAACTTTCACATTTTTCTTCATTGATTGTTTCTTAAGAGGCTCTTGTTTTTTATCATTTTTTTCTTGATCTTTCTTTTTTAATTTTTTGTTTTGTTCTGGAGATTTTTGAGATAAATTATTTTTCTGTATTTGTAAATTTTGTTGCTTCATGCTACTATTATTTTGAACTTTTGATCCATTAATTAATGGGACTCTACCTGTTGGTGTTTGTTTAAATTTTTGATTCTTCTTTTTATGTATAAATCCATCCTTTGGTGAATTTAGAGAATTTTTAGAAATTAGATCTTTATTTTTCGTCGATACTGCTTTAACCATCTTTCAGAAATCTTATTTATTGTCTCAAATTAAAATTATCCTGTTATAAATTCAAATATGATTAAATTTCACATATATATCATTTTTAATCTATTTCAAATAATTTAATTTTTGTAATATATAATTTTTGTAATAAATAAAATTATTATTCCACGTGTAAAATGTTATATAGCGGTTAAATCGAAGATAGATTAATACAAAAAATTATGGTGAATTAATAAAAAAAAATGTTCTATCTATACTATTTGTTTGTAATAAACAATATTAAGTACTTACTACAAGTATATATACACAAATAAAATCGCTAAGAATAATTTATTTTTCAATACGCCGGCTCAAACTGAAAACAGTTTAAGCGCCAACAGGATGAACGAAACCAGCCATTAATGTTCCGTATCTTTTTTGAATGTAACGTACTAGCAAGAAACAAAATTCTCTACATTCTTATAAAATCCCTAAGAAAAATATTTATATAAATCTATAGAAAATTATTTGATTGGTATAACTGATGAAAAATATGAAACGCGAATATGAAAGAAGATAATGTATAAAATAATATATAGAAAAAAAAATAAAAACTATAAAATATTAAAACTGAAGTTATTAAAAAGATGAAAAAAAAAAGTATACCATTAACTGTATTAATTTATTTGAAAGAGTAAATTATTATTTCTACGCGGTAGTCTTCACTAAATCTAACAATTTCTAAATCGAATTTCCCTATGGATCTTACAATCAATTACTTACAATATTATCACTATAATCTTAAATTATATTTAAGAAATTATTATGAAAAAATAATTAGATTAAAAAATAAATATATATATTACATATATTACATTTATTTTAAATTATGATTATATATTGTTACAATATTAAATCGAATTTTCGATGAGAAAAAAGAGGTTATGTTTTAAAGTATCTTATGATCTCGTAAGATTCTAGATTTGTAAATAGTTTATTTCATAATTTAAAATATTGATAGGTGGAAAAAATTTAAATAATTTTTTATTATATTTATTATATTTGGTAATAATTTTTTTTATAAAACTTTTATAAACTAATTTATAATATTTGTAATATTTTAGATTATTGTCTTATTTCGTTTATAGGCAATGGATGGTATAGGATTATTTAATACTTTTCTTCAATCGCATCGACCTCAATTAGAAATGTCTGGGGTGCCCAAAATATTTTGGCAAGTGTTATTTAAAAAACTTCAATGTCAAACTTTTGATTCTGGCCTGGTATTTCAATTGGCAAGAATTGATTATGATGATACTGAAAGAAATTCAAGAGACCCTATTTGGAAACTTTTTGTTTCTTATAAAAATGGTATTTCTGCTCAAGATCCAAGTAATATTTATTTAATAGATCATGCATGGACATATGATATTAAAAATGCGAAACAAAATTTATCAACTATACCAGGTTTATTAGATCGTATGTGTTCCTTAATGGGTTTTGACATTGATTCAGAAGAAGATGAAAAAATAGATTTTGTATTGAATGAAATGTGGAAATATAATCAATCTTTTTCTCTAAATAGCGGATCAATAGAGGATAGAATGCCAGTTTGGTACATTATGGATGAAGTGGGATCAGCAATAAATCATAGCGATGATCCTAACTTTAGAACAGTGCCTTTCTTATATTTACCAGAAGGTATTACTTATACACTTTTGTTTCCTATAAAAGATGTTGATTATGATGAAGAAGTTACAAGAGATTTTGTAGAAGGTCAAACAAATGATCAAAAAAAACGAAGAGCTTTACTGTTACCTTGGATAGACACATCATTTCTTGGAGAAAGTTTTGCACAAGTAGAACCCGATGAAAATTACTTTTTAGCAGGTCATATTCGTGAAAGTCTGCCAGAAAAAGTAGATCTACAATTACCTCAAAGAGATAGAAATACAAAATTAAAAGTTTTTTCACAGTACACATACGTAAATGAATATTTGAATGATTCCGCATTTGAAATCGTAAATAATGAAGACCAAGCAGATATTTTGTGGTATACTTCACACTTTAAAGAATATAAAGAATTAAGTATCCGATCGCCAAATGTTTTTGTAAATCAATTTCCATTTGAAAATGTTTTAACAATTAAAGATTTATTATCAATTGTATGTAGAAGAAAAGCAGATAAAAAATCTTACGATCCCGGCACACTTGAAACTTATCCAACATGGTTACCAACTACTTATAATTTAAGCATAGAATTAGTGCAATTTGTCACATATTTTGAACAAAGAGAATCAATGGGTTTAGATAATCATTGGATTTGTAAACCTTGGAATCTTGCTAGAGGATTAGATACGCATATTACGAAAAATT